>NC_136069.1:170963825-171563825 GCF_964261635.1 Lissotriton helveticus
TATATATATATATATATATATATATATATATATATATATATATATATATATATATATATATATATATATATATATATATATATATATATATATATATATATATTGTGAGAAGTTGGCCTGATGTGCAGTGCTCACTATTCTAGTGATCACTATATATCAGTCCAAACAACCCTTATTGATGATTGGTTGTAAGTCAACCTTATAGACCAGCTATCCTAGTAGCATGGATACGAGCAGTCTAAGGCTAAGACTCTAGAGGGCGTGTTAAGCCAGCTGTTTTACCATCACATTACCCCTTGAACACCCAGTGAAAGGACACCACACAAGTTGTTATGAAAATAAACAGTGTATTTATTTATAACAAGACTACCCTGGCTCTTTATGAGACAGGGAGCTAAGCACACAACAAAACTCTTATGAAAATACTTTAAGTCGCACAATTTACACAAATGCCCGAGGGGCACGAAAAACCATATACTACAAAAGTGGAATGCGAATTACTAGCAGGTAAGTAACGATTCTCAGAGGCTTTGGGATCGCTAGGGCTGGACTACTGAACCTTTAGATTACTAGCAGGAGGCCTAGGGAACTCGGGTGCAGAGTGTGCACTCTCACGCGGGATGCGGGACAAAGTCTATGGAAACTAGAATTCACAAAGTTAGTGTTCTCGGGCGAACCCGACTAGGTAGGTCAAAAACGAAAGTGGATCTGGACCCTTGGATAGTGAGGCTATGCTGAGGCACCGAAATGCCGAAGTTACCTAGCCCAGGGGCTGCAGCTGCATAGGTCTGAAAAGACGTCGGGATTCTCCGTTGACGAACCAGGAGCCTGAAGGAAAGGAGTTGCTGGCAGGCGACCAGTGAAGATTGTTCGGGTGATCCAAGCCTGGATCGAAGATAGATGACACCTGAAAGCAGAGGGGACCAAGTTCGTGACTACTAGCCAGTAGTCAGGTGGCACCAGGAGGGCACCGGATGGTAGTCACCTCGACTAGGTGAGTGGGCGACGCTGGGCTCTGTAGTCTCACGGACCAGGAGGCGTTGTCGGCGACCAGGATGGCGGTACGAGCTGTCCCACGATGGATGATGCTCTCGACGTCGCTGGACCCAGGATTGGGGCAACAAGTCTTGGCAAATTCAAGCCCACGCGGTGGACCTAAAATGGCGTCTGGAGTGGACCAGGAGGGTCCGGGGTGCTCCTCTCTTGGAAGGGAGCAAGGGCCAGTCTGGAGCAACCAGACCAGCAACAGTGATGTCGTCGGGCGTCGTTAAGAAGGCCACAAGCCAGCGGGCTAGTAGCCAAACAACGCGGTGAGCAGCAAAAAGCAGAAGGGCCCCACGCAGATCGTGGAGATGCTGGGAGGCTGCACTTCGGTGCTGGGGCTGCTCAGGGTCGGGGCTTCTCGGACCCCAAAGCACTCACCAGAGGATCCCTCGGCGGTCGTGCTGGAAAGAAGTCGTGCAGTCTTGAAGATGGCCGGTCCCTCGAGGTCTCGTCGCACCCACGGTTCTCAGCTTGGCTGTAGAGGTGGGTAGAGGTCAGAGGTGCCAGGGAAGCCGGTTCTCGTCGAGCTGGGCAGTCAGATTCCGGAGGAAGGACTTGCAGCAGACCGCAGTGTTCTTAAGATGGTGCCTGCGGATGCAGGGTGACTACTCCTTAGTCACAAGGGAGAATCTTGAAGAAGAAATCTTGATGTCCTTTCGTAGAAAGTCGTGTCTTGATTCCAAAGATGATCTAATTTGGAAGGGGGCCTGCTCCTACCTTTATCTTGGAAAAGGGGGCTGGCACGCGACTAAGTCCTGCCCTATGGGTGGGACCAGGAGGGGGGTGGTTACACCCCTCTCCTTTGGCGGGCTTTCCCCAGCTCAGGGGCTGGTGTGCCCCTGGAACTGGTTCAAGCCGGCCTATGCACAGTGAGCACCGGGGTGCCACTTGCAGTCACCTTCCTCTAAAGCCCTGCCTACCTAGGATACACAAAATGCTGTCTGGGACGGTGCTGGCACCGCCCCTGGCAGGAAACCCTTTGTCCTTGCCTCCTGGGCTGGGAGGACTCCCAGCAGCAGGAGGGCAGACTTGTGTCTCGGTGGCAGCATCCATTTTGTGGAGCTAAGGCTCTGTCTGACTTTAACCGGGGTTACAGGTTACATACATGTCGTGTCCCTCTAGAAGGGTGGAATGCTAACCCCGTCGCCAGAATTGGCGAGGGGTTAGTATTCCAATTCGTATGACACCTTACTCGACATGTTTTGATAAAGCGATACCAGAGTTGGCATATAACCGCGAGGATTATAATGCACTTGAGAGTATATGGTATGCGATATCATGGAAACGGCTAAGGGATAGATCCCGGAAGCCGCAGACAGGCTCAGCTCATGCCAGAGCACTATCTCACACGATTCCAAGCACTCTGCCTTCAGGATTGTTAAGGCCTGCCATAGGAGTGACTGATAGGAGATCTGTGTGTCCATTTTTAGGGTTAGATATAGGTATACTATATCTAAAGCAAAGGGTGATTACACCACCTTGCCCCAGCTGTCGTGCAGCCAGTTGTGTCAGATTTGGATGGCCAGCCAGGGGTGGCATAATACACGCTGCAGCCCCTGGTAGGCCCTGGGTACACCTATGCCCTGGGCACCTAAGGTACTCTGTACAGGGACTGATAAGGTGACTCAGTATCCAATTAGATATGTACCTAGGGTACATGGAATCCATTTTACAGAGAGAGCAGTAGGCCTGGGGTCCTGAATAGCAGGGCCCCAGGTCAACTAAGTCAGAAAACCAGCAAAACACCAGGCAAAAAGTTGGGGGCAACCATAGTCAGGGATCTACATATATATATACGCAGGGTGAGCGCAATTGGGTTGAGATCTTCACAGCTCCGGGCACCGAGGAAGGCGAGTGTGCCGAAATGCATCTGCCGCAGCTGGGTTGTTTGGAATAAAAGGTTGCCTGAACTTAGAAACCCTGGGCCTCTGTTCTTTTTTCGGAAGGATTGTGTTGGATATTTTATTGCGCTTGCCAGATGCGCAATACGGATGGCCTCGCAGCGAAAAGAGACACGGAATAAACACTGGCGAACTGCTGCTTGCAGCACCGTTTTGGACTGAGGTATCAGTAATTCCGTCGTCCGCCAGGAACAACAGGACGTCATGTATGGACTGAGGTATTTTACCTCGAGGGGGCGCGCAGTCTCGCATTTGACTGCCCCCATGCATGAACTTGCCTGAAGGGACTGGCTGCTGCGATTATGGGGATTTTAGGGAGGTTCCCACCTTTCCTTACATCTAGGACCAACCCGACTCACCTGTAGCTGGCATCAACCTCCAGTTTTTCCACTCCCCCATGCTACCAGCTCTGCAGCGCCGGGACAGTGCCTGCTGGGAAATGGAGTTCACGGGACAGAATGTGGACTCATATGGTATGACGACTTCATTAGGGGGAGGGGACGTAGTTACCAGCGAGTATTTCACGCAGGGTGAGCGCAATTGGGTTGAGAAATTCACAGCTCCGGGCACCGAGGAAGGCGAGTGTGCCGAAATGCATCTGCCGCAGCTGGGTTGTTTGGAATAAAAGGTTGCCTGAACTTAGAAACCCTGGGCCTCTGTTCTTTTTTCGGAAGGATTGTGTTGGATATTTTATTGCGCTTGCCAGATGCGCAATACGGATGGCCTCGCAGCGAAAAGAGACACGGAATAAACACTGGCGAACTGCTGCTTGCAGCACCGTTTTGGACTGAGGTATCAGTAATTCCGTCGTCCGCCAGGAACAACAGGACGTCATGTATGGACTGAGGTATTTTACCTCGAGGGGGCGCGCAGTCTCGCATTTGACTGCCCCCATGCATGAACTTGCCTGAAGGGACTGGCTGCTGCGATTATGGGGATTTTAGGGAGGTTCCCACCTTTCCTTACATCTAGGACCAACCCGACTCACCTGTAGCTGGCATCAACCTCCAGTTTTCCCACTCCCCCATGCTACCAGCTCTGCAGCGCCGGGACAGTGCCTGCTGGGAAATGGAGTTCACGGGACAGAATGTGGACTCATATGGTATGACGACTTCATTAGGGGGAGGGGACGTAGTTACCAGCGAGTATTTCACGCAGGGTGAGCGCAATTGGGTTGAGATCTTCACAGCTCCGGGCACCGAGGAAGGCGAGTGTGCCGAAATGCATCTGCCGCAGCTGGGTTGTTTGGAATAAAAGGTTGCCTGAACTTAGAAACCCTGGGCCTCTGTTCTTTTTTCGGAAGGATTGTGTTGGATATTTTATTGCGCTTGCCAGATGCGCAATACGGATGGCCTCGCAGCGAAAAGAGACACGGAATAAACACTGGCGAACTGCTGCTTGCAGCACCGTTTTGGACTGAGGTATCAGTAATTCCGTCGTCCGCCAGGAACAACAGGACGTCATGTATGGACTGAGGTATTTTACCTCGAGGGGGCGCGCAGTCTCGCATTTGACTGCCCCCATGCATGAACTTGCCTGAAGGGACTGGCTGCTGCGATTATGGGGATTTTAGGGAGGTTCCCACCTTTCCTTACATCTAGGACCAACCCGACTCACCTGTAGCTGGCATCAACCTCCAGTTTTCCCACTCCCCCATGCTACCAGCTCTGCAGCGCCGGGACAGTGCCTGCTGGGAAATGGAGTTCACGGGACTGAATGTGGACTCATATGGTATGACGACTTCATTAGGGGGAGGGGACGTAGTTACCAGCGAGTATTTCACGCAGGGTGAGCGCAATTGGGTTGAGATCTTCACAGCTCCGGGCACCGAGGAAGGCGAGCGTGCCGAAATGCATCTGCCGCAGCTGGGTTGTTTGGAATAAAAGGTTGCCTGAACTTAGAAACCCTGGGCCTCTGTTCTTTTTTCGGAAGGATTGTGTTGGATATATATATATATATATATATATATATATATATATATATATATATACACATATATATATATACACACACATATATATATATACACATATATATATATATACATATATATATACATATATTCACTGAAAAAACCATAGGTTATAGACCATATATAGTTAGGAATTAGCATTTACAAAACCTTGAAAATTCACTGAAAAAACCATAGGTTATAGACCATATATAGTTAGGAATTAGCATTTAAAAAACCTTATTTTACTCACACAAAACCATTGAAATTCCATATATAGTTAGTTGCACTAACTATATATTGCGCACCCGCAATCCACTGCTGATGATGTCACATATTACATCATTCATGACATGGTCAGTGACATCACTGATGACAACATCCAGTGACTATGTTTCTGTAAAGTTAAAATATGTCTTACATATTGAAGAATGAGTGGATGTATAAGTGTCTTGACGAAGGATTTAGTAGGTGCATGACTGAATGTATGAGTGAGTGATTAAATATGTCTCACTGAGTGCATGGGTTAGTGACTAAACTGTCTTAATTTGTGCATCATTATGTCTGTTGTTCTGTAAACTGCTGCATGTGTTGATCAGTAGCTATATGAGTAACTATATGGGTTATTGATTGATTGCCCAAGTATTTGCATGGGAGACTGAGTGTGTGTGTGGCTGGATGGGAGGTGTGTGACTCTGTACAGATCAATGTGTACTTGTATCAATGATTGTATAAGAGAGTAAGTATGTGTTAGTATATGGTTGAAAACGTAAGGTGCTCTATGTTTAACTGTATAGAGTAGAAAATGGAAGTGTGATTGATTCTTTACAGGACTGACTAGGTGTGTGAGTAACTCCATGGATGAGTGGCAGAGTGTGAGTGTCTGTATAGGTGTATGAGTGCATATGATTGTGTTGTAAACATGAGTGATTGTATGTATGAATGATTGTATGGGTGAATGAGTGAATGTGTGTGTAGACGTAGGAATCAGTGAGTACGTATGTAGTAACTAGTATTGGTGTGTCAATGGTTTCAAAAATTATACTCTGTTTTTAACACTGGGTGAAACAGAGGTTATATTAAAATGTGAGGAGATGCATTGTATTGTCACATGAATGATATCATCAGTGATGTGGTCATTGATGTCAAATGAGATGTCATCAGTGATGTCATTTGAGATGTCATCAGTGATGTCATCAGTGATGTCACTGACCATGTCATGAATGATGTAATATGTGACATCATCAGCAGTGGATTGCGGGTGCGCAATATATAGTTAGTGCAACTAACTATATATGGAATTTCAATGGTTTTGTGTGAGTAAAATAAGGTTTTTTAAATGCTAATTCCTAACTATATATGGTCTATAACCTATGGTTTTTTCAGTGAATTTTCAAGGTTTTGTAAATGCTAATTCCTAACTATATATGGTCTATAACCTATGGTTTTTTCAGTGAATTTCAATGGTTTTTTAATAGCAAATATCATAAGCTGTCGAATGTCAACTACGTGGTAAGAATTTTTTTTTTCGTGTTTATGCACACTGATCTGCTTTGATTGCTGCCCCCCACCCCTCATTTCTATTAGGAGTACTCTCTCTTTGCAGATAGTGAAGGGTAGTTAACGCAGCCCTTTCCCCCTTTGTAATCCGTCGTGCCTGCTTCTCTCTCCATTTGATTGATTGTTCTCTTTGGTTCATTCTCTATTTACAAACAAGCACAGAGTCGCAATACTCTGTTTAGTCTTTGCAGATAGCGAAAAATCGTGTAAAAAAACAAAAGGAATCGAGCAAAATCAGTAGGCCACTAATGGGATCTCTTTTGACCTCGCTAAAATAGAAACATTAGGAACAACCTGTTGAAAATAGCAATGCGTATGTATATAAGCGGCGTTCATTTGTGTTCACAGTACCCCTTGTTGATTGTTTCAATCGAGCATTGAATTGTTCGAAGTTAATTCTCTTAACGATCTTCTCTACCTGCAAACGAGGAAGAATAGGAATATTCTATCTCCCTTTGCAGATAGTGAAGGGTAGGTAACGCAAGCCTTTAACACGTCGTACCTATTTCATTCCTCATTGATTGATTGATTGTCCAAACATTGACTGTTTGGGAATTAGTTCTTTTTGGAGGTATTCCCTGTTTGCAAATAAACGTAGGACAATCTTTGCAAGTAGTGAAAGGGTACGTAATGCGGACCGTTCTCCCCCGTTGTAATCTGTCATGCCTATCTACTCCCCACTGATTGATGCACCTTTTTCACCCGGACCATTTACTAGAGATACGTCATCTGGCCCGACCAGAGAGCACCCCTAGTGAAAAGGACATATGCAATAATAACGAAGTGATCACTGTATCCTGTTAACAGAAACTTTACCATGAAACAACCTGGAAAGAAAAAAATAGGAAAACGAAAATCAGTAGGCCACTGATGAACATGAACTTTTATTAAACAACGAACAAAGAAACGATAACATAACGTAATGATAAAACCTATTAATGTCCTAGAAACAAGAAAACGTTAAAATATGCCAGTGGTGAGAGACCAGAAAAACAGTAAGAGAAACCAAATCACCCCTCGCTGTCCCACCGCCTGCCACGCCAAAAAAATCGATAGACTAGGGAAAATGCAAGTCAGTAGAACATCCACCCCCACTCTGGAAACTTCCAAGGTGGGGCAGGGTTCCGGCTACGCCCAGCCGGGAGCAGCCCATATAAGGCAGGTCCTGCTGCCACGCCTCGGCCAGGAGATCCTAACGTAGGGTGTAGCCGGAGGAGAGGCCGAGACCAGCGGGACCCGGCCAGGGGATTGCCTTTACAACGCTGAACAGTTGCAGGGGGGGGGAATGTCTCCTCGACCCTCCCCTCTCTCTCCCAGTCCGGCCGCGGTGGCCCTTGAGAGTTGCAGGTAGTCCCGCCACATGCTCTTCCGGTCCGACCACCAACGGTCGGGGGGCCGAGGACGACGGGATCCGGCTGCAGCCGATAAACCAAGAAACCCGTTCATGGGGCCAGAGCCATGGGCGTCCGGCCGACATCCACCGGAAGCCCGGCCCGAAGACGGACGGGACACTTCTTTCTTTTATAATGGCTGCGACAACACTGGAGGGGGATGTCTTGCACATGCTTCCGACCCCCCCCTCGTCCTCATCGCCTGGTCCGGCCATAACAAATCTCAAGCGAGACGCCGTGGGGTGCACTGGGAGGGAGAGACGGTGCGAACAGGCCTCTCCCGCCTCCCCAGGTGGAGGCTTCCCAGCTGCACCCTCAGCGCTCCAGGCGGTGGCATCCTAACAACTACAGTGCTGCACAGTTTCGGAACGACCTAGATAACGGTTCTTCCACTGTGGCCATGCTGCAACGTCTCGCCCGGCAGGGTGGAGCCCGTCCGCTCATGTGACCCCGCGATCGCCGGTAGCTGCCGAACTCTCAAAATGGCTGTCGACCTGGCAAGAGCGGGCCCAACATAAAGAAATGGCCCGGTCACTGGTTGACTCCACCACCGTAGTCCTCCACGACCTTGAAGATTCTAGAGGAGCCGCGGGAGTCTCCGACCCCCGATGGGGAATGACTGCCATGATCGCCCGTGGAGTGACGAAACTGTATCCGCGGGACGTCGGCGCTCCCATGCTGGCGCCAGCCTCACTTTGAATTACTACAATCCTGCAGACCTCACTTCCGGTGAAAGCACAGTGTGACCCGGTAGGAAAAATTATTGCACCCCCTCCCCTTTTTGACTGATAGTTCAAACCACCGATCCTTTCCTTTGCCCTTTTAACGGAACTTTGGACTGCCTCCCCCTCTTTTACATTTTCTAGAGAAAACAAAACATTAACCACTACATTAGCATAGCAGTTGACACCAGAACTGTTTTCAAATTGAAACCAACAACATCTTCAACAGAATCCTTTTTGTTTCTGCTGTGACCCTGCTACAGCACAGGCATTGTCCCCAGCAGTAATTCTGCAATGCCGGTAAGAATAGCTGTGGTGCCTACTGGACTCACTCACCCCCGCGGCGCCCCACGCCGTTTTTTGCTGGGCGGCAACTTACTAGACATCACTTTCGTGCCATCTAGATTTCAGCGCGTTCTGCTGCCTTGGAACTATTCGCACAACAGACCGCTACTGACAAGAATATTTCATTATTGGTGCTGTCAATTTCAATAAATCTATTGGATAATTAAAAAGAAATTGCCACGGTCTCTTCGTTGTTTAAATGTTTTTACTGTTTTTGTTTTGTTGTATATATTTATATGTTATTAAAGTTTTATATTCCTACTACTTTGTTGGAGTGCTATATATTTTTAATGTGACACATAATTGTAAAAACTTTGATGTACAAAGAGTCATTCCTGGAATCTTCCGCTTCAGGCTCGGTCCCCTCCCCAATCACAATACAGGATGGTTTTCAGATAGTAGGAACGCGTGTGCTGTGACGGATCACATCGGGTGTGGGCCTTGATCTACTATAACTCCTTTGAAGAGGGGTGATTCTTTACAGCTGGGGCCATAAACTACATCTGCAGGGCTAGCTGATAGCCTAGGACCGGCCTGGACATTCGGACACAGAGGAAGAGGAGTGTCAGAGGGTGCGGTAGTGAATAGGGCGAAAGGGAGGTGTCGGGCGGGCACAGAGTGTGATTCTCAGGGAAGAGCAGCGCAGATGGGGGAAGGTTTATTGCCCATGCATAAGACAGAGAGCGGTGGTGACCAGTGCCTGGGGGAGATGCTTACGAGGGTGAGGAGCCATGCTACGAATCGACAGCGTGCAGAGAGTGGGTCTGGTCAAGACATCTAAAATGGCTGCCGTGCACGACAAAAGTGTGGCATTTCAAAAAAGGCAAGATGGCGCAGACAATGTTTTTCAACACTTCCTCATTTCCTTCGAATCGAACGTTAACAGACGTTGGGGCATATTACCAAAGTTAAGCGATATTTATCGCTAACGATGCTTACCAACCAATTTTTTACCACTAAGCATCGTCAGAAATTATCGAAGATAAACCTTACTATTATCAAGGTTTATCGCAAATGCGATAATAAACGGCCGCAATGCATGAATATCGCTAAAAACTCAGCGATATTCATGCATTACCGAGCTAATACTCTTAGCCATGTTATCCACCTCCCATTGGATAACATGGCTAAGAACTGCTCAGGGCAGGTGTTACTTTTTGGAGATATTCGCGCTTAGCGCGAATATCTCCAAAAGTTGGTAATAGGAGATAGATATCTTGCATGTTGTAATGCAAGTTATTGTGGTATATGGAACTCATACCATAATCTCTCAGGAAAGCAGAAACTGATCCTTTTGGGACCGCCTAAAAAGGCCTAGGGGGTGAGGAGTACTCTACTTTGCCCCCTTTTCACGTTCCGAACTATTTTATTTTACTCTTTTCTGTAATTACACAAAATACCAGCGATAAGATGCATCGGAGACACACAGTGAGAGAAAGGAGGCCGGAGATGAAGAAGACATGTCAAATACACATTGGAGATAATATAGTGGCAGAAGGGAAGTAAATATGAGTAAACTTACCATGTAACATAAAAATGTTGCACTCTATACTATAAGTCTCATTTTATACTACAATCACTTTGCTACAACCTCATAAATTAAAAATAAAAATAAATAATGTCTCAAACAATTTTTGATTTCTAAATATAAATTTATTCTTCAGAATTTTCTAAATTTGAAACAACTAGTAACATGTCCTCATCAGTAATTTCCTCTTCAATCATCTCATCTGGAATCTCCTCATTAAAAGTCTGCAATGATGATTCTTGTAACTCTATGGTCTCCAAACACTCGATAAATTCGCCATCAAGAGATTGATCAAAAAAATCATTCAAGTCATCTCCTCCTTCTGACAATATTTCATTATTGGTGCTGTCCATTTCAATCAATGTAGTGGAATCATTCAAGTCATCTCCTCGTGACAATATTTCATTATTGGTGCTCTCAATTTCAATCAATGTAGTGGAATCATTCAAGTCATCTCCTCCTTGTGACAATATTTCATTATTGGTGCTGTCCATTTCAATCAATCTAATGGAATCATACAAGCCATCTCCTCCTTGTGACAATATTTCATTATTGGTGCTCTCAATTTCAATCAATGTAGTGGAATCATTCAAGTCATCTCCTTGTGACAATATTTCATTCTTGGTGCTGTCCATTTCAATCAATCTAATGGAATCATACAAGTCATGTCCTCCTTGTGACAATATTTCATTATTGGTGCTCTCAATTTCAATCAATGTAGTGGACAATTCAAAAGAAATTGCCACGGTCTCTTCATTGTGAGCCATTTTATTTTGAAATTGCTTGCTGTAAATTGCAGAAAAAAATAATCACTTTCATTTATCGTTTTTAGTAATACATAATATAAAACTAACTTCATCAAGTATTTAGTATAACAGAAGGACTGCAAATAAATAACAGAAAACATTTTTCAAATTATCTTCAAGTGTACAACATAGTTCCCCTTACAAATTAACAACTCACCTTTTTAAAAGTAGCAGAAGTGTTAGTACTGTGTAAATCAAACACCAGAAATTCACCACCAAAAATTCCTCACAAATGTACCTCAGACAGTAGTATCACAAAATGGCTGTGGTTTCCTCTCATTTGACATATATACATAACCAATTAACTTTCATCACACACAAATACAAAACCAAAGTAACATTTTAATTGGTTCTAAATTTCAACACTTTCAAATGTGTTTTCCCCATGCAATTTTCCATAGGACATTTACATACGTCTACAGCCTGAATGGCTGAACGGAATTACACCAAACTTGGCAAAATGGTACATCAAACCTAAGAGGTCAGGAAGGATCTACTATGCCCCCTTATGGTCATTTCCCCCTTCGCTTTGGCCTCCTCTTGTCTCTCAATCCTACTGAGGGACAAGATGGCGGCCGCTACGGACTGTTTGGAATGTTGACAGACGCCGGAGAACCAATCAGCTTCGCAAAGCTCCGTAACGCGAAAAGTACGCGAAGCGGAGCGCTGTTACAGATATATATCTTTTTTTCAACGTTAATTTCTCAAAATCCACTGGAGCACATATATTGAGACCTAGCAAAGGCACATCGGGCTACCAGTCCCTAATATTTTGCCAAGTTTCGTGCAAATCCATTCAGCCGTTCGATTATTATTATTTTGTTTTTTTTTTGCCCCGCGGGGCCCTTTTAAAACCTCCACATCAAACCTAGGGGGTCAGCGAGGATCTACTATGCCCCCTTATAGTTATTTCCCCCTTTGTTTTGACCTCCTCTTGTCTCTCGATCCTACCGAGAGACAAGATGGCGGCCGCTACGGACTGTTTGGAATGTTGACAGACGCCGGAGAACCAATCAGCTTCGCTTCACAAAGCTCCGTTGCGCGAAAAGTCCGCGAACCAGAGCGCTAACCGGTCCGCTGTTACAGATATATATCTTTTTTTAAACGTTAATTTCTCAAAATCCACTGGAGCACATATATTGAGACCTACAAAAGGCACATCGGGCTACCAGTCCCTACAATTTTGCCAAGTTTCGTGCAAATCCATTCAGCCGTTCGGGCTAAAAGTGAGGCCAACCGCCCTATGGAAAACTCAATGTTAAAAACACGTTTTGGAACCCCCCTTTTTTCTCGGCCCCCACTGGACGAACCCCCCCCAAATTTCCAAGGGCTGCTCAGAAACAAAATGTGCCATTTTCCTGAAAATTTCAGCCGATTCCGTCCACAAACGCCAAAGTTATTAGACATAGAATTTTCAAAAAACCCATAGAGAAAAAATCCTAACTATATATACCTACTGGCGACCGCCAGTAGGTAATATACACATATATATATATACATATATATACATATATACACATATATATACATATATACATATATATATACATATATACATATATATTTCTGGGGCTTATTGAAGCCAATGTAGAGCTATATGGCACCACCAAACTGCAGCACTGCTGAGAAAATGCATAAAGTTGAGGACTTTGCAGTGAGATACAGTATCCACCAGAAAGAGCATTACCAAGGTAAGACACTTGTTTCAGGTCTCTTCAAGGTATCGGGATACCTGGAAGTGATGCACCGATAACAATGTCTCCTTCGGATATCATTCTTCTAAACCCTTTGAAACCAGCTTTCTATTGTGTTCTGGCCATCCATTGTATCCTCCTTCAGTTGGGAACTCTGCCAAGGACTGGTTGGTTTCAGGGTAGACAAAGTAAACAGAATATTGGGTACAGAGCAAACCAAGATGACACAGAGAGTAAGAGGAGAAAGGGGATCCAAAGAGTAAGCTATGCACAAATGAACAAGATAGTCAAAGCTCAGAAGGAACATGCACTCTTAGGCAATTTGGCATTTAGACTGACACACACCCTGAATGGTATATGAACAAAAAAAGAAATCAATCAATCAATTTTATTCAGTGCATACATCATAAATGTAGAATAATCGATAGGTTTGCTGGGGCGGAAAAAGAAAGAACTAACGTTGTCGCGCCAGGGCGGCATCTAAGTAGCTGCCGCGACGTCATCCTGGCGATCACGACGCCTACAACGGATGCGGAGCTGCACAGCGCCACCTTCCGACGCGCAGGGGTACTGCTGACGAAAACGTTCCGGATTCAGTCTGACGTCTGGGGGTAATTTTAAGGTAAGGAATGTATCCCCGTAGGAAGGTGGATACCTGACTATGGTTACCCAAGATTTTTTGCCTAGTGTTAAGCTGGTTTTCGACTTAGTTGGCCTGGGATCTTGCTAATCAGGGCCCCAGGCTATCTGCTCTCACTGTAAAATGGACTCCATGTACTCTAGGTACATCTCCAATAGGATATTGGGTCACCTTATGAGCCCCTGTATAGTGTACTATAGGTACCCAGCGCATAGGTGCATCCGAGGCCTACCAGGGACTGCAGCATATATTTTGCCACCCCTGGCTGGCCACCTAAATTGACACAACTGGCTGATCACTCAGCTGGGGCAAGGTCGTGTAATCACCCCTTGCTTATGTATAGTATCCCTATACCTACCTTATATATAGACACATAATAACCTATAAGTCACTCCTATGGCAGGCCTTAACAATCCTGGAGGCAGAGTGCTTGGTTATGTATGAGATGGTGCTCTAGCCTGAGCTGAGCCTGTGTGCAGCTTTCGGAACCATGTCCTTCTAGCTGTTC
Source organism: Lissotriton helveticus (assembly GCF_964261635.1). Taxonomy (NCBI): domain Eukaryota; kingdom Metazoa; phylum Chordata; class Amphibia; order Caudata; family Salamandridae; genus Lissotriton; species Lissotriton helveticus. Next base: position 170,977,916 of record NC_136069.1, read on the forward strand.
TATGATATTGCCATACCTTATACTCTTAAGTGCATTATGAACCTCGCGGTTAAATGCTAACTTTGGTTTGGCTTTATCTAAACATGCAGTGTAAGGTGTCATACGCTTTGGAATACTACCCCCTCGCCAATTCTGGCGACGGGGGTAGCATTCCACCCTTCTAGAGGGAGAAGACGTGTTAGTTCTGACTATCCCGGTTAAAGTTAACCAGAGCCCCAGCGTCACAAAATGGATGCTGCTGCCACAGACACAAGTCTGACCTCCTGCTGCTGGGAGTCCTTCCAGCGAGGGAGGCCTGGACAATAGGTTTCCTGCCTGGAGAGGTGCGAGCAGCACCCCGGACAGGATTTTGTGTATTGGGACAGGGTGGGCTGAAAAGAAACAGACACTGCCTGGGGCACACTAGGTGCTCCATGCATAGTCCTGTTCAAACCGGTGCTGGGGCACTCCAGCCCCAGCTCTGGCGCGAAACTGGACAAAGAAAAGGGGGTTTGGTCCCACCCATAGGAGGGACCTAGTGAGTAAACCAGCCCCCTTTAGTTGCATAAAGGTAGGAGCTGACCCAGGAGATTTTAGATTAATCCTGATGAAACTTTGAAACAAAACTCTGGACCCTTCGACATTCAACCGACTTGAAGACTGAAGAATCTCCCTTGTGGCCAAGGAGTGACCATACACAACAAAAGGTACAAAGTTCCCCGGGAGATAGACAAGAAAGTGTGTGTGTGTAGAGGAGGAGAGCAAAGGCAGGGAACAGGGTGTTCCCTTGTTGGAACTAGAAGGCCTCACACACCCAGTGAGCTAGATGTCATGCTTCATCATTGGCCTCCTGCTCCTCTTCAGACTGGCGCTGCAATGTCTGACGGGCGCCTAATAGGCGCTCTTTGTTGGAGTTCTTTTGTTCCAGCCAATGGTTGAGTGCGTGTGAGGGGTCAAGTGAAGGTGTAGTCGTGAGGGAGTGGTGGTTAAAAAAGGTGGGTCAGTTCACAAGGACCTTTATTCACGTGGCTGACTCCCTTGATTAAAAGAGTGGGAGGGGAGATAGGGACTGTAAGGGGCACAGCGGACTACCTCAAACCCTCTGATTAGGTCGACATGTTTCTTGCCCAACTGGCAATTCTTCAGGACCTCAGGTGCTCAGTACTACACAGTGATGAAAAACAACAAAGAAAAAGAAAGGTAAAAAATACAACCTCGCTGGGTCAGTACGGGGGCAGGCCAGGAGGTCCTGCTCTAGTATGGTGACCCTAGGGGTGTCCCTAGTGGGCCCCGCAGTCTGTTCCCGTGGGGCAACACGATAAGGTACGGTACCTCTAGTGCGTGCAGCCAGAGCTCGCAAACCTACCCACACGCGTGGCGCTCCAAAGGTAGCGCGGAACAGCTGGAGTGACCACCCTGGGAAACCAGGCACCATCCAGCAACTCAACGGCTTGCTTTATCCCTGTTCTCGCCGGAACTCGAGCACAGAGTCTGACAAGACCTCGACTCCAGGACTCCTCTGACCCCACTGCATAACTCCAGCACAGCTGAGCTCCGTGGAAGGCGTCGGAATCCGTGGAATCAGGCAACTTGGAAAGTCTTCAACAGCGCAGCTCCTGAGGAATCCTCAAAGTTGTGCACTGGGCACTGAGACACCCCGACACCGAGCTCCACCTGCACCGAAGACCAGCCCTCCACACTCCACGAGATCTGCGTGGGGCCCTTCTGCTGGTGTTCTGCTCAACGCGTTGTCCGGTTGCTGGCCCGTTGGCTAGTAGCCCTCTGACGACGATCCTTGTGAAAATCCATCGCTGGTCTGGTTGATCCAGACTGGCACTCGCTTCCTGAAAAGGCGAAATACCTCAGACCCTCCTGGTCTGCACCAGAAGCCTTTTGTGTATCCTGCGTGGGTTGCCTTTGCTTAGGCTTGTTGGCTCCAATCTTGAAGTCGACCCCTCCATCTGCGAGAACCTTTGTGAGACAGCTCCTCTCCAGCACCTGGTCGTCCTCGACGCCTCCTGGACCGCGTCGCTGCAACAACAAGCTTCACATCTGCACCTGAATGCTCCTTGACGACGTCTAGTTCCTCCCGGTCACTGGCTAGTGACGTAGACTCTGTCCCCTCTGCTTTCAGGTCCTCTTCATCCTAGATCCACCCTTGGTTCCACCCGGACATCTTCCTCCTGGTCGCCTGCAGCATCTTTCTTCCAGGATCCATGGATCAACTTTGGACGCCATCTTAGATTGGGGCATTTCATCAGCGGCGGCCGCCATCTTGGAGCGGACTCGCGCGCTCAGGGCTGACTGGAGCGCCTATTTAAGGCGGTCCCTTGTGTGGCGGCGGTCTTTACTACCTACCACACTGCTGCGCTCGCGCTGGCACTAGCGCTGTGTATTTTTAGATTTCCCTGTTTTGTATTTTGGTTTGCTTCTTGTTTGATCTTACCCCTGCTTTTAGTCTCCTTGCCTGCAGCTCGCGCCCCTCACCGCATTTAAAAAGCACTATTATCTGCTGACAAAGCACCACCACTTTGGTGGGTCCTGGTCCTGGGGGTCAACTTTGGGCGCCATCTTAGATTGGGGCATTTCATCAGCGGCGGCCGCCATCTTGGAGCGGACTCGCGCGCTCAGGGCTGACTGGAGCGCCTATTTAAAGTCGCTCCCCTACGCGCAGCGGGACGCGCAGGTGGACGCCTTCGCTTAGCCTGAGTCGTGCCGGAGTCCTGCCCGTCTGCGCCCGTCAGCGTCCCGGAGGCGGCGGGGCGGAGGTAGACTACGGTTCGGCCAGGCGTGGGTGAGGATGATTCGCTATACCTCGGCGACGCTGCGCGCTCTGCAGATCTATTCTTGCTCCTGTCGCGTGGTCTTTCCGGGGCGCTTCAAGGGCAAACGGCGCTGCCCGGCCTGTGGCTGGTCGCCTACTTGGACACCAGCCAACGCCTATAGGCTAGTTGAGGCTCGTGTTAAACATCTATGTCTGCTACTTAATACGAGGTAGCCATGCCCTGCACATACATGATCTCCTTGTTAGGGAAAATCCTCTATGTCTTCTCCTGACCGAAACCTGGTTGGGAGAGGCGTCCAATCCGGATATTTTCTCTGCCATTCCATCGACGTATAACATTTTCCGGCAGGACAGAGCTAAGGGAAGGGGTGGCGGAGTAGCGGTGGTGGTGAAGAAGAACGTCTCCTGCTCTGTTCTCTCCTTGAATCCCATTGGGGGCTCTGAGTCTCTTGCTTTACACTTAGGTTATCCCCAGGCCAAGCGTTTAAGGGGCTGCTGGTGTACAGGCCACCAGGCCCCATGGGCTCTTTCTTTGAGGATTTGCAGATCGCGATCTCCGAGTTGGTTCTATCTACACAGCATTGTGTGGTAGCAGGCGACTTTAATTTCCACCTTGACGTGATAGATGATCCGGATGCTATTAAATTGCTGGATATTACATCTCCGCTGGGCCTCGTACCGTTTGTGTCGGGTCCCACACATGATAAGGGGCATACCCTCAATCAAGTGTTCTCGTCAGCCCCGATTGCTGATATTGAAACCCTGCCGGTGCTCTGGACGGACCATCGGCTGATTAGGTTCTCCGTGCTGGAGAATGGGCGGCTGGACAACAGCGCCCCCACGCTGCCTAGACCAGCTTCGAGAGCGTTGCACAGAGTGTCTCCCGATATGTTGGAGCAGGCGCTTAAGGAACATCCCTGCCACCTCTCGGGGGATCTGGAAAGAGACACTGAGGCTCTGCAGTTGTGGCTGACTGAAAGGTTGGAGGATCTCGCCCCTAAGTCAGCCCCCCGGTCCACGGTAATACGGCAATCTGCGCCGGGGTTCACCGAGGCGCTGCGTGTGGCTCGCAGCCAATGTAAGGTTGCGGAGCGGGCCTGGCGCCTTCAGTACGACGGGGAGGCTAAAAGTGCCTATAGGGCGGTTGTGAAGGCATATCACCGGGACATCCTGGGCGCCAAGAAAGAATATCTTGCTAGGAGGATTGAGGCGTCGGCGAACTCCTGTAAGGAGATCTTCACGATTGTGAAGGAGTTCACGACCCCTAGTTCCCACTCACCCCCGCCAGTATCATCGGATGCGTGGGCGTGTGATCTTGCCAGTTTTTTTACGAACAAGATCAAGGCGATTCAGGCCTCCTTCTCGGAGAGCTCGGAGGAGGGTTGTTGCGGCCCCGGGGCGAGTCATGGGTTACCGTCCATGCCGGTCGCTGTGTTGTCAGACTTTCCAGCTGTTTCCAGCGATGCGTCCCGGGTGCTGTTGGCCAGTCTTAAATCGGGCTCGCCACTAGACCCATGCCCTGCCAAATTTTTGGCCGGGATGGCGGCGGTGGTGAACCCCCTGGTCAACCCCATCCTCAATGCCTCCTTGAGGGAGGGGAGTGTCCCACGCACCTGGAAAAGGGCGATGGTAATCCCCCTCCTGAAAAAGCCTGGTCTTGATGCTACGGTTCTGGCCAATTATAGGCCAATTTCACTTCTCCCGGCTCTGGCTAAGATCACAGAGAAACATGTCCATGGCGTCTTGTCGAGCTTTTTAGAAGCCAACAATCTGCTCCATCCATCCCAATCCGGATTCCGCCCTATTTTCAGCACGGAAACGGCGTTGTTGGAGGTCTCGGAGATCGCCAGGCTTTATGACATCGGCATTAGGGGAACGGTGTTCAAATGGTTTACATCTTTTCTTGAAAACCGCCGCCAGACGATCTGGGTCTCCCAGAGCTCCGCCGAGATGCCGCCATTGGGAGTCGGGGTTCCACAGGGTTCGGTGTTGAGCCCGTCATTGTTTAACATCTTCATGTCCCCTTTGGCGGCGGCGGTGGAGGCCTATGGGGCCCAGATCGTGTCCTACGCCGACGACACGCAACTCCTCTTCACTTGCGGTAAAGACCAGGCATTTGATGGAGAGAGTATTCGGGGCTGTCTGGGAATGGTCTTCGACTGGTTCCAGCGGAATAGTTTAAAGGCCAACTCCAGCAAGTCGGAGGTCTTATTCTTTGGTTGTGCCACTGACCCTGATTGGCGGCAATGGTGGCCCTCTGATATGTGTCCTCCTGCACAGTCATCACAGGTTGCCAAAAACCTTGGTATCAAGCTGGATAACAGGCTCTCACTCAGAGCTCATGTCCTGGGGTTGGCCGGCACCTGTTTCGGTATTCTGAAGATGCTTCGCAAGTTCTTACCACTGCTGTCTGTGGAGCATAGGCGGATTACTGTGCAAGCGCTCATTGGATCCAGGTTGGATTATGCCAACGCCCTTTTCCTTGGCCTTCCGGATTATTTGGTCCAGCGCCTGCAGGTGGCACAAAACTCTGCTGCCCGTGCCATTTTTGGCCTGCACAGGCGAGCACGAGCTTCTGGGTTGCTGCACACGCTTCACTGGCTGCCTATCCGGAAGCGGATCATGTTTAAATCCCTGACGCTGATGCACAAAGCATTGTTTGGTGTAGGTGCTGGATACCTGCGGCGAAGATTGGCCTTCTATCGCCCAGCCCGCTCACTGCGGTCCGAATCTCTCTTTAATGCTGTGGTTCCGCGTGTGAGGAAGGCCCGCACTGGGGGGCGCTCTTTCAGCTTCAAGGCCCCCCAGCTGTGGAACTCGCTTCCGCTGGCGCTTCGCAGCACCTCCAATCTGCTTCAGTTCAGGAAGAGCCTGAAGACTTGGCTTTTTAATCTCTAGGCTTTTTCTGGTGTTTTTTTTTTCTTTTCTTCTTTGTATCTGTTATTTCTTGTTGTGTTATTCTACATCGAGCTGCCTGTGGAAAGCGCCGGGACACTCTTCTAGAGTAGCCGTGCGCTATATAAACTTAATATAACATAACATAACATAACATTGAGAACAATGACGAAACCCGACACACTTTGACACCTATGCACCCGCAGCCCGTGGGTGAGGTAACGCGAGTACTTCGGTGCTCCAGTAGGGATTGACTATCCTAGTGTCCAGATTTACTAGTTGTATTCTCCTAGCTAGACCGGAAGTGTCCTAAATCTTCATTTACTTACCTTCTAAGTTCCCATTGACTTAACATTGACTCCCACGTGTGTGTAAAGACACTGCACGCGCCGCCTGTGGGACTCCTACTTCTAACCTAAGGGTCAGATAGTGTAGCCCCAGCGATTCTCTAGGCCCTAGGCTTTCTCCTTCCCAAGTCGTGGTCCTTATACCACTTAATTAGTATATGGTTTTACGCGCCCCTAGGGCCTAACTGTAAATTGTGCTATTTAAAGTATTTCGAAGTGTAACTTATGTGCTTTTGCCTCTGACCTCAAAAAGAGTTCAGAGTGTGTTAGTGAATAAATACATATATATTTTATATATATCCTGTGTGGTGTCCTTTCATTTGATATTCAAGGGGTTACATATGGTAAAACAGCTGGCTTTACACGCCCTCAAGAGTCTTTTAGCCTAAGACTGTTCTGTCCATGCTACCACTAGGATAGCTGGTCTATAAGGTTGACTTACAACCATCACCATAAGGGCTGTTTGGACTGGTGCAAGGTGCTCACTAGAATAGTGAACATCATATACCAGGCCAACTTCTCACAATCCCTAACTAATGTCTCTAAAAGATATATCGTTAACGAAGGTAAGTAACTTGTGCGTTAAAATAAAAAAATAGTATACATAAAACACAAGAGATAAAACCATTTTAAAATACAAAGATCGACAATATATAGCAAACAAGTCTTTCTTGTACCAGGCTAAAACCAGTTCTTAAATTATCTAATTCATTATACATAAAATACGATTTTGCATGATTACATCTCCAAATCCTAGTCTTCCCCCAGTCCATCTTTGATTGAATCTAAGTTTAGTTCTACGGTGTATCTCCGTTAACTGTATCGGGATGATTCAGCAACTTTGCCCTGATGCTTCAGCTCCATTGGAGGTAGTTTGCTACTGTGCAAACAATTGGGTTATTTTGTGTCTGCTCTCAAGAACCTTAGCACCACTAGCCATTGCCTAGCCCTCAATTCTATGAAGATAGGAAGAAACCAGGGCATCCTAGGTTTTGCATACGCAGGCAAAAGAAAAGAAAAGTGCTGTAGGTGCTCATATGCATACTGGCATGATGGACAAGCCAAGCTCTTATCTGTCTTAGATTTCCATTTTGCAGAGAAAGACTGCTGAGGAAGTGTGCCATGTCTAAATCTGGTATACAGTTGCCTGGCCAAGGGGGCCGAAATAAAATTTAAAAATGGTTTGCACATGCTATGGGATTTTAGATCTAAAATGGCAACAGTTAAAGCACTTGTCTGCTATTGCTCATCTCAATTGCCCATGTATGAGCCCAAAAAGCTTCTTTGAGTGCTATCTTAGAAGGGACCGAGGGACAATCGTAATCAGTCCAGAGTTCCTCAAAGCCAATTTGGGAGTGTTTTTCTCTATTTTACCAAATCTAGTGGATACTATGATTCTTATCTAGTTTAACGATCTCTTTGAAGACATTATAGTATTCAACTAGGGCAGATGATGACTTTGGCCTTCTCCAAAATGCGACTGGTGAATTTGTGCTTTGTGAATTATCTGTTTTACACCCAGATTCCAACATAAGGCCAACAGGGGCATGCTCTTCAGAAGCCCAATCAAAGATTTGATAAAGTTGTTCTCAACTTTTCCCAGACTGGATAGACCTGAAAAAGACCTCAGCTCTGCTCCATAAAGGGCACTGCCTTACGCCTTCACATTATAGACTTTCAGAGCATGTAGAATCAGCCTGGTTTTAGACACCCAATACAGTCTCTGTATGCCAGATATATGATGGCATAAATTCATACTACTTTTCTTCACCTGGGAAGACCAAAGCACCTTATGGGTAAAATGTATGCCTAATCTGAAAGAGACACGTTAGTATTAGATTCCTTACCATAGAATATCACCAGGCGTCAGACTGGATCCGGAGATTTTTGCGTAGCAGTACCCTTGCGCGTCGGTAGGCGTTGTCTGCGGCTCCGCGTCCGTCGTCGGCGTCGTGGGCGCCGTGATGTCGTCGGAGTACTTAGACGCCGCCTCCGCGTGCTGACGTCAGTTCTTCTTTTTTCCGCGCCAGCAAGCGCAGATCTGGAAAAAGCAGTAACCCTAGTCATTTTTTGACTAACTTTTTTGATCATTTTTGATTGCTTTTCGAAGTCTCTTGACTCCGAACGGTGCCGTAGGGATGCCCGGCTTCAAGCACTGTGACGATTGTGACCGTCTGATGTCGGTCACGGATCCTCACCGCGTATGTTTGTCCTGTTTGGGCGTCGACCACGACGACAAGGCCTGCTCCGACTGCCGGGCCCTCTCCTCGAAGGCCAGGCGGGAGCGGTCCCGTAGGCGCCTTGAGCTCCGGCAGTCAGTCCCGCGCCGTGAGAGGTCCCGATCCCATGGGAGGTCGAGGGACAGGTCGCGGGTTTGGAGCCACCACAGCTCCGAGAGTAGGCCGCACTCCTCCGGGTCGAAGTCGTCGTCAGGTAAGAGGCACAAGAAGTCCAAGCGGCGTCATCGCTCCTCGGACTCCCCCCGACGCTCGCGCGATGCGGCCGGGGGTTCGGGTGACACCACCCACACGGCTCCGTCCGAGTCGCGGGCGCCGCGTGCAGCTCCACACCCTCCGGTCCCTGGGCTGAACGCGTCGCCGGAGATCGAGCGCTTCCTCATGGCCATGAGGAAACTCTCTCCTCCGACGGGCTCCGCGGCGCCTCCGGGCCCAGCGGACCCGTCTGGGGCCCCTAGCGGGTCGGCGGCTCCGGTCCCGACGCTGTCGGGTGCTTCGGCCCCGACGCCGCCGACGCCTTCGGGCCCGGCGCCGCAGGTCCCCACTATCCCGACGCCGCCGGCGCCTTCGGGCCCGGCGCCGAGGGGTCCTGTTGTTCCGGCGCCACCGGCGCCTTCGGGCCCGGCGCCGCAGGACGCCGCTGGTCCTCCTTCGGGATCTGGTTCGTCGCCGGTGGATCTGACGACCTCCCCGGCGTCGGACCCTCAGGTGTCGCCTCCGGCGCCGTCTTAGGGCGGCGCCGGCCCCGGTCCTACCGTCGTTCCTGTTCAACCGTCGGGACAGCCCCGCTGGGCGCCGCTCCAGACGTCGTTTGGTGAATTTCACTTTTATGAACAGGCCCCATTGGTTGAAAACCCTGAATTTCAGGAGATGGGTGATGAAGGGGATTGGGAGGGGTCTGAGGACCCTCTGACCCGAGAGTGTCAGTCTCATGAGGACTGGACAGGAGACCTTGGGGAGGCCAGTGGCCTGGACACCTCTCCAGACACTGGTTTTGTCTCCCCTCCTACCGTGGCTTCGGAGGAGGGGGCAACCTACAGTGTTGATGAGGGCTGCCAAGGCCTTGGGCCTTGAGCTCCCCGTCGCGGCCGTGAGGACTAACCTCCTCACTGAGGTCCTTAAACCGCAGTCAAGCTCGGCCGAGCCTCTGCTGCCCCTTAATGAGGCCTTGACGTTCTTCTGGGCACTTGGTCCAAGCCCGCTACGGGTTCGCCCGTAGATAGGAACGTGGCCAGACGCCACCGCCCAGCCCCGGGCGACCCATGTTTCCTGTCCTCCCACCCTACCCCCGAGAGCCTGGTCATCCAGGCCTCCAATTCCCAGACCGCATTCCCGTCGGCCCCGCCCGACCGGGAATCCAAGAGGTATGACCAGTATGGGAAGAAGATCTTCTCATCCCTTAGTCTAGGCCTGCGGTCTTCCAACACTGCCTGCCTCTTGGGACGTTACACCCACTCTGTGTGGGATAAGGTCGCGGAAGTGCTGCCAGAGTGTCCGTTGGAGGTACGGGCCAAACTCGGCCAAGCCCTTGTGGAGGGCCGGGATGCAGCCAAGTATTCCATCAGGTGTGGGCTGGATACCACTGACTCGCTAGGTAGAGCGATGGCAACGACGGTGGCGGTCAGACGCCACGCCTGGCTGAGTTCCGCCAATTTCGTGGCAGATGTCCAGAACACACTCATGGACATGCCGTTCGATGGCCGTCGCCTCTTTGGCGACAAGGCAGACCATGCGCTTAAGCGCTTTAAGGACTCACGGGCTACGGCCAAGTCCTTGGGCCTCTCGGGCCAGCGCCAGCAATCGGCTGCCTTTCACTCCTTTCGTGGCCACGCAAGGGGTGCGCCCACACGCGCCGCCAGCCACGCTCCGCAGGGCAATACCCAACGCGGTGGCGGCTGTGGGAACCGCCATCCGGGCGGTCGGGGGCAGCGGCGAGGTCAGTCCTCACCTTCCCCCGCAGCATCCGCCTCAAAACCCTCCTAGTCCGTGCTTTCAGGCCCATGTGACGCCAGTGGGGGGCAGGGTTCGCCATCACCACCTCCACTGGCGCACCGTCACATCGGACAGGTGGGTGCTGCAAATCGTCCGAAGGGGCTACTCCCTCCCCTTCGAGGCGACTCCTCCAGCCATGCCACCGCAGAACCACTGTGTATCGGGGGATCATTTGGTATTGGTATTGGTATATGCGACTTCTGCAGGAGGAAGTTACGGCCCTCTTGGCCAAGGGGCCCATCGAGCGCGTTCCTGGGCCAGAAGTAGGGTGTGGTTGCTACTCCCACTACTTTCTGGTACCAAAGAAGGGCAAAGGGGGCCTACGCCCTATCTAGGACCTAAGGAACGTCAACGGCTTCCTCCGGAAGGAGAAGTTCAAGATGCTGACACTGGCTCAGGTTCTGGCTGCCCTGGACACTGGATGGTAGCGTTGGACTTGCAGGACGCTTACTTTCATATCCCCGTCCTGCCTGCCCACCGGCGCTACCTGCGGTTCATGGTGGGCCATGAGCACTTTCAATTTACCGTGCTCCCCTTCGGCCTTACCAGCGCCCCACGGGTGTTCACAAAGGTGATGGCGGTGGTCGCAGCTCATCTGCGCAGGTTAGGGGTTTTAGTCTTCCCCTACCTCGACCACTGGTTGTTGAAGGCGGGCTCGCCCCAGACAGTCGTCAGCCACCTCCAGACGACGGCGGACCTCCTGCACCAGCTGGGGTTCTCCATCAATGTGCCGAAGTCACACCTGTGCCCCTCTCAGAAGCTCCTCTTCATCGGAGCGGTTCTGGACTCAGCGCGGTTTCGGGTTTATCCGCCCGAACAGCGGGTCCGGGGTATTCAGGCTCTGATTCCCATCTTTCAGCCGTTATCCCGGGTTTCGGTCAGGTTGACGCTGCGGCTTCTGGGGCTGATGGCCTCCTGCATCCTACTGGGTCATCACGCCAGGTGGCGGATGCGGGCTCTGCAGTGGGACCTGAAGTTTCAGTGGGCCCAGCATCAGGGTAACCTATCCGACCACGTCCTGATCTCGGAGGGCACTGCGAGACAGCTGCAGTGGTGGCTTATGGACCGCGATTGGGTCAGCGGCAGATCCCTCTCCCTTCCCCAACCGGAGCACGTAGTTGTGACGGACGCGTCCCTCCAGGGCTGGGGAGGCCACTTGGGAGAGGCGGAGATCAGAGGCCTCTGGTCTCCGGCGGAGACCCGGCTCCACATCAACCTGTTGGAGCTCCGGGCGATTCGTCTGGCACTGAAGGCATTCCTCCCCTCTGTCCGGGGGAGTGTAGTGCAGGTATTCACGGACAACACCACCGCCATGTGGTACTGCAACAAACAAGGCGGGGTGGGGTCGTGGATCCTTTGTCAAGAGGCTCTTCGCCTTTGGCAATGGCTGGAACGCCAGGGCGTGACCCTGGTGGCTCAACACCTGGCAGGTTCTCTAAACGCCAGGGCGGACGAGCTCAGTCGTCGGTGCATGATGGATCACGAATGGCGTCTGAACTCGGACGTGGCGCAAGGCCTCTTTCAGCGATGGGGAGAGCCTTGGTTAGATCTATTCGCCACCGAAGAGAACGCGCAATGTCATCAGTTCTGCGCGTTGGAATTTCCAAGGCGGCACTCGCTCGGAGACGCTTTTCGTCGCGAGTTGAGTTGCGGTCTGTTGTACGCCTTTCCGCCTATACCACTTCTGCCCAGAGTGCTGAAGAAGATCAAGCGCGACCGGGCCCAAGTCATCCTTGTGGCTCCGGACTGGGCGAGAAGATACTGGTATCCAGAGCTACTCAGTATGTCAGTCGATCCCCCGGTTCGTCTGCCTCTTCAGGAGGACCTTCTGTCGCGGCAGCAGGGGACGGTCCTCCACCCGAACCTGTCCAGTCTCCACCTCCATGCTTGGAGATTGAGCGGCGACAGTTGAGGCCATTTGACTTGCCTCCTGAAGTTTGTAACATCATTCTGGCAGCCAGGCGTCCCTCCACAAAGTCGGTATACGCCTGCAGGTGGAACAGATTTGTGGCATGGTGCACAGCAAAGGCTGTGGATCCCCTCAATGCCCCTCTTTCTGAAGTCCTTCTCTTCCTTCTTTCTCTTGCCCAGCAGGGCTCTGCTCTGGGCACTATCAAGGGCTACCTTTCTGCCCTTTCAGCCTTTCTCAGGCTGCCCGATCAACCTTCTTTGTTCATAGATTTCTTAAGGGCCTCACACACACGTTTCATCCTGTTCCGTTTGTGATGCCTCAGTGGGACTTGAACCTGGTTCTTACATTTCTGATGTGCGCTCCCTTTGAGCCACTTCACAACTGTCCTCTTCGCCTTCTGCCTTTGAAGACTGCTTTCCTGGTTGCCATCACCTCTGCCAGGAGAGTGAGTGAGCTCCAGGCCCTTTCTTGTACTCCGCCTTTCCTTTCTGTCCATCCGGACAAAGTGGTGCTGCGTACCAAACCTTCTTTCCTGCCCAAGGTTGTCACGGCCTTCCACATCGGGCAGTCTATCACCTTGCCAACCTTCTTCCCGCCACCGCATCTCTCTAAAGAGGAAGAGCGGCTCCACCGTCTGGACCCAAAACGTGCGCTCTCATTCTACTTGGATCGCACACGCCAGTTCCGGGTGGATGACCAACTCTTTGTTGGTTACGTGGGCGCGAAGAAGGGGAAAGCGGTGCACAAGAGGACCATCTCCCGGTGGATCATCCTGTGTATCCAGGCATGCTACTCCTTGGCTAGGAAGGAGCCTCCTGCTGGATTGCGGGCTCGTTCTACCTGAGCCACGGCGACTACCACTGCCCTGGGCAGGGGAGGTGCCCTTACAAGACATCTGTCAGACAGCTACATGGGCATCGCTGCACATGTTTGCAAGACACTACTGCCTGGACAGCCAAGTCCGGAGGGATGGCTTCTTTGGCCGTTCCGTCCTCCGGGACTTTCTGGTGTGACTTTGGTTTGCAGACCCACCACCGGGGTTGGTATTGCTGGGGTATCTATTCTAAGGTAAGGAATCTAATACTAACGTGTCTCTTTCAGATGCACAAGTTACTACTTGTGTAACGATATATCTGTAATGTCTCTTACAGATATATCGTTACACAAGTAGGAACTTGTGCAATAGTCGAATTCTGAGACTATATATATAAAACGATAAAGGAAGTGTGAGGTATAGAGCTTGGGCGCTTCACATGGTAAGACTGAAGCTTGATGAGTTACTCACCCACAGTTCCTGTTACAGATACTGACTCTATGTACCGACATACAGGATATACATGCAAAGGCAGGGTCTGTGGCACTTATACCTATGGTGATGTTACAATAGTAACTTGGAGACAATACTCACAGTGGACAAGAAACACCCTCTAGGCGGTCCGCTGTGCCCACAAATCCTGGTGATTAAACGGGAACATGCAAGGCAGTAACAGCAAGGATGTAGCACTACCCCCCACGATAGACCAGGAGCCAATAACAAACCACAACAAACCACACAAGGGAACTGGAATCTAAGATAGGAGGCACAGGAAGCTAGCAAACTAGAAAATTGAACTAAGGTAAACTGTGAAAAAGGTAAGGGGTGAAGAAAAAGGTAAATACAGAAGAAGTGAAAGTTCAAGGATGACTGATGCACTAAATAGTCCTTGCTCAGTAATCAAGGAAGCAATTTATGCAATTCTAGTTCAAGGAACAATGATTAATCGAAGTTCAGGAACTCAGGAAACAAGGGGTCAGTCAAACAGGAACACAGCTAAAACGACCAACTTTGGACTGAAGGAATCTGTGGCTTTAAAGAACTCTCTGACTACATGCTTCAGGTGCGAGCAGGCTAGCATCAGTCAGCCCCAGGTGTGCTGAATTCCACCACCTATTCCTTGTTTGCAGGGTTGGAAATGAAGCAGTGAACAGAGAATTCTAGGTATTGGAGATTTTTGCAGGTGCAGACTGGATTCCACAACGCCGCATGGATCTGGAATGGATGAGAATATCGGAGTAAAGCCCAAAAGGCTATAAGTCAGAGTATGCATACCGTGGTAGTTTGGAAGCTTATTAGAACACTGGATAGTTCCGCAGTTAGGTCCTCTGTTGGTGGGCACAAGAGCTCATGGAGCAATTTGTGACATTGGCTCAAGCAATAGAGAGTAAGAGCTGGGATTTAGAGATGCAGTCCTATATTATTGTCTGAAGACTATATTTATTATTTTTCAGATGAAGTCAGAAAACTCATCACTAAGATGCAAATTGAACAGTAACTCCAGGCGAAAACATCCTTGTTATCGAACTCGAAAAAATGTAGACCAATTTATTGAATATTCATGTGAGGAAGGGGAAGAAACTGTTCTCTCTTCAGATGTGGTAAGTGTATGGTGTTAAACTGTAATGCTGTACAATGTGTTCTACTAATTTATATGGTATCTTAATCTAAATTGTCATTTCATCCATTCGCTTCATCCCATTTCTCACTACATGGAGTTTGAATCCATGTTTGAGAAGATGGAATGTCCTGCTTGTTCCAATGTGAATGTTAGTTCCTCTGCCTCTTTGCGTACAACTACATATTTACTCATTCATTTAGGACATCTGTCTGTGCCCTACTGGGACTTGGTGTATTTAACTTGTAGCGCCTGTTCATCTAGGTATGTTCCATTTTTTATATTTTTCTGAAGGATATGACTTTGCAGTAGGAGACCTATCTGTTTCCTTTTGCTAATGAGTCTCTGATTTGCTAAGGACTGCGATTTATTTGGTTGCAGAAGTTGTCTTTGTTCTCCTTAAAATCCACTTTCTCTCTGATGTCAGGTTTGTTTGTGCGTAGCTCTAGTAAGTAGTCTTTATGGTGTTAAATAATTTTTAGGTCGAGCCTAGAGCCTTCGCTTTAAGCTACTCTGCGAGACTTATTGTAGAGGAGTAGGGAATAGAAGTCCCGCCCACTCTGACCCTATTTGCCTTTGGCTTGTGTCATTCTCTGTCTTAAAAGCTCGCTTCTGAATCTAAAATAGGCTTCTTAGTCCCTCCTTAGTGCAACATGCTTTGGTGCATTGTTTTCCCCCCTCCCTCCCGTTGTCGTGCCTTCTTCCCCTGCCCTCCCTCCCGTTGTTGTGACTTATCCTCCGCCCGCCCTCCTGTTGTCCGTGCCTTCTCCCACCCCCCCGCCTGCCCTCCCAATTGTCCGTGCCTTCTCCCGCTCATCCTCCCGTTCTGTAAATGCAAGACCTATTGCATTTTTCTTTGTTAGCCATACCTAATGCAAGTAGCCTCGTGAGTTGGACCCCAGTGTCTGGGACTCGGAAGGCTTCTGAGTTCCGTCATGGTTGTTAGAATTGGGGTCTCTGGTTGGCGCAAGTATGCACTTGTGACAAGCAGGGACCCTCTCCTCTAAGTCAGGGCGAAGGATGACCCCTTAGAATTACCCTTGCTCACCCACTAGGTGCGTGGCGTGAGCAGCCAAGGCTATTCTTCAGGCGTTATTCAGTTAAGCATTTGTAATAACACACACAGTAAAATGTACCAATCCCCCCACTAATGGACACCAGGCTGTGAATATATAAAAATACGCTCCCTTTATGTAAAAATATATATATATCAGTACAGACTTATCACAAGACCAAATATAACGTTTTCAGATTAGGCCACAAATTGTAAATAGGCAAGCTTTTAGTTTCAAGTTCAAATGTGGATTTCCTTGTAAAAATCACTTCTCTACAGTCTTTCAATGTTGGTTGCTTCCAAAGCACCTCTTTGCACCAGTTCGGGGGACCTTAGATTCGCCTTGGGCCTCCGGTGCGCTTGACCCGGACCCTACCGCGGCTCACGCATCGGGCGTGAGGACGCCTGTGCCACGTACGGCTCTTCCCAGCGGCTCCGGGACAGAGCTAGACGCGAGCCGGGCTCGGCAGTGCGGCTTGCAGTGCGGTCAGGTAGGGAGGCGGGGAACTGGGAGGCCGGGTGCGCCAGGCTGCAGGGACAGCGCGACTCGGTCCAGGCAGTGCAGGGGGATCTTCTACTGAAAGCGGAGGATCTCCGGGGGGTGACACACAACACGGGGGCCCTCAGTACCGACGGTACAGCGAGGGGGCTCCCTTTATAGTGCGGCGCGGCCTCTCCTGGGGGGGGGGGGCAGAGCACAGCGGGGCGGCCGGGTGCAAAGGAAATGCACGGACGGTCGCCCAGGCTACAGACTGCTCGCGTCCCTGGGATTCCGGCGGGAGGGGCTGAAATCGCGCTCAGGTGCTCCTTGAAGCAGGCGGGGGTAGAGAAGCGGCCTGCCTTAGCCCAGGGGCAGAGAGCGACTCCGAGTGGAGCGAGGCTCTCAAGGGCAAGAGGGCAGGCTGGCTCCCGGGTACCACGGCCCTAGGAGGGGGCGAGAGGGGGCAACTTCACCTCCGGCGGGAGGAAATACTCGGCCTTAGATAGGAGACGGCCCAAGCACAGGAGAACCCACTGGTCCTGGGATTCAGTTCAGGGGGCAAGCTCAATCAAGCCCTTGGAGAAAAGTTTCAAGCACAAGTCAGCAAAGTCTTTTCAAAAGTCTTCTCCTCTCCTTTCTCAGCAAGGCAAGCAGCAGGCCAGTCCTTCCAGCGTCGTCTTCTCCTTCTAGTCGGGCAGAGGCTCTTTGTGGGAAACAGGATTCTGATTCTCAAGGAGCAGGGCTCCTACTTTTATACAGCATTTCTTTTGTCTTCTGGGGGGGCCTTTGCATAACTGCTTTCAGTCTCTGAGCACTTGTTAGGGGTACTTCTGGCTTCTGCTTTCAGTGTGAGGGCAGGCACATCAGACGCTCGACAGGGAGGCGGAGCCAGCATTGTGTGGACAGGGGCAGCCAGGAGTACCTTGATTACAGTGCTTCGCCCTTCCTGGGCCAGGTGCAGGCTGAGTCATCAGTCGCTCCCCAGGGGAGCGGAGCCAGCATTGTGGTGGCAGAGCACAGCCTGATTAAGAGTCCAGGGGCACTCCTACCTCCCACTAAGGTGTAATCCTTGCGTTCACCACCTGTCATCCCCCAGCCCTGTCACTCACACACCCCAGACAGTCAGATACACATACTGCAGAGGCGGGCTGAAATGGTTAGGCAAGCAAATGCTAACTTTTTAAAAGTAGCATTTGCAAACACAGGATATTAAAATAAACTTTACTAAAAGAAGTATTTCATTATTCTGAGTTCAGGCATACTAAACATTATTTTCTACCATGTTCCCTGAGCCTGCAGGGATTATAGTGTGTAATAATTCCAGCAGCCCATCTGGCCTAAAGGGAACAGGTAGCCTTACAATAGTGAAAAACAAATTTGGCAGTAATTCACTATTAGGACATGCCACACTCATCAGAGCATGTCCTACCTTACACTTACAATGCACCCTGCCCTTGGGCCTACCATAGGGGTGACTAATATGCAGTTAAGGGAAGGTTTAGGGGCTGGCAAGTGTGTGCACTTGCCCAGCCAGCATGACAGTACCAGACTGCACGCAGGTTCTGCAATGGCAGACCCTAGACACATTTTAAGGCTGCTTCTGTGGGTGGCGCAACCAGCGCTGCAGGCCCACTAGCAGTATTGGCATTCACAAGCCCTGGCCCTCCTGGTGCACTTTACTGGGGACTGACAGTAAATCCAATGAACCAATCATGGACATCAATCACATATAAATTTTATACAGGGAAAGCATATGCACTTTAGCACTGGTCAGCAGTGGTAAAGTGCCCAGAGTCCTTAAACCAACAAAAACAGGTCAGAGAGAATATTGGAGGAAGGCAAAAAGTTCAGGGATGACCCTGCCAAGAGGGCCAAGTCCAACAATGGTGTATTAATTATGTTCATAGTAAACAATAAACAGCAAGAGCTTTATGTGGATGTTGGACTGGCCTACCAGGGCATTAAACCTTTATTTGCTCAACAAGTTTAACTTAAAGATAAGCTTTCGAGCTTTTGCGCAGTCAAGCCACGGTAATAACATTCAGATGCCTACAGCCGGCTAGACATCTGGTGTCCATGGTAACAGAGGAATGGGGGAGGAGAAAGCCGAAGTACCTCGAAGCTCCAGGCAAGAGATGGATGCGTGGCCTTTAGAGCAGTCAGTAGCTATAAAACAAATGTCAATGTCCTGCTTCCAAACCCAGGCGCAAATCCTTTGACCCCTGAAATTTACACCCTCCCCAAGGTCCACAAAAGTGTCACAAATCCTCCAGGTAGACCGATAGTATCGGGGTGTGGTTCCATTTTGGAGCCCCTCGGTAACTATGTTAACTTCTTCATAAAAGACTTTGTGCCCATCACCCAATGCTATGTGAGAGATAGTATGGCGATGGTCAATCTCATTAAGGATTTCCACTTTTCTGAAGGTAACCAATTACTGTGTACGTTAGACGTGGAATGATTGTACACGAACATACCTCAGATTGAGGCTATGTTCGTGATACAAAACATTCTTGAATCTAGGCCTAGACCACACCGAGTACCCTCGCTTTTCATTCTCCAACTGTTGGAACTATGACTAACGAGAAACTTTTTTACCTTCGATCAGCAATACTACCAGCAAGTAAAGGGTACGTCCATGGGCGCTATTTTTGCCCCCAATCTGGCTATATTGTTCATGGACTACATTGGGACACATACAATACTCTCTCCCACCAACCCTTTTTCTTCAGCCATCTCAATTTGGAGACGATACATTGACAATATTTTCCTCATTTGGTACCAGAATTTAGACAGTCTCCAACAATGTATTCACTGGCTTAACAACAACTGCTCAGGCCTTACATTCACTAGTACTGTAGACAAATCTTCCATCTCATTTTTAGACCTAACCATCTATCACTCTGATGACTCTCTCCACACGAGATTGTTTCGTAAGCCCACGAAACGCAATACTTTACTAAGCTACTCTAGTAACCACCCCAGAGCGCTTAGGGACTCACTACCATATTCCCAATTCCTTAGAATTAGGAGGAATTGTTTTGCAAATGAAGACTACTTTAGGGAAGCCACCACATTATCAAACAAACTAAAATTTGCAGCAAGCAAACAAATGGATTCGCAGGGAAAAGTTTTGCATGCTGTCTTTGCACCAGATTTACCCTCAACTGCAAAGGGGAGACTGGCTGTGCGCGATAGACCTACAGGATGCATACTTCCATGTGCCCATTGCACAGAAACACCGGACGTTCCTGCGATTCCAAGTCGGCGCCAATCATTATCAATAGACAGTACTACCGTTCGGGCTGAAGTCTGTGCCCAGGACCTTTTGAAAATGCATGGCAGTGGTAGCGGCACACCCGAGAAAGAACAAGGTATTTGTCTACCTGTAAAACACAGTGACTATTACTGGTCTGTTTAGCAAAGAATATTACAGTTCAAACAACATAGTGAGGGTCGGAGGTTAACCTGTGTAGATATGGAAAAGAATCCCATCAGCCCACCGTAAGGCAGAACCTCATCATCTGGGATTGTGTAGTACTGGTGTATGATAGGCGTCTCACCCAATGTATCGTGAAACGTCCTAATGAACACCTCCATTGATGGAATTGGCCAAGAGATGATGACTCAGTGGTGCTGAAAAAACTATATGCAGTGTAATGTAAGTGTGAAAAAGTGAAGTTAAAATTGACTTGTATGATACCAAAAAGTGAGTTTAATAGAGGGATATCATAGCGTCAAGACTAAAAACAGCGTGTGGGTAGTTTGACAATATAACTACCTATAGGTAGTTCACCGTCTGAACCTCGGTGAAAGCGGTTGCTCCCACCACGCTCCCTGGCCCCAAGAGCTGGCAGATTATCCCTGTGATATCGTAGGCTAACTTTGAATATAGCGCATTATAGCGCCAAACCTCGCATTACGATCTCTATTTACTTTGAAGCGCAACTTTGGCTTAATTGAATCTGCTGCCGCCTTTAACATTGTGCATTGTGTGCTGCTTTAAACGTTGTTTTGTTGAAGCTACCGCCGCCTTTAGCATATTACTTCGTGCTGCTTTGTATGCTTGTGGTGATTTGCATCCTCCTCCGCCCCAGCTTCACTTTCCCAGGAGCCATTTTCTCGTGTTTGTTTTGCCTTCCTTTGGCCCGCCTACCCTCCCCGCTACCGCCTCCCAGCTGACCTGCCCATGTTCCGCCCCCCTCCACTCTCCATTTATGTCAGATGTTCCAACGCGCAGCGTCCACGCGCTACGGCCGCGCCGAAGGTGCGCCAAAGGTAAGCCCGTCTTCGCCCGTCCGTGCCTGGACCGCGCCCAGCGCCAGACGCCCTGGTCCCCGCCGCTCCCAACCCTCTAGAGTCACATATGATGCCGCAACTCTCCTCGCCCTCAACCCCGGACGCACCCCACTATGCTGCAAAGCTTCCCCAGGACGTACCCACGGCCCATTCGCTTGCCTCTCCTGCAAGTTCAACTGCTTCAGGACCCTCACCAAACCCACTTCCTCCACACACAGCTCCGAACTCAACAGCCTGAAATGCATCCTACTGAACACCCGCTCGGTCCACAGACATGCTACAGAACTCTGGGACCTAATCGACACTGCGTCACCCGACATCGCCTTCCTTACTGAAACATGGATGAACGCATCTTCTGCCCCCGACATTGCCATAGCCATACCGGACACTTACAAGATCATTCGAAAAGACCGCACCATTAAAAAAACTGGAGGAGGCATCGCCATCGTCCATAGAAACACCATCAAAATCACAACCAGCTCTGACGACAACCTCGCAACCGCCGAACATCTCCACTTTCAGATCCACATCGACCCCAGGACCACCCTTAGAGGCACCCTCATTTACAGGCCTCCAGGCACCCGATCTCAATTCAGCGACGACATCACAGACTTCGTCAGCCCGCACGCCCTCGCCTCCGAGAACTACATTCTTCTAGGAGACCTCAACTACCACCTTGAAAACATACTCGACAAAAACACCACCACCCTTCTGGACAACCTGTCCAATCTCGGACTCAAACAAATTGTTGACACCCCCACCCACACAGCCGGACACACGCTCGACCCTATCTTCACCTCCAGCAAAGACATCTCCTTCGATCGCACTACAGCTCTCCACTGGACGGATCACAGCTGTGTTCACTTCAACTACAAAACCACCCTATCCCACAACCATCCACAACCCATTCCCCGGAGAAAATGGAATAAAATCAACACCGACCAACTCCTCACATCACTCAACCAAAACCCTCCCACCCTAGCAATGGACCCAGACCAAGCGGCCACCAACCTCAGGCAATGGATTACCCACAGTGCGGACGAACTAGCACCCCTGAAAAAACACCAGTTGAAATCATCCAGCAAAAAGGCTCCCTGGTTCAATGATGACCTTAAAAAATCCAAGAAGACATGCCGCACCCTGGAGAATAAGTGGAGAAAAGAACCAACTCCAGACAACATGGCCTCCCTCAAGACAGCCACCCGCAAACACCACCAACTAATTCGATCCGCCAAGAAATCAGCATTCAAGGACCGTCTCGACAACAATTCTCATAACAGCAATGAACTCTTCAATATCGTCAAAGAATTTACCAACCCTTCCGCAGCATCCAACGACATCATAAACTCCCAAGGCCTCTGCGATGCGCTATCCTCCTTCTTCTACAACAAAATTGCCGACATCCACAACAGCTTCAAGAATACTCCCAGTGACCAACCCGCCCCACCCCCTCCAGATCCCACCCCTCCAACTAACAACCTCAGCTCCTGGAACTCAATCACCACTGAAGACACCATTCGCCTCATGAACTCAATCCACTCTGGCTCGCCTTCTGACCCCTGTCCCCACTACATCTTCAACAAAGCTGACTCCATCATCGCTCCCCAACTCCGCGATGTCATCAACTGCTCTTTCAACTCTGGCACCTTTCCAGAAATCTGGAAACACGCCGAACTCAGCGCCCTTCTGAAAAAACCCACAGCAGACCCCTCAGAACTGAAAAACTACCGACCCATTTCCCTCCTCCCTTTCCCGGCCAAAGTCATCGAGAAAGCCGTCAACAGCCAACTCGCCGCATTCCTTGAATCCAACAACTCCCTGGATCCCTCACAGAACGGCTTTCGAGCCAAACACAGCACCGAAACCGCCCTCATTGCGGCGACCGACGACATCCGAGCACTCCTAGACAACGGAGAAACAGTGGCCCTCATTCTACTCGACCTCTCCGCCGCCTTCGACACGGTCTGTCACAGCACCCTCATACAACGCCTTAACAACATCGGCATACAAGGAAAAGCCTTGGACTGGATCATCTCTTTCCTAGCTGGGAGAACCCAGAGAGTCCGACTCCCCCCATTCTACTCAGAGCCCACCGAAGTCCTCTGCGGCGTACCTCAAGGTTCCTCACTCAGTCCAACCCTCTTCAACGTCTACATGAGTCCTCTCGCCTCCATCGCACGTCAACACAACCTCACCATCATCTCCTACGCCGACGACACCCAGCTAATCCTTTCCCTCACCAAAGACCCCAACACCGCCAAAACCAACCTTCACGAAGGTATGAAAGAAGTAGCCGAATGGATGAAACAGAGCCGCCTAAAACTCAACTCAGACAAAACGGAGGTGCTCATCCTAGGATCCTCCCCCTCAGCTTGGGACGACTCTTGGTGGCCTTCCGATTTGGGATCAGCACCCACACCCACAGACCATGCACGTAACCTTGGCTTCATTCTTGACTCCTCTCTCTCAATGTCCAGACAAGTCAACGCCGTATCGTCCTCCTGCTTCAACGTCCTTCGCATTCTCAAAAAGATCTTCCGCTGGATCCCCCTCGAGACAAGAAAGACTGTCACCCATGCACTGGTCACGAGTCGACTAGACTACGGCAACACACTTTACGCCGGAATTACAACAAAATTGCAGAAAAAGCTCCAGCGTATCCAAAACGCGTCAGCGAGACTCATTTTAGACATCCCGCTCCAAGAACACATCACCGGACACCTAAAAAACCTCCACTGGCTTCCCGTCAACAAGAGAATTACTTTCCGCCTTCTCACCCACGCACACAAGGCCCTCTATAATCTGGGACCCGAATGCCTCAACACCCGACTATCCTTCTACATTCCCACCCGCCAACTAAGATTGTTATTGTTATTGTTATTGTTAATGGGATTTTATAGCGCGCCTAATCACCTACAGGCCTCTAAGCGCCAGGAAAGATGGTAGTAACAATAACTTAGCAAGATGGGAGCTGGATTATACTGTGCTCATGCTTTTTCTGAACAAGAGTGTTTTTAGGTTCTTCCTGAATCGTAGTAAGTTCCCTTCCCGACGCAGTGCCTCCGGCAGCCTGTTCCATAACTGAGGGACTAGCACTGAGAAGGCTCTCCCTCCCTTGGTCACTAGCCTGTAGCGGGGGCAGACCAGTAGTTGGGAGTCTGAGGATCGAAGTGTTCTCGTGGGGCAATAAAGTTGCAGACGATCTTTGATGTAAGTTGGGGCTTTCCCATAGATTGCCCTATGGGCCGTGCATAAGTTCTTAAATTCCACTCTTTCTTTGATGGGGAGCCAGTGCAAGCTTTGTAGTAGGGGAGTAGCTTTAGATCTCCTCGGTAATCTGAAAATCAACCGGGCAGCGTCATTCATTATGACCTGGAGTCTACTGGTCAGAGTTTTCGGTAAGCCAAGGTACAGGGCATTCCCGTAATCAATTCTGGAGATGATGGTGGCCGTTACTATTGATCGCATCATGGATTGTGAGAGGACAGGGATTAACTTCCGCAGTTGCCTAATGATGTTCGTGCAACTTCCCACAACCACAGAGATCTGAGGGGCCATTGACAGATCGTCATCCAGTTTGATCCCCAAGCTCTTTACAGACGAGCTTGGTTTTGGAGCCGGGCCCAACTCTGTAGGCCAATAGAGATCACCCCAAGGTGAGGCAGTAGATGGAATCACTAGTACCTCGGTCTTGTCAGGGTTGATTTTTAACAGATTATCTGTCATCCATTGCACTGTGTCATCCAATCAAGCCCTCGCTGCAGTCCCGCACTTCCGAAAAACCACCATGGGTGGCAGATCATTCTCCTTCCTGGCTGCCAAGACCTGGAACTCACTCCCCACCCACCTCCGCCTCACTCAGAACCACATCTCCTTCAGAAAAGAACTTAAAACCTGGCTATTCGACAAATAGTGAACCCCTCCCTCTAGCGCCTTGAGACCCTCTGGGTGAGTAGTGCGCTATATAAATGCCCGAACTTGAACTTTATATTGTCAAACTACCCACACGCTGTTGTTTGAACTGTAATATTCTTTGCTAAACAGACCAGTAATAGTCACTGTGTTTTGCGTATTGTGATTGGGGGGTAGATTGTTACTTGGTCTTTAAATAATTATCCCCTCGGACCCTCTTTCTAACTGTGTATTTTGTGTTTGTCTACCCGTACCTGGACGCTTGGTTGATCAAGGCATCCTCCTTCGCGGAAGCTCAATCGCACTTCCAGAAGACTTCCGTTCTCTTGAACAAGCTGGGGTTGCACATCAACATGTCCAAGTCTGTCCCGATTCCGGTCCAGGGCCTCGAGTACTTGGGAGCCTCCATCAATACGCTGTCAGCAAGCGTGTCTCCTTCGGAGGAGAGACGTTTATCACTCCTTCGGAAGGCTCAGGCTCTTATGACCGCTCCATCTACAACAGGGAGGATGGTGTCTTCTCTGCTGGGGTCGATGGCCTCCTGTATCTTCCTCACGCACGGCTGCACATGAAACCGCTGCAGGAGTGTCTGGAGGATCAGTGGGACCAGAGGAAAGGGAACTGGGACGACAAGATACGACTGTCCCTGCATGCTCTACAGTCCCTGAAATGGTGGTGTTTAGCGGAGAACCTCCTCAAAGGGGTTCCCTTCCACAAGGACATTCCCACTCAGACCATCGTGACGGATGCTTCTCTCCACGGCTGGGGAGCGCATTCCGGAGTGTTACAGATACAAGGAACGTGGTCCCCGACGGAGTCCACATATCATATCAATTTCCTGGAACTCAGAGCGGTTCACTTGGCACTGAAGGCCTTTCATCCGTCCTTTCAGACCAACTCTCTGCTTGTACAGACAGACAATACGACCACGATGTATTACCTCAACAAGCAGGGGGGGTTCGAGATCGCGCACTCTTTCGCAGGAGGCGCAGGCGATCTGGCACAGGTTGCTGGCCAGAGGACTGACGATAACGGCTACCCATCTGCCAGGTGTGCAGAATGTTCAGGCGGACGCGCTGAGCAGACTGATTCAGGAAAACCATGAATGGGTCATAAACGACAAAGTACTCAGAGATGTCTTCGCCAGGTGGGGCACTCCAGACGTGGATCTGTTCGCCACCGCCGAAAACAGCAAATGCCGAGACTTCGCGTCCAGGTATTACCAGCAGGGGATGCTGGGGAATGCGCTATGGATCAACTGGTCGAACTGCTTTCTGTACGCTTTTCCACCCATTCCCCTGATTCCGGCGGTGCTCATCAAACTGTCCCAGTCCAGGGCGCGGATGATCCTAATTACCCCGGAATGGCCCAGACAGTGGTGGTTCACGGACCTGCTTCACCATTCTCTTCTTCCTCACATACGGCTGCCGTGCCGGCCGGACCTTCTCACCAAGTTTGGGGGACAGATGGTACACCCCAACCTCTCGTCTTTGAGTTTGGCGGCATTGCTCCTGAGATAGTGCAATATGGCCATTTGAATCTCCCTGAGGATTGTATGGACATACTGAAGGAGGCTAAGAGGCCTTCCACTAGGACTACTTATGCTTACAAGTGGAAGAGATTCTGCATCTGGTGCAAGTCCGAGAACTATGATCCGACGACATGTAAGGAAGATGTCATCCTTCCATACCTTTTGCATTTGGCGCAGTCTGGCCTTAACTTCCATTCCGTTAAGGTCCATCTAGCTGCGCTGACTGCCTACAGGAAATGCCCTTCACAGACTTCCTTTTTCCAAATTCCTGTGATAAAGGATTTTTTGGAAGGCTTGAAGAAAGTGTTTCCTCCTGTTCGTTTTCCTTCGCCTTCATGGGAATTGAATGTGGTGCTGTCCAGATTGATGAAGGAACCTTTTGAACCTATTCATAAGGCTTCGCTACAGCACCTGTCCTGGAAGGCGGCGTTCCTCGTGGCCATTACATCGGCCCGTAGGGTGAGTGAAAGGTTATTTCTGATTTCCATGTTAACCAGACTATAACGTTACCTACATTTTTTCAGAATCCTTCCACTCCAGCGGAAAGATGTCTTCATTCCCTGAATGTCAGAAGGGTGTTGAAATTTTATCTGGATAAAACCAAGGATACTCGTAGGTCAGACCAATTGTTCATCAACTATGGGTCAGTCAGGACTGGTATTGCTACTTCTAAACAGTCCATCTCGAGATGGATTGTGTCCTGTATACAATTGTGTTATCAAAAGGCTAATAAGACCTTAGGGGGTAAGCCTAAGGCTCATTCCACCAGGGGCAAAGCGGCCACGACAGCTTTGCTCCGTAATGTTCCCATTGCAGAGATCTGCAGGGCTGCCACTTGGAAGTCGGTCCATACCTTTGCTAAGTATTACTGTCTGGACTTTGATGCCAAGGCAGATGCTCAGGATGAGCAAGCTTCGCTGCGAAATCTGTTCGCACAGTAGTGGTGTTGTATTTCTTCTTCTCCACCGCCGCTTTGGTGTTGGGGATGGGCTTGCCATTCTGTTCACTAGATTATGACTATACACAGAGATCCCATACTACAGAAGGAGTAGTTTCTTACCTGTAACTCCAGTTCTGTAGTAGGGGTATCTCTGTTATAGTCATAAGCGCCCGCCCTCCTCCCCGGTGGAGAAAGATGTTCATGTACTGAATGCTACAGGTCTATCTTTATACGCCTCCAAAAAGAACTGAAAGTGGAGGGGACCTGCTGTGCATTCTGGGATACTGAGAGTTTCTAGAAAGTTTCCTTAAAGGCACAGTATCCCTTTATGAGCCACATAATGGCAGCCTATGGGGCTTGTCTGTCCACCCCTTCCTCTCTATCTTCCAGAGGCTTTCTTGGTAAAAGGGGAAGTTTTTCTATGAGAAGAACTTGGCAGGCTGTGCTGAATTTAATTTTGGTGGAATATCTAGTTGAAGTACTGGACAGTGTAGCCTGTTAAGTATAGGCTGCATTATTTGTCTTTAAATTCTCTCTTAAGTGTCTATGCAGGACTGCACATAGAGACAGCTTAAGAGATTATTTTGATTGCTCCGGGGTCCCCGCACATGGGCGGGGCCATTCACTAGATTATGACTATAACAGAGATACCCCAACTACAGAACTGGAGTTACAGGTAAGAAACTACTCCTAAGCACGCCTGGGTGACTCCTAAGTACCCTCCATGACGTCATCTCGGCGCTGACGAAGCCAGTGACGGACGCGGAGCCGCAGGACGCCACCTACTGACACGCAGGGGTCCTGCTACGTAAAACTTTCCGGATCCAGTCTGATGCCTGGGGATATTCTAAGGTAAGGAATCTATCACTACCTAATGTCTTTTACAGAATATCGTTACACAAGTAGTAACTTGTGCGTTAATGCATAAAACATTTGTAAGGACACAGAAAAAGAACCTTCACAAACGCTTTTGCCAACAGAGAAAAAGAGATAAAGTAGTGCAGGGCAATGTAGGCCATGGTCAGCCATTATCAGTAGAGAAAAAGGATACTGTCTCTTTAAGATCAGTGAGACCTCCAATAGCCCATCATGCTCTTCTTGAGGCAGTCTTGGTACATTTTTTCCATCTACTGCTGGTAGGATCCTTTGAGCATTGAATTCGACCTTTTTAGATTTTTTCTTCGAAAGTTATCAGTTTGCAGGTAAGTAAACAACCAGCAAGAATGGTTTTTGGGGAGTTTGAACCAAGGTTCAGTTAGGCACTCTTATTGCAATGCCATCGGCACTGGGGCGGCCGGGTGCAGAGTGCAAGTGCCCATTGTTAGCAATGGGATTAAGTGGACCTTCAGTCTGGGGCTGTTTGAGTAGTCCACTCTTTAGTGAGAACAAGGCTTCTGGGGTTAGGGTCAGCACTGCAGGGTCCAACAATCAGCATAGGAGCTGCACCGACACAGAGGCGGCCGAATGCAGAGAGCCAAGAAGACGTCTGAACCCTGTGGTTTGCAATGGAGATCCTTGGTTTGAAGATAGACTCTAGGTTTGGGCAAGGAGGTTTCCTGAAGGATACCATCAGTTGGAGAGGTAAGTTGGGTTCTTGTGGGATGCCTGGACACCGTTGGTTGGGCCACCAAATGCCGTGGGGCGTTAGATGCAGGGGTGGCTCAATGCGTCGGATTTTGTTACGAGCTCCGGTCGCCGTCGGGGGAGGGGGTGGGGGACCCATCAGGTTGAGGTTGCAGACGTTGGTCTGAAGCTTGAGGTAGGTCGGGAATCACCAGATCCCAGGTCAAGATTGCCGGGGAGACCTCCTCGTGGTGTTGGACCACTCGAACTCCGCCCGTGGGTGTCAGGTGTAGAGTGTTACAGAACTGCAGAGCCACCTGGATCCAGGTTCGGTATTTGAGTCTTTGTTGAGCAAATCCTTTGCTCACGGGAGACAGTCTTTCAGATGTTTGCAGGGCAGGTCCTCCCGGTACTCGAGGGCTGCTGGCTATACCGGGTTTTCTTGTGTACAAGAAACACACAAAAGGTGATGGGAGGAATGCTTGCAATTTGTCTAACCCCTGGCTATCGCTTAGGGTAGCATCCCAACCCATCGTTCTTTTGCTCACCATGCCACCTCAGGTTGGACCCAGCTATTTGCAAATCAGTCTTGACCCAGCTCCTTGTGTGAACAGATGTTTGTGACTGGGTCTGAATGTTAGCATAGTTCAGCATTCTGTCCATCATTTGTTCCTTTTGCTTTTGTCGCCCTAAATTGGAAGGGTATGCTCAGACGTGGGTCCTGTGCTCACTGCACCACTGGATTCAAGCTAGTCTGTTTGATGAGGGGTGATGCCCCGAAACAGGTCCCCCCAGGGGACCTGCCTTGGAGGTTTGGGCTGGACTGTTCCGATGAGGATCAGGGTCAAGACGGATTTGCATATGGCTAGATCCAAGCGGGAGTGACATGGTGAACAAAAGAACGATGGATTAAACTCAGATCTTTGTGACTGGGGGTGAATGTTTGGATTGTTCACCATTCCGTCCATCATTTGTTCCTTTTGGTTTTCTGCTGTAGGCAGGTCGGAGTTGGGACAGGCCTGTAGGGCTGGTGCAAAAGCAGTTTGTGTCGTCCTCTTCTTGGGTCATCACGGCTCTTTGGTCCTTCTTTCTTCCTCGAATCTGAGGAGGCAAGCTTCAGCGTTGCCCATAAATAATATGTTTAGGAGTGTTTACAGGAGTGTGCAAATTGGGACCAATAGGTCCCTTCCTTGAGGTAAGTACACCCCCTAATATGCCACTCTCCAGTGGGAGGAGGGCATGATCCTCTCTCTAATTGGCTGGGTCCCATCATCTTCAAGCTGGAGGGGACTTAGATGTGTGCTTCACCTTGCCTCCCCCACTTGAGGGGTGGAGTTGACTAAGGTGGGCACACCTCTCCTCCTAACTTGGTTTTCCCGCTGATTCTCCCGTCCAAAGTGGGGGCCAGAACCGGTGGGAGCCAGTTGCTGGGGGCAATCACAGGACAGGTTACAAAGGCATAAGGCCTTTGAAGCTTCCCTTTCATGGACTCAGCACATCCTTGGTTAGGAGGCACGACACCTCTGCCCAGGATTGGCTTTTTTTATGATTCCAGAGAACAGAGGCTCCCCACCAGGGGGTCCAGAAACCTATTTGGTGGTAGCAAATGGTCGGCAGCCATTTAGGAACCACACCAGGGCTCATGGTTTTCCATGGGGCATCTCTGAGATACCCTCTGGGTGCATTTAGCATGAAATCTCACAGTGGCGTAGGTGAGGGTATAATGTGCTGAGACGTTTGCTACCAAATCTCCCAGGTTTCAGTAAAGTCATTATGGAGCTGTGGACTTCGTAATGACCAACTCCCCGACCACATACTCTTTATGGCTTTACTGTACTTACAATGTCTAAGAATGGACTTAGACACTGTAGGGGTACAGTGCTCATGCAACTGTACCTTCACCTGTGGTCTAATGCACCCTGCTAGAGGGGTGACATCCTAGACCTCAGGCAGTAGGTTGCAGGCATGGCACACAGGGATGTGTGCCTTGATAACTCTTCACTTTTGTCTGCACCAAAACACGCAGGCTGCAATGGCAGTGTGTGTCTGTTAAGGTGCAGGATGTCTAAGGGTGGCACAATAGGTGTTGCAGTCCTTAGATGCCTTTACTGGTCACAGTGCCTTTGGAACCCTTGGTACCTTTTGCAGGGGGGTTACCTGTGGCCAGAGATGTGCCAATATTGGGTACAAAGGTACAGTTGTGGTAAAGAACACAGGCCCTAGGAACCTGGTTGGAATGGACCCATGTCACATCAAGTCAAAGTGCATCAAATGTCCAGGAAAAAAGTGTGTGTTTGCTATGGGGCTGGGGGATAACCATGCTCAAAGGGGCACGTTCCTACACTTAACTCTGGTGGTCCTTGTGTCCTCGGCTCCTCTGGGTCTTCTGGTCCAAGTCCCGTCCTCATCTGCAGTTCGCATTCCACTTTCTTAATATATGGTTTGGTCTCCCCCTGGAGACCACTATATTTTATGCTACTTACCTGATTGCATTTGAAGTATTCTTGCGTATTGTGTTGCTATCTCCTAGTAGGAGACATATCAATGTGTTGTATAATAAATACTGTGTGGTTCTTTTTTTTATTTAACTTACGCTACAGATTAAACTGTTACAACAAGCTGCTTAACACTCCTTCAAGATAAGCTTGAAGCTGCTGTTCACGACTACCACTTTGAGAGCTTTCTATTGTTATCAAAGGCCACTAAAATCAACATAAGGGTTGCCTGTATTAGTGCAAGGTGCCTCACTTAAATATGTGTGCACCATATACTAAGCCAGCCTCCTACACACTGCATTTCTGTGGCTGCTTGATCAGCCCTCTTTACAAGTTCACTACATATAAATAGGTTCCTTAAAGGTCTACCACATGTTTCCCCTAGCTACCTTTGTTATGCCTCAATCTGATTCGTACCGACTTAAAGTGCACTCCATTTAAGCCACTCCATCCTTGTACTCTTTGGCCCCTCACCATCAAGACTGCTTTTTTGGTGGCAATTACATCTGCCTGAAGAGTCAGTGAGCTACAGGCACTGTCCTCTCAGCCTTCCTACATCTCTTTTTTTCCCTGATAAACTGGTCCTTTGGACTTTAGGATCCTACTTGCGGAAAGTAGTCAACCCGTTCCAAATAGGCCAGTCCGTCACCTTGCCTACTTTTTATACTTTTTTTTTTTTTTTTTTTTTTTTTTAGAAGAGAAGAGACTCCTGGATCCAAAAAGAGCATTGTTCTACCTTCTCCGCACAAAACCATTCCGGGTGGGCGATCAGCTCTTAGTGGGGTATGTCCGGCCCAAAAAAGCCATGCAGAAGCAGACCATCTCCCGATGGGTCGTGCTCTGCATTAAAATCTGCTACTCATTGGTTAAGAGGTAGCCCCCAGAGAGTGTGTGTTCTCACTCTACCAGAGCAAAGGCTGGCACTACTGCATTAGCACGCTGAGTTCTGATTTTAGACATCTGCGAGACAGCAATGTGGGCCTTGCTGCACACGTTCACTAAAGACTGCAGCCTGTACATTCAGGTCCGTCTGGATGGGTACTTAACCTGCAGTACTTTCTGGTTGAAATCATGTTTGTAGACCCACCTTCGGGAAAGTTTTGATTGCGGATCTATTGTAAGGTAAGGAATCTGCGGCTAGTAGTCTCTGTCAGATGAACAAGTTACTTATCTTCAGTAATGCCTTATCTGGTAGAGACACTATATAGCCGCAAATTCCTTACCAATCCACCCAGCTCTGTGTACAGATTTCAGGGTCCTAGCTTTCCACACCAGTGGTCAGTGTTCTTCATGGCTTTGCGCTTCTGGGGTGGAAATTCGTGAAAAAAGTGACTTCAGCATGCTGGTGTGGCACCTTTATATGTGTGGACTCCCCACATGGAGCTGAACACCACCACCTACTGGTGCGCAAGGGTACTGCTCACAAAATGTTTCCGGATCCAGTTTGATGTCTGAGGAACATTTCACGGTAAGGAATCTGCTGCTAAATAGTCGCTACCATATAAAGGGTTACAGAAGGTAAGTAACTTGTTAGTACCTGCTTTATATCCAGCGTCGCCAGTGAAGGGCGTGATTTGGGGCTGAAATAAATTGAGTGGCAGCCAAGAGAGCACTCCGTCTGTGCCTGCCACTGCACGTGCCTTTTCTCTGGGATGGTCTAACTTGCTACTGTTGTCTGCTGCCCACAGTGTTTGCGAAGAGACAACATGACTGCTATCATCATGTTCTCAGACTAGCTGGAATAGGAGTAGTCAGATGTACTCCACCAACTGAAAAATCACTTCCAGATTCTGTTTTCTTCTCCTTCGGGTGCTGTCTCAGTCTCTGATCCTGCCTCAGAGCTGTAATCCAATCCCAGATTTAGGGCTTGGGCAGTAGTCATCCACCAAGATGCAATCTCTGCTGACTGGCTAAAACCTTCCTTCTAAAACACTGCTCTATGTAGAATGCTGAAGTAGTATTCTAAATCGGTCTTGTGGGTGTGAGAGTTGTGTGTTATGGTAAATGCACTCAAAATTACTTACCTGGTTTCCTGAATCAGCAGGTTCTCCAGAGACTCTAAACAAAAGACTAAAAAAGACAAATTGCCTAATTTAGATATAGGCTGACAGTTTACTCCGTCACATCGGTGACTTGTATCCTGTCTGCCAAAATATGAATACCATAGGATATAAAGGAATTTATATTTCGGCAGACGGGATATCAATCACTGTGGTGACGAAGTAACCTGTCTGCCAAAATGTAAATTAGCCCCAAATTATTACTTCACCTTGCCACATACCCAATACCACAGCATACTTTTGTCATGTCTAATGCAAAACTTTATGGTTGAGGGACCTGTTGGGCCTTTGCCAGTATAACAATAATTTCCTGAAACCAAAAATCTACCTTTGTTATCAAAGTGCACTTTAACACAGTAGCCCCTACAACTTTGTGCGCAGGCATGCTCCTTGTGAAAACTCACAGCACAATCACCAGTTTCACTGGAATTATGCGGCGCAAAAGCACCAAATTGTGACAGGGTTGACTAAATTATGCAGCTATATATATATATATATATATATATATATATATATATATATATATGTGACACAATCTGCACATTTTTTACAGTATTACTTTTTTGTGATTGGATAACACAATACTGCCTAGGCAAAAATTTCACCTCAAGAGCACCTGCATAGGAACCGAATACATAAATAAGCAACTGGATGATGGATGACCAGTCAACTTTTGCGCAGGGTATTCGACTGCGTGTGAACATGAAGCCACGTTTGGGGTCACTTTTGACCCATTTGAACTCCAAACATTTTTTATATAAATATGCAAGTTATGCCGGGGTGACCGATTGTGTTTTGTGTTTTGTTTTTTTTCTTCATAAATGTGTGCTTTTCCCCAGGGAGCGCAATGGACGCCAAGGGAAAACGCACATTTATATAATAAAAAAATGCCACATAATTTATAATTTCTGCATAAACTGCAGATTTATATATTAAAAAGTCTGCCCCTCAAATGCGGCAAAAAGGCTCCCTGCCTCTTTTTTGTTGGGAGGGTTGGGGAGGGGGGAGAATGTGTGGTTGCCAATGGGGGCCGCGATTGACCCCTTCGGGAAAACACATTTTAAAAAATAGGGCCCTTAATGGTAGGTCCATATGGCAATAGGAAGGACCCCCTGATAATTACATTTTTGTTTCCTTTCTCCCGGGGCACAATCGTGCCCCCAAGAGAGAAACCACTTTTATCTGTTTTTAAAAAAAATAGTTTTGTTTTCCGGTGGGGTCGCCCTGTTACCATGCATTCTAACCCCCCAAATAAGGTCTCTGGGGGCCTAGTGGCTTTACTGGCTGTAGCTTGTGGTCACACTGCGATCCACTGCCAGGAAGGCATCGTTGGAAAGGGGAGAGACTTCTCTTTTCAACAATGCCTCCCTGAAACCTGGGGCGTCATCACGGCCCCCCCAAAACTCCACTGGATAGCGGGGCAAGAACCTACCTGCTG
The DNA here is from genome assembly GCF_964261635.1 of Lissotriton helveticus. Classification (NCBI taxonomy): domain Eukaryota; kingdom Metazoa; phylum Chordata; class Amphibia; order Caudata; family Salamandridae; genus Lissotriton; species Lissotriton helveticus. The sequence continues at coordinate 171,012,268 of NC_136069.1, forward strand.
TTTCGCTACCACCGGTGGGAATATATGATGTCAGCGCACTGACGTCCCTGATAGTCAGGATGGGTTTGAGGGCTGACACACAAGCGATTCTGCAACACCCTCGCCATTTTGAAGCCCTTTCGAAGCTTGCACTCTATCTTCGGGCAGCCTGACTCCGCCGGCGCGCCTTCGGGTTCCCCGGGTTCCCCGGACTAGGCTGGGGGCTCTAGGCATTCGATGCCAGTGGCTTCGGCCGGTTGACCTCGTGACACTTTCTTCGGTGCAGAATCCAGTGACGACACCTCCGCCACCTCCAAAGCTGGTTGTGTCCTCAGCCGGCGTTCGCCCCGGCCTCCCACACGATGATGACACAGAGCTGGACCGACTTCAAGATCGGCGCCGACCAGTACTTTTGTACCCTTATTCTCCCCTGATATTTCCTACCACCTGGGAGGGGTCTGTGGACCCTCTTGCCGACCAGTTAGAGGATTCAGACTGGAGAGAGGAGTTGGGTGACGCCAGTGGTCTGGACACCTTCCCAGACCTTGGCATGCTTCAGGCTATCGAGGAGGGTGCATCTTACGCAGTTGTGCTGTGTAGGGCAGCTGAGGCCCTAAACCTGGAGCTTCCTACGGTGGCGGTCAGGAATAACCTCCTGACCGAGGTGCTTCAGCCGGCAGCGACCTCTTTGGAGCCACTGCTGCTGTTCAATGTGGCACTTAAGGACATCCTTTTGGGCACTTGGTCCAAGCCCAACACAGGGGCTCCTGTGGACAGGATGATTTCCCGACGCCACCGCACGGCCCTGGGCGACCCAATTTTCCCCTTTTCCCACCCTACCCCAGAGACCTTGGTAGTCCAAGCCTTAACGTCCAAAGGCGCTTTCCCTAACGCACCACCTGATAGGGAATCCAAGAAGGTGGACCTCCTTGGGAAAATGATGTTTTCTTTCTTCAGCTTGGGACTGCGGTCGGTGAACACTGCATGTCTATTGGGCTGTTAGTCCCAATCGGTGTGGGACATGGTTGCGCAGGTGCTGCAACAGTGCCCGGAGGAGGCCCAGGCCGTGTTCTCCCGTGCTGTTGCCGAAGAGAGGGACGGAGCGAAATTCGCCATCCGGTGTGGGCTGACATCACCGACTCACTGGGCAGGACAATTTCCATGTCAGTAGCACTGCAACGCTACACCTGGTTGAAGTCCACTGGCTTTTCGGGTGATGTCCAAGCAACGCTGCTTTTGAACATGGCCTTTGGTGGCCGTCGCCTGTTTGGCGACAAGGCAGACAACTCACTCAAGGGCTTTAAGGATTCTAGGCCTACGACCAGACCCTTAGGCCTTGCTTCCTCCGCCTGCCCTGTGCAGTCTGCTTTTTGCCCCTTTCGTGGCTTCGGAAGGGGTGCCCTGCCACGTTCGGCCCAGAGCCACATGCCTGCTCAAGCTGTCCAGCCGGGGTCAGGAGGCCAGCAGGCGGGCCAGTCCACCAGCGCCCCCTCTGCAGCAGCTTTCAAACCCTCCTAGTCCAACCTTTCAGGCCCATCAATCGCCAGAGGGAGGCAGGATTCACCATCACCTCCCCCACTGGCTCAACATCACATGGGACAGGTGGGTTTTGCAGATAGTCTAATGGGGCTACTCCCTCCCCTTCAAGACTACCCCTCCATCAATTCCACCTCAATTCCATCGCATGTCAGAGGATCACCTGGCACTTCTCCAGCAGGAAATGATGGCTCTCTTTGCCAAGGGAGCCATTGAGCGAGTACCTGCCCCAGAAGTAGGTCATGGTTGCTATTCCCACTACTTTCTGGTGCCCAAGAAGGACAAGGGCCTGCGTCCTGCGTCCTATCTTGGATCTCAGGAACGTCAACCGCTTCTTCCGGAAGGAGAAGTTAAAAATTTTGACACTGGCTCAGGTCCTGTCTGCCCTTGACCCGGGAGACTGGTTGGTAGCTTTGGACTTGCAGGACATTTATTTTTACATCCCCGTCCTGCCGGCCCACCGGCATTACCTACAGTTCATGCGCAGTTCAGGGCGTCCAGTCTTCCCCTATCTCGACAACTGGCTGTTTGAAGGCAGGTTCGCCCCAGGCAGTCGTCTCCCTCCTCCAGACTACAGCGGACCTCCTGCATTCGCTGGAGTTCACTATCAACGTGCCGAAGTTATACCTGAGTCCCTCTCAGAAGCTCCTTTTTATCGGAGCGGTATTGGACGCAGTTTTGGATTTATCCTCCTGAGCAGCGAGTCCAGAAAATTCAGGCTATGATTCCAATCTTTAAACGTCCATCCCAGGTTTTTGTCAGACTGACCCTGAGGCTGCTGGGCATCATGGCCTCTTGCCCTCTTGCATCTTGCTGGTGGATCATGCCAGATGGCATATGCGGGCTCTGCAGTGGGTCCTGAAGTTCCAGTGGGCACAACATTAGGGGAATCTGTTCAATTGTGTCCAGCTCTCGGAGAATGCTGCTCGATAATTGCAGTGGTGGCTCAGGAACCAGGATTTGGTCAACGGCAAATCCCTTTCCCTTCCCCAACCAGAGTTTACAGTGGTGACAGATGCATCACTTCTGGGGTGGGGCGGCGACATGGGAGAGGCGGAGATCAGAGGCCTCTGGTCTCCGGCGGTGTTCGGGCTCCACATTCACCTTCTGGAGCTTGAGGCGATTCGTCTTGCACTAAAGGAATGTCCGGGAAAGAGTAGTTCAGGTGTTCACAGACAACACCATCGCCATGTGGTACTGCACCAAACAGGGTGGGGCGGGGTTGTGGACCCTATGTGAAGAGGCTCTCCGCCTTTGGACATGGCTGGAAGATCAGGGCATATCCCTGGTGGTTCAACACCTGGCAGGTTCTCTGCACGCCAGAGCAGACAAACTCAGCCGCAGGTGCATGATGGATCATAAATGGCATCTCCACTCAGAGGTGGTGCAAGGTCTCTTTCAGCAGTGGGAAGAGCCTTCGTTAGATCTATTCGCCACCAAAGAGATCTCGCAATGTCAGCAATTCTGCGCGTTGGAATTTCCAAGGTGGCACTCGCTAGGCAACGCTTTTCATCGCAAGTGGAGTTGCGGTCTCTATACCCTTTTCCGACTATACAACTTCTGCCCAGAGTGCTGAAGATGATCAAGTGCGAGCGGGCCCTAGTCATTCTTGTGGCTCCGGATTGGGAACGAAGAATCTGGTATCCCAAGTTGGTACTTATGGCCATTGATCCACCGATCAGACTGCCTCCTCGGGAGGATCTTCTGTCGCAGCAGGGGACGGTCCTCCACCCGAACCAGTCCAGCCTCCACCTCCTTGCCTGGAGATTGAGCGGTGGCAGTTGACAGCTTTCGACCTTCCTCCCAAAGTCTGTAACGTTATCTTGGCAGCCAGGCATCCCTACAATAAAACGGTATACGCCTGCAGATGGAACAAATTTGTGGCATGGTTCACAGCAAAGTCTGTGGATCCCCTTTCCACCCCTCTTTCTGAGGTTCTCTTGTTCCTCCTTTCTTTGGCCCAGCAGGGCTCTGCTCTGGGCTATCTCTCAGCCATTTTAACCTTTCTTAGGCTTCCTGATCAACCTTCTCTTTTCAAGTCCCCTACTGTAAATAGATTCCTTAAGGGTATTACTTAGCTCTTCCCTCCTATTCCTTTCGTATTTCCCCTGTGGAACTTGAACTTGGTTCTGACTCTTCTTATGAGCGTTCCCTTTGAGCCGCTCCATAATTGTCCTCTCAGACTTTTAACTTTGAAAACTGCCTTCTTGGTTGCCATCACCTCTGCTCACAGGGTCAGTGAGCTTCAGGCCCTTTCTTCTAAACCTCCTTTCCTGGCTGTTCATCTTAACAAAGTTGTCCCTTTCCAGTAGGCCGTCTTTCCTTCCAAAGTGGTTCCCCTTGCCACATAGGACAGACCATCACTTTGCCCACCATCTTTCCACCTCCGCATTCTTCTAAAGAGGAAGATCTGCTCCATTGTCTGGATCCAAAACATGCACTTTTGTTCTTTTTGGATCTCACAAGAAAATTCCAGGTGGATGACCAACTCTTTGTTGGCTATGCGGGCTCCAAGGAAGGTCAGCCTGTACAAAACGGACCATCTCTCGATGGGTCGTTCTTTGCATAAAAATCTGCTATTCCTTGGCGAAAAAGGAACCTCCACTAGGGTTGAATGCCCATTCCACCAGGGCAACGGCAGCTACTACTGCTTTGGGGCGTGGAGTTCCTCTTCATGATATCTGCCAGCTAGCTATGTGGGCTTCGATGCACACATGTTCGAGGCATGTGGGATGCTGAATTCATATCTATAGCATAGATCGCCGCCTAGTGTTGGGTCCGGATGATTGCACATTGTTGTCCTGGAAGAGTCTTCGAAGTATCACGAGATAGGTGGCTCCTCCCCTGGACTACAGTGCGCATGGGCATCGACTCCATCCCCAGATTGTTTTTTTCCGCCATTGTGTTCGGATGCCTATTTGATCACTCCAGTTCGAATTCGATAAAAACTTTCTTTTCGGCCCGCAGGCCTTTCCTATATCGTCGGTATTGTTATTGCGTTCGGTGCCCAGCTCTGTTCCGGCTCGGATCCCGAGTCGGACATTCAGAGGAGTCGCGTGGCTCTTCGGTGCTCGAGGCCCAGTCAACGCAACAAGACTTATTCGACGACACATCATGGAACGGAGCCCGTTCAAGAGGTGCCCCGTGTGCAACTCCAAGTATCCCCACATCGACGTCCACCCGGTGTGCAACAAGTGCCTGTCGCCGGACCGCGATGAAGCCAACTGTATGGCTTGTTCTCGTTTTCCCTCCAAGAAGACGATCCGACTTCGGCGCGTGGCGCGCCAGGAGGCCCAACAGATGGCACCTGACCCGGTGAACATTTTCGATACCGAGGGAGAAGAAGCAGACGAGCAGGAAGTTCAGGAGCCACTTTCCATTCCAGCGGCAGAGATCGACTCCCAACTACGACGCAGACGTAGAAATGCTCGATACAGAAGTCGTCGACGAGGTAGGAGACGACGATGGGGCCTATGGGGCCACGGAAGATAGCTCAGGCGAAGAGCTATGCCCCGTTCTTACATTGACTAAGGCTCAGGTCGAGGGATCGCCACATGGCCTTACCCAAGATCTTACCCCTACATCCACGGTCTCGCCTCCGGGCCCGACTACGGACACTTCTGCGGAGCCGCCATTGGTCAAATCGAAACCGAAAGGGAAGGCCTCGGTCTCGACAAAAACTAAAGTGATAGAGGCGCCATCGACACAGAAAACGCCTGTCGCCTTGGTCGGCTCCACGTCTTCGGACATGTCGGTGCATACGAAATCGAAGAAGGTTGTCGAATCGGTGAAGTCGCTCAAGGGCGTCGAGCCAAAGACTGGGGCACCGAAAACGCTTGTCAAAGCTGCCGACCCAAAACCGTTGGCGCCAAAGGCCGTCGACTCAGTCAAGGGACTCGGAGCTCCGAAAGCTGTCGATCCAACCCATTGGTTCGACAAGGCCAAGAGTACCACTACCCTCGAGTCACCACGTGGTGGTGGCTCGAAGGCGCCTGTTGAGTCGACGAAACCGTCCGCATCCTTCACGAAGCAGGTGTCGGACTCGTTGCAGCGTATTAAAGACAAGGCTTCCGCGGTCGATCTGAAGGATGCTTCCACACCGAAGCCAGCCTCCAAACCACACAAGTCGACGGCGCCGATTCGGTTCACGCTGCCGCCGAAAGTGGCGCCGAAGGAGTTCGCGCCCAAGCAGGTCATCGAGCCGTCCATAGCGGTCTCCACCGGGCCGAAGCCTACCCCTGCAGTTGTAGGCACGAAGCATCGACAACCCCTACTCGAGGACCAGTCGGAACAGTTTATCGACGCCAACACCGGTAAACTGTCCATTTACAAGCGCAAGATCACGCCAGAACAGCCTATGGAGTCCTACACAATTCCTTTGAAAAAGAAAAAGGTTTCCACAGATTCCCCAGTTCTTCTTGAACTGATTAATCCACGTGCTCAAGACACTGCTCCACTCTCGCCCACTTACTCAGATGTGGAGGCTGGGGAAGGTGACTACGACGAGTACAACTACCCTGCTGACACTGATCCTGAAGATCAGCATGACACATGGACAGATGCTGCAGACCCAGGGGATCCACAAACTGCCCAGGACACTCAAGTATATGCTGTCAAAACCTCCCCCACTGAGGATTCTGCAGCTTTTAATGCACTAATTGAGAGGGCAGCAAAAAAATCACGACGTCCAGCTGTATGCTGACCCTATTGAAGTGGACTTTCTGTTTGATACCTTTTCCACCTCTGAAAAGACTGTCAAGACTCTGCCAATGCTAAAGGGTGTCTTGAAACATGCTGCAGACATTTTTAAAGAACCCACACGTGCCAGGGTTATAAACCCCAGAATTGAAAAAAGTACAAGCCGGCACCTGGCGACCCTACCTACATCAGGGGCCAGTTGCCGTTGGACTCCCTGGTTGTTTCTAATGTCCGGAAGAGGGCAAATTCACAGACTACTGGTGATGCTCCTCCCCCTGACAAGGAGTCTAAAGTGCTTGAAGCATCAGGGAAGAGGGTGGCGGCTCAAGCGGCCAATATCTGGCGTATTTCTAACACGCAGGCACTCTTGGCCAGATATGACAGGGCACACTATGATACCCTTGAAACACTCTTACAACACTTGCCAGATGAGTATAAGGAGGCAGCAGAGATGCTCATTCAAGAAGGGAAGCTCATCTCAAATGCTTCAATTAAGTGTGCACTGGATGCAGCGGACACCGCGGCCAGGGCCATTAACAAAAGTGTAATGTTGCGGCGTCAGTCCTGGCTCAGAATCTCCGGGTTCAAGCCGGAGATACAAACCACCATCCTCAATCAACCTGTCAACTCTGACCACTTATTTGGCCCGGAGGTGGACACCACCCTGGAAAAAATCAAAAAAGACACCGAAACTGCAAAGTCTATGGGGGCTCTTCAGTCCCAGCAGTTCAGGGGTAGTAGTTTTCGTCTCTCAAGCAATAGAGGTGTTTCCAGAGGCCAGATGTCCCAGCAAAACAGTACACTAAAGGTGGTGCACAAACCTCTTACATCAAGCAGAATAGAGGCAGATATCGCGGCAACAGCACCAAGGGCAGAGGTCGTGGAAACAACAACTCCCGATCCTCCGCAGCCAACAAACAGTGACGCCTTGTCACTGCCCCCCGACCATACAACACCTGTCGGGGGGAGACTCCAACAGTTCCTGCCAGTCTGGAAATCCATCACCACAGACAGGTGGGTCAGAAAACTTATCCAGTACGGTTATTGTCTGGAGTTAACATCCACTCCACCCAACATCCCCCCAAGGCACCGTCCTATGTCAACAGAGCATTTGCACTTATTGCAGCAAGAGGTGCTCGTCATGCTGCAAAAAGGGGCAATCGAGCTCGTGCCACTGGAACAAAGAGGCTCGGGAGTGTACTCCCTGTACTTCTTGATCCCAAAGAAGGACGGGTCCTTGCGACCCATACTGGACCTCAGACCCCTAAACCAGTACATTCTATCAGAACACTTTCACATGCTAACTCTGCAGCAGGTTCTTCCGTTGCTCAGTCAAGGGGATTTCCTCGCAACATTAGATCTAAAAGATGCATATTTTCACATTCCACTACATCCGTCACACAGAAAATACCTCAGATTCACCATTCAGAATCAGCATTACCAATTCAAGGTCCTCCCTTTCGGAGTGACCACAGCGCCCAGGGTGTTCACAAAATGCCTGGCGACAGTGGCTGCGCACCTCAGGAGACAAAACGTTCACGTCTACCCTTATCTGGACGACTGGCTTGTCCAAGCAAAGTCGGTCCACCAGTGCGCTGCCAACATGTCCCACACCATTCACCTTCTTCACAATCTGGGGTTCTCACTAAATTATCTGAAGTCACACCTTCAGCCCGCCCATGTGCGACAGTATCTAGGCGCGACTATAAACACTCTAGCGGCCACAGCGCAGCCAAATTCTGTGAGGATCAACAGCATTCAATTGCTGATACAAAAATTCAGACCGCAACACTCGCTTCCAGCACGAGTGTTCATGCAGTTGATAGGCATGATGGCCTCCTGCATCTTCATAGTCCCGCACGCGAGACTACATATGCGTCCGCTTCAGGAGTGCTTAGCACGTCAGTGGAATCAGGCTCACGGACAGTTGAAAGACCTAGTGTTGGTGACCGGTCGGGCATACAACTCTCTGCATTGGTGGAATCCACACAACCTTTGCAGGGGCCGACCGTTCCAAGAGCCTGTGCCACAGATTATTCTGACTACAGGCGCGTCTCTTCAGGGATGGGGAGCTCATGTACTCCACTACACAGTGCAGGGACTATGGACGACACAGCAAAGGAAGATGCACATCAACCACCTAGAGTTGATGGCGATCTTCATGGCACTGAAGGCATTCCAGATACATCTGTGCAACAAAGTCGTGTTGATCCGGACGGACAACATGACAGCCATGTACTACATTCAGAAGCAGGGAGGTACACACTCTCCACAGTTGTCTCATCTAGCTCAGAGCATGTGGAAGTGGGCCCTTCAGAGGAACATCTTCCTCATGGCGGAACACCTCCCAGGCCAGGACAATCAGATGGCGGCGGATCTGCTCAGCAGGTACAGCCACCAACTGCACGAGTGGGAGATACATCCATCAGTGCTCCACCCGTACTTCCAGCAATGGGGTCATCCAGAGATAGACCTGTTCGCCTCAAGGGAAAATGCCAAATGCCAAAGCTTTGCCGCCAGGTTCCCGCACCCACAGTCGCAGGGCAATGCGATATGGATGAACTGGTCAGGCAAATTTGCGTACGCTTTTCCCCCAGCACCTCTAATACCGCTGGTGGCACGAAAGCTAAAGCAACACTCGATGACGCTCATCCTGGTTGCTCCAACGTGGGCCCGCTGTAGGAAGGTAGATCCCTGACTATGGTTGCCCCCAACTTTTTGCCTGGTGTTTTGCTGGTTTTCTGACTTAGTTGACCTGGGGCCCTGCTATTCAGGACCCCAGGCCTACTGCTCTCTCTGTAAAATGGATTCCATGTACCTTAGGTACATATCTAATTGGATACTGAGTCACCTTATCAGTCCCTGTACAGTGTACCTTAGGTACCCAGGGCATAGGTGTACCCAGGGCCTACCAGGGGCTGCAGCATGTATTATGCCACCCCTGGCTGGCCATCCAAAACTGACACAACTGGCTGCTTGACAGCTGGGGCAAGGTGGTGTAATCACCCTTTGCTTTAGATATAGTATACCTATATCTAACCCTAAAAATGGACACACAGATCTCCTATCAGTCACTCCTATGGCAGGCCTTGACAATCCTGAAGGCAGAATGCTTGGAATCGTGTGAGAAAGTGCTCTGGCATGAGCTGAGCCTGTCTGCGGCTTTCGGGATCCATCCCTTAGCCGTTTCCATGATATCGCATACCATATACTCTTAAGTGCAGTATAATCCTCGCGGTTATATGCCAACTCTGGTATCGCTTTATCAAAACATGTCGAGTAAGGTGTCATACGAATTGGAATACTAACCCCTCGCCAATTCTGGCGACGGGGTTAGCATTCCACCCTTCTAGAGGGACACGACATGTATGTAACCTGTAACCCCGGTTAAAGTCAGACATAGCCTCAGCTCCACAAGATGGATGGTGCCACCGAGACACAAGTCTGCCCTCCTGCTGCTGGGAGTCCTCCCAGCACAGGAGGCAAGGACAAAGGGTTTCCTGCCAGGGGCGGTGCCAGCACCGTCCCAGACAGGGTTTTGTGTATTCTAGGTAGGCAGGGCTTTAGAGGAAGGTGACTGCAAGTGGCACCCCGGTGCTCACTGTGCATAGGCCGGCTGAAACCAGTTCCAGGGGCACTCCAGCCCCTGGCCTGGGGAAAGCCCACCAAAGGAGAGGGGTGTAACCACCCCCCTCCTTGTCCCACCCATAGGGCAGGACTTAGTCGCGTGCCAGCCCCTTTTTGCAGGATAAAGGTAGGAACTGGCCCCCTTCCAAATTAGATCATCTTTGAATCCTGAAACTACTTTCCACGAAAGGAACTCAAGACTTCTTCCCAAGATTCTCCCTTGTGACTAAGGAGTAGTCACCCTGCAGCAGCAGGCACCAACCAAGCATCGCGGTTTGTTGCCAGTCTCTCCTTCGGATCAAGACTGCTCCAGCATGACGAGAACCGGCTTCCCTGGCACCTCTGACCTCAACCTACATCATCAGCCCAGCTGTGATCCGTGGGTGTGACGAGACCTCGAGGGACCGGCCATCTTCAGAACTTCACGACGCTTGTCCAGCACGACTCCCGAGTGACCCTCGACTGAGTGCTTTGGGGTAAGAGAAGCCCCGACCCTGAGCAGCTCCAGCACCGAAGTTCAGCCCCCCTGCATCCACGAGATCTGCGTGGGGCCCTTCTGCTCTTTGCTGCCAACCGCGTTGTCCAGGTCGCTTGCCCGTTGGCTAGTGGCCCTCTCACGACGCTCCACGACGACAACCACTGCTGGTCTGGTTGCTCCAGACTAGCCCTTGCTCCCCTCCAAAAGAGGAGCACCCTGGACCCTCCTGGTCCACTCAAGACGCCATTTTAGGTCCACCGCGTGGGCCTTGCATTTGCCAAGACTTGTTGCCCAATCCTGGGTCCAGCGACAGCAAGAACCTTCGTGGGACAGCTCGCACCTCCATCCTGGTCGCCGACAACGCCTCCTGGTCCGAGAGACTGCAGAGCCCAGCAGCGCCCACTCACCTGGCTGAGGTGACTTCGTCCGGTGCCATCCTGGTGCCCACCCAAATCACTGGCTAGTGATTCAGAACTTGGTCCCCTCTGCTTACAGGTTTCTTCTTCCCTGATCCAGGCTTGGATCACTCCGAACTTTCTTCACTGGCCGCCTGCCAGCAACTCTTTCTTCAGGCTCCTGGATCTTCAACGAGGGTTTCCGACGCAACTTCAACCCTATGCAGCCGCTAGGTAACCTGAGTACTCCGGTGCTTCAGTATAGTCCAACACCCTAAGTGTTCGGATCCACTCTTGTTTTCGACCCACCTAGTCGGGTTCGCCCGAGAACAGTAACTTTGTGACTACTAGCCTCCATAGACTTTTTCCCGCCTTACGCGTGAGAGTTCCCACTCTGCACACGACGTCCACAGGCCTCCTGTAACTAAACTAAGTGTTTAGCATTGTAGGACTAGCGTTTCTAAAGTCTATGAGAATAGTTACTTACCTGCTAGTAGTTCGCGTTCCACTTTTGTAATATATGGTTTTTCGTGCCCCTAGGGCATTTGTGTAAATTGTGCGACTTAAAGTATTTTCTTAAGAGTTTTGTTATGTGCTTAGCTCCCTGACTCATAAAGAGTTCAGGGTAGTCTTGTTATAAATATCTGTTTATTTTCATAACAACTTGTGTGGTGTCCTTTCACTTGGTGTTCAAGGGGTAATGTGATGGTAAAACAGCTGGCTTAACACGCCCTCTAGAGTCTTAGCCTTAGACTGCTCGTATCCATGCTACTAGGATAGCTGGTCTATAAGGTTGACTTACAACCAATCATCAATAAGGGTTGTTTGGACTGATACATAGTGATCACTAGAATAGTGAGCACTGCATATCAGGCCAACTTCTCACACCCGCCAACCATGGTACACCACGTTTCTAGAACTTTCCGTGGTACCGCATCAAAGGCTGCACCTCACACCCAGACTTTTGACGCAGAGCCATGGCGACATTCAGCACCCAGATCCGCAACAGCTCAACCTGGCGATCTGGCTCCTGAGGTCTTAGAGTTTGGCTACCTCAACTTACCTCCTGCCTGCATGGATATCATACGGGAGGCAAGGAAGCCCACCACCAGAGCATGCTACGCAGCCAAATGGAAGCGGTTTGTCATTTATTGCGTGGACCACCACATTGACCCGCTTGACGCGTCCACGCACAACATCATTTGTTATCTGTTGCATCTTTACAAATGCAATCTAGCATATGCTTCCATTCGGATACATTTATCCGCCATAGCGGCTTATCTCCAAAACAGGCAGCATCTCTCTCTTTTCCGAGTGCCTGCCATTAAAGCTTTTCTAGAGGGGCTCAAACGAGTCATTCCTCCCAGGACCCCACCTGCTCCTGAATGGAATCTTAATGTGGTACTCACCCGACTGATGGGTCCACCTTTTGAGCCTCTGCATTCATGCGAGATTCAGTTCTTAACATGGAAAGTGGCTTTCCTAATAGCCATTACGTCACTGCGACGTGTTAGTGAGCTCCAAGCGCTCACTAAACAAGAGCCATTCATACAAATTCACTCCAACTGGGTGGTGCTGCGCACCAACCCTAAATTTCTTCCAAAGGTGGTTTCACAGTTCCATGTCAATCAAACTATTGAACTGCCTGTGTTCTTCCAAAATCCAGAGACAGTGGCTGAAAGAATGCTCCACACTCTTGACGTCAAACGAGCTTTGATGTACTACATTGATAGGACCAAAGATTTTAGGAAGACGAAACAACTCTTTGTTGCCTTTTCAGCACAACACAAGGGCAATCCCATTTCCAAAGCAGGTATAGCCAGGTGGATCGTTAAGTGTATTCAAATCTGCTATCAAAAGGCTAAGCGCACTTTAACGATCCCCCCAAGAGCCCACTTCACCCGTAAGTTGGGGGCCTCCATGGCTTTCCTTGGGAATATACCTTTGGAAGACATTTGTAGAGCAGCCACAGGGTCTACCCCACACACATTTACAAAACACTACTGTGTAGATGTGCACTCCAAGCAGTAAGCAGCTGTAGGGCAGGCTGTTCTAAAGACACTTTTTCAAACGTCTGCAGCTGGCACAGGTGGCCGCCGCTAATGGAGGGACTGCTATATATTCTATGCTATAGATATGAATTCAGCAGCCCACATGCCTCGAACTGAATATGCTACTTACCAGTATGCATCTGTTCTTGGCATGTAGGACTGCTGACATTCATATCGCCCACCTTCCTCCCCGGCGCCTGTAGCGGCTGCAGACTTTACACTTACTCTTAGCATGGTCATCACTCACACTGTTACACTCCATCTTCGCCACAATGGCTAAAAACAATCTGGGGATGGAGTCGATGCCCATGCGCACTGTAGTCCAGGGGAGGAGCCACCTATCTCGTGATACTTCGAAGACTCTTCCAGGACAACAATATGCAATCATCCGGACCCAACACTAGGCGGCGATCTATGCTATAGATATGAATGTCAGCAGCCCTACATGCCAAGAACAGATGCATACTGGTAAGTAGCATATTCATTACCAAACACTACTGCTTGGACAGCCAAGTCCGGAGAGATAGCTTCTTTGGCCGTTCAATTCTCCAGGACTTTCTGGTGTGAACTTGGTTTGCAGACCCACCTCTAGGGTTGGTATTGCTGGGGTATGTATTCTAAAGTGAGGAATCCATAACTAATTGTCTCTTTCAGATGAACAAGTTATTTACCTTCGGTAACAATATATCTGTAAGAGACATAGATTAGTTATGGATTCATCACCGCCCCACCCATCGTCCCAGTTCTGCGAACTGGCTTATAGAGTAAGGAACTCCCTTTCAGGGCCCTAGTTTTTATGCACCAGTGGTCAGTGTCTTGCATGGCTCTGCGCTTCTGGCGTGTAATGTTGTGTATAGAACTGACATCCGCGCACAAGGTCCGCATCTAAGTAGATAACCACAACGTATTCCGGCAACCACAATGCCAATGACGAACGCAGAGTCCACCGACGCCACCTATCGACGCGCAGGGGTACTGCTGAGGAAAAAAATCTCCGGATCCAGTCTGACACCTAGGGTAATTCTAAGGTGAGTTATCCCTAACTAATCTGTCTCTTACAGAAATATTGTTAACAAAGGTAAGTAACTTGTTCATCAGGTAGGGGAAATTGAAGCGAAACACCTACTTGGCTAAATCTAAAATCCCTTTCTTTGGTGGCCTGCAGTGAAGATGAACTGAGGAGGGCACATATCATAAAAAGCAAAGAATGCTGCTCTCAATTGAAGGGCTTTACCCTGCTATACAGTACAGTGCAGGACCGAGGCATCAGTTGTCTGCTCATGAGATTGACGGGTAGTATGGCAAGGGAAAATCACAAAGCTTCTGCCCGCCGCCCCTGTTTTCACCTAGACAAACCATGTTCTCACTCTTGCCTGCAGTCCCCAGTGGGGTGGTGCCTGTCCCGGAAAACAATAAGGCAAGGCACCGTCTGTCTGGATCTACATAATCCAGGCTTCTGAGACCGTCATCCTGCAGCAATGTGTGTGATCTACCGTGAGGACACGGTCCTCACAGAGAGACTCAGCCGAGTTTCAGATTGATTGATCGGAAAATCAGAGAGGCCCGCAGTTAATTGTCAGTGAGTGGAAATAAAACGCTGTGAAGGTAATAACAAAATTACATTGTGAGATAGTTAATTACGTTGGAGGCTCTGGGCAGCAAGGAATGCTGAACATGACAATTTTAGTGCACCGGTTGCTCGCTCATTAATGCAGCATTGACGCTAGTGCTCCTCGCTGTGAGGTGTTCCTGGGGACGCTTTTATGTGTGACAAATTTTTTTTAGTGCAGTGATGCAGACACTAGCACCTAAATGTTAGTCTAACACCTGATGCATGGTACTTGGTACGTCTGAAAACTGCACGTGAGGAGTTGTCACGCATGTTCGGTTTCAGACGTTCCATCCCTCTTCACTTCCTGGTTGTGTATTAGTTAGGAAAATTACCACAAACGGACCCTTCCCCCAGACCTTCAATAACTAAAGGAGTCTGTTGAAGGGCAAAGCACAGACAAATGGAAGGAACTGCAAAACAAAATGTAGCCTTGAGTTTTTGATAGTCTTTGTTTTTTCACCTCTTACCTGGGCTCGAATGGCCATGCCACGCCAGGAAAACGGCAAGCCTAGGACAGCATCTTCTCAGGCATCCTCAACCCCTAAATGACATCCATGAAATGGTTTAAAACTACATGGAAATATTAACTATGGTAATCGTGTCATTTGAAGTTACATTTTTGTTCACCTGGGTCTTCCCTATACAAACACCCAGTGCAATTATCATAAAATGCAAGTTGGTGGAATATACCGGAGGTCCGGTCAGTTTTGCTAGAAAGATTTAGGAAAATTTGTACATTTAACAGCAAAGACCCTAATTCTAACTGTTGATGAGAAAATCTGCTGGTATTTTTCCCATACTGCCCTCCAAATCCTGAGAAATAACGTGTATGGCAATGATTAGTGTTTGTGTTACTTCTAATTACAGAGTTTGTATGTTTTCTATGTCACTTACCTCCGAAATCGGTTATTCTGCGCAGATTTCTGCACTTTTTTCACCTAATACTTAATGTTGCGTTTTACATGCTGAAATGTACATGGAGAAAACCTACCGGCAGTGCATTTTAAACGTGCATTTTATAGCCCCATAATTCTGATCCAAATTACACTGAGGGCTTAATATGACATGCCTCAAAACTGAGAATGTTTATGCCAAATGGAATTGGTGTGAGTGTTAAGACATCAATATGCTTTATTCAGTTACAATAATCTGTGTGGTTTTTTTTTATTCCCAGAATGATGAAATAATAGACCAAAGTGGATCTGTGGGCTCCAACGAAGAGGATGAATGGGGAAGCGCTTGTAACAGTTCCAGGTAAGCATACAAGTAACAGTTTTCTTAAATGAAAAGTGTAGGAAAGTGGGATCTTTCTGGCAAAGATACTCCCACTTGTTGCCATGTGTCAGTGTGTTTTGACTGTAGTTCACTGGGATCCTGCTAACCAGGAACCCTGTGGCGGTGCTCTCTCCTCTGAATTGACTGGTGAGTACTCTGTACACCCCACAATATGCACACTGGGCTACCCCTGTAAGTCCCTAGTATATGGTACTGAGGTACCTAGGGTATTAGTACACCAGGGTTCTCTAATGGCCTGCAGCATGTATTATGCCACCCATGGGAGCCCATGCAAATTGTGTCTGTAGAGCTGCTATTGCAGTCTGCGTAAAATGATGCTTGCGCCTTTCACTTTGGATATAAGGTTTCCCTTATATGCTAGGCCACTGCACTTTAAACCTATAAGTCAGCCGTAAAATAGGCCCTTTAGTCCAGGGGCAGGGTGCATTGTTCTAAGTGTGTGGGTAACCCTGCACAAGCAGAGGTACCCCAACAAACCCCAAACTCCATTATCTGGGCGTTGTAAGTGCGGGACAGCCATTATAAGGTATGTAGTGGACACTGGCTTCCCTGAACCTCGTCATATTTGGTATAAAAAATGTTGGAATTCCAGTGTTAGTTGCATTATACCTTGGCTTGGGAGGCCCCTTAGAGGACCCCCCAATACCTAACTGTGTAGTCTTACAGGATCTGCCTGCCATTCCGTGCTGCTGTAGACCCTAGACTGTGTTCTGCCCCCCTGCTGATGAGCTTCTCTCTGGCAGGGGAAGCTGAATGAAGGATTCGGTAGTAGGGGATCTCTGTGTATAGTCATAATCTAGTGAATAGTCCCGCCCATGTGCGTGGACCCCGGAGCAATCAAAAATAATCTCTTAAATTGTCAAAACATGCAGAACTGCACAGACACTTAAGAGAGAAGGTAAAGACAGATAATGCAGCCTATATCCACAGGCTACACTGTCCAGTACTTCATCTAGAAATTCCACCAAAAACCACAAACAGCACAGCCTGTCCAGGTTTCTCCACAGAGAAAAACCTTGCCTTTAACAGCAAAACCCTCTGGAATGATAGAGAGGAAGAAATGGACAGACAAGCCCCATAGGCTGCCATTATGTGGCTCAGAACAGGATACTGTGCCTTTAAGAGAACTTTCCAGAAGCCTCACAGTATCCCAGAATGCACTGCAGGTCCCTTTTACTTTCAGTTCTTTTTTCCGGCTCGTGCTAGCAGGACCCTGGAGCATTGAGCTCTCCCTTTCTAATGGTTTATTTAGTGTTTTTCACTTTTTCAACTGTTTGAGTGTATTTCATTTGAAGTACTTGTTGCTTTCTTCCTTGTGTGTGTTTCTGGGCAGCCTTTTATTGTCAAAATGCCTGCTTTATTTGACAAATGCCCAGAGTGTTCGAGGAAGAAGGCCAGGTCTGACCCACACGAGGTGTGCATCATCTGCCTTCCCTCATCTCATGTCCCAGAAGAGTGTGACATTTGCCAGGGCTTCTCCAGCAGGACCCTGCGAGATAGGATGAAGATCAGGCTCCAAGGCCTGGAAGACAGGAGACTGAAGGCACAAGGTGGGTCTGGGCAGACTTCCTCTGCCCATGCTGAGGCCTCTGGGGGGCTCCCCAGGGGCAGGAAGACCAGCAAACGTCCCCATTCTCCATCGGCGTCGATTGCACCGACGACGGCGTCGAGAGGGATGACTGCAGTCTGTTCCCCGTCTCCCCAGGGCTCAGGGTCGAAGCGGCGTCGACGCTCGGCGTCGAGGGAACTGAATAGACCGCCGTCAAGATCACCGGTGACGATTTCATCGACGTCGTCGTCGAGTTATCGACGTGGAGAGGTGGTCCGGCGTCGGCGCTCGCCGTCGACGAAGAAGAGGAGGTCCGCGTCGAGGGGATCCTTGACGTCGAGGATGACGTCGAAGTCTCGCAGGCGTTCGTCGTCGAGGAGACGCTCGGTGTCGAGGTGAAGATCGCCTTCGAGGCGAAGGCGCTCGCCGGCGAAGCGGAGGCGCTCGCCGTCGAAGCGGAGGCGCTCGCCGTCGAGAGGCCGTCGGTCGCTGTCAGGTCGACGTTCTTCGACGCCGAAGAGGCGCAGAAGGAGTTCTGGCGCCAGGAGTCATTCTAG
This sequence comes from Lissotriton helveticus, assembly GCF_964261635.1. Classification (NCBI taxonomy): domain Eukaryota; kingdom Metazoa; phylum Chordata; class Amphibia; order Caudata; family Salamandridae; genus Lissotriton; species Lissotriton helveticus. The sequence continues at coordinate 171,030,046 of NC_136069.1, forward strand.
TCGGCGGCATGTGCCGATAGGGGATTCTCCATCGCCTCAGCCTAGGAAGGAGGGACAGTCACCGGGCTCGGTGTACTCTGAGGTGTATACACCACCTAAGCCGAGGTCAACACCACCTCCACCTCCCTTGTCCAAGGAGCCTCCGCCGCGGACTCCCCGCCCCCGCCGCCGCTCCCACCTCATCCTCACCCTCAACCTCATCCTCCGCCTCAGCCTCATCCTCCTCCTCGGCTCCCGGCTGGCGGACCGCCTCCGGTTCCTCCGAGGTCAGCTTCACTGCCAGGATATCTGACGCCTCCTAAGGGGACCCCTCAGCCGAGGCCCCCAGTCAGGCCAAAGTCGACTACGCCTGTGAGGCCTGTGGATCGTCGGAAGCCGAGGAGATCGCGCTCTCGCTCCGGTCGGAGGGGTAGATCGCGGAGTCGTCACAGGTCTTCGACGAGATCAAGACGACGCCACAGGAGGCGCAGGTCACGGTCCCGCATGGATTCTTCTGGGACCAGGGTCTACTCACCGACTCTGTCGGAATCCCCTGAGACGAGGGTGTCGCCCGTTGACGACATCGTCACGTTCCAAGATGTTCTGCTGAGGGGGGCAGCGAAGTTGGGCATCACGGTGATGGTGCCTACGCCCACGACGTCCGTGATCTTCGAGACACGCCATAAAAAGCACCTGTCTCGACCATTGCTGCCTCTAGTACCAGGATTGGTAGAGCCCGCAGAGGAATTGTTTCTCACTCCCGCGGTGACGAAGGCTGCTCCCTCAAGGCTCCTTAAGAAGTACCGGGCCCCGGACTCTGACCCGGCTTTCCTTCGGATGGATCCGACACCGGACTCTGTCATAGTGACGGCGGCAAGGAAGCAGCATGCCACCACCCTGTCTTCCACGGTCCCTTCTGATAAGGAGAGCCGCTGGATAGACTCGGCAGACAGGAAGGTCTGTGGGACGGCATCTACTGCAATGAAGGCGGCTAGTGCCACGGCTTTACTAGGGCGGTACGATCGTGCCCTATGGGAGTCCCTCCAGCTATTCGCCGAGCTCCTTCCTTGAGAGAAGAAAGAGGACGTTCAAGAGATTCTGAAGGAGGGGATGCTGGTGTCTAACCAACTCATCAGCGCGGCGGCTGATGTGTCTCTTCTGGCGGCACATGGATACTGTCAGGGTGTCAACCAGCGACGCCATGCTTGGCTTCGCCTTACGTTGCTCAAGCCAGAGGCTCAGCAGCGGGTGGCCAATCTGCTTTTCTCGGGGGAAACCCTGTTTGGCAAGCATGCGGATGACAAGATGGCCCGCATGAAGGCGGAGGCCGAGACCCTGACGGCTGTCGGGTTGGAGAAGCCCAAGGAGAAGAAGACCTACCGCCCATTCCAGAGACGGTTTGGAGCGCAGGGCAGAGGGCATGGGCAGGCTTCAGGACAGAAGCAACAACAGCAGCAGCAGTTCCGAAGGCCCTTCCAGAAGCGCCAGAAGGGTAGAGGCGGCCAGCAGTCCCCAGCGGCGAACAAAGGCCCGGCTGGGTCTCGGCCCTGAGCGGTTACTTCTCCTACATCCGTTAGCCGCTCCGGTGGGGGGGAAGCGTTCAATTGTTTCTGGCAGAGTGGAGAAAAATTACTCAGGACAAGTGGGTGCTGAACATTGTTTGCAATGGATACAGTCTTTGGTTCACCAGCCCGCCTCCAGCAATTCCTCCGGTCAGCTCGCAGTTTCAGCTGCGCGAGCTACAGGCGGAGGCCGATATCCTGTTAAGTAAAAGGGCGATAGAAGACGTACCTCTGTCTCAAAGGGGATGAGGTCTGTGTAGGAGAGTGGGGTCTGCAATCCCATGGCCACCCCAGATTTTTGCTTTTTGCTTCACTGGTTTACGACTTTCCCTGGCTGTGGGCCTGCTAATCAGACCCACAGCCTAGCTGTTCTCTCTCTAAATTACAACCATGTACCTTAGATGCATTTTACCAATTGGTACTGGGCCACCTTATCAGTCCCTGTACAGCATACCTTAGGTATCCAGGGCATAGGTGTACCCAGGGCCTACCAGGGGCTGAAGCATGTATTATGCCACCCCTGGCTGGCCACCCAAACAGACACAACTGGCTGCACGACAGCTGGGGCAAGGTGGTGTAAACACCCTTTGCTTTAGATATAGTATTCCTATATCTAACCCTAAAATGGACACATATATTCCTATCAGTCACTCCTATGGCAGGCCTTATCAATCCTGAAGGCAGAGTGCTTGGGATTATGTGAGATGGTGCTCTGGCATGAGCTGAGCCCGTTTGCAGCTTGCGGAACCAAGTCCAAATAGCTGTTCCATGATAACGCTATACCATATACTCTTAAGTGCATTATAATCCTCGTAGTTAAATGCTAACTTTGGTATAGCATTATCAAAACATGTCGAGTAAGGTGTCATACGAATTGGAATACTAACCCCTCGCCAATTCTGGCGACGGGGTTAGCATTCCACCCTTCTAGAGGGACACGACATGTATGTAACCGTGAACCCCGGTTAAAGTCAGACATAGCCTCAGCTCCACAAAATGGATGCTGCCACCGAGACACAAGTCTGCCCTCCTGCTGCTGGGAGTCCTTCCAGCAACGGAGGCCTGGACAAAGGGTTTCCTGTCAGGGGCGGTGCTAGCACCATCCCAGACAGGATTTTGTGTATCCCAGGTAGGCAGGGCTGAAAGGAAGGTGACTGCAAGTGGCACCCCGGTGCTCACTGTGCATATGCCGGCTCAAACCAGTTCCTGGGGCACACCAGCCCCTGAGCTGGGGAGAGACCGGACAAAGGAGAGGGGTGTAACCACCCCCCTCCTAGTCCCACCCATAGGGCAGGACTTAGTCGCGTGCCAGCCCCTTTTCTTAGGATAAAGGTAGGAGCAGGCCCCCTTCCCAAATTAGATAATCTTGAATCTTGAAACTACTTTCCACGAAAGGAACTCTTGACTCTTCTGAAGACTCTCCCTTGTGGCTAAGGAGTCGCCACCCTGCACCAGCAGGCACCATCGAAGCTCTTGCGGTTTGCTGCACGTCCATCCTCCGGATCAAGACTGCCCAGCTCGACGAGACCCGGATTCCCTGCCATCTCTGACCTCTACCTACATCATCCAGCCCAGCTGAGATTCGTGGGTGTGACGAGACCCGTGGGACCGGCCATCTTCAAGACCTGCACGACGCTTCACCAGCACGACCCCCGAGAGACCCTCGAGTAAGTGCACTGGGGTTTGAGAAGCCCTAACCCTAAGCAGCTCCAGCACCGAAGTCCAGCCTCCCAGCATCCACGAGATCTGCGTGGGGCCCTTCTGCTCTTTGCTGCTTCCCGCGTTGTCTGGTCACTTGCCCGTTGGCTAGTGGCCCTCCTGACGACGTACCACGATGATTTCACCGCTGGTCTGGTTGCCCCAGACTGGCCCTTGCTCCCTTCCAAGAGAGGAGCACCCCGGACCCTCCTGGTCCACTCCAGACGCCATCTTGAGTCCACCGCGTGGGCTTGACTTTGCCAAGGCTTGTTGCTCCAATCCTGGTTTCAGCAGTGCCGACAGCAGACACCTTCGTGGGACAGCTCGCACCTCCATCCTGGTCGCCGACAACGCCTCCTGGTCCGAGAGACTGCAGAGCCCAGCGTCGCCCACTCACCTGGTCGAGGTGATTTCATCCGGTGCCATCCTGGTGCCCATCTGATCACTGGCTAGTGATCAAGAACTGAGTCCCCTCTGCTTTCAGGTCATCTTCAACTCCGATCCAGTCTTGGATCCCATCGAACTTCATCACTGGTCGCCTGCCAGCAACTTCTTCTTTCAGGCTCCATAGACTGTAACGAGGATTCCCGACGTCTTTTGAACCCTATGCAGCCGCAGCCCCTGGGCTAGGTAACTCGAGCATTTCGGTGCTCCAACGTAGGTTCACTATCTAAGTGCCAAGATCCTTTTTCGTTTTCAGCCTAACTAGTCGGATTCGTCTGATAACACTAACTTTACGACATCTAGCATCCATAGACTTGTTCCCGCATCCCGCGTGAGAGTGCACACTCTGCACCCGATCTCCCTAGGCCTCCTGCTCCTAACCTTAGGGTTCAGTAGTGTAGTCCTAGCGATCCTGAAGCCTCTGGATCTTGTTACTCACCTGCTAGTATTTCGCATTCCACTTTTTGTGTATATGGTTTTTCGTGCCCCTCGGGCATTTGTGTAAATTGTGCAACTTAAAGTATTTTCATAAGAGTTTTGTATTGTGCTTAGCTCCCTGACTCATAAAGAGTTCAGGGTAGTCTTGTTATAAATAAATATCCTTTATTTTCATAACAACTTGTGTGGTGTCCTTTCACTTGGTGTTCAAGGGGTATATGTGATGGTAAAACAGCTGGCTTAACACGCCCTCTAGAGTTTAGCCTGAAGACTGCTCGTGTCCATGCTACTAGGATAGCTGGTCTGAAAGGTTGACTTACAACCAATCATCAACAAGGGTTGTTTGGTATGATACAAAGTGATCACTAGAATAGTGAGCACTATATATCAGGCCAACTTCTCACAGTCTGTACTCCCGTTTCTTTCTGGTTCGCAAGAAGGACAAGAACGAGTTCAGGCCCATTCTGGATTTGCGACAAGCAAACAAGTGGATTCGCAGAGAGAAATTTCGCATGCTGTTGATGCATCAGATTTATCCTCAGCTGCAACAGGGAGACTGGCTCTGCGCCATAGACCTACAGGATGCGTACTTCCATGTGCCCATTGCACACAAACACAGGAAGTTCCTTCGGTTCCAAGTCGGCGCCAATCATTATCAGTACACAGTACTGCCATTCAGGCTGAAGTCTGCGCCCAGAACATTCTTGAAGTGCATGGCGGTGGTAGCTGCACACCTGAGGAAGAACAAGGTGTTTGTCTACCCGTACCTGGGCGATTGGTTGATCAAGGCCTCCTCCTTCTCGGAAGTTCAAGCGCACTTCCAGAAGACGTGCGTTCTCTTGAACAAGCTGGGGTTGCACATCAACATGTCCAAGTCTGTCCCGACTCCGGTCCAGTGCATACAGTACTTGGGAGCCTCCATCAATACGCTATCAGCAAGCGTGTCTCCTTCGGAGGAGAGACGATTATCACTCCTTCGGAAGGCTCAGGCTCTTATGACCGCTCCATCTACAACAGTGAGGACGGTGTCTTCTCTACTGGGGTCGATGGCCTCTTGTATCTTCCTCACGCCACATGCAGGGCTGCACATGAGACCATTGCAGGAGTGCTTGGAGGATCAGTGGGATCAGAGGAAAGGATCTTGGGACGACAAGATACGGCTGTCTCTGCATGCTCTTCAGTCTCTGAAATGGTGCTGTTCAGCGGAGAATCTCCTCAGAGGGGTTCCCTTCCACAAGGACATTCCCACACAGACTATCGTGACGGATGCGTCTCTCCACGGCTGGGGGGCGCATTCCCGAGACTTACAGATACAAGGAACGTGGTCCCCGATGGAGTCCACGTATCACATCAATTTCCTGGAGCTCAGAGCTGTTCACTTGGCACTGAAGGCCTTTCATCCATCCTTCCAGACCAACTCTCTGCTTGTATAGACGGACAATACGACTACGATGTATTACCTCAACAAGCAGGGCGGTTCGAGATCGCGCACTCTGTCGCAGGAGGCGCAGGCGATCTGGCACTGGCTACTAGCCAGAGGACTGACGATAACGGCTACTCATCTGCCAGGAGTGCAGAATGTTCAGGCAGACGCACTGAGCAGACTGATTCAGGAAAACCACGAATGGGTCATAAACGACAAAGTACTAGGAGAAGTCTTCGCAAGGTGGGGGACTCCAGACGTAGATCTGTTCGCCACCGCCGAAACCAGCAAATGCCGAGACTTCGCCTCCAGGTACTACCAGCAGGGGACGCTGGGGAATGCGTTATGGGTCAACTGGTCGAACAGCTTTCTGTACGCTTGTGAGAAGTTGGCCTGATATATGATGCTCACTAGTTCTAGTGATCAACTTGTATCATTCCAAACAACCCTAATGGTGATTGGTTGTAAGTCAACCTTATAGACCAGCTATCCTAATGGTAGCATGGACAAAGCAGTCTTAGGCTAAACTCTTTTGGCATGTGAAGCCAGCTGTTTTACCACAATATAACCCCTTGAATACCAGATGAAAGGACACCACACAGGTTGTTATGAAAATAAACAGTATATTTATTAATAACAACACCTCTGAACTCTTTATGAGGTCAGAGGGCTAAGCACATGACAATCTCTTACGAAAAATACGACAAGTTGCACAAAATTACAATGGTGCCCTAGGGGCACGACAAACCATATACTAAGTAAGTGGAATTTGAAAGTCGATAAAAGGAATGGAGCTGTCCAGAGGCTGTAGGATCGATGGGACCATGCTACCCTAACTCTAGGTAAGTAATAGGAGGCCCACGGAACGCGTGTGCAGAGTGTGAACTTACACGCGAGATGCGTAACAATGTCTATGGACAGTACAGTTCAAGTTAAAAGGTAAGTACGGACAATCCTGACTAGGTAGGACTAAAACGACTGTGGAACTGGACACTAGGACAGTTAAACTACCCTTGAGCACCGAAATGCTCTCGTTACCTCACCCACGGGCTGCGGGTGCATAGGTGCCAAAGTGTGTCGGGTTCTCGCGTTGAAGTCAATGGAGCCTGAAAGAAAAGATGCTGCAGGCGACCAGGAGGAAGATGTCCGGTGCGATCCAAGGGTGGTTCGGTGAAGAAGAGGACCTGAAAGCAGAGGGGACAGTGTTCAAAGTCACTAGCCAGTGACCGGTGTGGAACCAGGAAGGAACCAGGTGCTGTCGTCGCGATCAGGTGAAGAGTGGACGCTTGACTCTGCAGCCACGTGGACCAGGAGGTGTCTTCGACAACCAGGATGGAGGCACAAGCTGTCCCACGCAGGCTCTCGCTGTCGGCGGTGTCGGATCCGGAATTGGAGGGAGTGGTGAGTGGAAAAGACGTCTGGTGCGGACTAGGAGAGACCGGGGTGCCCCTCTTTTGGAAGGGAGCAAGGGCCAGTCTGGAGCAACCAGATCAGCAGCAAAGATTTCAAAGTTCGTCGTCTAGGAGGCCACTAGCCAGCCGGCAAGTGACCAGACAACGCGTCGAGCAGCAAACAAGCAGAAGGGCCCCACGCAGATCTCGTGGAAGCTGGAGGGCTGATCTTCGGTGCAGGGGCTGCTCGGGGCTGGGGCTTCTCAATCCCCAAAGCACTTGGTTGAGTTTACCTCGGGAGTCGTGCAGGCAGCGAAGTGCAGGTTCGTTCAAGATGGCCGGTCCCACGTGTCTCGTCGCACCCACGGGTCTCAGCTTTGCTGCAGATGTGAGTTGAGGTCGGAGAGGTCTGGCAATCCGGGTCTCGTCGGGCTCTGAAGTCTGGATCCTCGAGGGAAGACGACAAATTGAAGCCGCTGGACGCTTGATGGTGCCTTCAGTTGCAGGGTGGACACTCCTTCTCCACAAGGGAGACTCTTCAGTCTTCTGTGGAGCAGAACGTCGAAGTCCAGAGTTTCTTCTTGTAGAATTGTTCAGGATAATCTAATTTGGAATGGGACCAGCTCCTACCTTTATTCTCCTAAAGGGGGCTGCACTACTGACTAGGTCCCTCCCCTGGGTGGGACCAGGAAGGGGGGTGGCTACACCCCCTATCCTTTGTCCGGTTTCCCGCCAGAGCTGGGGCAGGGATGCCCCAGCAACTGGTTTGAACCGGTGTATGCACAGGACACCTTGTGTGCCCCAGGCATGTCTCATTCCTTTCGGCCTGTCCTACCCAATACACAAAATCCTGTCTGGGGTGGTGCTAGCACCTCCCAAGGCAGGAAACCCTTAGTCCAAGCCCCCCTCGCTGGAAAGACTCCCAGCAGCAGGAGGTCAGACTTGTGTCTGTGGTGGCAGCATCCATTTTGTGATGCCAAGGCTCGAGTTAACTTTAACCGGGGTTTACAGCTACATACATGTCGTGTCCCTCTAGAAGGTTGGAATGCTACCCCCGTCGCCAGAATTGGCGAGGGGGTAGTATTCCAATTCGTATGACACCTTACTCGACATGTTTTGATAATGTTATACCAGAGTTAGCATTTAACCGCGAGGTTGATAATGCACTTAAGAGTATATGGTATAGCGTTATCATGGAAACAGCTAAAGGACTTGGTTCCGAAAGCTGTAGACAGGCTCAGCTCATGCCAGAGCACTATCTCACATAATTCCAAGCACTCTGCCTTCAGGATTGATAAGGCCTGCCATAGGAGTGACTGATAGGAGGATATGTGTCCATTTTTAGGGTTAGATATAGGTATACTATATCTATAGCAAAGGGTGATTACACCACCTTGCCCCAGCTGCCATGCAGCCAGTTGTGTCAGTTTTAGATGGCCAGCCAGGGGTGGCATAATACATGCTTCAGCCCCTGGTAGGCCCTGGGTACACCTATGCCCTGGATACCTAAGGTATACTGTACAGGGACTGATAAGGTGGCCCAGTACCAATTGGTAAATGCACCTAAAGTACATGGTTGTCAATTTAGAGAGAGAACAGCTAGGCTGTGGGTCTGATTAGCAGGCCCACAGCCAGGGAAAGTCGTAAACCAGTGAAGCAAAAAGCAAAAATCTGGGGTGACCATAGGATTGCAGACCCCACTCTCCTACAACGCTTTTCCACCCATTCCCCTGATTCCGGCGGTACTCATCAAGCTGTCCCAGTCCAGGGCGCGGATGATCCTGATTGCCTCGGAATGGCCCAGGCAGTGGTGGTTCACGGACCTGCTTCACCGGTTATGTTATTTAAAAAAAATATTTGTTAAGCGCACTGCCACCAATTGGTTTCCTGGCGCTAGGATGAACAGAAGACGGAACTTGAGATTGTGAGTAAGTTGGGATTAGTGATATGTTTGTCTGAAGAGCCATGTTTTTAAAGCTTTCCTAAATGACATGAGGTCTGGACAGGACCTGATCTCAAAGGGGAAGGTGTTCCACAGACGGGATGCAAGAACAGCGAATCTGCAGCCTACAGAGCGCTTGCGTTTGAAAGCGGGTGTTTGGAGGAGGGCTAGGTGGGCAGAGCGCAGATTGTGAGAGGGAGTGTGCCTAATGATGAGATTATGTATAAATTTGGGGCTTTTACAATGGAGAGATTTAAAAATTATGCAACCAGTTTTAAAGGAACAGCGTTGGGCCAAAGGGAGCCAGTGAAGGTTCCTAAGCAAAGGGGATGCTGAATGCCATCTAGGTTGTGCCGTGATAAGTCTGGCCGCGTGGTTCTGGACCATCTGGAGGTGCTTCAACAGATATAGGGGTAGGCCTAGGTATATGGAGTTTGCATAATCCAGGTGGGAAAGCACTGTGGCGATCACCACCTGGATAATGGCCTCTGGGGTGAAGAAGCGCCGCACCTTCCGGATTTTCCTGAGCTGGAAAAAACACTTGGAGACCACTTGACCCACTTGTGTTTTAAAGGAGAGATCACTGTTTAGCGTAACTCCAAGTGTCTTTGCAGAGGAGGTAGGGATAGGGGCTTGACCCATATCTGATGGCCAATAGTGTGGGCCCCAGTATTTCGCACTGTTTCCTGTGAGCACCAGCTCGGTTTTTCCAGGGTTTCATTTTAGGTGATTTTGGTTCATCCAGTTTTGGATGAACCTCATGGTAGACTGAAAGTGGGAGATGGAGGAGGTGGAGTTGTCTACAGTGAAGAGTAGTTGCAGGTCGTCCGCATAGTTGAACACCGTCACCTGCTTGTCTCTTAAGACCTGGATTAGAGGAAGAATGTAAATATTAAACGGATGAGATGACAATGAGGAGCCCTGAGGGACTCCACAGGTAATGGACTGTTTAGTACCGACCAGGGCGCCAAGACGGACCGCCTGGGATCGGTTCTCTAAGAAGGAATTCAGCCAACAGGCAGCTAAGCCCCTAATGCCGGCCTGGTTGACACGGTCGATCAATATACCATGGTCGACGTGTCAAACGCGTCCGACAAATCCAGCAGCACCAGGGCCTGGGGAGAAAGTCTGTCAGCGCAGTCTTGGAGCGTGTCTAGAACCGTGACTACCACTGCCTCTGTTGAATGGGCAGGACGAAAACCTGCCTGGTGGGGATCAAGACAGTTTGAGCCCTCCAAAAAATTGGACAGGTGTTTCGTGACATGAGCCTCCATTACTTTAGCCAAGAAAGGGAGCAAGGAAATTGGCATATAGTTTGCCATGCAGGTGGGATCGGCCCCTGGTTTCTTCAAAAGTGGGATGACTGTTGCTTCCTTAAATGCAAGGGGTACTAAGCCAGATGTGAGAGTCATTCAGCAGAGTGTAAGCCGGAGTCGGAACGGCGGACAAACACTCTTTAAGGATGTAAGGGGGGCATTTGTCCGAGGGGGCTCCTGATTTAACTCTTGCCAATAGCTCCAAAAATTGCTCTGGGGTCATAGTGGGAAACCTATTTATTGAGACCTTGTTGGTAGTGGTATGAGTAACAGAGGGAGTGTTAATAGAGGATTTTGGGATACTCTCTTTGATGTCCACAATTTTATCGATGAAATAAGTATTGAGTGCATCACAGAAGGTCTGGGTTGGGGTCACCCTAGGACGAACACTGTCTAAATCAGTCAGCTCATTTAGAATTGAGAAAATATCCTTGGGTCTGTCTGATGAGTTAAGAATGCGGGAAGAAAAATAAGCGGCTTTTGTGGCAAGAATGGCCTTCCGAGTACTCTTTCCTGGCCGTGATAAAATCAGATTTTAAGTCAGAGGAGTAGCTGCGACGCCACTGTCGCTCCAGTTGGCGCAAGGACAGTTTCTTAGCTTTTAGATCTTGGGAGAACCAACGTTGAGCGTCTGCGCGCCGGGCCAGATTTATTTCTTTATAAGGTGCATGGATGTCACTTGCAGCTTGAAGCCAGCCGGCCAGGTTGGATTCGGCTGAATTAATGTCAGAGTGAGGAAGAAGTGCCGTATTATTTAATGTTTTATGAATTCTGATTTGTCAAGTGAATTCCATTTCCTTGCTCTACTACTAGCAAGAGTAGTAGTTGACTTAATAGGAAGGCAGCTAAGTTTAAACTTAAGGAGAAGGTGATTTGACCAGAGACAGGGAATAGTTACTGGGGTTGAGGTAAGAGAAAAGTTGGACCATATCTGGTCTAGATGTGACCTTTACAATGGTTTGGGGAAAGGACTTGTTGAGAAAAGTACAGATTCATAAGAAGCTCAGTGAGCTCACTAGATTGGGGGCCTTCCGAAGGGTCGTTGAACCAATAATTAAAATCACTTACCAAAAGAATCTTGGTATGTTCCATAGCTAGGTTGGCAATTTGCTCACTGAACGTAAAAGGGAAGGATGGCATAGAATTAGGGGGTCTATACAAGAGAACACACGAAATGGTAGTATTAAGGTTTTTGAGTTTTAGGACTAGGTTATCAGTGTCTGGCAAGTTGATACAGGTAAGAGTGGTAACTTTTAAGGAAGAGTGAATAATTGCTGCGACACCCCCACCAGACTTGCCTGAGGCACGGTCCGCATGTATGATGTAGTAGTTCGGAGGAAGTGCAACTATTATGTCGGGCGCGGAGTCTGGGGTCAGCCAGGTCTCAGTTAGTAGAAGGACATCTGAAAGAGACACGTTAGTATTAGATTCATTACCTTAGAATATCCCCAGGCGTCAGACTGGATCCGGAAATTTTTGCGTAGCAGTACCCTTGCGCGTCGGTAGGCGTCATCGGCGGCTCCGCGTCCGTCGTCAGCGTCGTGGGCGCCGTGATGACATTGTCGGAGTACTTAGACGCTGCCTCTGCGTGCTGACGTCAGTTCTTCTTTTTTCCACGACAGCAAGCGCAGATCTGGAAAAAGCAGTAACCCTAGTCAATTTTTGACTAACTTTTTTGATCGTTTTTTGATCATTTCTCGAGTCCTCGACTCCGATTGGTGCCGTAGGGATGCCCGGCTTTAAGCACTGCGAGGATTGCGACCGCACGATGTCGGTCACGGATCCTCACCGCCTGTGTTTAACTTGTCTAGGCGTCGATCACGACGACAAGGCCTGCTCCGACTGCCGGGCCCTCTCTACGAAAGCCAGGGGGGAGCGGTCCCGTACCCGACTCGAACTCCGGCTGTCAGTCCCGCGCCGCAAGAGGTCTCGGTCCCACGGGAGGTCGAGGGACAGGTCGCGGGCTCGGAGCCACCACAGCTCCGAGAGTAGGCCTCACTCCTCCGGGTCGAAGTCGTCGTCAGGTAAGAAGCACAAGAAGTCCAAGAGGCGTCATCGCTCTGCGGACTCCCCCCGACGCTCGCGCGATGCGGCCGGGGGTTCGGGTGACACCGCCCACGCGGCTCCGTCGGAGTCGCGGGCGCCGCGTTCAGGTCCCTGGGCTCAACGCGACGCCCGAGGAGATCGAGCGCTTCCTCATGGCCATGAGGAAACTCTTTCCTCCGACGGGCTCTGCGGCGCCTTCGGGCCCAGCGGACCCGTCTGGGGCCTCTAATGGGTCGGGGGTTTCAGCCCCGACGCCGTCGGGTGCTTCGGCCCAGACGCCGCCGATGCCTTCGGGCCCGGCGCCGCAGGTTCCCGCTATCCCGACGCCGCCGGCGCCGCAGGGTACAGCTGTCCCGACGCCGCCGGCGCCTTTGGGCCCGGCGCCGCAGGACGCCGCTAGACCTTCTTCGGGATCTGGATCGTCGCCAGTGGACCTTACGACCTCCCCGGCGTCGGACCATCACGTGAAGCCTACGGCGCCGTCCTCGGGCGGCGCCGTCCCCGATGCCCCCTTCATTCCTGTTCCGACGTCGGGACGGCCCCGATGGGCGCCGCTCCAGACGTCGTTTGGGGAGTTTCACTTCTATGAGCAGGCCCCATTGGTTGAGATCCCTGAGTTTCAGGAGATTGGTGATGAAGGGGATTGGGAGGGGTCTGAGGACCCTCTGACCCGAGAGTGTCAATCTCATGAGGACTGGGCAGGAGACCTTGGGGACACCTCTCCAGACACTGGTTTTGTCTCCCCTCCTACCGTGGCTTCGGAGGAGGGGGCAACCTACAGTGTTGATGAGGGCTGCCAAGGCCTTTGGCCTTGAGCTCCCCGCCGCGGCCGTGAGGACTAATCTCCTCACTGAGGTCCTTAAACCGCAGTCAAGCTCGGCCGAGCCTCTGCTGCCCTTTAATGAGGCCTTGACCGACGTTCTTCTGGGCACTTGGTCCAAGCCCGCTACGGGTTCGCCCGTAGATAGGAACGTGGCCAGACGCCACTGCCCAGCACCGGGCGACCCATGTTTCCTGTCCACCCACCCTACCCCCGAGAGCCTGGTCATCCAGGCCTCCAATTCCCAGACCGCATTCCCGTCGACACCGCCGGACAGGGAATCCAAGAGGTACGAGCAGTACGGCAAAAAGATCTTCTCGTCCCTTAGTCTGGGACTGCGGTCTTCCAACACCGCATGCCTCTTGGGCCGCTACACCCACTCTCTGTGGGATACGGTTGCGGAAGTGCTGCCAGAGTGTCCGTTGGAGGTACGGGCCAAACTCGGCCAAGCCCTTGTGGAGGGCCGGGATGCAGCCAAATATTCTATACGGTGTGGGCTGGATACCACCGACTCACTGGGTAGAGCAATGGCAACGACGGTGGCGGTCAGACGTCAAGCCTGGTTGAGGTCCGCCAACTTTTCGGCCGATGTCCAGAACACCTTGATGGACATGCCGTTTGATGGCCGTCGCCTCTTTGGCGACAAGGCAGACCATGCGCTCGAGCGCTTTAGGGACTCCAGGGCTACGGCCAAGTCCTTGGGCCTCTCGGCCCCGCGCCAGCAATCGGCTGCCTTTCATTCCTTTCGTGGCCACGGAAGGGGTGTACCCATACGTGCTGCCAGCCACGCTCCGCAGGGTAATACCCAATGCGGTGGCGGCCGTGGGAACCTCCGTCCCGGCAGTCGGGGACAACGGCGAGGTCAGTCCACACCTTCCCCCGCAGCATCTGCCTCAAAACCCTCCTAGTCTGTGCTTTCAGGCCCATGTGACGCCAGTGGGGGGCAGGGTTCGCCATCACCACCTCCACTGGCGCACCGTCACTTCGGACAGGTGGGTGCTGCAGATCGTCCGAAGGGGCTACTCCCTCCCCTACGAGGCGACTCCTACAGCCATGCCACCGCAGAACCACCGTGTATCGGGGGATCATTTGCGACTTCTGCAGGAGGAAGTTACGGCCCTCTTGGCCAAAGGGGCCATCGAGCGCGTTCCTGGGCCAGAAGTAGGGTGTGGTTGCTACTCCCACTACTATCTGAAAGAAACAGGTTAGTATTAGATTCCTTACCTTAGAATATCCCCAGGCGTCAGTCTGGATCCGGAAACTTTTGCGTAGCAGTACCCCTGCGCGTCGGTAGGCGTTGTCTGCAGGCGTCCCCTGCGGCTCCGCGTCGTCGGCGTCGTGCGCCGTGATGACGTCGCTGGAGTATATAGACGCCGCCTCCGCGCGCTGACGTCAGTTCTTCTTTTTTCCGCGCCAGTTAGCGCAGATCCGAAGAGAAGTACTCCGGTCTTTTGACCAAGTGTTTGTAAAACTTAATCTTTCTACGGTGCCGGTAGGATGCCTGGGTTTAAGAGCTGCGACGAGTGCGACCGCATGATGTCGGTCACCGACCACCATCGACTCTGCCTCCGGTGTCTGGGCGCGGACCACGACGTGGAGTCCTGCGTCGACTGTCGGGCCTTGACTGGAAAAGCTAGGCGGGAGCGGTCCCGCAAGCTTCTCGAGCTCCGAGTGTCGGCCCCGCGTCGAGAGCGGTCCCGGTCCGGTCGGAGGTCGAGGGAGCAGTCGAGGGAACGATCGCGGAGCCGCCATGGGCGCTCCGGGAGTCGCCACCATTCCTCCGGTTCGTCAGGTAAGCACAAGAAGTCGGGGCGTCGCCATCGCACCCCCGACTCCCCCCGACGCCCGCGTGCTGCGGCCGGGGGCTCGGGTGACCCCACCCCCGCGGGGCCGCGTGGGTCGCCGACGCCGTCTACCCCATACCCGTCGGTCCCTGGGGAAGGCGCGTCGCGTGAGGAGATCGAGGCCTTCCTCATTGCTATGAGGGCGAGGTCTCCTCCGGCGGGGCCTTCGGCGCCTGCGGGGCCGTCGGTCCCGTCTGGGGGCCCGAGCGGTTCGGGTGCTTCTGCTCCGACGCCGCCGGTGGCTCCGGTCCCGGCGCCGCTGGGTCCCTCAGGTTCGTCGCCGGCTGGTCTCCCGGCCTCTCCGGCGTCGGTTCCTTTGGGCCAACCCGTGGTACCGCCTCCGCGTAGTGCGGCGACTCCGCCGTCGGCTCCGGCCGGCGTCGGGTCCCCGGCACCGGCGCCGCGCGGCGCCACCCCCCTTTCCTCCCCGACTCCGGACACGGAGTCGGACCGGCGTCGGCCGACGCCGGATCCGACGCCGATGGGGCCCGTTGACCCCGATGTCTATATCGTCGACCCAGAATATGGGTATGATGAGGATGAGTATGGTGAGGGTTGGGAGGGGTCTGAGGACCCTTTATCCCGTGCCTGCCAGTATGATGTGGACTGGGTAGGTGATCTGGGCGATGCCAGTGGCCTGGACGAGTCGCCCAACCCTGGGTTTGTCTCCCCGTCCCCGGTGGCGTCCGAGGCAGGTGCTGCCTATTCGGTGGTCCTGATGAGGGCTGCCAAGGCCTTACACCTTGAGCTCCCCGTCGCGAAGGTCAAACCAAACATTCTGACCGAAGTGTTTAAACCGCAGTCATGCCCCCAGGAGCCTCTGCTGCCGTTTAATGAGGCCCTGACGGATGTCCTTTTGTGCACCTGGTCCAGGCCCGCTTCCGGTGCACCGGTTGACCGGAATGTGGCAAGGCGTCACCGTCCATGCTCGGACGACCCGGCCTTTTTGTCCACCCATCCCTCCCCGGAGAGTCTGGTGATCCAGGCCTCCACTTCGCAGTCCGCATTTCCTTCGGCTCCGCCCGATCGGGAATCAAAGCGGTATGACCAGTTTGGTAAAAAGGTCTTTTCCTCTTTGAGCGCGGGACTGCGGTCTTGTAATACCGCGTGCCTCTTGGGCCGCTACACCCACTCCCTGTGGGACACGGTCGAAGAGTGTTTGCCGCAATGCCCCCAGGAAGTGCGGGACAAGCTTACCCGGGCCTTGGTTGAAGGACGGGATGCGGCGCGGTACTCGATCCGTTGTGGTCTGGACACGACCGACTCCCTGGGACGGGCCATGTCCACGACGGTGGCGATTCGTCGCCATGCTTGGCTGAGATCTGCCAACTTCTCGCCAGACGTCCAAAATACACTCATGGACATGCCATTTGATGGCAGTCGCCTGTTTGGTGACAAAGCGGACCACGCGCTGGAGCGCTTCAAGGACTCCAGGGTCACGGCCAAGTCCTTGGGTCTTTCGACCCAGCGCCAGCAGACGGGTTCGTTTCGCCCCTTTCGTGGCCAAGGGAGGGGCGGTCCCACACGTGCTGCCAGCCACGCGCCGCAGAACGCTCCCCAGCGCGGTGGCGGCCGTGGTTTCCGCCGTGGTGGCGGTAGAGGCCAGCGGCGAGGTCAGTCCACGCCTCCCCCCGCTGCTGCATCCAAGCCTTCCTAGTCCGAGCTTTCGGGCTCACGTGACGCCAGTGGGTGGCAGGGTTCGCCATCACCACTCCCGCTGGCGCGCGATAACGTCGGACAGGTGGGTGCTGCAGCTCGTTCGAAGGGGCTACGCCCTCCCCTTCGAGTCCACTCCTCCAGCCATGCCACCGCAGAACCACCGTGTGTCGGGGGACCACTTGACACTTCTGCAGGAGGAAGTTACGGCCCTCTTGGCCAAGGGGGCCATCGAGCGCGTTCCTGGGCCAGAAGTAGGGTGTGGTTGCTACTCCCACTACTTTCTGGTGCCCAAGAAGGACAAAGGAGGCCTGCGTCCTATCTTGGACCTACGGAACGTCAACGGCTTCCTCCGGAAGGAGAAGTTCAAGATGTTGACTTTGGCTCAGGTCTTGGCTGCTCTAGACCCTCAAGACTGGATGGTAGCGTTGGACTTGCAGGATGCGTATTTTCACATCCCCGTCCTGCCGGCCCACCGGCGTTACCTGCGGTTCACGGTAGGCCACGAGCACTTTCAGTTTATCGTGCTCCCATTCGGCCTTACCAGCGCCCCACGGGTGTTCACGAAAGTGATGGCGGTGGTCGCAGCTCATCTGCGCCGGTTAGGGGTTTCAGTCTTCCCCTACCTCGACGACTGGTTGTTGAAGGCGGGCTCGCCCCAGACAGTCGTCCACCACCTTCAGATGACGGCAGACCTCCTGCACGAGCTGGGGTTTTCCATCAATGTGCCGAAATCACACCTGTGTCCCTCTCAAAAGCTCCTTTTCATCGGAGCGGTTCTCGACTCGGCGCAGTTTCGGGTTTATCCCCCGGAACGGCGGGTCCGGGATATTCAGGCTCTGATTCCCATCTTTCAGCCGTTATCCCGGGTTTCGGTCAGGTTGACGCTGCGGCTTCTGGGGCTGATGGCCTCCTGCATCCTACTGGTGCATCACGCCAGGTGGCGGATGCGGGCTCTGCAGTGGGACCTGAAGTTTCAGTGGGCCCAGCATCAGGGCAACCTATCCGACCATGTCCTGATCTCGGAGGGCACTGCGAGACAGTTGCAGTGGTGGCTTACGGACCGCGATTGGGTCAGAGGCAGATCCCTCTCCCTTCCCCAACCGGAGCACGTGGTTGTGACAGATGCGTCCCTCCAGGGCTGGGGTGGCCACTTGGGAGAGGCGGAGATCAGAGGCATCTGGTCTCCGGCGGAGTCCCGGCTCCATATCAACATGTTGGAGCTACGGGCGATTCGCCTAGCACTGAAGGCATTCCTCCCCTTTGTCAACGGGAGTGTAGTGCAGGTGTTCACGGACAACACCACCGCCATGTGGTACTGCAACAAACAGGGCGGTGTGGGGTCGTGGACCCTTTGCCAGGAGGCTCTGCGTCTCTGGCAATGGCTGGAACGTCAGGGCGTGACTCTGACGGTTCAACACCTGGCAGGTTCTCTGAACGCCAGGGCGGACGAACTCAGCCGTCGGTGCTCGGTGGATCACGAATGGCGTCTGAACTCGGACGTGGCGAGAGGCCTCTTTCAGCAATGGGGAGAGCCTTGGTTAGATCTATTCGCCACAGAAGAGAACGCGCAATGTCATCAGTTCTGCGCGTTGGAGTTTCCAAGACGGCACTCGCTCGGCGACGCCTTTCGGCGCGAGTGGAGTTGCGGTCTGTTGTACGCCTTTCCGCCTATACCACTTCTGCCCAGAGTGCTGAAGAAGATCAGGCGCGACCGGGCCCAGGTTATCCTTGTGGCTCCGGACTGGGCTCGAAGGTACTGGTATCCCGAGCTACTCAGCATGACAGTCGGTCCCTCGATCCGCCTGCCCCTTCAGGAGGGCCTTCTGTCGCAGCAGCAGGGGACGGTCCTCCACCCGAACCTGTCCAGTCTCCACCTCCATGCTTGGAGATTGAGCGGCGACAGTTGAGGCCATTTGACTTGCCTCCTGAAGTCTGTGATGTTATTCTGGCAGCCAGGCGTCCCTCCACAAAGTCGGTATACGCCTGCCGGTGGAACAGATTTGTGGCATGGTGCACAGCAAAGGCTGTGGACCCCCTTTCTGCCCCTTTGTCTGAGGTTCTCCTCTTCCTTCTTTCCCTTGCCCAGCAGGGCTCTGCTCTGGGCACTATCAAGGGCTATCTTTCTGCCCTTTCCGCCTTCTTAAGGCTACCTGATCAGCCATCTTTATTCAAGTCCCCTATTGTCTTACGATTCTTGAAAGGCATCACGCACATGTATCCACCTGCTCCGTTCGTGATGCCTCAGTGGGACTTGAACCTGGTTCTGACTTTCCTGATGTGTGCTCCCTTTGAGCCCCTTCATTCCTGTCCTCTCCGTCTTCTCACTTTAAAGACGGCCTTCCTGGTTGCCATCACCTCTGCCAGGAGAGTGAGTGAGCTCCAGGCCCTTTCTGTTAAACCTCCTTTCTTGTCTGTTCATCCTGACAAGGTGGTTCTTCGGACTAGACCTTCTTTCCTGCCCAAGGTAGTCTCTGCTTTTCACATTGGGCAGTCCATCACCTTGCCCTCCTTCTTCCCGCCTCCGCATCCTTCAAAGGATGAAGAGCGGCTCCATCGTCTGGACCCAAAACGTGCGCTTTCATTTTACATGGATCGCACACGCCAGTTCCGGGTGGATGACCAACTGTTTGTTGGCTACGTGGGTGAGAAGAAGGGAAGGGCGGTACAGAAGCGCACCATCTCTCGGTGGGTCGTCCTGTGCATCAAAGCATGTTACTCTTTGGCTCGGAAGGAGCCTCCTGATGGGGTGAGGGCCCATTCCACTCGGGCTACGGCGGCTACTACTGCCCTGGGCCGGGGAGTCCCTTTGCAGGACATTTGCCAGGCGGCTACGTGGGCCTCGCTGCACACCTTTGCGAGGCACTACTGCCTGGACAGTCAAGTCCGGAGGGATGGCTTCTTTGGCCGTTCGGTCCTCCAGGACTTTCTGGTGTAGGTTGTATTGGTTCGCAGGCGCACCACCGGGGTTGGTATTGCTGGGGTATCTATTCTAAGGTAAGGAATCTAATACTAACCTGTTTCTTTCAGATGAACAAGTTACTTACCTTCGGTAACGATATATCTGTAAGAAACAGTAGTTAGTATTAGATTCCTTACCGCCCCGCCCATCCTCCCCGTTCTGCGAACTGATACCTAGGGTTAAGGACATCCCTTTCAGGGCCCTAGTTTCAAATGGCACCAGTGTTAGTTCTCACATGGCTCTGCGTGTTCTGGCGCGGAAAAGCTGTGTGCAAAGAACTGACGTCAGCGCGCGGAGGCGGCGTCTATATACTCCAGCGACGTCATCACGGCGCACGACGCCGACGACGCGGAGCCGCAGGGGACGCCTGCAGACGACGCCTACCGACGCGCAGGGGTACTGCTACGCAAAAGTTTCCGGATCCAGACTGACGCCTGGGGATATTCTAAGGTAAGGAATCTAATACTAACTACTGTTTCTTACAGATATATCGTTACCGAAGGTAAGTAACTTGTTCTTCTGGTACCCAAGAAGGGCAAAGGGGGCCTACGCCCTATCTTGGTCCTAAGGAACGTCAACGGCTTCCACCGGAAGGAGAAGTTCAAGATGCTGACACTGGCTCAGGTCCTAGCTGCCCTGGACCCAGGAGATCGGATGGTAGCGTTGGACTTGCAGCACGCTTATTTCCACATCCCCGTCCTGCCGGCCCACCGGCGCTACCTGCGGTTCACGGTTGGCCACGAGCAATTTCAGTATACCGTGCTCCCCTTCGGCCTTACCAGCGCCCCACGGGTGTTCACAAAGGTGATGGCGGTGGTCGCAGCTCATCTGCGTAGGTTAGGGGTTTCAGTCTTCCCCTACCTCGACGACTGGTTGTTGAAGGCGGGCTCGCCCCAGACAGTCGTCAGCCACCTCCAGACTACCGCAGATCTCCTGCACAGGCTGGGGTTCTCCATCAATGTGCCGAAGTCACACCTGTGCCCCTCTCAGAAGCTCCTTTTCATCGGAGCGGTTCTCGACTTGGCGCGGATTTGGGTTTATCCACCCGAACAGTGGGTCCGGGATATTCAGGCTCTGATTCCCATCTTTCAGCCGTTATCCCGGGTCTCGGTCAGGTTGACGCTGCGGCATCCTGCTGGTGCATCACGCCAGGTGGCGGATGCGGGCTCTGCAGTGGGACCTGAAGTTTCAGTGGGCCCAGCATCAGGGCAACTTATCCGACCATGTCCTGATCTCGGAGGGCACTGCGAGACAGCTGCTGTGGTGGCTCACGGACAGCGTTTGGGTCAGCGGCAGATCCCTCTCCCTTCCCCTACCGGAGCACGTAGTTGTGACGGATGCGTCCCTCCAGGGCTGGGGAGGCCACATGGGAGAGGCGGAGATCAGAGGCCTCTGGTCTCCGGCGGAGGCCCGGCTCCACATCAACCTGTTGCAGTTACGGGCGATTCGTCTAGCACTGAAAGCATTCCTCCCCTCTGTCCGGGGGAGTGTAGTGCAGGTGTTCACGGACAACACCACCGCCATGTGGTACTGCAACAAACAGGGCGGGGTGGGGTCGTGGACCCTTTGCCAGGAGGCTCTGCGCCTCTGGCAATGGCTGGAATGCCAGGGCGTGACCCTGGTGGCTCAACACCTGGCAGGTTCTCTGAACGCCAGGACGGAGAGCCTTGGTTAGATCTATTCGCCACCGAAGAGAACGCGCAATGTCATCAGTTCTGCGCGTTGGAATTTCCAAGGCGACACTCGATCGGAGACGCTTTTCATCACGAGTGGAGCTACGGTCTACTGTACGCCTTTCCGCCTATACCACTTCTGCCCAGAGTGCTGAAGAAGATCAAGCGCGACCGGGCCCAAGTCATCCTTGTGGCTCCGGACTGGGCTCGAAGGTACTGGTATCCAGAGCTACTCAGTATGTCAGTCGATCCCCCGGTTCGTCTGCCTCTTCAGGAGGACCTTCTGTCGCAGCAGCAGGGGACGGTACTCCACCCGAACCTGTCCAGTCTCCTCCTCCATGCTTGGCGATTGAGCGGTGACAGTTGAGGCCATTTGACTTGCCTCCCAAAGTCTGTAACGTCATTCTGGCAGCCAGGCGTCCCTCTGTGAGAAGTTGGCCTGATATGCAGTGCTCACTATTCTAGTGATCACTATGTATCAGTCCAAACCACCCTTATTGATGATTGGTTGTAAGTCAACCTTATAGACCAGCTATCCTAGTAGCATGGATACAAGCAGTCTAAGGCTAAGACTCTAGAGGGCGTGTTAAGCCAGCTGTTTTACCATCACATTACCCCTTGAACACCAAGTGAAAGGACACCACACAAGTTGTTATGAAAATAAACAGATATTTATTTATAACAAGTCTACCCTGAACTCTTTATGAGTCAGGGAGCTAAGCACATAACAAAACTCTTACGAAAATACTTTGTCGCACAATTTACACAAATGCCCTAGGGGCACGAAAAACCATATACACAGTAAGTGGAATGCGAACTTGCTAGCAGGTAAGTAATACTTTTCTAGACTCAGGAATCGCTAGGCCTACAATTCTAAACACTGGGATTAGATGCAGGAGGCCTGTGGACGTCGTGTGCAGAGTGGGAACTCTCACGCGTAAGGCGGGAAAAAGTCTATGGAGGCTAGCAGTTGCAAAGTTACTGTTCTCGGGCGAACCCGACTAGGTGGGTCGAAAACGGGGGTGGATCCGAACACTTAGGGTGTTGGACTATGCTGGAGCACCGGAGTACTCAGGTTACCTAGCCCAGGGGCTGCGGCTGCATAGGGTTGAAGTTGCGTCGGAAACCCTCGTTGAAGATCCAGGAGCCTGAAGAAACAGTTGCTGGCAGGCGGCCAGTGAAGAAAGTTCGGAGTGATCCAAGCCTGGATCAGGGAAGAAGAAACCTGTAAGCAGAGGGGACCAAGTTCTGAATCACTTGCCAGTGATTTGAGTGGGCACCAGGATGGCACCGGACGAAGTCACCTCAGCCAGGTGAGTGGGCGCTGCTGGGCTCTGCAGTCTCTCGGACCAGGAGGCGTTGTCGTTGACCAGGATGGAGGGGCGAGCTGTCCCACGAAGGTTCTTGCTGTCGACGTCGCTGGACCCAGGATTGGGGCAACAAGTCTTGGCAAATGCAAGGCCCACGCGGTGGACCTAAAATGGCGTCTTGAGTGGACCAGGAGGGTCCAGGGTGCTCCTCTGTTGGAGGGGAGCAAGGGCTAGTCTGGAGCAACCAGACCAGCAGTAGTTGTCGTCGTGGAGCGTCGTGAAGGGGTCACTAGCCAACGGGCAAGTGACGTGGACAACGCGGTGAGCAGCAAAGAGCAGAAGGGCCCCACGCAGATCTCGTGGATGCAGGGGGGCTGAACTTCGGTGCTGGAGCTGCTCAGGGTCGGGGCTTCTCTTACCCCAAAGCACTCAGTCGAGGGTCACTCGGGAGTCGTGCTGGACAAGCGTCGTGCAGTTCTGAAGATGGCCGGTCCCTCGAGGTCTCGTCGCACCCACGGATCACAGCTGGGCTGATGATGTAGGTTGAGGTCAGAGGTGCCAGGGAAGCCGGTTCTCGTCGTGCTGGAGCAGTCTTGATCCGAAGGAGAGACTGGCAACAAACCGCGATGCTTGGTTGGTGCCTGCTGCTGCAGGGTGACTACTCCTTAGTCACAAGGGAGAATCTTGGGAAGAAGTGTTGAGTTCCTTTCGTGGAAAGTAGTTTCAGGATTCAAAGATGATCTGATTTGGAAGGGGGCCAGTTCCTACCTTTATCCTGCAAAAAGGGGCTGGCACGCGACTAAGTCCTGCCCTATGGGTGGGACTAGGAGGGGGGTGGTTACACCCCTCTCCTTTGGCGGGCTTTCCCCAGGCCAGGGGCTGGAGTGCCCCTGGAACTGGTTTCAGCCGGCCTATGCACAGTGAGCACCGGGGTGCCACTTGCAGTCACCTTCCTTTAAAGCGCTGCCTACCTAGGATACACAAAATCCTGTCTGGGACGGTGCTGGCACCGCCCCTGACAGGAAACCCTTTGTCCTTGCCTCCTGCTCTGGGAGGACTCCCAGCAGCAGGAGGGCAGACTTGTGTCTCGGTGGCAGCATCCATTTTGTGGAGCTAAGGCTATGTCTGACTTTAACCGGGGTTACAGGTTACATACATGTCGTGTCCCTCTAGAAGGGTGGAATGCTAACCCCGTCGCCAGAATTGGCGAGGGGTTAGTATTCCAATTCGTATGACACCTTACTCGACATGTTTTGATAAAGCGATACCAGAGTTGGCATATAACCGCGAGGATTATAATGCACTTAAGAGTATATGGTATGCGATATCATGGAAACGGCTAAGGGATGGATCCCGAAAGCCGCAGACAGGCTCAGCTCATGCCAGAGCACTATCTCACACGATTCCAAGCACTCTGCCTTCAGGATTGTTAAGGCCTGCCATAGGAGTGACTGATAGGAGATCTGTGTGTCCATTTAGGTTTAGATATAGGGATACTATATCTAAAGCAAAGGGTGAGTACACCACCTTGCCCCCAGCTGTCAAGCAGCCAGTTGTGTCTGTTTGGTTAGTCAGTCCAGGGGTGGCATAATACATGCTGCAGCCCCTGGGAGACTTCTGGGTACACCTCAGCCCTGGGTACAGGGACTTGGAAAGGGCCCAGTGCCAATTCAGTACCTGGGTACAATTTGGAATAGAGAGAACAGCTAGGCTGTGGGTCTGATTAGCAGGCCCACAGCCAGGGAAAGTCGTAAACCAGTGAAGCAAAAAGCAAAAATCTGGGTGATCATAGGATTGCAGACCCTACTCTCCTACACCCTCCACAAAGTCGGTATACGCCTGCAGGTGGAACAGATTTGTGGAATGGTTCACAGCAAAGGCTGTGGATCCTCTTGCTGCCCTCTTTCTGAGGTTCTTCTCTTCCTTCTTTCTCTTGCCCAGCAGGGCTCTGCTCTGGGCACTATCAAGGGCTACCTTTCTGCCCTTTCAGCCTTTCTGAGGCTGCCTGATCAACCTTCTTTGTTCAAGTCCCCTATTGTAAATAGGTTTCTAAAGGGCATCACACACACGTTCCCTCCTGTTCCGTTTGTGATGCCTCAGTGGGACTTAAACCTGGTTCTTACGTTTCTGATGTGCGCTCCCTTTGAGCCACTTCACAACTGTCCTCTCCGCCTTCTTACTCTGAAGACTGCTTTCCTGGTTGCTATCACCTCTGCCAGGAGAGTGAGTGAGCTCCAGGCCCTTTCTTGTACTCCACCCTTCCTTTCTGTCCATCTGGACAAAGTGGTGTTACGTACTAAGCCATCTTTCCTGCCCAAGGTTGTCAGGGCCTTTCACATCGGGCAGTCTATCACCTTGCCAACCTTCTTCCCGCCACCGCATCCCTCTAAAGAGGAGGAGCGGCTCCACCGTCTGGACCCAAAAAGTGCACTCTCATTCTACTTGGATCGCACACGCCAGTTCCGGGTGGATGACCAACTCTTTGTTGGTTACGTGGGCGCTAAGAAGGGGAAAGCGGTGCACAAGAGGACCATCTCCCGGTGGATCATCTTGTGTATCCAGGCATGTTACTCCTTGGCTAAAAAGGAGCCCCCTGTTGGATTGCGGGCTCATTCCACCCGAGCCACGGCAACTACAACTTCCCTGGGCCGGGGTGTGCCCTTACAAGACATCTGTCAGGCAGATAGGTGGGCATCGCTGCACACGTTTGCAAGACTCTACTGCCTGGACAGCCAAGTTCGGAGGGATGGCTTCTTTGGCCGTTCCGTCCTCCAGGACTTTCTGGTGTGATTATTGGTTCGCAGACCCACCACCGGGGTTGCGATTGCTGGGGTATGTATTCTAAGGTAAGGAATCTAATACTAACATGTCTCATTTCAGATGCACAAGTTACTCTTGTGTAACGATATATCTGTAAGAGACATTAGTTAGTATTAGATTCCTTACCGACTCACCCATCCTCCCCGTTCTGCGAACCGATATCTAGGGTTAGGGTTACCCCCCTTCAGGGCCCTAGTTTCAATGGCACCAGTGTTGGTTTTTAACATGGCTCTGCGTTTCTGGCGCGGAAAAGCTGTGTCTAAGAACTGACGTCAGCACGCTGAGGCGGCGTCTAAGTACTCCGACGACGTCATCACGGCGCCGACGACGGACGCGGAGCCGCAGGCGACGCCTACCGACGCGCAAGGGTACTGCTACGCAAAAATTTGCGGATCCAGTCTGACGCCTGGGGATATTCTAAGGTAAGGAATCTAATACTAACTAATGTCTCTTACAGATATACCGTTACACAAGTAGTAACTTTTGCGTCAGGATGCTCAGTAATCAATAATAGGAAAATATCCTGCTGATGTTTAACAAGAGAACGAGTATTGAAGTAGAAGATAGTCAGGGAGCAAGGATGGGAAGCAGACTTAGCCTGACTGAAACGGTCGGTGCAAGGTGTAATAGGGATTTCACCAAGGGTCGTGCAGTCCACCAAGATCCCTAATTTCTTAGCCTTATTATACGTATCTCTTGGTATGTAACCATGGCCTCTGTTGTATGACAGAAGATCATGACGGGAGTATGGGCTCAGACGAGCAGCATGCCTCGCCCCGGGTCGCGGACGGGCGCAGACGGGCTCGCCTTTGACGAGACTTCGGCTTGCCGCCGGGGGCGCCGCTGCGCTTCCTAAACGGGGGAACCATTTTATGGCTGTGAGGGCGGGAGGGGCCGAGCACTAGACCGCTCGCCTGCTCCTCACCTCACCCAAGATGGCGCCTGAGTAATACACCCCGAGCAGCACCTAATCGGCTGCAATGGGGATAACACACTTCAGGTGGTCGGATTATTATTTTTAGCGGGTAAAGCCAGTGCAGGGAGCGCGGTAGCCCCAAGTAGCCCCAAGTAGCCCCAAGTTTTTAAAATCAACAAATGGTGCTAGATACAATCGCTAGTGCAAGTGAAGTTAAAAATATAGCAGTGAGGATGTTTCACAACTCAATCACACACTCACATGCAAGTCCCGGCTTCCGCCTCAGGACATCGTGTTCAACTGTCAATCGGTGAACGCTGCTACCGTCGGGTTTTTATGGCTGTGAGGGCGGGAGGGGCCGAGCACTAGACCGCTCGCCTGCTCCTCACATCACCCATGATGGCGCCTGAGTAATACACCCCGAGCAGCACCTAATCGGCTGCAATGGGGATAACACACTTCAGGTGGTCGGATTATTATTTTTAGCGGGTAAAGCCAGCGCAGGGAGCGCGGTAGCCCCAAGTAGCCCCAAGTTTTTAAAATCAACAAATGGTGCTAGATACAATCGCTAGTGCAAGTGAAGTTAAAATATAGCAGTGAGGATGTTTCACAACTCAATCACACGCTCACATGTAAGTCCCGGCTTCCGCCTCAGGACATGGCGTTCAACCGGTCTCTCCTTCCTCACATACGGCTGCCGTGCAGGCCGGACCTTCTCACAAAGTTCGGGGGGCAGATGTTGCACCCCAACCTCTCGTCTTTGAGTTTGGCGGCATGGCTCCTGAGATAGTGCAATATGGCCATTTGAATCTACCAGAAGATTGTATGGACATACTGAAGGAGGCTAAGTAACCTTCCACTAGGACTTCTTATGCTTACAAGTGGAAGAGGTTTTGCATCTGGTGCAAGTCCAAGAACTATGACCCTACGACGTGTAAGGAAGATGTCATCCTTCCGTATCTTCTACATCTGGGGCAGTCTGGCCTTAATGTCGATTCCATTAAGGTTCATCTTGCTGCGCTGACTGCCTACAGGAAATGCCCTTCACAGACTTCCTTCTTTCAGATCCCTGTGATCAAAGATTTTTTGGAAGGCTTGAAGAAAGTGTTCCCTCCTGTCCGGCTTCCTTCGCCTTCATGGGAATTGAATGTGGTGCTGTCCAGATTGATGAAGGAGCCTTTTGAACCTATGCATAAGGCTTCGTTGCAGCACCTGTCCTGGAAGGCGGCGTTCCTCGTGGCCATTACATCGGCCCGCAGGGTGAGTCAAATTCAGGTGTTGTGTTGCCAAGAACCTTGTACTGTATTTCATGCTGCTAAGGTTGGTATGCGTACTCACCCTAAATTTCTTCCAAAGGTTATATCTGATTTCCATGTTAACCAGACCATAACTTTACCTACGTTTATTCAGAATCCTTCATCTCCAGCGGAAAGGTCCCTGCATTCCCTGGATGTTAGGAGGGTGTTGAAATTTTATCTGGATAAAACCAAGCATATTCGTAGGTAGGACCAATTGTTTATCATTTTCATTTCATAAGGCTTTATTCGGAGCAAAAGACAAGTCCATAAAAGCACAGCATAAAAAGACAACGGTATAAAGCAACAGTCAAAAACAGGAGATACAGCAATTTAAAAAGGTTAAAAAAGCATACTTTTCCTTGCATTAATTGATTTAAGGAGAAAGGTAGCCGTATAAAAACACGTCGGGGTGATGTAAGTTAAAAAGCAGGCTCATGCAGTCTCGTATTGTTCTGACTCCAAACTTAGCAAACAGGGGTTTCAAATAAGCAATCCGCAGGTATTTGTACAACTGACAGAGCAAAAGAAAGTGCACAGTGCTTTGAGGGGTGGTATTGTCACACGGACAAGGGCCAGCGGGATGCGAATGCTGAGAGGGGAAAGCAACAAGGTTGTGGACTACTCCGTTCTCAGTCTAGTCAACACAAACCGATGTGCCTTCCAGGTCTCTTGTGACAAATATGGTTGGAAACCCACAAATTCATTTAAATCATGATAAAGAACACAGGATGAGAGTTCAGAGCTATTTTGATGCCTCCTGGTGGAAAGCTGTTGTAAAAAACAGTACTTAAGTTCAATTTTGGACAGCTCAGTAACCCCACATCGATCCGCAATGATGTTAATGTTAAAGATCTCACGAAAATTATCCACAATATACTTTAACCATGGGATCTTTAAATGATGGTCCAAAGGGAGACAATCAGAAATAATGGCTCTGCACAATGAGGTCTCTTCTTTTATCCAAATGGAACGCCATAGCATCAGTGGCCTAAGGAGGATCAAGTCGGCAAGATGGTGAATACCCAGTTCATTGTGCACTAAAGCATTAGAGACAGAGCTTGGCAGGCACAAAAGTCTCTTCAAGAATGCATTCTCCTCAACCTGAAGAGACCCTGCCGGGGCGTGGCCCCAAATGCCAGCTCCGTACAAGGCAATCGAGACACAACGGGACCGAAAAATTTTAAGCATATCATGGACCCGCCTGTCTCCCAGTTTCGTAGCCATTGTGAATATTCCATGAGCACTCCTCGCCATCTTAGCCCGGACATTCTTATGTTCATTAGCCCAAATGTTATTGTTTGAGAAGGTGACCCCGAAGTACGAAAAATTGTCAACAGCCTGGACCTTCTGTCCCTCTATAAAAAATGAAAACTGTTTCTTTTCGTTTCCTTCACCCGCATTCCATAACATAGGTTTTAGATTTATTTAACACTAACTTTCTGCTTTTAATAAATTGCGAAAAGCCGTCCATCGGCCGTTGAAGGTCGATGGGAGTGCGTGAGATTAGGACCGCGTCATCCGCGTAAAGTAACACAGGGACGTTGTCCTCATTAATTTTGGGAGCATCCACTGCCAGAGATTTGAGAAAAGAATCAATCTCATTGATGAAAGGGGTAAAAAGCAGTGGGGCCAACACACATCCCTGTCTGATTCCACGCTCGATTTTAAACTTTGTAGTACATTCCCCGCTAGAACCGTAACGGACACAAGCACGTAGTTTGGCATAAAGACGTGCTAGGAAGAACACAGTGCCCTCGGGTGCCCCAATTTCAATTAGCTTTGCCCAGAGAATGCCATGGTCCACCAGGTCGAAGGCACTACTCAAATCCGCAAAGCAGAGATAAATAGTGCCGGTCTTTGCCAAGGTATATTTACCGATGAGCAGGTCTAAATTTAGACACTGCTCAATCGTACCACGACCCTTCCTGAACCCAAACTGGCTCTCTGCTAGAATGCCATTGTCCTCCACCCATTCTTCCAACCTTACTAGAAGCACTCTACTCATTACTTTTACGGAAGAATCCAACAAGGAGATTGGACGATAGTTCTTAACGTCCCCTCGATTTCCTTTCTTAAATATTGGGATTAGGATGGATTCTTCCCAGGTAGGGGGTACCTCATTACGGACTGCTGCGTTGAAGATATTAGTTAACAGAGGCCCCCATACTTCAGGGACCAATTTATAAACATCGATTGGTACCCCGTCTGGACCCTGTGCTTTTCCTCCTTTGCTGACCCTTATGCTATCTAAAACCTCTTGAACGGTGATATTGAGTGGCGTATGCGGCCACCCATCCCCTATATCCCTGGATGCACTGTCCGAATCAAAGATTTTAGAAAAATGGGAAACCCACTCTTCCTTCATAACGTTGGAAGTTAATTCAGGGATCTTATCATCTTTGAGGAATGGGGAATTAACTGTTTTCCAGAACAGGGTACAATTATTTAATTCAGCAGCCAGGGTCAAGTTGTCCCATGCCTCCTGTTGGAGTTCCAATTTCCTCTGTTTTAGGGTTTCTTTGTATCTGGCTCTAAGATCTACAACCAAACCCTTATCTCTAGGCGTAACTGATAAAGCTGACTTTAGTTCCTTTAGGGCCAGGGTACATGCTGGATTGAACCAACCCCGCAGGCGTTCCTCCTTGTGCTTGAGTGTACTAGTAAGCTTAGAGTCGATGACCGTATTAATACCAATAAAATACTCAATAGAGCCGGTGGTACCTTGATGGTCTTCTAAAATCCCTGTAATTCCTGCCAGGCAACTAGTAATGATCGAATCGGACATGATTTCAGCCTTATCCCTCTTCCATTTGAGTCTAGTGCCATTAGGTCGCACGGCCTCAATGTTGTTAATAATACACCCCGGAATGGGGGTCCCTTTGTTTTCCCATAGCATGGCCTCTACTATCAGGCAATTGTGGTCACTAAGCTGGATGTCTATAACTTTAGGTGCCATACTCCAGGCCTCAAGGCTCGGGGAGATACAAATAAAATCAATAACAGAATTCGCTCCCCGGCCTGTGAAAGTGGGGCAAATCTCCTCCTGCTCATTTGTCTCGTTAACCATAATATACATATTATGTGAGTCAAGGAGACTGTTTAAGGCATCTCCATAATAGTTATATTGAAAATGGGGGACTCCATCTCCATGACAGTCCACCGCCCCACATACATTGCCATCTGAGAATGGGCAGGTAGTGGCGTTAAAGTCCCCTGCCATGAACAGATCAAAAACTACATTGGAATCCTTGAGGATGTCATCCAATGCACTAGATAGTGCTCTAACCACCTGATCCCTAGTATCATCAAAAACGTTGTTATAAAAATTTATTAAGAGAATATTCCTACCTCCTGTTTTGTGCAGCCATACAATCTGGGAGTGAACCTCAACTTGTACGTATTTTTTGACCAGCAGAGGAGTTTGGACAGAAATCAAAATCAAAAGGCCCCCCTTAGCTCTACCTGATAGGGAACCGGTAGCAGGTAACTGGTAAGAGACAAAACCATTATATCCTTTAAAGTCCCTACACCAGGTTTCCTGTAAACAGATAATATCAAAGAGAGCTAAAAATTCAGTCCAACCCAGACAATCCGATTTGGACCTGATACCCGCAATATTCCAACTGGCAATATAGCAGCTTGAAAAACCGGAGACACCTGACCCCAAAAGAGAACAGTTACTACCCTGCTTGAAAATAGCGATGTTAGTAGTATCCAGTAATAACTCCGGGCAACCTACTGGATCACCCTCCTTACCCATAGGCGTACAATCTACAGTTGTCCCAGAAATGTTAACCATAGGCCCTGAAATACAAACACTTTGTCCCATACCAGACGAGACCTGTCTCTCCAAAATTTCTGGGGGTACCGTACACAGCTCCCGTAATGACTCCGGGCAACCTACTGGATCACCCTCCTTGCCCATAGGCGTACAATCTACAGTTGTCCCAGAAATGTTAACCCTAGGCCCTGATATACAAACACTTTGTCCCATACCAGACAGAGCCTGTCTCTCCAAGGTTTCTGGGAGTACCGTACACAACTCCAGTCAATCGTTTTGATCCAGCCCACTAAAGCATTGGAAACGATTAACGGTGTTCACCTGGAAACTATTTGGAAAGCTATGCGAAGCTTCTCCCCTCGTTCTCTCCCCCCCCCGTGGTTACTAGGATGATGGCTAGTGTGTTGTCTATAGAAAAAGCCCAAAGGACGGAGTGAAATGCCCAGCTCGTTACAGGGGCGGAAAGTGGCTCGAATCAGAGCTGTTGTAGCAAGGTGTGGGTTACTGAAATTAATAATAACGCAATCCCCAGAGATGTTCTTCGGGGACGTACCAATCCAGTTGGTTCTGGTGGTGGTCAGGATTTGGTCCGCCAGAGCCACTGGAAAGCCACACTCCCGATTGAGCCATGCCACAGTTTTGTATTTGAGGGATTCATGTGATTCCATAGAGCGATGAAGCCCATCCTCCCTGATTGGTGTAACATTTGTCAGGACTGCTACGTAGGGTGCGCAGTCCGGTGGGAGGTTCGGTTGAGAGAGGCCGCAATTGTTAGACTTCCCCCTTTCGGTAATCTTCAACTGATTCCCCGGGGCACGGGTAGTGGGGGGGTTCAAAGGGACATCGTTAGAACATATAGGTGTTACTGCAGTGACATTAATAGTGTCCCCTGTAGACGGTAGTTTTGGTTTGCCAGTTACGCCCTGCTGCTCGATAACTGTTAAGGGACTTCTGTTTGGCTGTGCAGGAATGCTAGAACCTGCACAGGCCACTCCAACATTGGATGGGCCTTTGTTGGATTGCACGGGCTTGCTAGTCCTGCCCCCAGCCACAGCAGCTGGTTGCGGACTGTTATTTTGCTTCAAGCCGGATTGCACCAACACACCCAATCTAATCACTTCCCTAGAAACGGCCTCGAGTTTATCCAAGAGTGGAAGAACAATTTTGTCTAACTTTGCATCAATCATACCAATAAGCAGCTCAAGCTGATCCGGAGCTAGTTTCAGGTGGTTGGAATTAACGTCATTATGAAGACAGTTTAGCTCAATGGGGCCCCCATTTGATACAGAGACAGTGTTCTTTTTACTTTTACGACCCCCCCCTCTTTTTTAGACTGTACAGGTCTATTTAGATGTCTCCCTGACCTCAACACTCTGAGTTTTGGGGGCCACGGAACCCGGGGCGTCAGAGTCATTATGGGACTCGTTTGCATCGGATTCCTTAGCATCGGGTTCCTTGTGAGAGTCCTCAACGTCAAGGATATCCTGTGATGGCTCTATTTCGTTGATACCCTCCCTAGTTGGACAATTCGGAGAGCCCGTTACACAACTGTCATCAATGGTGGGGATCAACAAGGGGGTGGGCAAAGGGACAGGGGTCTCAGCAGAGACCAGTGGGATCGTGGGGTCTGGGACACTTCCTAAACCCAGGGACAGTCTTCGTTCCTTATTAATCTTGTCTACTACTTTAACTAAGTAGTTGTCAAGTGTAGAGACAATGGGGCGGGAATTCCTGCCGACTGACTTGGGCATATTGCCTTGGAGAAAGGTACAAAATAACCAGCACAGATATTACCGAATGGAAATAAGATGGGTGATAAATCCGGATAGCACTTAATATGAAATGACATAAAAACACAGTTATAAAATAAACGGTAAAACCAATATCTGACCCCTAGAATGGGAACTAGGTTTAGAGATGTTGTTTATTACCGGGATTAGTCCAATATTCAGGCAAACGGCAGAGTCTAAGATGCTGGGGGCGAAGGGATAGGGGTTGGGGCCCAGCCCTGCCTCGTCCAGTCGTGGACTGTCGTAGACTGTCCCGCCCTTGACCCGGCCTTCACCCGGGCAGAAAATCCAAATTTATAAACCGTGTGACGGGCAGGGGCGTGGCTAGCAGGGTGCGCAGGCCGGGTCAGACAGGCCTCGCAGGGACTTCTGGACTAGCGAGTCCCTGCGGCGCTCCACCCCTGCTGAGTTTGTTTTTCCGCCCCAAACGCCACCAGGGATGTCCCGGTCCCACGAAGCGGCACCCGCGTGCTGCAAGGCGCTGGCAGGACAGGACAAGCTCCTAAGGACAGGGCTTCAGGGGCAAGTCCGCCCGCAGGAGTCCGCTCGTGATCCGCTCCTCGCTCCCGATGAAATGCAGGTGAGGTGATGTTTTCTGCAGGTTTTCCGGGCAGGGGCGTGGCTAGCAGGGTGCGCAGGCCGGGTCAGACAGGCCTCGCAGGGACTCCTGGACTAGCGAGTCCCTGCGGCGCTCCACCCCTGCTGCACTTGCTGAGTTTCTTTTTCCGCCCCAAACGCCACCAGGGATGTCCCGGTCCCACGAAGCGGCACCCGCGAAGCGGGTGCTGCAAGGCGCTGGCGGGACAGGACAGGACAAGCTCCAAAGGACAGGGCTTCAAGGGCAAGTCCGCCCGCAGGAGTCCGCTCGTGATCTGCTCCTTGCTCCCTTCACCCACTCATAATACCACATACACAAACACAACAATCAGTGTAGACTGTTGTCAGAGTCACTTTCATATATGCCACTCATGCTGGTCTTGGAGAGCCTTGCTGATTTTTTAAACGATTCACCCAGCTATTTATGCATGTGCCCACTTCACACTCCTGGCAACTCACGGACTGCTGCAGGTTGCCTTCTGTGCTCAATCACCATGCCCTGTCAAAGGCAGCGTGGCAGGCTTGAAAGGTTGGGCACCGCTGCAGCCCGTGACTGGCCGGAGATGTCACACCACAAAGAGAACGGCTATAGGTTTCCCCGAGCCGTGCAAATTCCGCTGCCTCGTGAATGAATGTTCTCTTTTTCAAGCAGGGGAAGTGTATTTGCAGGTGCCAAGTTATTCTTCTTAGGTAAATCTGCTTCTCTTCTCAAGGGTAGCTACGTGAATTGCTGCAGTCAGTGCCAAGTCGAAGGGCACAAAGCATAGAAAGGCGGTGGCACATAAGCCGCTAGGCGATCACCTTCGGAAAATGATCTGTCCAATTGTTTATCAATTATGAATCAGTCAGGACCGGTCTTGCTACCTCTAAACAGTCCATCTCTAGGTGGATTGTGTCCTGTATACAATTGTGTTACCAAAAGGCTAATAAGACCTTAGGGGGTAGACCTAAGGCTCATTTCACCAGGGGCAAAGCTGCCACGACTGCTTTGCTACGTAATGTTCCAATTGCAGAAATCTGCAAGGCGGCCACTTGGAAGTCGGTCCATACCTTTGCTAAGCATTACTCTCTGGACACTAATGCCAGGACAGATGCTCAGGTTGGGCATGCTTCGCTGCGAAATCTGTTCGCACAGTAGTGGTGTTATTTCATTTTTTCTCCACCGCCGCTTTGGTGTGGGGATGGGCTTGCCATTCTATTGGATGGATGGATGGATGGGTTTTTATATAGCGCAATATCACCGCCAGGTCTCAAAGCGCTTTGCATTGGGAACCCGTCCTGGTTTTTCCCTGTGAGATAGCCCCTACTGGGTATCCCCAAGGTGAAAGCCAGGCATCCCGCCGCGGGGGGCCGTAGTGGAGATTAAGCAAGCTATTGCCCAGAGTTGCAGAGTGTGAACCTGTGATTCGAGTAGGCACCGAAGCGAGAATTACCGAGTCCGTGGACATTTTGGGCTCAAGACCCTGCCGCGTCGGGAATTGAACCCTGGTCCCGGGTCTGATCTCAGCGTCCGGGTCTGCCTCCTCTAACCAGTGAGCCACACTTCTTCACTAGATTATAACTATAAACAGAGATCCCCTACTATAGAAGGAGTAGTTTCTGTCCTGTAACTCCAGTTCTGTAGTAGGGGTATCTCTGTCATAGTCATAAGCGCCCGCCCTCCTCCCCGGTGGAGAGATTTATATTCATGTAAGGAATGCTACAGGTGTGGCGTGTTACGCCTTCAAAAAGAACTGAAAGTAAAAGGGACCTGCAGTGCATTCTGGGATACTGTGAAGCTTCTGGAATGTTCTCGTAAAGGCACAGTATCCTGTTCTGAGCCACATAATGGCAGCCTATGGGGCTTGTCTGTCCATTTCTTCCTCTATCGTTCCACAGGGTTTTGCTGTTAAAGGCAAGGTTTTTCTCTGTGGAGAAACCTGGACAGGCAGTGCTGTTTGTGGTTTTTGGTGGAATTTCTAGTTGAAGTACTGGACAGTGTAGCCTGTGGATATAGGCTGCATTATCTGTCTTTAAATTCTCTCTTAGGTGTCTGTGCAGTTCTGCATGTTTTGACAACTTAAGAGATTATTTTTGATTGCTCCGGGGTCCACGCACATGGGCGGGACTATTCACTAGATTATGACTATAACAGAGATACCCCTACTACAGAACTGGAGTTACAGGACAGAAACTATTCCTTTGCTGTGAAGGAGAGGTGTGACCACCTCTCCTTTAGAATTAGGTAGGGTGGAGGCACTTCCGAGCTCACCAAACTGCATTGAAGTGCATTGATCTGGTGCCCTCCATGCATTTTTGCCCAGTTCAGAAGCCCTTGGGTCTTGCTTTGGCGTGACCCACACAAAGGATAGGGGAGTGTCCACCCCCCTGTCCAGCTCCTCCATAGGGAGGTGCCCAGAGCTCCGCCAGGTGGCCACTTGATTCTGCCATGTTGAATCTTGACGCCTGGGAGCATCTGACTGGCTAGGACAACTCAGTAGCATCCTTGACCCCTCAGTTAGGTGGATCACTAGAGAATAGGAGCTTCCCCTTTTTTAGGTTTACTTAAGGGCTCCATGAGGGTGGGTCCTTAGATTAGTCCCGACCACATCTTCAAGATTCGATTCCCTGTCGTCTGAAGACGGTTCTAAGACTGTTCTATTGGTGGACACTGGAACTCTGCTGTTCTTCAAACCAGGATCAAAGAAAAGACTGCTTTCAGCGGGAAGATTCCTGCTGCATCTTTGTCCCTGTGTTTCTTCAGTTCTGCGACCTTGCATCCTCCGAGACACCAAGGACTCAGCCTGCATCCCAGCCAGAAGGAATCTCTTTTGGAGTGAAGGAGTTGCTGGTCTGCAACATTGCATCTTCTCTTGCGAACTGTTTGTATTTGCCAAGGCTTGTTGGTTGGCCTTCCGGCCCCTGATCTTCTTGCACTCCACCTCGTGGATGGCTCCCGTTCTGCATCATTTCCTGGGCTCCACAGTTGCTGTTACAAATTCACCATGCTACAGCACAAACCTCCAACTAGGGCTGGTATTGTGCTCCTGTGCCTCCTTGTCACCTCCGGGTGGTTTGCACTTTGTCTCCTCTGATTTCCGGTTCTTCTCGTATGGAGACCATGTCCTGGTTCATGAGATTCTGTAGCTGCTGATCTTCCACGAACCTCCATTGGTGTCTTCGGGGTGTTCCAACACCACTTTACACATGGGCTTCCTGGTGTAAGTATCCTGATTCCTGGGGTATCCATGGGTGAGGTGGCGCTCCAACCTTCCTTGATCCAAGTGGTTCCTTTGAGAAGTGTCCTCCTAGAGCTGTAAAATTCCAACCACCACTTACCCTGTGTTTTCCTATGAACGTTTGACCCTGTGTAACCACTCTGCATCCGAGCGCCTTGGCGTCCCTGGGGCCCCCCATCCTTGGGTACTACTCCATCTTCGGTACTTACCTCACATTCCACTATTTTAGTATATGGTTTTACCCCCCGCAGTTGAGCCCTTTGAGTTTTTCTATGCTAGCTATTTCTGAAGTTTCTATTGTGTGTAATTGATATCTCTGGACAGGAGATATTCCAAATTAATGTCAAGTGTGTGCTAATAAATACAATGTATTTTTATACTCACCTGGTGTGGTATTTGTGTGAAAAGCTTACTGACTGACAATAGTGGTGAACACATTTTCTTTACACCCTTCCTTAGCTGCTCTCCACAGCTTCTCCTTGAGAGCTCTGGTTTTCAGGGACCTAAACGCTATCTCTAAGGGACTCGGTGCACAGTGCCTCACCACAGGTGGACAATATATACTGAGCCAGCCTCCTCCAGTAACAATAGGGGCAGAGGCAGAGGTACAAACACCCATGGAGCATCCTCCAATACCAAACAGTGACTGACTCCCCCCGACCTCTCAACACCTGTCGGGGATGGGTAAGACTTCACATTTTCCATCCAGTCTTTGAATCCATCTCCACAGACCAATAGATACTAGCCATTATCCAACATGGTTTTTGTCTGGAGCTCGTTACCACACCACTCAACATCACATTTTACACTTACAGGTTATCACAGATCACCTAGCACTTCTCAAACAAGAAATCCAAGTCCTACTCCTCAAAGGGGAAATAGAACCAGTCCCTCTTCACCAAAAGGGCCAAGAGTATACTCCTTCATATTTCCTCCTTCCAAAAAAGGACGAGTCCTTAAGACCAATCTTAGATCTCAGGCCCCTCAATTATTACATCGTCTCAGAACACTTTCACGCTGCAGGATGTCATTCCCCTTCTACAACAGGGCAACTTTATGGCCACACTGGACCTAATTTTATGTTTCTGCTTCTCGCACTGCGAGAAAGCAGAAGGGTTTGGTTGGGGGCGGGCGTGTGGGCGGTCCTGCTCCAGGGCAGGGAGGAGTGGCTTGCCCACTCTGAGGGCGCTGACTGTTTGGTCGGCCCCAGTCAAACCTGTCAAACGCATGCTCCCTTTTCTCCATGTAGGCTGCATGCAGCTTATGTGGAGAAAATGGCCTCCCCATAGACACCTGTGTGGTCAGCCTCCCAACCAATCACCTCTCTGGACTGGGCCGTCAAAGGTAACTTAACTTTTTGTTAGTTTATTTAAAATTAACCCCCAACCCCGCGAGTCATGCCGGCTGCGACTGGCACCCTCCCTCCTCCCCTGACGCTTGTGGCAATTGCAGTTAGGTTTTATGCATTTGTATCATATATTCACATATTAGCATGGACACACATTCATTATACTCCTATCTCACCCTCCTGCGGGAAAACAATCTAACAAAGGACTTGCTGCACGTGCACAATATCACAGAGAGTAGGAGTCGTCTTACCCAGTGACTCGAAACAATTCTTCGAAGAAAAGCAACTTGTACAACTCCAAACCAAACACTAGATTGCAGGAGTATGCAGAGCATGTGAATCTATGGCACTACATGCCACAAACAGATCCTTGCAGGGTAAGTAACATAATTCTTCTAGTGGCCATAAAAACAGCTAGGAGGGTCAGGAAATTACAGGCGCTCGCTGCACACCCTCCATACACTATTCTCTACCGAGACAAATTGGTTCCGGACACGTTTCTTCCGAAGTTTGTGACTCCCTTCCATGTTGGCTAAAACATCACCCTGCCTACCTTCTCTGCTCAGCTCACCCTTCTAAAAAGAGGAGAGACAAGTCTGTCTGGATTCAAAAAGAGCGTTGTTCTGCCTAAACTGTACAAAAGACTTCTGGGTGGACGATCAACTCTTTGTGATGTACATAGGAGCTAAAAAGGGGAAGGCTATACAGAAACAGACCATCTCTAGAAGGATAGTTTTCGTACTCTTTATCAAGATTTGCTATGTATTTGCCAAGAAGCAACCACCTCAGGTTTTGCTGCTCATTCCACCAGAGCTAAGGCTGAACCCCTGTGTTAGCTTGCTCAGTTACTGTCCTGAAAATCTGTCCGGCAGCAACGTGAAAATTCTTAAACACATTTACCAAACAATACTGCCTTGACAGTCCAGGCCATCATGATGGACACTTTGCCCGTTCGGTCTTCCAGGAGTTTTTGATTTAGAATTGGCTTTGCAGATCCACCTCTGAGAAAGGCTTTGCTTGGGCATCCAATCATAGGTAAGGAATCTGTGAACAAGTTACTTACCTTTGGTAACACCATATCTGGTAGAGACTCTATCAAGCCGCAGAGTCCTTACCAACCCTTGCATCCTCCCTGCCCTGCGAGCCAATTGTAGTATCAGGGACACCCTTCTCAGGGCCTTGGTTGTTCCACACCAGGGTCAGTTCTCATCGTGGCTGTGCACTCATGGCGTGGAAAGTTGTAAAATTAACTGATGTCAGCACGACGTCTGGCGCCTTTATAGGTACTGTGCATGTCACTTTCAGCCTGGCCGACTCAGATCTGAACGGCATCACCTAAAGGCGTGCAGGAGTACTGCTAAAAAATCTTCTGCATCTGGTCTGCAGCTATAGAATCTCTAACAGATAAGGTGTTACCAAAGGTAGGGTACTTGTTTGAATAGTCCTCAACAGGCTTTGAACTTTTAGGCGAGATCTATAAAACACATCCTCCTTCATTTCCTGATTTGATTTGATTTGATTTGATTTTGAGTTTTGTAGAGCGCACAGCTGGAGATCGCGATCCTGGAGGATAGAAAGTCAGGGGGGGGTGCTCAGGGGAAGAGAAGGGTCTTCAGTCTCTTCCTGAATCTGAGGTGGTTTTGTTCTTGCCTCAGAGAGAGTGGGAGGGCATTCCACAGCCTGGGGGCGTTGTATGAAAACAGGCGACCACCTGTTCTGGCCTTACTAATTCTGGGGACTTTTACCAGGGAGAGGGAGTTGGATCTGAGATGTCTAGTTGACTGTTGATGAGACACAAGAGTCCTGAGGATGGGAGGGCCTTCATTGTGAAGTATTCTGTGGGCAATGCACAGGGTCTTGAAGTTGATCCGTTCCTTGACTGGCAGCCAATGCAGACTTCTGAGGGCTGGCTTAGCTGAGTTCCTTGCTGCGGTTCCTGTGAGTATTCTTGCCGCCGCATTTTGTGCACATTGCAGTCTGTGAATTACAGAGACTGGGGCCCCCAGATATAGGACGTTCCCATAATCCAATCTGGAGTTCACCAGCCCCTGCATCAAAAGCTTCCTTGATTGAAGAGGAAGTAGATGGAGGATCTTTCGGGCCATCTTCATAAGGCCAAAGCACGTTCCAGCAGTTTTCCTCGCTTGAGTTTTAAAGCTCAAATCCTGGTCCAACCATATCCCTAGGCTTTTTACCTCGGATTTTGGGGGTGGTGGAGATCCCATGCATGGTGGCCAGGGAAGGGGTGAGGGGATTTTCTTTGGATTGCCTAGGAGAAGTATTTCTGACTTTTCCCCGTTCAACTTTAGCCGGGACTCGCACATCCACTGGTGAACTTTTTCTAGACAGCTAAATAGATTGGGGAGGGCGTTGTCTGATTGGTTGAGGGATACGACAAGCTGAGTGTCGTCGGCATACATTATTGATTTAATCCCAAAAGGTTTGACAATGTCCTCGAGGGGTGCCATATATACATTAAAAAGTGTGGGGCTCAGGGAGGATCCCTGAGGCACCCCACACTTGAGTGCCAGAGCCTTCGAGATAGAGAATCCATCAGTCACTTGAAAGGACCTATCTTCAAGGAAAGACGTAATCCAGGCCAATGCGGAGTCCTCCACTCCAATCAGTCTCAGACGGTGAACAAGGGTTGCGTGGTCCACCGTGTCGAAGGCGGCACTCAGGTCGAGGAGGATCACTGCCACTGATCCTCCTTCGTCCAGAATGCCCCTTGCTTCCTCGACCACGGCTAACAATGCAGTGTCCGTCCCCTGTCCAGGTCTAAAACCTGTCTGGGTCTGACGGAGGATGTTATTGGTCTCTAGGAACTCGGAGAGATGTTGGTTTGCTACTCTCTCAGCGATTTTGCTAATCGCCGGAAGCAGTGAGATCGGTCTGAAGTTTGATGGATCTTTGTGGTCGAGGTGGGTTTTTTTTATAAGAGCCTTCACAGTGGCTTTTTTCCAGTTTGCTGGAACTGACCCATTTTTGAAAGAGGCATTGATCAGGTTGGTAAAAGGAGTGGCAATGGTGGAAGCAACATGCTTTAGTTTACTTATCGGGGCTGGGTCTGATGGGGCTCCGCTTTTTACTTTATGCAGGACATTGAGAAAAGTTTCGGTGGTAATTTGGGGGAAGGAAAG
The DNA here is from genome assembly GCF_964261635.1 of Lissotriton helveticus. Classification (NCBI taxonomy): domain Eukaryota; kingdom Metazoa; phylum Chordata; class Amphibia; order Caudata; family Salamandridae; genus Lissotriton; species Lissotriton helveticus. The sequence continues at coordinate 171,071,458 of NC_136069.1, forward strand.
TAGCCTCGGGCTGTCTTGGGAAGCCGGATGGTAAGGGTCTCTTAGATCGATTGTATAGTAAATGTTTTTTTCTACTAATTAATTATCATTGTTTGGATGAAAAATATTCGGGACATGTCTTTTTGTATGTGCAGTGACACATCCAGTGAATATTCAGATTGGACTGCTGATGCAGGGATTAATCTTCATCCTCCAACCCGGGCTTCAGCTCGACGGGCAATACTGAGACTATTAAGCAGCTCAGATGAAGAACCATCAACTGAAGAACAGCTATCTCCTCTGAAGAAAAATGATAATCCTAATAAAAGAGAAATGAACAAGGTACGTTAAAATAATTTTCCTATTGATGTATAACTAAATATAATCTATTTTACTTTATATTTGCTTCATATGCTTTTTGAGGACTCCTTAATTTTCTTTTTCAAGCTCAGTGTGGTCTTTTCTCATGCATCCTAATTCCTTAATTTTACTTACTTTTTACATTGGAGAGGTATTTCTGTGCAAATAATGCATTTTCCACAATCTCATCAACATCCTTTGATCCAGAAATGTTGTTGTTGAAACCTAAAAACAGACAGACCCCCTTAGAGGCTGACTTTGTTGCCCTTTGTGTAATTGTATTGGAGAACATTTAACGCGTTAGTACAGCATGGGTGTAGTAACTGCAGTTTCTCTTTTATGCACCAGCTGGCAGAAATCATAGTAGACCAGACTCTTCTTTCTGGAGCAAAACTCTTTAAAAGTTAATGCTTTAGCTACGCTCAAGCACTCTAATACTAGATCCCGTACTGTTCTGCAGGAGATATTAAATGTGTTTTTAAGTATGAGATGTAAAAGATACATTCAGCAGCTCAGAAATTGACTCTCTCATTCGTATGTTTATTAACCCACCCAGTTCATTGGCAGTAGATGCTACTGACTGACAGGTGATCTGAGGCCATCTTTCCCACGTACTTGACAACCTGTTTTATCCTAAGCCATCCTCAAAGGTCTAGGGATGAGCTTTTTCTGATGGACATTTCTACCTGTAGCGTCCCCACCTTTTGAATATTCCAAGTACCAATCTGGATCCAGAAACTTTTTCATAGCTCTCCCACACTGGGAGAGGGTGCGCTGGCTCTGCATTGGCTCCAGAAGTAACATAGTCATGATATCACCAGAGCAATAATTCTCTAACCCAATGTGCAGATGTCAGTTCCCTTTTTTCTGTGACTTAGACTCTGATCCGGAGCTCATTCTTTCACAGTCCTGTTCTTCAGATTATTCATTTTTCTCGCCAAACCAACGCTGCAGTGTAGAATCTCTTCCCCACTGCCTCCAAGAGTTCAGTATTCAAGCCATGCAGAGACTGTGTGGGTCAGATGTCAATCACTGACACCACAGCATCTGGCTTTGATGCATTGTCTCTGTTCACACCTCCAGAAAGCCAAGCTGTTCATGGCCAGGGCCAAGGATGATCGCTGGGGCAAATGATGATCCGGTTCTTGTTCAAGGTCACCATGAACCCTGGCCTTAATGTCGAGGGATAGTAGACACACACATCAAGAGAAGAGGAGACACAATGGAGACGAGCATAAGAAAGGTAAGTTCCCTCAACTACCTCCAACCCCAACTGAATTGTTTTCGAAGCAGGACCTGTTGAAGATTGTAGGAAGCTGGGATTGTATATACTATTCCAAAGTAAGGTATAGTGTGCACAAAGTCCAGGGAGTCCCCAGAGGTATAGCAGAGGCTACATTAGGCAAGTACTAACGGCTCTCTTTGTGGTAGTGTGGATGAGCAGTTAGGATTATGCAGAGAGTGTGTTAAGCATTTATTGTGTTTACTCACTCAAGGCTGATGACACACACTCCAGAGACTGAACCCAGACCAATTGGGCAAGTGTAACAAAGGTATGCTTATGTTTTATTTTTAAAACCAAGCAGGACTTACTACAGGTAGGCAAAATGTACTTTCAATTGTAAAACTTTTCAAGGAAATGTAATTGGGAATGGATTTGCAATTGTTACAGATTTGTAAATGTTTGGAAAACAGTTTAAATTCCAATTTAAATTTTATTTATTTATTTCTTTATTTCGGCCAAACGGCCATAAAAGACACACATATATACATACATTAAATCATATATCATAACAATATACGTGCATCAATTCATTTAAAACAATAATTTCAGTAATGGAGTGCAAGTTAATTTTCACCAATCAAATCATAAACATCATTCATTTAGCAGCAAAGTTCAGTTTTTAGCAGCAAAGTTCAGTATTTAAAATTAATCCAGCTTTAAAGGACCTGTCCCAATTTCTTTCGGACAATAAACACAGAGTAGAGAAACCTACTGATACTGAATACAATAAACTGTGCAGTATTAGTTTTTAGGATCCTGTATGCTGTGAAACAGGATCTGGTTCCTAAGAGAACACACATGGGTTTAAGCCATCTTTTCCGAGCTTTCAAATATGCTTTGCATATAAACAGCATATGGACCTCATTCTCCTTACATAAATCTGAGCACATAGGACATCTCTCACTTGTACTATTAGGACAATCCGGTTTTTTCTTTGTCCAACGCTCAATGTTGGAATTCAGCATGAGATTCCCATACCTAAACTTCAGGAAAAGAGTCTTAGCAACAGGGGGCTCTATTTCATCCAAGAAGGATTCAAAACACGGTTCACTTTTGAAGGATAAAAAGTGTTTAGTTAAAGTGCCAATTCTACTTTCATGAACATGTCTATTATCCATAAAGCACCAGTAGGCTCTTTTTACCATGGTTTTAGCAAAGGCGGGTAGATTCTCTGGGTTTTCCCAGAACGAACGCAAGCCCAGATTAACGAGCCATTTTTTAACATGCCCGAACCACCGAAGGGAATTGAAAGAATCTAAATTCAATACTTCTCGAAGACCATTCCTGTAATCTATCAGTTCTGGGGTGGACCAAATCCTTATCCAGAACATTAGTGGTCTTATGATAGATAGGTGGTCGGTTCGTTTGAAATTCAAATCGAGCTGGAGAGGTATTAGTGGTGTACTGGTTGGGACCTTTACAATTGTTCTCATAAATATCTCAGCCCCATATAAAGCGGCAGATTGAATTTTAAATTTGAAAAGTTCAAGTACAGGTGTTATACTTTTACTTGTACTGGCATTCAATCTACAGATTATTGGTTTAGCATTATGGGCATATGACACCTTACTTTTCTCGATTTGGGCCTTCCATGTTAACTTAGAATCGAGTACTACCCCCAAATAAGTAAAATTCTCCACAGTACCTAGAGTTTCCCCATTCAGGGTCAGGTTCCCTCTGTCCGGTCTACTAGGATTTAAAGCCATACATTTTGTTTTATCAACATTTATTTCTAGCCCTTTGGTCACACAATAGCTGCTGAAGGAGTTTAAGAGTGCCTGGAGGCCCTTCTTTGTTTGGGATATTAAGATGGTATCATCCGCGAAGAGCAACGCAGGCACTCTCTCTCCATTCAGCTGGGGCGAATCATTGTTACAAGCATTAAGATAATCAGGGACATCGTTGATAAAAATGGAAAACAGGGTGGGGGCCAAGACGCATCCCTGTCGGACACCACGCTTAATCGGGATATCCCGCGTCAGTTCGCCATTTGGACCCCATCTGATGTTTGCATGATTTCTAGCGTGTAACTCGATAATGTGGACCAAGAGGCTTCCTGGCAGGCCGGCTTTGTTTAACGATCTCCAGAGCAGGTTGCGAGGGACAAGGTCGAATGCCGCCCTCAAATCAATAAAGGCTACATACAAATGACCTTTCCTGATGTGAACATACTTCCAATACAGACAGCAAAATCTAAAGACCTGGTCTATCGTGCTGGTCTTAGACCTAAAGCCTGCCTGTAATTTGGAAAGTATAGCTGACTCCTCCAACCAGTCATTTATCCTAAATAGCAGATGCTTTGCATAGAGTTTTTGCAGGATGTCCATTAAACTAATAGGTCTATAATTTGAGGGAACAGATCTTTTTCCCTTTTTAAAGATCGGGACAACTTCTGCTGCACGCCAACTATCAGGAAAGTTACAACTTACAGACAGAGCATTAAACAAACAATTAATATAGGGAGCCCAAACTTCAGGTTCATGTTTGTAGAGGTCACCCGATATTTTATCTGGACCAGGAGCTTTATTATTTTTTAATTCATTAATTGCCCTATTTGTTTCTTCCAAGGTAAAATCAAGACATACAGGTAGTGGAAGTGAACATGAGAACTCCTCCTCCTCGCCATTGTCATGCTGTCTATACAAATTGGTAAAATGCGTCACCCATGTCATTTCATCAATGAACGAGTCCTTCACAGGTCTTCCAGCATGCCCCCCGTTTGCAACCAACCTCCAAAAACCAACATTATCATTATGTTTTGCAGCAAACAACATGTCAGCCCAAATTGACTCTTCCCATTTTTTTTCGATACCCTTTGGACTCGCTTATTTATACTCCTCCCTGGCGAGTCTAACATCATCTTGGGATTGATTTCTAATCGCATTTAGGAGCTTCCTCTTAGCCATTTTACAAGCATAATCATACCAAAGTTTTCCATGGCATCCCACACGTACATTTTGCTGTTTCTTCCTTGGCAATTTGGACATGTGGATTCTTAATTCATCGAAAAAAACCTTGTGTAACTCAACAAAGTGGTCACAATTGTCAGTAAACAAGGGTTGTCCTACTAAGGGTGTAAAAATCCTATCAAACAATGAATAAACTGCAGCCAGGGTCTTGCCTTCACTTAGGAGATGCGGCCATTTTAAAGCACGTCTGTTATTATTAATTGTATGTGCATGCTCGCATGGATCATCAGCAACTATCTCACTTAGAATGGGGCTGTGGGTGTCTCTGATTATCTGTGCATCAATAAAAAGTTCCAGAGGAAAATGATCACTCTCGACCCTTGATGATACTTTAAAATCAATCATAAAATGCCAAATAGTTAAAGAAACAAAAATAAAATCTAGCCTGCTTTTTGATTTCCCAAAAGTAGGTTGCTTTGTTAGGTCTGAGGGAAAACGACCATTACACGCTCTAAGACCGTGATCAGCTGTTAACCTCAGTAATTGAACCGCCAGAGTGGTACACGGGACATAGTTCGAGGTCTCAAGCTGAGGAATATTATATGCTTGATCCTCATCTTGGAAAACATCAGAAATCCCAAGGATCGGTTCGAAATTACAATTCAAGTCACCCCCCAATATCACAGGGACTTCGCCCACCACCCTTTTCAGAAAGGTATCCAGGATTTCCAAGGTGGGCGAGACCTTGGAGTGCCCTGTAGGTCTGTTATAGACATTGACAATATAGTATTCACCCCCTTTTGCTGAAACAATTTTTAGAGCCAGAATATCAGGGGTTCCTGTGTCTATGAGATCAACTCTTATGGCTAGAGTAATTTTAAGCCATATGATCAATCCCCCAGATGGCCTTCCCCTATCGGACTGAATGGCCTCAATGCCAAAGGTTTTATATCCCATCCTGTGCGGGATATCCAGTGCCCAAGTTTCTTGTAATAGGCAGAAATCACTGGAGTCGACATAATCTGCCCATTCTGGGTCTTTCAGATTTTTGCCTACTCCGCTGATATTCCATGACAGGAAAAACAGCTGTGGGATTAACTCACTACCAGAGGAATCACATTCGGCAGTGAGGAGGATTGGTGCCAAAGGGGGGGCTACTCTATCTTGATGTGGGTCATCTATTTTTATCTCTTCATCAGTAGTCGGAGCCCCTGATAGAATACTGGTCTTAGCACCAGCACAGTCCTCAACATTATCAGTGCGTGCTAAGGTCACAGTTGGATGGCTTTCCATATGTCCGAGACTATGATCAGACACTACGGGGGGACTAACAAGAGGCCCTGCAATCTGGGTTAAGGAGACCGTTGCTACTACATTGATCGTAGGTTGCCTTATGAGTCAGTCTACCTCCTCGAGGCTACCGAACCTATTCTGGGTCGGTAGACCATTCCAGCACACAAAGGGATCTTGGTAATTGGAGGAATGAGTCCTCCAAGGATGGCGCTGTACCAGGGACCAACCATCTTCCCTTGGTTTTTTGGGGGGTGGCGGATAAAAGAAAGACAAAAGTCTAGGAATAACGCGGGAACCTTCACCATTGGGGCAAGAGCAAATGTAGCGTGCTGTATGTGGGTCCTCAAAGGTCACCACTATACAGTCCCCAACCGCAGATTTCTTTGTGGGGCCCACCCAGGGAACACGACGCACCATCAGGACTCTGCTCTTCCGACCATTAGGAATTGCACGGTTCGCATTGAGCCAGTGCATTGTCTTGTTCTTCAGGGACCAATGGTTCTCATATTGGCCATTTTCAAGCTGAGAAACGCCGTCAGAACGACCACGTAATCATTAGCCTCTGGGGGAAGATCAATGTAACCCCCTCTAAAGTTATTCTTTACAGAAGTACCCTGGGAATACTGTTGACGAGATTCTGTAGGGCATGGTTTAACAGAAGGGACTGCAGTAGGCTTTAGAGTGGGTACGGAACAAGAGCGGGAGGGGACAACAGGTTTAAGAATTGCAGCAGTTTGGTTCACACCCACAGTTCGTGGCTTCGGAACCGGGCGTTCTGGTGGTAATACAGGGGGAGGAAGAAGAGATGCCTGTGAAGTCGAATCCTCTACCCCAAAGCCCTGGTTTTCTAGACTTCTCAAGCCAAGAGTGGCCAAAGCAATAATGCTTTTCTCCATCTCCAACAAACTGTTTTCGATGGATGAGAGTCTAAGAGCAAGAGGGGAAAGGAGTTTCTTGAGTGTTTCCCAAACTATGCCTATAAATTCCCCATCCTTCCCTTCCTGGCCCTCAACAGATGAGCCCCCCTCTTGTACTGTGGTAGTGGTTGGAGCGGGAACTAACCCCTCGGGAGTCCCCTCTCGATGTGTCTGTTCCCTAGGGATAATCCCTTCAATTATATTGGGAAGTGATACAAAGGGCAGTTTTGATTTCTGTGCCACCGCAACTCTTGCCTTCTTCCGGTAGTAAGTATACCGGGAGGTCTTTTTCCTTTTTGGGAAATTACCCGGTTTTAAGTTAATTCTAGATGAGTTAAAAATTACTGGGGCGGGTAAATTAGAGCTGGGGTCCTTCGTGTCAGAGAGAGATTTTGGAGTTGCCGGAATAGAGAAATTAAAACTGACATTCTTCATAGGAGACAGCACAGGCGGGATCATATTAACTACATCCACAACTGGCCCTAGGGCCTGGGAGGCAAGTTGTAGAGTTGGAGCCTGGTGGACCTCTGCCTGCAAGACTAATGACCTAAGAGTGGCAGGTCGCTCCGGGGTAACAGCAGTAGCTATGTGCCCAAGTGAAGATTTTTTGGAAACAGCAATTACCTCCGATAATCTTCTAGCGACTGCCAACTCAAGAGAGACACGGGTCTGCAGTTTTGAAATTTCCTCATCAATCGCCAAATTAGTACGAGTGATAAAATCATCCATTGGACCACTGATTGAGGTGCTTCCCTTACCGGTCTTGCTACGGGTTATCCTAACGGACATAATTATACAAAGATAAGAACCCAAGTAAGGCCTCCTATGGATTACAAGTGATTACAACACCAACCCCAATTAGACAATATAGAAGAATGGGCGAAAGAGGGTAGGCCAGTCCAGTCCTCGGCCGGCCTCAAACGGCCCAGTCTTTGCCCTGTCTTCGCCCGTGCTGCGTCCCGCGCTGCGGGAGGCAGAGATTATGATATGGGGGGCGTGGGTGGGCGGGCCAGCAGGGAGAGCGGACCGGAAGCTCTTCCTTGGTCTTGCAGGGACTTCTGGGAAATGAAGTCCCCGCACACTCGCAGCCCCGCTGACGCCTCGCGCCCACAGCCGCCTTACCGCCACAAGGATGCCCCGCTGTGTTGGTATTCACCGCTCCCGTCGAAGCAGCACCCGCGGAGCGGGTGCGGCGAGATGTGGGCTTGGAGCTTGGAGCGCTGGTGTAGGGTTAAAAGGATGCCGCTGAGCCTCTGGCCTCGGAGCAGGAACTGCTGCTAAAAACGAAGTAAGTGTCCCACACGTTGGAGGACTGGGTCGCCTCTTAAAAGCCTCGTGGGGGGGGGCGGGGGGCGGGCCAGCAGGGAGAGCGGACCGGAAGCTCTTCGTTGGTCTTGCAGGGACTTCTGGGAAATGAAGTCCCCGCACACTCGCAGCCCCGCTGACGCCTCGCGCCCACAGCCGCCTTACCGCCACAAGGATGCCCCGCTGTGTTGGTATTCACCGCTCCCGTCGAAGCAGCACCCGCGGAGCGGGTGCGGCGAGATGTGGGCTTGGAGCTTGGAGCGCTGGTGTAGGGTTAAAATGATGCCGCTGAGCCTCTGGCCTCGGAGCAGGAACTGCTGCTAAAAACGAAGTAAGTGTCCCACACGTTGGAGGACTGGGTCGCCTCTTAAAAGCCTCGTGGGGGGGCGGGGGGCGGGCCAGCAGGGAGAGCAGACCGGAAGCTCTTCCTTGGTCTTGCAGGGACTTCTGGGAAATGAAGTCCCCGCACACTCGCAGCCCCGCTGACGCCTCGCTCCCACGGCCGCCTTACCGCCACAAGGATGCCCCGCTGTGTTGGTATTCACCGCTCCCCTCGAAGCAGCACCCGCAGAGCGGGTGCGGCGAGATGTGGGCTTGGAGCTTGGAGCGCTGGTGTAGGGTTAAAATGATGCCGCTGAGCCTCTGGCCTCGGAGCAGGAACTGCTGCTAAAAACGAAGTAAGTGTCCAATTTAAATTACAAAATTACTTTTGATTGTACAGGGGTGTGTAGGTCGGGGCCAATGGGTCCCCTCCACTGGGGTACACCCCCTATTCTGCCACCCTCCAGTGAGAGGGGGCATGAGCCTCTTCCTAATTGGCAGGGTCTCCTCATCTTCAAGATGGAGGGGACTGAGATGTGTGCTTCACCTCACCTCCCCCACCTGAGGGGTTGGGTTGGCAAAGGTGGGCTCATCTCTCCTCCTAACTCTGTTTTCCTGCCAATTCTCCTACCGAAAGTGGGAGTCCGAACTGCTGGGGGCAGCAAAATGCAAGGACAGCTTACAAGGGCTGCAGGCCTTTGAAGCATCCCCTTCGTGGACCCAGCCCATCCTGGTTGAGGACGCATGACTCCTCTGCCCAGAATGAGCTTTGTTTCTGGACCCAGAGAGTGGAGGCTTTCTACCCCAGGGTCCAGAAACCTTTCTGATGCTGGCAAATGGCGGGCAGCCTTTCAGGAACCATGCCATGGCTGGTTGTTTTTCAAGGGGCATCTCTGATGCCCTCTTGGTGCATTTTACATTATATCCTATACTGGCATCAGTGTGGGTTTCATGTGCGGAGAAGTTTGCTACCAAACTTACCACTGCTCAGTAAAGTCATTATACAGCTGTGGAGTTTGTAATGACCAACTCCCAAACCATATACTCGCTATGGCTTTACTGCACTTTCCATGTCTAAGAATGGACTTACACTGTAGAGGTACAGGGCTCATGCAACTGTACCCTCACCTATGGTTTAGTTCACCCTGCTAGAGAGGTGGCTTACCTAGGTCACAGGCAGTGGATTGCAGGCATGACACACACAGATGTGTACCATGTCAACTCTACACTTTTTTTCTGCACAAAAACACGCAGCCTGCAATGGCATTGCATAGGTGTTAAGGTGCAGGGCCCATGAGGGTGGCACAATAGGTGTTGCAGCCCTTAGAGGCCTTCCCTGGTCACAGTGCCCTTATTACCCATAGTACCTTTTACAAGGGACTTACTTGTGGCCAGAGATGTGCCAATTGTGGGTTCAAAATGTACAGCTTTGGGAAAAAGCAGAGGCCCTTGGTACCTTATTGGCAAGGACCCAGGACACATCAAGTCAAAGTGTATCATGTGTCAAGCGGGTAACCATACAAAAAGGGGCAAACCCCTCTCCTCTCTCCCAAAGGTAAGAGGATGAGACTAACCTTTCCCAAGAGAGTCTTCATTGTCTAAGTGGAAAAATCTGGAAAGACCTTCTGCATTGGCTTGGGGAATCCCAAGTCTGTGTTCCACTGTGAAGTCCAATTCCTGTAGGGAGATGAACCACCTCAAAAGTTTTGGATTTTCCCCTTTCATCTGCATTAGCCATCTGAGAGGTCTGTGGTCAGTTTGAACTAGAGAGTGAGTACCAAACAGGTTGAGTCTCAGCTTCTTCAGGGACCAAACACCCGCAAAGCCTCCCTCTCAATGGCACTCCAACGCTGCTCCCTGGGGAGTAGCCTTCTGTTTATAAAAGCAACAGGTTTCTCTTGTCCATCCTCTTTGGTCCAGCCTCTGCTCTAGCTTATAGGAATCAGACTGCTTGGAGTAATCTGGAGCCTTGATAATAGGTGCTGAGCACATTTCCTCTTTTAGGGCGTCAAAAGCCTTTTGGCAGCCAACTGTTCAGTTAACTTTGTTGGGCTTCTTGTTGCAGGTGAGTTCTGTGAGGAGGGTCACAATGGACACATATCCCTTCACAAACCTCTTATAATACCCAGTCAAGCCAAGAAATTCCCTTACTTGGGTCTGGGTGGCTGCAGCTTCCCTCTCCAAAATTGTCTGGATTTTGGGCTGTAGTGGTTGAACTTGGCCTTAATCTACAATGTGGCCCTAGTATACAACAGTTCCCTGCCCTATCTGGCCCTGGGGTGCCTTTATAGTTGGGCCTGTAGTTTGCAGGACCTGTAAAACCTTCCCTAGGTGGACCAGATGATCCTGCCAGGAACAGCTAAACACTGCAATATCATCAAGATAAGCTGCACTAAAGACTTCCAACCCAGCAAGGACTTGATTCACCAACCTTTGGAAGGTGTCAGAGGCATTCTTCAGACCAAAGGGTATCATAATGAACTTGGAAGTGCACATCAGGTATGGAGAATGCTGTCTTTTCTTTTGCTCCAGGGACAGTGCCAATCTGCCAGTGCCCTGCAGTTAAGTCAAAGGTACTTAAGTATTTGGCAGCCCCTAACTAATCTACTAATTCATCAGCTCTGGGGATGGGGTGTGCGTCTGTCTTGGCGACAGTATTGAGGCCTCTGAAGTCCACACAAAACCTAATTTCTCTCTTTCAACCCTATGGACGAGGTTTGTGGACTAGGACCACTGGGCTAGCCCAGCGATTCTCAGGCTCAATGATCCCCAACTCCAGCATCTTGCTGACCTCAGCTTTGATGCTTTCCTTAACTTGGTCAAGCTGGCAATAGATTTGGTTTTGACAAGCAAACTGTCTCCTGTGTCCACATCATGGTACACCAGGGAGTCTTACCAGGGGTCAAGGAAAAGAGCTGCGGGTACTGTTGCAGAGCTTGTCTGCAATGAGCCTGCTGTTGGGCAGAGAGGATATCTGAATAGACAACTCCATCTACTGACCCATCTTGGGGGTGGTTAGAGAGGAGGTCCAGGAGAGGTTCACTTTCTCTCTCCTGATCCTTATCAATAACCATTGGCATGGTCACATCAGCCCTGTCACGGTAGAGGTTTAGGCGGTTCACAGGTATCACCCTTTTGGAGGACCTTCTAGTGCCCAGGTCTACCAAGTAGGTGACCTCACTCTTTTTTTCTAGGATAAGGTAAAGCCCACTCTATCTATCCTGGAGGGCCCTTGGTGCCACATGCTCCAAAGCGCTCACCTGCTGTCTTGGTTGGATTTCCACCAGAGCAGCTTTTTGGTCATACCACAGCTTCTAGTAGACACATAGTCCACCACATCTTGCTTTGGCACATGATGGGGTTTCTCCCATCCTTCCCTTACAAGAGAGTGTGACCTCCTTATAGGTTGGCCAAACAGAAGTTCAAAGGGTGAGAAACCTAGTCCTTTCTGAGGCACCTCCCTGTAGGTAAAAAGCAGGCAGGATAACAGAACAGCCCATCTCCTTTATTTTTTTCCAGCGTGTCCCACTATCATACCTTTCAATGTCCTGTTGAATGTCTCAACAAGGCCATTGGTTTGTGTGTGGTAAGGTGTTGTGAACTTATAGAACACTCCACACTCATCCCACATGTGTTTTAAGTATACAGACATGAAGTTGGAACCTCAGGTCTGATACCTCCTTAGGAAATCCTACCCCGGTGAAGACACCAATGAGGGCCTTGGCAACTACATGGGTTGTCCAGCTAGGGGAATGTCCTGGGCTAATGTGAGTAGAAACTACCTCTGCAACTGAGGCACTACCACTCTCCTAGTAGCACAAGGTTTGGGGTCTCTAGCCTCAGTGTACAGGAACTCTGCCTCCCAATAGACCTTGTGGGAGCCACTGACATCTCCCTAATCCTGTGCATCAACTTGCTGCCTCAGGCCCTCAAGAGTGGAGCAGACCTGCTACCCAAGGCACAGCTTTTCCCTAGAGTGTCCCCCTGGGCCCAAGAGCTCCACCTCGTAAGGTTCAGGTGCCATGGGCTCTGTTCCCGCTGGGGCTGACAAGTCCTCTCCCTGAGTAGAGGAGTTTTGATCCTGGAAGCTGTCTCCTAAGTCTTCCTACCTTTTCTCTTTGGAGGTTGGGCCATCATTACAGGCTCCAACTCTCCTTTTTCACTCTGTGCTAAGCACCGTGCTCTTGTGTTCACACACACTATCTCGGGGATTTGCATCATGGCTGCATGTCTTTCTTTCTACCTCACCTCTGCCCATGCTGAATTTTCCAGATCATTTCCAAGCAGACAGGTGCTGAGAGTTTTGGAGAGACTACTACCTGTTTATGACCCCCCCAGTCTTACATCTCGCACCTGTATCCCTCAGTGCTTCTTTCTTAGTCCCATTCACTAAGGGGTACAGCAGGTATTTCTTTAAGTCTGAAAGAAACAGGTTAGTATTAGATTCCTTACCTTAGAATATCCCCAGGCGTCAGACTGGATCCGGAAACTTTTGCGTAGCAGTACCCATGCGTGTCGGCAGGCGTCGTCTGCGGCTCCGTGTCCGTCGGTGGCGGCGTTGGCGCTGGGATGACGTCGCCGGAGTACTTAGACGCCGCCCTCGCGCGCTGACATCAGTTCCTATTTTTTCCGCGCCAGCAAGCGCTGATCCGGAAAAAGTGGTACCCTTAGTCAATTTTTGACTAAACTTTTTCGATCATTATTTTATCTTTCTTCGAAGTCGAACGACTCAGACGGTGCCGGTAGGGATGCCCGGGTTCAAGCCCTGCGTCGACTGCAACCGACCCCCATCACCGGTGTCTTCATTGCCTGAGGCCCGACCACGATGACAAGTCGTGCCCCGACTGCCAGGCCTTGACGTCGAAGGCTAGGCGGGAGCGGCCCCGCAAGCGCCTCGAGCTCCGGCAGACGGCCCGCGCCGTTCGAGGTCCCGGTCCAGAAGGAGGTCGAGGGACCGGTCACGGGGCCGGAGTCATCATGGCTCAGTGGATCGTCACCACTCCTCTAGCTCCAAGTCCTCAGGTAAGAGGCACAAGAAGTCGAAGAAGCGACATCGCTCTTCCGTTCCCCCCCAACGCTCGCGCGACGCTGCCGGGGTTTGAAGAGACACAGTCCACGCGGCTCGGCCGGGGCCACGGGCGTCGCGGCCTGCTCCATACCCGCCAGTCCCTGGGCAAAACGCGACGCCAGAGGAGATCGACACCTTCCTCACGGCCATGAGGTCGCTCACTCCCCGTCGGGTTCCGCGGCGCCTTCGGGACAAGCGACCCCGACTGGTAGCCCAAGCGGGCCGGGTGTTTAGGCTCCGGCGCCGTCGGCGACTTCGGTCCTGGCGCCGCCGGGCCCCGCTGGATCCGGTTCCGGATCCGGGTCGTCGCCGGTCGACCTTATGACCTCGCCGGCGCCGGCCCCTAGGGTGTCGCCGTCCACGGATGATGTCGTCGCCGGTCCCCCCCTCAAACCCGGTTACGACGCCGGAGCGGTGTCGCTCGATGCCGCATTCGACGCCGATGGGAGATTTTCTCTTCTATGATCTGGCCCCATCATTTGACCCTGAGTACCAGGAGATGGGTGGCGAGGCGGATTGGGAGGGGTCTGAGGACCCTCTGGCACGTGAGTGCCAGTCTTATCAGGACTGGGCAGGTGAGCTAGGGGATGCCAGTGGTTTGGACACTTCGCCAGACACTGGTTTTGTCTCCCCTCCTACCGTGGCTACGGAGGAGGGGGCTGCCTTTAGTGCGGTGTTGACGCGGGCGGCCAAGGCCTTATCCCTTGAACTCCCCGTCGCGGCCGCGAGGACTAACCTCCTCACTGAGGTCCTTAAACCGCAAGCAAGCTCTTCGGATCCTCTGTTGCCGTTTAATGAGGCCTTGTCTGACGTTCTTTTGGGCACCCGGTCCAGGCCCGCTGCAGGTCCCCCTGTAGATGGGAACGTGGCCAGACGCCACCGCCCGGCTCCGGGTGACCCTTGCTTCCTGTCCACCCAGCCCACTCCCGAGAGCCTGGTCATACAGGCCTCTAACTCCCAGACCGCATTCCTGTCGGCTTCCCCCGATCGGGAATCCAAGAGGTACGAACAGTATGGTAAGAAGATGTTCTCCTCACTGAGTTTGGGGTTGCGTTCCGTTAACACCGCGTGCCTCTTGGGCCGTTATACCCACTCTCTGTGGGACACGGTCGCGGACATGCTGCCTCAATGTCCTGAGGAGGCCCGGACTAAACTCGCCCAAGCCCTTGCGGAGGGTCGAGATGCGGCACGGCACTCCATCCGATGTGGGCTGTATACAACGGACTTGCTGGGTAGAGTGATGGCAACGACGGTGGCGATTCGTCGCCACGCCTGGCTGAGGTCCGGCAACTTTTCAGCTGTTGTCCAAAACACCCTTATGGACATGCCGTTTGATGTCCGTCGCCTCTTTGGCGACAAAGCAGACAGTGCGCTTGAGCGCTTTAAGGACTCGAGGGCTACGGCCAAGTCCTTGGGCCTCTCGGCCCCGCGCCAGCAATCTGCTGCCTTTCGCCCCTTTCGTGGCCAAGAGAGGGGCGCCCCTACACGTCCTGCCAGCCACGGGCCGCAGACTAACATCCAGCGTGGTGGCGGACGTGGTAACCGCCGTGGCGGTGCCCGGGGACAACGGCGAGGCCAGTCCACATCCACCCCCTCAGCATCCGCCTCAAAGCCCTCCTAGTCCGAGCTTTCAGGTCCACGCGACGCCAGTGGGGGGGCAGGGTTTGCCATCACTTCCTCCATTGGACATGTGGGTGCTGCAAATCGTCCGAAGGGGCTACTCCCTCCCCTTCGAGGCGACCCCATCCAGTCGTGTCACCGCAATACCACCGCGTGTCGGGGGATCACTTGAATCTTCTACGAGAGGAAGTTATGACCCTCTTGGCCAAGGGGGCCATCGAGCGCGTTCCTGGGCCAGAAGTAGGGTGTGGTTGTTACTCCCACTAATTTCTGGTTCCCAAGAAGGGCAAAGGAGGCCTCCGCCCTTTCTTGGACCTGCGGAACGTCAACGGCTTCCTCTTGAAGGAGAGGTTCAAGATGCTGACACTGGCTCAGGTCTTAGCTGCCCTAGACCCGGGAGACTGGATGGTAGCGTTGGACTTGCAGGACGCCTTTTTCCACATACCCGTCCTACTGGCACTACCTGCGGTTCACGGTAGGCCACGAGCACTTTCAGTTTACCGTGCTACCTTTCGGCCTTACAAGCGCCCCACGGGTGTTCACGAAAGTGATGGCGGTGGTCGCAGCTCATCTGCGCAGGTTAGGGGTTTCAGTCTTCCCCTACCTCGACGACTGGTTGTTGAAGGCGGGCTCGCCCCAGACAGTCGTCAGTCACCTCCAGACTACGGCCGACCTCCTGCATCTGCTTAGGTTCTCCATCAATGTGCCGAAGTCACACCTGTGCCCCTCTCAGAAGGGGACACAGGTGTGACTTTTCAGAAGCTCCTCTTCATCGTAGCGCTTCTAAAATCGGCGCAGTTTCGGGTTTATCCTCCCGAACAGCGGGTTCGGGATATTCAGGCTCTGATTCCGATCTTTCAGCCGTTATCCCGAGTCTCGGTCAGGTTGACGTTGTGCCTCCTGGGGCTGATGGCCTCCTGCATCCTACTGGTGCATCACGCCAGGTGGCGGATGCGGGCTCTACAGTGGGACCTGAAGTTTCAGTGTGCCCAGCATCAGAGCAACTTGTCCGACCATGTCTTGATCTCGGAGGGCACTGCAAGACAGTGGCAGTGGTGGCTCATGGACCGCGATTGGGTCCGCGGCAGATCCCTTTCCTTACCCCAATCGGAGCACATAGTTGTGACGGACTCGTCCCTCCAGGGCTGGGGAGGCCACATGGGAGAGGCGGAGATCAGAGGCCTCTGGTCTCCGGCGGAGTCCCGGCTCCATATCACCCTTCTGGAGCTGCGGGCGATCCGGCTTGCACTGAAGGCATTCCTCCCCTCTGTCTGGAGGGGTGTAGTGCAGGTGTCCACGGACAACACCACCGCCATTTGGTACTGCAACAAACAGGGCGGGTTGGGGTCGTGGACCCTATGCCAGGAGGCTCTGCGCCTCTGGCAGTGGCTGGAACATCAGGGCATGACCCTGGTGGTTCAACACCTTGCAGGTTCCCTGAACGCCAGGGCGGACGTACTCAGCCGTCGGTGCATGATGGATCACGAATGGCGTCTGAACTCGGAAATGGCGCAAGACCTCTTTCAGCAGTGGGGAGAGCCTTTGGTTAGATCTATTCGCCGCAGAAGAGAACGCGCAATGTCATCAGTTCTGCGTGTTGGAATTTCCAAGGCGGCACTCGCTCGGAGACGCTTTTCATCGCGAGTGGAGTTGCGGTCTGTTGTACGCCTTTCCGCCTATCCCACTTCTGCCCAGAGTGCTGAAGAAGATCAGACGCGACCGGGCCCAAGTCATCCTTGTGGCTCCGGACTGGGCACGGAGGTTCTAGTATCCCGAGCTACTCAGCATGTCTGTCGATCCCCCGATTCGTCTGCCCCTTCAGGAGGATCTTCTGTCGCAGCAGCAGGGGACGGTCCTCCACCCGAACCTGTCCAGTCTCCACTTACATGCGTGGAGATTGAGCGGCAGCAGTTGAGGCCATTTGACTTGCCTCCTGAAGTCTGTAATGTCATTCTGGCAGCCAGGCGTCCCTCCACAAAATCGGTATACGCCTGCAGGTGGAACAAATTTGTGGCATGGTGCACAGCAAAGGCTGTGGATCCCCTTTATGCCCCTCTTTCAGAGGTTCTCCTATTTCTTCTTTCTCTTGCCCAGCAGCGCTCTGCTCTGGGCACTCTGAAGGGCTACCTCTCGGCCATTTCCACCTTCTTAAGGCTACCTGATCATCCCTCTTTGTTCAAGTCCCCGGTTGTAAATAGGTTTTTGAAGGGCATTGTAGGAGAGTGGGGTCTGCAATCCTATGGTCACCCCAGATTTTTGCTTTTTGCTTCACTGGTTTACGACTTTCCCTGGCTGTGGGCCTGCTAATCAGACCCACAGCCTAGCTGTTCTCTCTCTAAATTGACAACCATGTACTTTAGGTGCATTTACCAATTGGTACTGGGCCACCTTATCAGTCCCTGTACAGTATACCTTAGGTATCCAGGGCCTAGGTGTACCCAGGGCCTACCAGGGGCTGAAGCATGTATTATGCCACCCCTGGCTGGCCATCTAAATCTGACAAAACTGGCTGCATTACAGCTGGGGCAACGTGGTGTAAACACCCTTTGCTGTAGATATAGTATACCTATATCTAACCCTAAAATGGACACATATACTCCTATGAGTCACTCCTTTGGAAGGCCTTATCAATCCTGAAGGCAGAGTGCGTGGAATTATGTGAGATGGTGCTCTGGCATGAGCTGAGCCCGTTTGCAGCTTGCGGAATCAAGTCCTAATAGCTGTTCCATGATAACGCTATACCATATACTCTTAAGTGCATTATCAACCTCGCGGTTAAATGCTAACTCTGGTATAACATTATCAAAACATGTTGAGTAAGGTGTCATACGATTTGGAATACTACCCCCTCGCCAATTCTGGCGACGGGGGTAGCATTCCACCCTTCTAGAGGGAACGACATGTATGTAACTGTGAACCCCGGTTAAAGTTAACTCGAGCCTCAGCATCACAAAATGGATGCTGCCACCACAGACACAAGTCTGACCTCCTGCTGCTGGGAGTCCTTCCAGCGAGGATGGCCTGGACAAAGGGTTTCCTGCCTTGGGAGGTGCTAGCACCACCCCAGACAGGATTTTGTGTATTGAGGTAGGTAGGCCTGAAAGGAATGAGACATGCCTGGGGCACACAATGTGCCCTGTGCATACACCGGTTCAAACCAGTTGCTGGGGCATCCCAGCCCCAGCTCTGGCGGGAAACCAGACAAAGGATACGGGGTGTAACCACCCCCCTTCCTGGTCCCACCCAGGGGAGGGACCTAGTCAGTAGTGCAGCCCCCTTTAGGAGAATAAAGGTAGGAGCTGGTCCCATTCCAAATTAGATTATCCTGAACTATTCAACAAGAAGAAACTCTGGACTTCGACGTTCTGCTCCACAGAAGACTGAAGAATCTCCCTTGGGGGCAAGGAGTGTCCACCCTGCAACTGCAGGCACCATCAAGCGTCCAGCGGCTTCCCTTTGTCGGCTTCCCTCGAGGATCCAGACTTCAGAGCCCGACGAGACCCGGATTCCCAGACCTCTCCGACCTCAACTCACATCTACAGCAAAGCTGAGACCCGTGGGTGCGACGAGACACGTGGGACCGGCCATCTTGGAAGAAACTGCACTTCGCTTCCAGCACGACTCCCGAGGTAAACTCAGCCAAGTGCTTTGGGGATTGAGAAGCCCCGAGCAGCCCCTGCACCGAAGATCAGCCCTCCAGCATCCACGAGATCTGCGTGGGGCCCTTCTGCTTGTTTGCTGCTCGACGCGTTGTCTGGTCACTTGCCGGCTGGCTAGTGGCCTCCTAGACGACGAACCTTTGAATCTTTGCTGCTGGTCTGGTTGCTCCAGACTGGCCCATGCTCCCTTCCAAAAGAGGGGCACCCCGGACTCTCCTAGTCCGCACCAGACGCTTTCTTCACTCACCGCGTGGGTTGCCTTTGCCAAGGCCTGTTGACGCCGATTCCGGATCCAACACCGCCGACAGCGAGAGCCTTCGTGGGACAGCTCGTGCCTCCATCCTGGTCGTCGAAGACGCCTCCTGGTCCACGTGGCTGCAGAGTCAAGCGTCCACTCTTCACCTGATCGCGACGACGACATCTGGTTCCTTCCTGGTTCCACTCCAGTCACTGGCTAGTGACTGTGAACATTGTCCCCTCTGCTTTCAGGTCTTCTTCTTCAACAATCCACCCTTGGATTGCACCGGACATCTTCCTTCTGGTCGCCTGCAGCATCTTTTCTTTCAGGCTCCATTGACTTCAACGCGAGAACCCGACGCACTTTGACACCTATGCACCCGCGGCCCGTGGGTGAGGTAACACAAGCATTTCGGTGCTCAAGGGTAGTTTAACTGTCCTAGTGTCCAGTTCCACAGTCGTTTTAGTCCTACCTAGTCAGGATTGTCCGTACTCACCTTTAACTTGAACTGTACTGTCCATAGACGTTGTTACGCATCTCGCGTGTGAGTTCACACTCTGCACACGCGTTCTGTGGGCCCCCTTTTACTTACCTGAAGTTAGTATAGCGTGGTCCCATCGATCCTACAGCCTCTGGACAGCTCCATTCCTTTTATCGACTTTCACATTCCACTTACTTAGTATATGGTTTGTCGTGCCCCTAGGGCACCATTGTAATTTTGTGCAACTTATAGTATTTTTCGTAAGAGATTGTCATGTTCTTAGCCCTCTGACCCCATAAAGAGTTCAGAGGTGTTGTTATTAATAAATATACTGTTTATTTTCATAACAACCTGTGTGGTGTCCTTTCACTTGGTATTCAAGGGGTTATATTGTGGTAAAACAGCTGGCTTCACATGCCAAAAGAGTTTAGCATAAGACTGCTTTGTCCATGCTACCATTAGGATAGCTGGTCTATAAGGTTGACTTACAACCAATCACCATAAGGGTTGTTTGGACTGATACAAGGTGATCACTAGAACTAGTGAGCATCATATATCAGGCCAACTTCTCACAGGCATCACTCATATGTTTTTTCCAGTTCCTTTCGTGATGCCTCAGTGGGACTTGAACCTTGTTCTAACTTTTCTGATGTGCTCTCCCTTTGAGCTACTTCATAACTGTCCTCTTCGCCTCCTTACTCTGTGTGAGAAGTTGGCCTGATATATAATGTTCACTATTCTAGTGAACACTTTGTATCAGTCCAAACAACCCTTATTGATGATTGGTTGTAAGTCAACCTTATAGACCAGCTATCCTAGTAGCATGGATACGAGCAGTCTAAGGCTAAGACTCTAGAGGGCGTGTTAAGCCAGCTGTTTTACCATCACATTACCCCTTGAACACCAAGTGAAAGGACACCACACAAGTTGTTATGAAAATAAACAGGTATTTATTTATAACAAGACTACCCTGAGCTCTTTATGAGTCAGGGAGCTAAGCACATAACAAAACTCTTACGAAAATACTTTAAGTCGCACAATTTACACAAATGCCCTAGGGGCACGAAAAACCATATACACAGTAAGTGGAATGCGAACTTGCTAGCAGGTAAGTAATACTTTTCTAGACTCAGGAATCGCTAGGCCTACAATTCTAAACACTGGGATTAGATGCAGGAGGCCTGTGGACGTCGTGTGCAGAGTGGGAACTCTCACGCGTAAGGCGGGAAAAAGTCTATGGAGGCTAGCAGTTGCAAAGTTACTGTTCTCGGGCGAACCCGACTAGGTGGGTCGAAAACAAGAGTGGATCCGAACACTTAGGGTGTTGGACTATGCTGGAGCACCGGAGTACTCAGGTTACCTAGCCCAGGGGCTGCGGCTGCATAGGGTTGAAGTTGCGTCGGAAACCCTCGTTGAAGATCCAGGAGCCTGAAGAAAGAGTTGCTGGCAGGCGGCCAGTGAAGAAAGTTCGGAGTGATCCAAGCCTGGATCAGGGAAGAAGAAACCTGTAAGCAGAGGGGACCAAGTTCTGAATCACTAGCCAGTGATTTGAGTGGGCACCAGGATGGCACCGGACGAAGTCACCTCAGCCAGGTGAGTGGGCGCTGCTGGGCTCTGCAGTCTCTCGGACCAGGAGGCGTTGTCGGCGACCAGGATGGAGGTGCGATCTGTCCCACGAAGGTTCTTGCTGTCGACGTCGCTGGACCCAGGATTGGGCAACAAGTCTTGGCAAATGCAAGGCCCACGCGGTGGACCTAAAATGGCGTCTTGAGTGGACCAGGAGGGTCCAGGGTGCTCCTCTGTTGGAGGGGAGCAAGGGCTAGTCTGAAGCAACCAGACCAGCAGTAGTTGTCGTTGCGGAGCGTCGTGAAGGGGTCACTAGCCAACGGGCAAGCGACTTGGACAACGCGGTTGGCAGCAAAGAGCAGAAGGGCCCCACGCAGATCTCGTGGATGCAGGGGGGCTGAACTTCGGTGCTGGAGCTGCTCAGGGTCGGGTCTTCTCTTACCCCAAAGCACTCAGTCGAGGGTCACTCGGGAGTCGTGCTGGACAAGCGTCGTGCAGTTCTGAAGATGGCTGGTCCCTCGAGGTCTCGTCACACCCACGGATCACAGCTGGGCTGATGATGTAGGTTGAGGTCAGAGGTGCCAGGGAAGCCGGTTCTCGTCGTGCTGGAGCAGTCTTGATCCGAAGGAGAGACTGGCAACAAACCGCGATGCTTGGTTGGTGCCTGCTGCTGCAGGGTGACTACTCCTTAGTCACAAGGGAGAATCTTGGGAAGAAGTCTTGAGTTCCTTTCGTGGAAAGTAGTTTCAGGATTCAAAGATGATCTGATTTGGAAGGGGGCCAGTTCCTACCTTTATCCTGCAAAAAGGGGCTGGCACGCGACTGTCCTGCCCTATGGGTGGGACTAGGAGGGGGGTGGTTACACCCCTCTCCTTTGGCGGGCTTTCCCCAGGCCAGGGGCTGGAGTGCCCCTGGAACTGGTTTCTGCCGGCCTATGCACAGTGAGCACCGGGGTGCCACTTGCAGTCACCTTCCTCTAAAGCCCTGCCTACCTAGGATACACAAAATCCTGTCTGGGACGGTGCTGGCACCGCCCCTGACAGGAAACCCTTTGTCCTTGCCTCCTGCTCTGGGAGGACTCCCAGCAGCAGGAGGGCAGACTTGTGTCTCGGTGGCAGCATCCATTTCGTGGAGCTAAGGCTATGTCTGACTTTAACCGGGGTTACAGGTTACATACATGTCGTGTCCCTCTAGAAGGTTGGAATGCTAACCCCGTCGCCAGAATTGGCGAGGGGTTAGTATTCCAATTCGTATGACACCTTACTCGACATGTTTTGATAAAGCGATACCAGAGTTGGCATATAACCGTGAGGATTATAATGCACTTAAGAGTATATGGTATGCGATATCATGGAAACGGCTAAGGGATGGATCCCGAAAGCCGCAGACAGGCTCAGCTCATGCCAGAGCACTATCTCACACGATTCCAAGCACTCTGCCTTCAGGATTGTTAAGGCCTGCCATAGGAGTGACTGATAGGAGATCTGTGTGTCCATTTAGGTTTAGATATAGGGATACTATATCTAAAGCAAAGGGTGAGTACACCACCTTGCCCCCAGCTGTCAAGCAGCCAGTTGTGTCTGTTTGGTTAGTCAGTCCAGGGGTGGCATAATACATGCTGCAGCCCCTGGGAGACTTCTGGGTACACCTCAGCCCTGGGTACAGGGACTTGGAAAGGGCCCAGTGCCAATTCAGTACCTGGGTACAATTTGGAATAGAGAGAACAGCTAGGCTGTGGGTCTGATTAGCAGGCCCACAGCCAGGGAAAGTCGTAAACCAGTGAAGCAAAAAGCAAAATTCTGGGTGGTCATAGGATTGCAGACCCTACTCTCCTACACTCTGTAGACCGCTTTTCTGGTTGCCATCACCTCTGCCAGGAGAGTGAGTGAGCTCCAGGCTCTTTCTTCTAAGCCTCCTTTCTCTTCAGTCCATCCGGTAAAGTTGTGTTGCGGACGCGACCCTCTTTCCTGCCCAAGGTAGTCACAGCCTTCCACATCGGGAAGTCCATCACTTTGCCCACCTTCTTTCCGCCTCCGTATCCCTCGAAAGAGGAAGAGAGGCTCCACCGTCTGGACCCAAAACGTGCGCTCTCATTCTATCTGGATCGCTCACGCCAGTTCCGGGTGGATGACCAACTCTTTGTTCGTTACGTGGGCGCTAAGAAGGGACAGGCGGTGCACAAACGAACCATTTCCCGATGGGTCGTCTTGTACATCAAGGCTAGTTACTCTTTGTCTCGAAAGGAGCCTCCTCTGGGGCATCATGCCCATTCCACACGGGCCACGGCAGCTACTACTGCCCTGGGCCGGGGAGCCCCCTTGCAGGACATCTGTCAGGCAGCTACGTGGGCCTCGCTGCACACGTTCGGAAGACACTACTGCCTGGACAGCCAAGTCCGGAGAGATGGCTTTTTCGCCCGTTCCGTTCTCCAGGACTTTCTGGTGTGATCATTGGTTCGCAGACCCACCACCGGGGTTGGTATTGCTGGGGTTCTATTCTAAGGTAAGGAATCTAATACTAACCTGTTTCTTTTAAATGCACAAGTTACGTACCTTGGGTAACGATATATCTGTAAGAAACAGTAGTTAGTATTAGATTCCTTACCGCCCCACCCATCCTCCCCGTTCTGCGAACCAATATCTAGGGTTAAGGTCATCCCCTTTCAGGGCCCTAGTTTCATGTCACCAGTGTTGGTTTTTATCATGGCTCTGCATTTCTGGCGCGGAAAAGCTATGTATAAGAACTGCCGAAGCACCCGGCCCGCTTGGGTTCCCAGTCGGGGACGCTTGGCCCGATGGCGCCGCGGAACCCGACGGGGAAGTGAGCGTCCTCATGGCCGTGAGGAAGGCGTCGATCTCCTCTGGCGTCGCGTTCTGCCCAGGGACTGGCGGGTATGGAACAGGCCGCGACGCCCGTGGTCCCGGCCGAGCCGCGTGGGCGGTGTCGCCCGAGCGTCGGGGGGAGTCGGAAGAGCGATGTCGCTATTTTGACTACTTGTTCCTCTTACCTGAGGACTTGGAGCTCGAAGAGGGGTGACGATCCTCCGAGCCGTGATGACTCCGGCCCCGCGACCAGTCCCTCGACCTCCTTCTGGACCGGGATCTCGAACGGCGCGGGCCGACTGCCGGAGCTCGAGGCGCTTGCGGGACCGCTCCCGCCGAGCCTTCAACGTCAAGGCCCGGCAGTCGGGGCACGACTTGTCATCGTGGTCGGGCCCCAGGCAATGAAGACACCGGTGATGGGGGTCGGTAACCGACATCAGTCGGTTGCAGTCGATGCAGGGCTTGAACCTGGGCATCCCTACCGGCACCGTCTGAGTCGTTCGACTCCGAAGAAAGATAAAAAAAATTATCGAAAATGTTTCGTCAAAAATTGACTAAGGGTACCACTTTTTCCGGATCAGCGCTTGCAGGCGCGGAAAAAATAGGAACTGACGTCAGCTCGCGAGGGCGGCGTCTAAGTACTCCGGCGACGTCATCCCGGCGCCAACGACGACGGACGCGGAGCCGCAGACGACGCCTACCGACGCACAAGGGTACTGCTACGCAAAAGTTTCCGGATCCAATGTTAGCCAATGGGGCTAAGGGGGCCTTTGGTCTGGGGCTGCTTAGGAGCAGGCCACTCAGGTATGGGAGCAAAGCTTTTGGTGTTAAGATCAGCAATGCAAGATCCAACAATCAGCACAGGAGCTGCACCACCAGGTGCACCACCAGGTGCACAGGTGCGGCTGGGTGCAGAGTGGTAAGGTGACTTCAGGGACCCTGTGTATTCCAATGGGGATCTTTGGTTAAGCAAATACGCTGCAAGCTCGGGCAGTGAGACTTCCTGAAGGTGACCACCAGCTGGAGAGAGATGCCTGAACACCGTTGGTTGGGCCACCCAAGCCTGTGGGAAGTCCGGTGCAGGGGTGTCTTTTGGCACTTGGGCTTTTTGCCAACTCCGGTAGTGGTCCGTGGGATCCTTAAGGTTGAGGCCCTTTTTATCCTCAAGCTGGACAGTCCTACACAAGGACTCCATGTCAGGGACTATTTGGTATTAAAGAAGACTGCCCCAGACACACTATGAGCAGACAAGTTTGTGCATTGAGTTGGAAGGGGAGGGGGGTTGCTACCTCCAAGGATCTTTATTCTGGGATGTCTCGGGGCCAAACAGTATCCTCCCCTATGGTGCCCTTTCTACACATCCTGTCCAGTTCAGTTTGGATATCATTAGGTTCAGTGAAGAGGTGTAAAGCAGTTGGGTTGGTGTCATATCGAGTCAAATTTACTACACCCCTGTGGGGTTTTACCTTGTTGTGTTGAATCTTGGTCCTTATTCTGCATAGATATAGGTGAAGAAGGCATTTTGCATTTTCTGGGGCTACCTCTTGGGATAAATAAAGTCTGTCTGCGCCTACTGCATGTGGAATCAAAAAGCAGAGGTAACATGACCTGGCTGATCTTTGTGAGCCCACTGCTGTCCTGTGCTGGTATCATGTGGTGTACAAGAGGGCACTGTGTAGTGCATGTGGGGTGCTGGTGTTTGGCTTAGTGTAATTGTAGGTAACATAGGAAAGATCTCTACGCAAGCACTGTGGCAACTTTTGAATAGACTCCTTTTTACTCAGCAATTCCTTGGCAATGAATAAGTGTGGTATCACCCATAGTATACAGAAGGATCCTGGCTAGATTTGGCATACCGCCCGAATATATAGCGTGGCTGAATCTCTTATATCCTTTTTTTTTATTTTATTTTTAGAACTTTCTGAGGCAAATTATAAACAAATCCGACATGCCCCCCCCCCTCCCCCCACCCACCAATTGTATAGCACATCAGTATGGCGTCAGACACTTATCCGCACATTTTCCAATAAGTACACAGCCATTTAGCCAATAACCCTGTCTGTAGGGCAGGCGGCGTTCAATGCACGTTTTTATGCATACACACGCAGATCAGTCAACGCGAGGAGGCAGAAGTATCGCAGCCCGTGACCCAGGCATGCAAATCAGGAGATTACTCAATGTTCCATGTGGTCCAGGCACTGCACCCCCTCCACCTAGGTCTCCTGTGGTTCAACATCCGGGTCATTTTCTGCGCTAGGCGCCACGTAGGTTTGGTAAAGCCCCCAGAAGTTCTTGGGTCTGCTGGTAGGAGAGAGGAGTTCACTATAAATCTCAGACTGTGTGTCGGTCCTCTCATCCAGCAGCATGCCACCACTCTGCGCGCAATTAAAAGCCCCATGTCATCCAGCCTACGGATTGCTCTCGGAAACTTTTTGGTGTACCCTATCAGAGCTATCATAGGGTCAGGGGGAATGACAACCTTAGTAATGGTGCTGAGTTCAGCGAAAATCTTGACCCAAAAGTCATATATCCCCGGGCATTGCCACGCAAGGTGTAGGAAATCAGCGTCAGGAGAATGACACCTCTCGCACTCCGCTGTGGTTCTAAGGCCATACCTGAAAAGCCTAGCTGGTGTATAATGTATCCAATTGAGGAATTTAAAGTGGACCAGCCTGTGTCGTCCGTTCAGAGAGATCTTCCTAGTGTTGGTGCAGCAGTTTGTCCAAGTGTCATCGTCCAGCACCATTTGCAAATCTAACTGCCAAGCCAGTCGTCCTTTGATATATGTGTTTTCCCTGTGTGACTGTGACAAGGTGTACAAATGAGATTGCAATTTCTGTGGGGTTGTGACCTTAATGACATGCGTGAGTTCTTTCACCTCCGGCGGTTCTGCCATATCCCCCCCCCAAAGATCAGAAAGAGCGTGGCGTACCCTAAAGTATTGAAATCTCATCAGTGACGACGGTGCATCCAGACCAACTATCACCTGTTCCCAAGTTTTGGCCACCCCATCCCCGAACAGATCTCCTGCCGTCTCAATACCGAGTTTCCGCATAGCATCTAGCACCCCCTTCTCGCGTAGTGGAGGCAGCCACCGGGTCCAGTCAATGGGCATAATAGGGGAATACAGCAATGCGCCATTTTGCCTCTGTAGTAGGTTGCTCCACGCATGATTCGTGGCCGTCAGTGAATCTAGGGTTCCCGTGCGACGATCAGTAGGTTCAAAAATTGTATGTGGGAGGGAGAGCGGTCGGGCAAACAGGGTCTCTATTTTCACGTATAGTATGACTCTGCTCCCATGTACCCAAGTGTGTAGGTGAGCGGCTTGCGCCACTCTATAATATAGTTCTAGGTCCGGCGCGCCAAGACCTCCCATATTATATGGTACTGTGAGGAGCGACCATTTCGCCCTGGGTTGTCCGCCCGCCCACGCAAGCCTCGTCAGCTTCTGTTGCAGCCGTGAAAGAACGTCTTGGGGAGTACCATCGGGATGGACGTGAATAAGAATAAGAATCTGGGGAGCACAACCATTTTTATGATGGCAATCCGCCCCATAAGAGAGAGCTGAAGTTTTCACCAGGTGGTCACGTCATCTTCCAGCCTGCTGAAGGCAGTACCATAATTGGCTCTAAATAAGATCTCCGGGTCCGTATGCAGTTGAACCCCCAGGTATCTAACCGTGTCCGTGATCCAGGTGAAGCGGGTATTCCATGGTCGTAGGTAGTGTGATAGGTGTCAGAGGGAATGCCAGTGACTTCGACCAGTTTACTCGCAGACCTGATAGTGCGCCAAAGCGGACTACTTCCCTTAGGACCGATGACAAGTTATTGTCTGGGTCTCGGACATATAGCAGTGTATCGTCCGCGTACATTGACACCACTATCTTGTAGTTCAGGAAACATATGCCTTCATTACCATGGTATTCCCGGAGGGCGCAAGCCAGGGGCTCAGCCACCAGTGCATATAGCAGGGGCGAGAATGGGCACCCCTGCCTAGTGCCTCTAGTGATCGGGAAGGAGTCTGTCACCAAATCGTTAATTCTGATTCTAGCGCGTGGCAGATAATACAGAGCTCCAATCATTTGTAGAAAAGGCTGTCCCAGACCCATGCGCTGCAGTACCTTTCTCATGAACATCCATTCCACTGAGTCGAAGGCCTTCTCCATATCAAGGAAGACTGCTAGCGCTTTTCTGTCTTGTCGGGTATGTTGTATCGTGCCTAAGACAGTTCGGATATTATACGTCAGGTTCCTGCTTGGAATGAAGCCCACCTGCTCCGGAGCCAGTCGAGTGGCTAGGACCTTAGCGAATAGGTTCGAGGCATGTGGGCTGCTGAATTCATATCTATAGCATAGATCGCCGCCTAGTGTTGGGTCCGGATGATTGCACATTGTTGTCCTGGAAGAGTCTTCGAAGTATCACGAGATAGGTGGCTCCTCCCCTGGACTACAGTGCGCATGGGCATCGACTCCATCCCCAGATTGTTTTTTTCTGCCATTGGGTTCGGATGTGTATTTGTTAACTCCGGTTCGGAATCGATACAGACTTTCTTAAGGCCTGACGGCCTTTTCCTTTACCGTCGGTATTGTTTTTGCGCTCGGTGCCCAACTCTGTTCCGGCTCAGTCCCGAGTCGGACGTCCCGAGGAGTCGCGTGACTCTTTGCGCTTGAGGCCCAGTCGACGCAGCAAGACTTTCACTGACACATCATGGAACGGAGCCCGTTCAAGAAATGTCCCGTGTGTGGATCGAAGTATCCCCACATCGAC
Source organism: Lissotriton helveticus (assembly GCF_964261635.1). Taxonomy (NCBI): domain Eukaryota; kingdom Metazoa; phylum Chordata; class Amphibia; order Caudata; family Salamandridae; genus Lissotriton; species Lissotriton helveticus. The sequence continues at coordinate 171,100,047 of NC_136069.1, forward strand.
GTCCACCCAGTGTGCAACAAGTGCCTGTCGCCGGACCACGATGAAGCCAACTGTATGGCTTGTTCCCGGTTTCGATCGAAGAAGACAATTCGGCTTCGGCGCGTGGCGCGACTGGAGGCCCAGCAGTCGGCCCCAGCACCGGTGGACATCTTCGAGAGAGAAGACGCCGACGAACAAGAAGTTAATCTGCAAATTTCACCTCCTGCGGAGGAGATAGACTACGACGCGTATGTCAAGGCCCTAGATGCGGAAGAAGTCGTTGACGAGGTAGGAGACGACAATGAGGCCTATGGGGCCATGGAAGATAGCTCTGGCGAAGAGCTATGCCCCGTTCGAACAATCCCTAAGGCTCAGGTCGCGGGATCGCCACACGGCCTTACCCAAGACCTTTCAACCAAATCCACGGCCTCGCCTGCGGGCCCGGCTACGGACACTTCTGCGGAGCCGCCGGTCGTCAAAACGAAACCGAACGTAAAACCCTCGGTGTCGACGAAACCGAAAGTGATGGAAACGCCAACGAAACAGAAGACGTCTGTCCCTCTGGCCGCCTCCTCGTCTTCCGATGTGTCAGGGCGGACGCAGCCGAAGAAGCCTGTCGACCCGGTGAAGTCGACCAAAGGCGTCGAGCCAAAGTAGGTCAAGGGCGTCGATCCAAAATCGAACAAGGGCGTCGAGCCGAAGACTGGGGCCCCAACCCCAGGAGTCAAGGCCGCCGACCCCAAGTCGTCGGCGCCAAAGGACGTCGGCACGGAAGGCGGACACGGCGCACATAAGAAAGCTGCTCCTGTGCCTCGGCCGGAGGAAACCAAACCATCGACGCTCGAGTCTCCACACGCTGGTGGACCGAGGACGTCTGTCGGGTCGACGAAACCGTCCGCTTCCTTTACAAAGCAGGTGTCGGACTCACTGCAACGCATCGGGAACAAGGCTTCCGCGGTCGATCGGAAGGATGCTTCCACCCCGAAGCCGGCTGCCAAAACGCCACAGTCTTCGATGCCACTCCTGTTTACGCTGCCGCCCAAAGTGGCACCGAAGGCCTTCGCACCGAGGTCGGTCGCCAACGCGCCCGCGCACGGGGCTGCAGGGTCGAAGCCTTCTCCGCAGCTTGAGAGCTTGAAGCATCGACAACCCTTGATGGAGGAGCAGTCGGAACACTTTATCGATGCCGACACCGGTAAACTTACCCTCTACAAGAGGAAAATCACGGCGACGCAGCCTTTGGAATCCTACACCATTCCTTTGAAGCGCAAGAAGCCTTCTACAGATTCCCCAGTTCTAGTTGAGCCACTTGCTCCACAGACTCCTAGAGTTGCCACACCCTCACCCACTTATTCAGATGTGGAGGCTGGGGAAGGTGATGGAGACGAGTATAACTTTCCTGCCAACAATGATCCTGAGGATCACCAGGACTCTTAAGCAGCTGCAGGGGATCCGCAAGCTGCCCCGGACACTCCAATATACAATGTTAAAACATCTCCTACTGAGGATTCTGCAGCATTTAATGCTCTCATTGAAAGGGTGGCTAAAAACCACGACGTCGAGCTGCACGCTGACCCTGTTGACGTGGACTTCCTTTTTGATACCTTTTCCACAGCAGAAAAGACTGTCAAAACTCTCCCAATGTTGAAAGGGGTTCTCAAACATGCTGCAGACATCTTTAAGGAACCCACACGTGCCAGGGTGGTCAACCCTAGAATTGAAAAAAAATATAAGCCGGCACCTGGAGACCCTACCTACATCAAGGGCCAGTTGCCATTGGACTCTTTGGTCGTTTCTAATGCCCGGAAGAGGGCGAATTCGCAAACCACTGGTGATGCTCCTCCCCCAGACAGGGAATCTAAAGTGCTGGAGGCATCAGGAAAGAGGGTGGCGGCTCAAGCAGCCAATATCTGGCGTATATCAAACACTCAGGCGCTCTTGGTCGTTTCTAATGCCCGGAAGAGGGCGAATTCGCAAACCACTGGTGATGCTCCTCCCCCAGACAGGGAATCTAAAGTTCTGGAGGCATCAGGAAAGAGGGTGGCGGCTCAAGCAGCCAATATCTGGCGTATATCAAACACTCAGGCGCTCTTGGCCAGATATGACAGGGCGCACTATGACACACTAGAGACCCTGTTGCAACATCTACCTGATCAGTATAAAGAGGCGGCGGAAATGCTCATTCAGGAAGGGAAGCTCATCTCCAACGCTTCCATTAAATGTGCGCTGGACGTGGCGGACACCGCGTCCAGGGCCATTAACACTAGTGTGATGTTGAGACGTCAAGCATGGCTCAGAATCTCTGGTTTCAAGCCGGCGATACAAACCACCATCCTCAATCAGCCGGTCAACCCTAATAGGTTGTTTGGTCCTGAGGTGGATACCACACTGGAAAAAATAAAGAAGGATACCAAGACTGCAAAGTCCATGGGGGCTCTCCAGTCCCAACAGTTTCGGGACAATACTTTTCGTCGCTCAGGCAATACAGGTGTTTCCAGAGGCTAGATGTCCCAGCAAACGCAATACACTAAAGGTGGAGCGCAGTCCTCTTACACCAAGCAGAGTAGAGGCGGCTATCGGGGCAACAGTGCCAAGGGCAGAGGCCATGGAAATAGCAACTCCCGTTCCTCTGCCACCACCAAACAGTGACGCCTTGCCACTTCCCCCCCGACCACACAAGACCTGTCGGGGGGAGACTCCAGCAGTTCCTGCCAGTCTGGAAATCCATCACCACAGACAGGTGGGTCAGAAGACTTATACAGTTCGGTTATTGTCTGGAGTTAACATCCACTCCGCCCAATATGCCACCAAAACACCGTCCTATGTCCACAGAGCATTTGCACTTATTGCAGCAGGAGGTACTCGTCATGCTGCAAAAAGGGGCAATAGAGCTCTTGCCGGTGGAAGAGGAAGGCACAGGAGTGTACTCCCTGTACTTCTTAATCCCGAAAAAGGGCGGGTCCCTCAGACCCATTCTGGACCTCAGACCCCTGAACCAATATTTTCTCTCAGAACACTTTCACATGCTGACACTGCAGCAAGTTCTTCCGTTGCTCAACCAGGGAGACTTCCTAGCAACCTTAGATCTCAAGGATGCATACTTTCACATTCCTCTACATCCATCACACAGAAAATACCTCAGATTCACCATTCAGGGTTGGCATTATCAGTTCAAGGTCCTACCTTTTGGAGTGACCACGGCGCCCAGGGTGTTCACAAAATGCCTGGCGACAGTGGCTGCGCACCTCAGAAGGCAGAACGTTCACGTTTACCCTTATCTGGACGACTGGCTTGTCCAAGCAAAGTCGGCCCAGCTGTGCGCCGCCGACATGTCCCACACCATTCACCTTCTTCACAGTCTGGGATTCTCACTGAATTATCCCAAATGGCAACTTCAGCCAGCCCATGTGCGGCAGTATCTGGGCGCGACGATAGATACTCTGGCGGCCATGGCTCAGCCAAATTCTGTGAGGATCAACAGCATTCAGTCGCTGATCCAGAAATTCAGACCGCAACACTCGCTTCCAGCACGAGTGTTCATGCAGTTGATAGGCATGATGGCCTCCTGCATCTTCATAGTCCCGCACGCACGGCTACATATGCGTCCGCTTCAGGAGTGCTTGGCACGTCAGTGGAATCAGGCTCACGGACAGTTAAAGGACCTAGTGTTGGTGACCGGTCGGGCATACACCTCTCTGCATTGGTGGACTCCACACAACCTTTGCAAGGGCTGACCGTTCCGGGAGCCTGTTCCACAGATCATCCTAACAACGGACGCTTCTCTCCATGGTTGGGGAGCTCATGTACTGCACTACACAGTGCAGGGACTATGGACAACGCAGCAAAAGAAGATGCACATCAACCACCTAGAGCTGATGGCAATCTTCATGGCAATGAACGCATTCAAAGTGCATCTGTGCAACAAAGTCGTGTTGATCCGGACGGACAACATGACAGCCATGTACTACATTCAGAAGCAGGGAGGTACACACTCTCCACAGTTGTCTCATCTGGCTCAGAGCATGTGGAAGTGGGCCATTCAGAGAAACATCTTCCTCATGGCGGGACACCTACTGGGAAAGGACAATCAGATGGCGGACCTGCTCAGCAGGTACAGCCACCAAATGCACGAGTGGGAGTTACACCCATCAGTACTCCACCCGTACTTCCAGCAGTGGGGTCATCCACAGATAGACCTGTTCGCCACAAGGGAAAACGCAAAATGCCAACTCTTTGCCGCCAGGTTCCCTCACCCACAGTCGCAGGGCAATGCGATATGGATGAACTGGTCAGGCAAATTTGCGTACGCTTTTCCCCCAGCACCTCTCATACCGCTCGTGGCAAGAAAGCTAAAGCAACACTCGATGACACTCATCCTGGTTGCTCCAACATGGGCACGCCAACCATGGTACACCACGTTTCTAGAGGCTGGGTGTGAGGCTGCACCTCACACCCAGACTTTTAACGCAGAGCCATGGCGACATTCAGCACCCAGATCCACAACAGCTCAACCTGGCGATCTGGCTCCTGAGGTCTTAGAATTTGGCTACCTTAACTTGCCTCCTGACTGCATGGATATCATACGGGAGGCAAGAAAGCCCACCACCAGAGCATGCTATGCAGCAAAATGGAAGCGGTTCATCATTTACTGTGCAGAACACGTCAACCCGCTAGATGCATCTACTCACAACATCATTTGTTATTTGTTACATCTTTACAAAGGCAATCTGGCGTATGCTTCCATTCGGATACACTTATCCGCCATAGCGGCTTATCTCCAGAACAGGCAGCATCTCTCTGTTTTCAGAGTGCCTGCCATTAAAGCCTTTCTAGAAGGACTGAAACGAGTCATTCCTCCCAGGACCCCGCCAGCTCCTGTATGGAACCTTAATGTGGTCCTCACCCGACTGATGGGTCCACCTTTTGAGCCTCTACATTCATGCAAAATCCAGTTCTTAACATGGAAAGTGGCTTTCCTTATAGCCATTACGTCACTGCGACGTGTTAGTGAGCTCCAGGCGCTCACCGTGCAAGAGCCCTTTATACAGATCCACTCAAACAGGGTTGTGCTACGCACTAACCCTACATTTCTTCCTAAGGTGTTTTCACAGTTCCATGTCAATCAGACTATTGAACTGCCTGTGTTCTTTCAAAACCCAGAGACAGTGGCCGAAAGAATGCTCCACACTCTTGACGCTAAACGAGCTTTGATGTACTACATCGATAGAACACAAGATTTTAGAAAGACAAAACAACTCTTTGTTGCCTTTTCTGCACAACACAAAGGCAACCCCATTTCCAAAGCAGGTATAGCCAGGTGGATCGTTAAGTGTATTCAAATTTGCTATCAAAAAGCTAAGCGCACTTTAACGGTCCCCCCCAGAGCCCACTCCACCCGCAAGTTGGGGGCCTCCATGGCTTTCATAGGTAATATTCCTTTGGAAGACATTTGTTGAGCAGCCACATGGTCTACCCCACACACATTTACTAAACACTACTGTGTAGATGTGCACTCCAAGCAGCTATAGGGCAGGCTGTTCTAAAAACACTTTTTCGTACGTCTGCAGCTGGCACAGGCGGCCGCCGATAATGGAGGGACTGCTATGTATTCTATGCTATGGATATGAATTCAGCAGCCCACATGCCTCGAACTGAATATGCTACTTACCAGTATGCATCTGTTCTTGGCATGTAGGGCTGCTGACATTAATATCGCCCGCCCTCCTCCCCGGCGCCTGTAGCGGCTGCAGAATTTACACTTACTCTTAGCATGGTCATCGCTCACACTGTCACACTCCATCTTTGCCACAATGGCTAAAAACAATCTGGGGATGGAGTCGATGCCCATGCGCACTGTAGTCCAGGGGAGGAGCCACCTATCTCGTGATACTTCGAAGACTCTTCCAGGACAACAATGTGCAATCATCCGGACCCAACACTAGGCGGCGATCTATGCTATAGATATGAATGTCAGCAGCCCTACATGCCAAGAACAGATGCATACTGGTAAGTAGCATATTCACTTTGCGTCCACATTCAACCGGGACAGAGGTCGGTATGAACTACAGCCCTCCCTTGGCTTGCCCGGTTTCGGGATCGTCACTAGAAGCGCCTCTCTCATCGAATCCGGCATTTTGCCCTCGACACAAATGTCGTCAAAGAGAGCCGACAGATGTAGAAGCAGCTGTTCTTTAAAGGCTTTATAAAAGCCCGCTGTCAGGCCATCCGCTCCCAGAGCGCTACCCGACTTCATGTTCGTCAGAGCTTTGGATATTTCATCTTTTTCTATTGGGAGCATGAGAAATTCCCTATCCGAGTTTGATAACATGGGGAGGTCAATATGTCCAAGGTAATCCTCAATGTCACCCTGCGTCATGTAGAGGTCCGCGTAGTAAGTTTTAAACGCGTTGGCTATGTCTCCCGCCACCAATAACCCTGGCCAGCAGCGCACCGGGTCTGTCGCGCTCTCCATACACTCTAGCCGTGGCATACTTTCCCATGTGCTTGACTTCTCTGTCTGCTTCGTCGTGGTATTCTTTGAGTAATTTCTTCGCTCACCTCACTATCAGCACGTTCTCTCTGCCTCCTTTCCAGGGCTTCTAGCTGTTTCTCAAGGTCTGCTAGTCGCGTCCGAACAGCCTTCAGTACGCCCGAGTGCTTAGACATCGCAACCCCTTGAATATATACTTTGAATGCCTCCCAGACAGTCTGGAAGCTCTCCATCGAACCTAAGTTAGTGTCAAAGAACCCGTCTATGGCCTCAGCCAGCTCACCCCTGAACACCGGATCTAGTAGCGAGTATGGCGGAAATCGCCAAGTAAAGGGTGGGATAGCATTGCCTTGAGTTTCCATCTCCAAGAGCACAAGCGAGTGGTCCGAGAGCGTCCTGGGGATGACACTACATTTACTAATCGAGCCTAATCTGGAATCCGGGACCAACCAATAGTCAATCCTGGTGTGTATGTCGTGATACGCAGAGTAGTGGGTATAGCCTCCTTGTTGCGGGTTGCGTGATCGCCAGGCATCCTCCAGGCTTAGGCACATCATAGTGCCTTGTAGCTCTACTGCCACCGCTGCCGGCTTGCGGTGCGGGCCAGCAGACCTATCGAGGATAGGGTCCAGGGTGAGGTTCATATCTCCCCCCCACCAAAGGTCATAAGGGTTATAACATCGGAGTTTGCTCGCTAAAGCTCGATAAAATTCGGCGGAGTTAAAGTTGGGACCGTAGGTGTTGATGATAACAAAGGACACGCCCATTCCAGTGCATATAGAAATTACGTATCGGCCCTCCGAGTCTGCCTCAAGGGTTTGTTGTGTCAGCTTGGATTTGGGGTTTACCCATGTCATGACACCCCTGGCGTGTGTAGTAAAGCCCACAACCGCCACATTGCCTTCTAGTCCCCTACAGTGTAGCATCTAGGGATAGGGAGGTGAGTCTCCTGAATCAAGGCCAGGTCTATACTATGGCGCTGCAAGTAGCTTAGCACTTTCCGTACTTTTCTGTGGTCATTGAGGCCTCTCACATTCCACGTGAGTGCCCTAAATCTGTTAGTGCGTGTACTGTCTGTTATCTGCCATCGCATTGGATTCACTTCAGTAGCACGTGCGGAATCTAGGTGGGTTGTGTGATCGCGCTGTGCGTCGCGTGCGCCCCTAGTGCGTACTATGCTGTGGTGCGTGGTGCAGAAATTTGGTTGCCCGTAGTTCAGCGTATCTGCCGTAGAACAGTAAAGTTTCTCCCCACCCATTACTCCACCTCCCCCCCTGCAGCAGACCAACCCCAACTTGGCCTAAGTCAAAACCCCTTCCCTCCCCCTCCCACAGCAGACCAACCCAAACACGGCCTAGCATGATGAGACCTCCCCCCACAAGCAATCCCAAACAACTCAAATAAGCCCCCTCAGGGACTAACAGTGCATACAGCGCTAGGGCCGAGGTTGCCAGTGAAACAAGAAAGTCTGTCGTTGCAAGTTTACATCAATATCGCCCCTGGCGCCATCACCACTAGTGTAACGATCAACTAGAACTATACTTAAGTCTTTTTGACTCCCAGGCCTCCCCCAACAGTCAAGCAGCCACCCCACCAGCAGCGGTCAGGCAGTCCTTGAGAGAACACCGTATCCAAGGGGGGTGCGCCGGCGCGATGCATGCCGCCGCATGTCGCTCAAAGTCATACAATAAATGGAGAAATGGAAAGTTCTCACCAGATCGTAGATCAGCTTATCACTAGGCGGTGTCTCCGGACTTCGTCGCCCTTCTCCGCCCAGGCAGAGTGGGGCTTCGTGGATACAGACCCAGGTTCCAAGTCAAATGCTAGGTCTCTCATCGCTCAATTCGAGCGCACACCCCCCAGTTTGAGTGGCGCTCCTATTCCTGGTCGTCCAGTCGGCTGCTCTGTCCCTCCGCGCTGTTCGGACTTCTGGGGTTGCTTTTCCATTCCATGGTCCACGTTTTAAGGGCCTTTTGTAGGTCTTTAGGGTCCGTGAAAAAATGGGAATGGCCCTGGCGATTAATTCGTAACTTCGCCAGGTAAAGCAAAGCGTAGTCCAGGCCGATGTCTCGTAGTTGCTTTTTGTAGGGAGCAAAGTGTCTGCGCTCTTCTTGCACTTTCGCCGTGAAATCCGGGTACAGCGAGATGTCAGCGCCCTCGTATTGTAGCTTCCCCTTCTCTCGAGCAATCCGCAGTGCCGTGTCTCTGTCTCTATAATTTAATAACTTGGCAATGATTGGTCTCGGGGGGGGGGGGGGGGCTCCCGGACGAGGGCGGGGACCCAGCGTACGATGCGCCCTTTCCACTATAAACATGGGTGAGAAAACATCATCTCCCAACAGTGTAATCAATAGTTTTTCCACGAAGAGCTCCATTTTTCCTGTATGTGTCGTCTCCGAAATACCCGTTGTGAGAAGTTGCCTGATATATGATGCTCACTAGTTCTAGTGATCACCTTGTATCAGTCCAAACAACCCTTATGGTGATTGGTTGTAAGTCAACCTTATAGACCAGCTATTCTAATGGTAGCATGGACAAAGCAGTCTTAGGCTAAACTCATTTGGCATGTGAAGCCAGCTGTTTTACCACAATATAACCCCTTGAATACCAGATGAAAGGACACCACACAGGTTGTTATGAAAATAAACAGTATATTTATTAATAACAACACCTCTGAACTCTTTATGAGGTCAGAGAGCTAAGCACATGACAATCTCTTACGAAAAATACTACAAGTTGCACAAAATTACAATGGTGCCCTAGGTGCACGACAAACCATATACTAAGTAAGTGGAATGTGAAAGTAGATAATAGGAATGGAGCTGTCCAGAGGCTGTAGGATCGATGGGACCACGCCACACTAACTTCAGGTAAGTAATAGGAGGCCCACGGAACGCGTGTGCAGAGTGTGAACTCACACGTAAGATGCGTAACAACGTCTATGGACAGTACAGTTCAAGTTAAAGGTGAGTACGGACAATCCTGACTAGTTAGGACAACAACGACTGTGGAATTGGACACTAGGACAGTTAGACTACCCTTGAGCACCGAAATGCTCTCGTTACCTCACCCACGGGCTGCGGGTGCATAGGTGCCAAAGTGTGTCGGGTTCTCGCGTTGAAGTCAATGGAGCCTGAAAGAAAAGATGCTGCAGGCGACCTGGAGGAAGATGTCCGGTGCGATCCAAGGGAGGATCTGTGAAGAAGAGGACCTGAAAGCAGAGGGGACAGTGTTCAAAGTCACTAGCCAGTGACCGGTGTGGAACCAGGAAGGAACCAGGTGCTGTCGTCGCGATCAGGTGAAGAGTGGACGCTTGACTCTGCAGCCACGTGGACCAGGAGGTGTCTTCCACGACCAGGATGGAGGCACGAGCTGTCCCACGCAGGCTCTCGCTTTCGGCGGTGTCGGATCCGGGATTGGAGTCAACAGGCCTTGGCAAAGGCAACCCACGTGGTGAAGGGAAAAGACGTCTTGTGCGGACTAGGAGAGTCCGGGGTGCCCCTCTTTTGGAAGGGAGCAAGGGCCAGTCTGGAGCAACCAGACCAGCAGCAAAGATTCAAAGGTTCGTCGTCTAGGAGGCCACTAGCCAGCCGGCAAGTGACCAGACAACGCGTCGAGCAGCAAACAAGCAGAAGGGCCCCACGCAGATCTCGTGGATGCTGGAGGGCTGATCTTCGGTGCAGGGACTGCTCGGGGCTGGGGCTTCTCAATCCCCAAAGCACTTGGTCGAGTTTACCTCGGGAGTCGTGCTGGAAGCGAAGTGCAGGTTCGTTCAAGATGGCCGGTCCCACGTGTCTTGTCGCACCCACGGGTCTCAGCTTTGCTGCAGATGTGAGTTGAGGTCGGAGAGGTCTGGGAATCAGGGTCTCGTCGGGCTCTGAAGTCTGGATCCTCGAGGGAAGACGACAAAGTGAAGCCGCTGGACGCTTGATGGTGCCTGCAGTTGCAGGGTGGACACTCCTTGCCCACAAGGGAGATTCTTCAGTCTTCTGTGGAGCAGAACGTCGAAGGCCAGAGTTTCTTCTTGTTGAATAGTTCAGGATAATCTAATTTGGAATGGGACCAGCTCCTACCTTTATTCTCCTAAAGGGGGCTGCACTACTGACTAGGCCCCTCCCCTGGGTGGGACCAGGAAGGGGGGTGGTTACACCCCCTATCCTTTGTCCGGTTTCGGGCCAGAGCTGGGGCAGGGATGCCCCAGCAACTGGTTTGAACCGGTGTATGCACAGGACACCTTGTGTGCCCCAGGCATGTCTCATTCCTTTCAGGCCTCCCTACCTCAATACACAAAATCCTGTCTGGGGTGGTGCTAGCACCTCCCAAGGCAGGAAACCCTTTGTCCAAGCCATCCTTGCTGGAAGGACTCCCAGCAGCAGGAGGTCAGACTTGTGTCTGTGGTGGCAGCATCTATTTTGTTATGCTGAGGCTCGAGTTAACTTTAACCGGGGTTCACAGTTACATACATGTCGTGTCCCTCTAGAAGGGTGGAATGCTACCCCCGTCGCTAGAATTGGCGAGGAGGTAGTATTCCAAATCGTATGACACCTTACTCGACATATTTTGATAATGTTATACCAGAGTTAGCATTTAACAGCGAGGTTGATAATGCACTTAAGAGTATATGGTATAGCGTTATCATGGAACAGCTATTAGGACTTGGTTCCGCAAGCTGCAAACGGGCTCAGCTCATGCCTGAGCACCATCTTCACATAATTCCAAGCACTCTTCCTTCAGGATTGATAAGGCCTTCCATAGGAGTGACTGATAGGAGTATATGTGTCCATTTTAGGGTTAGATATAGGTATACTATATCTACAGCAAAGGGTGTTTACACCACCTTGCCCCAGCTGTCATGCAGCCAGTTGTGTCAGATTTAGATGGCCAGCCAGGGGTGGCATAATACATGCTTCAGCCCCTGGTAGGCCTTGGGCACACCTATGCCCTGGATACCGAAGGTATACTGTACAGGGATTGATAAGGTGGCCCAGTACCAATTGGTAAATGCACCCAGCAGTCAGCTCGCTGGGACGACAAGATTGCACTGTCAGACGCGGCGCGAGCATACATTTCTTGGTGGATGAAAAAGCAAAATATGCAGGTCGGAATTCTGTTCCATCAACCTCCTCCTGCCTAGACGTTGATCACAGATGCCTCTCTACAAGGCTGGGGAGCACACATGGGTCATTTCCAGATGCAAGGTCTGTGGTCTCCCAAAGAGCGTACTTCCCACATCAACATTTTGGAGTGGAGGGCAGTCCACCTAGCCCTCAAAGCGTTTATGCCCTCGATTCAGGCGTCATCTGTATTTGTACAAACGGACAACACCACCACAATGTACTACTTGAACAAACAGGGAGGAACGCGCTCACGGACTCTTTCACTGGAGGCTCAGCACATTTGGAATTGGCTCCTGGCTCGCAATTTGTCAGTCACAGCAGTCCACCACCCAGGAGAACAGAATGTGAGGGCCGACGCGCTGAGCTGACATTTCGAAGACAGAGAGGACTGGGTTCTCAACGACGAGGTGGTCGAAGACATCTTCCAGTCTTGGGGTCGTCCCATCATAGATCTCTTAGCGGATGACAAAAACACCAAATGCCGAGACTTCGCCTCAAAATTCTACCGACCAGAATCGAAAGGGAATGCCCTTTGGAAAGACTGGTCCAGAGAATTTGTGTACGCCTATCCACCCCTTCCGCTGATCCCGAAGGTGGAGAGCAAGCTGACGCGCTCGTGCACAACGATAATTCTCATTGCCCCCGACTGGCCGAGGCAATGGTGGTACACGGACCTCCTTCATCTGTCAGTGAGTCCTCACAGAAAGCTGCCATGCAGGCCGGACCTGCTATCCAAGATGAACGGGAGGATTCATCATCCCAACCTTATGTCACAAAACTTGGCAGAATGGCTCCTGAGGTCATTCAATACGGCCACTTAGGACTGCCGCAAGACTGCATGTCCATCTTGAAAGAGGCGAGACGTCCTTCCACAAGACATTCTTATGCATGCAAGTGGAAGTGCTTCTATATGTGGTGTATGCAGAACAATTGCCATCCTATCAAGGGTCAGGAAGAAGTCATTCTCCCTTATCTATTATATCTGGCTAAAGCAGGGTTGAAATTAAATTCCATTAAGGTGCATTTGGCTGCTATAACAGCTTATAGGTGTTCACCTTCCCGACCTTCTTTTTTCCAGTTGCAAGCTGTAAAGGATTTTCTGCAGGGGTTGAAAAAGGTTTATCCTCTGGTGCGACCTCCGTCACCCCCCTTGGAGTTGAACCTGGTGCTATCAAAATTGATGGGTCCACCTTTTGAACCCATTCATAAAGCAACTTTGCAGCATATTTCGTGGAAGGCTGCTTTTTTGGTAGCAATCACGTCAGCTCGCAGGGTGAGCGAAATTCACGCTCTCTGTTCCAAAGAGCCTTACACAGTGTTCCATCTGAATAGGGTAGTATTGAGAACACATCCTTCTTTTCTACCTAAGGCGGTGTCAGATTTCCATGTAAACCAGACCATCTCTCTACCCACCTTTTTCCCCAATCCCTCCACACCAGCTAAGAGGTCCTTGCATTCTTTGGACCTGAAAAGGGTTTTAAAATTTTATCTTGATAGGTCCAAATCTATACGGAAGTCTGATGAACTGTTTGTCAACTATGGATCAATCAGATGCAGCCTCGAAACGTTCCATCTCAAGGTGGATAGTTTTGTGTATCAAACTTGCCTACCAATTGGCGCAGAAGTTCCTGGGGTTTTCTCCCAAAGTACATTCCAACAGAGGGAAAGCGGCTACTACAGCTTTTCTTCATAATTTGCCCATGTCTGAGATTTGTAAGGTGGCGACCTGGAGGTCCGTCCATACATTTACCAGACACTACTGTCTAGATTCAGACACTAGATCAGTTACCCAGGTAGGCCAGGCCTCTTTGCGGAATCTGTTTAACGGCTGATTTTCGGCTATTACAACCTTTGGTTGGGTCATGTGTTTCTCATTTACCTGCAGGTGGTTGTTGGGGTTGCTATTCTATTCAGTGCTTATGACTATTGATGAGGATCCCCTGAAATAGATGGATAAGTTATCCTAGTTCTCTTCCAGGGGTATCCTCATTAAAGTCATAAGCAACCCACCCACCTCCCCAGGTAAATGAGACGTTGTCAAAGTGTTTATAGTTTATTGTTGAGCCCTGACTTTCAGGGTTATGCAAAGAACTGACCTAACCGTCACCCCTGAGGCATGATGGGAAGCCAGGGGTCATGGCAGCCTTAAAGTCACGGTGCCAGTGTTTGTTGAAAATGCTATAATTTCCTATGCTATTGCTTTACAATGCAGCCTGTGGGCTAACAATGCCTATTTATTAGCAATTTTCATGATATGAGTGTTTCGCTCATTAAAACACAGAGTTCAAGTGCTATTTGACCGAATGTGTTTTTATTTGCTTGCAAATACAGTCTATGTATGGGTAATTACATTGTTTAGCCTCAGTTTTGGGGCTGCATTGGTGTGAGAAAAAATGATGTATGTACTTACATATATGTGGAGCTAGATATATGTGATTTCCATTTATAATTGTATATTATTTCCGGGGTCCCAGCACGTGGGCGGGAATATTCAATGCTTATGACTTTGATGAGGATACCCCTGGAAGAGGACTAGGATTACAGGTATGTAACTTATCCTTGTCTCCCACCTCCAGACTACGGCCAACCTCCTGCACATGAAGGGGTTCTCCATCAATTTGCCGAAGTTGCACCTGATTCTCTCTCAGAAGCTCCTCTTCATCTGGGCGGTTCTGGACCCAACGCAGTTTCGGGTCTATCCTCCTGAACAGCGAGTCCGGGATATTCGGGCTATGAGTTCGAGGCATGTGGGCTGCTAACATTCATATCTTAGCATTAGATCGCCGCCTAGTGTTGGGTCCGGATGATCGCACATTGTTGTCCTGGAAGAGTCTTCGAAGTATCCTGAGATAGGTGGCTCGTCCCCTGGACTACAGTGCGCATGGGCATCGGCTCCATCCCCAGATTGTTTTTTTCCGCCATTGGGTTCGGATGCGGTCTCGACTTCTCTCTGTCGGAACCGAGTAAAACTAACTTTTTAAGGCCAAAAGGCTTTGTATTTATAGCGTCGGTATTGTTTGCGCACGGTCTCGAGTTCTTCCGACTCTTGGAGTCGGATTCAGCAGAGTTTTTTCACTCTTCGGACATCGAGGCCTTCTCATCGCGACACGACCACGACTTTCCAGCATGGAGCGGAGTCCGTTTAAGTACTGTCCGCTCTGTGGGTCCAAGTACCCTCATATAGACCTGCACCCGGTCTGTAACAAATGCCTTTCACCGGACCATGACGACGGCAAGTGCAAGGCTTGCGCACAATTCAGGTCTAAAAAGACTCTCAAGCTTCGGCGCGCGGTGCGCCTGGAGGCTAGACAAGCGGCCCCGGATCCAGAAAACATCTTCGGCGACCAAGAAGAAGATGAACAGGGTCATCATCTCCAAATATCCCCACCCGAAACGGAGGTCGAGGCGGATCCGGTAGGCGACGACGGAGTCGTGGATCAAGGCCTTGAATACGTCGACGAGGTAGGGGACGTCGAAGAGATTTATGGGGCCGCGGCAGATAGCTCAGGGGACGAGCTATGCCCCGAAGGTTTCGAAGATCACGATCGGGTCACGGGATCGCCAGTTGGCCTTACCCAAGACCCCGTACCGCAAGCCACGGCCCCGCCTTCAGGCCCGGCCACGGACATACTTGCTGGGCAGGCCGGATCGAAACCGAAACCGAAACCTACGGTATCGACTACACCTAAAATGGCCGACCCGAAAACGAAACCGAAACTTATGGACTCGAGCGTCCCTAAAATGGCGGCCGGCCCACAGAAAACTACTGCACCCGCCGCCGCATCGGCTCCGTCGACCTCCGGTCCACAGAAGTCGAAGAAATCGGTCGATTCCACAGGGTCAAAATCGGCGCCAGAGGAGGGATCCTCTAAGAAGGGTGGTCGGCACGGATCAACCGCTGCGACACCGTCTAAGCACGCCAAGGCCAGCGGCACGGCTCCGGTTCCGACTGGGACTCCGTTCGTCGGTCGCGTAGTGGAGTCGGAGGCGACACAAGCACACGGATCGACGGCTGGCACATCTGCGCATCGATCCAAGGACTCTGGGTCGGCGGCTACTGCATCGGCCTCCAAGACTCAGAAAGGCCACCATGACGTCGGATCCGAGGGGAAGGTCAAGACATCCTCGTCAGCGCCAAAAGCCACTGTAAGTGAAGTGTCCCCCATCGCCGCTTCGCTACAGAGAATCAGGGACAAGGCCGCTGCTACGTCGGCTCCGTTGCCGTCGCCTCAGACGCCGAAGGACACTCCGGCAAAGCCTAAGAGTAAGCTTCTCTTCCTTCTGCCGCCGAAAGAGGCTCCGAAGGCCTTTTCTACGAAATCGACGCCAAAGAAGTCGGATTCTTCTACGGCAGGGGTACCTTCAGGTCGAGAACTCGAATCAGAGGACGATTCTGAGCACTTCATCGACGCCAACACAGGCAAATTAACCCTATACAAAAGGAGGATCACTTCGGAGCCTCTGGACTCCTATGTCATCCCACTAAAGAAGAAAAGGGTTCCTCAGGACGCTTCTAGCCTCATAGAACCTATCCAGCCTCCTCCAAGAAGAAGCCCTACTCCCTCACCAGAACACTCTGAGGGTGAGGGATATGATGAAGATGACCAATACACCTTCCCCATCAATGAACCAGATGCACATCCAGATGCATATGATGACATTGGTGACCAAGGCACCCAAAGTGTGGGGCAAGACCCACAGGCTTTCAGTGCACGTGCATCCCCAACAGAGGATTCTGCAGGTTTTCATGCACTCATTGAGAGGGCAGCTGCTAATCATGATGTGGACATGCATGCTGACCCAGTGGAAGAGGACTTTCTCTTTGACACTTTTTCAGTCTCCGAAAGAACTGTGAAAACGCTGCCTATGCTCAAGGGAGTCCTCAAGCATGCAGCTGACATCTTTAAAGAACCTACCAGAGCGAGAGTGGTCAATCCACGTATCGAGAAAAAGTACAGACCAGCACCTGCAGACCCTGCATACATTCGGGGACAGTTGCCACTAGACTCTCTTGTGGTCGCAAATGCCAGAAAACGGGCCAACTCCCAGACGACGGGTGAAGCTCCTCCCCCAGACAAGGAGTCCAAGGTGCTAGAGGCAGGGGGCAAAAGAGTGGCGGCACAAGCTGCCAACTTTTGGCGTATTGCAAATACACAAGCACTCTTAGCACGTTACGATAGGGCGCATTACGACACCCTAGAGCAGATTGTACAACACCTGCCTCCGAAGTTTCAAGAGGGCACCAAACTGCTTATAGAGGAAGGGAAACTGATCTCCAACGCAGCCATCAAGTGTGCACTTGACGCCGCAGACACAGCAGCTAGGGCGATCAACACTAGCGTCATGCTGAGACGACAAGCTTGGCTCCGCATATCAGGGTTTAAACCTGATATTCAGACAACCATACTTAATCAGCCAGTCAATCCTGATAGACTGTTTGGTCCAGATGTTGACACCACCCTCGAAAAGATAAAAAAGGACACAGAAACTGCTAAGTCCATGGGGGCCCTACAATCGCAACAGTTTCGTGGCAATAATTTTCGTCGCTCAGGTGCACGTGGAGTCACCAGAGGACAAATGGGTCAACAATCGCAATTCTCAAGAGGTGGAGCACAATCCTCGTTCACAAAACAGAACAAGGGAGGTTACAGAAATAACAGCAACAGAGGTCGCGGCAGAGGAAACAACAACTCCCGCTCCTCTACCCCAAGCAAACAGTGACTCTCTGTCACTGCCCCCCGACCACTTAACACCTGTCGGGGGGAGACTGCAGCAGTTCCTGCCCGTCTGGAGAAACATCACCACAGACAGGTGGGTGCGACAACTAGTCCAGTATGGTTATTGCCTAGAGTTGAAATCCACTCCACCCAACATTCCGCCAAGGCAAAGGCCTATGTCCGCAGAGCACTTGCACTTATTGCAGCAGGAAGTAGTGGCGATGCTGCACAAAGGCGCAATCGAGCTCGTGCCGGTGGGAGAGGAAGGCACAGGGGTATATTCCCTGTACTTCCTTATTCCAAAGAAGGACGGATCTCTCAGACCCATTCTAGATCTACGTCCCCTCAACCTGTACATACTATCAGAACATTTCCATATGCTTACACTGCAGCAGATTCTTCCCTTGTTAAACCAAGGGGACTTCTTAGCAACCTTAGATCTCAAGGATGCTTATTTCCACATTCCACTACACCCGTCCCACAGGAAATACCTCAGGTTCACTATTCAAGGCAAGCATTACCAGTTCAAGGTCCTACCCTTCGGAGTCACCACAGCCCCAAGGGTGTTTACCAAGTGTCTGGCGACAGTAGCAGCGCACCTCAGGAGGCAGTACATCCATGTCTACTCCTACCTGGACGACTGGCTCGTTCAAGCCAAGTCGGAACGACAGTGAGCCGCGGACATGTCGACCACCATTCACCTCCTTCACAATCTAGGTTTCTCGTTGAACTACCCAAAGTCGCATCTTCAGCCGGCACATGTCCGGCAGTTTCTAGGTGCGACGATCAATACCCTGACGGCCATGGCTCAACCAAACCAAGTCAGGATAGACAGCATGCAGTCTCTAATCCAGAAGTTCAGACCACAACACTCGCTTCCAGCGAGAGTGTTCATGCAGTTGATAGGCATGATGGCCTCCTGCATCTTCATAGTCCCTCACGCACGGTTACATATGCGCCCGCTCCAGGAGTGCTTAGCAAATCAGTGGACACAGGCTCAGGGACAATTGACAGACCTAGTGTTGGTTACCAGTCGGGCATACGACTCTCTGCATTGGTGGACTCCACACAACCTTTGCAAGGGCCGACTGTTCCAAGAGCCAGTGCCACAGATTATCCTGACAACGGACGCATCTCTCCAGGTATGGGGCGCTCATCTGCTCACTTACACAGTGCAGGGACTATGGACGACGCAACAACAGAGGATGCACATCAATTATCTGGAACTGATGGCAATCTTCATGGCGATCAAGTCCTTCATTGTACATCTGTGCAACAAGGTAGTGTTAGTCCGGACGGACAACATGACCGCGATGTACTACATTCAAAAGCAGGGAGGCACCCACTCGCCACAGCTGTCTCATCTGGCTCAGAGCATGTGGAAGTGGGCCATTCAGAGGAACATTTTCCTCATGGCAGAACACCTCCCGGGAAAGGACAATCAGATGGCGGATCTGCTCAGCAGGTACAGCCATCAAATGCACGAGTGGGAGATACACCCATCTGTCCTCCACCCGTACTTCCGGCAGTGGGGTCATCCGGAGATAGACCTGTTTGCCACAAAAGAAAACGCAAAATGCCAACACTTTGCCGCCAGGTTCCCTCACCCACAGTCGCAGGGGAATGCGATATGGATGAACTGGTCAGGCAAATTTGCGTACGCTTTTCCGCCAGCCCCTCTGATACCGCTGGTGGCAAGAAAGCTAAGGCAGCACCGATGACTCTCATCCTAGTTGCTCCAACGTGGGCGCGCCAAGCATGGTACACCACGTTTCTCGAACTCTCAGTGGTGCCGCATCAAAGACTGCGCCTCACGCCCAAACTTTTGACGCAGAACCATGGAGAAATTCAGCATCCAGATCCGCAACAGCTCAACCTGGCGATCTGGCTCCTGAAGTCCTAGAGTTTGGATACCTTAACCTACCTCCGGAATGCATGGACATCATCAAGGAGGCAAGGAAGCCAACTACCAGAGCATGCTATGCTGCGAAATGGAAGCGTTTTGTCATTTACTGTACAGCCAATGACATCAACCCGCTAGATGCATCTATCCCTAACATCATTTGCTATCTGTTGCATCTTTACAAGTGCAATCTAGCGTACACTTCCATTCGGATACATCTATCCGCCATAGCGGCTTATCTTCAGAACAGGCAGCATCTCTCTGTCTTCAGAGTGCCTGCCATTAAAGCTTTCCTTGAAGGTCTGAAACGAGTCATTCCCCCAAGAACACCACCAGCTCCGGTGTGGAACCTCAATGT
Source organism: Lissotriton helveticus (assembly GCF_964261635.1). Taxonomy (NCBI): domain Eukaryota; kingdom Metazoa; phylum Chordata; class Amphibia; order Caudata; family Salamandridae; genus Lissotriton; species Lissotriton helveticus. Next base: position 171,119,611 of record NC_136069.1, read on the forward strand.
GGTCCTCACCAGACTGATGGGACCACCTTTTGAGCCACTGCACTCGTGTGAACTCCAGTTCCTAACGTGGAAAGTAGCTTTCCTAATAGCTATTACGTCACTGAGGCGGGTTAGTGAGCTACAAGCGCTCACAATCCAAGAGCCTTTCATTCAGATTCATCCAAATAGGGTAGTGCTACGCACTAACCCCAAATTCCTTCCGAAGGTGGTGTCACAGTTTCATCTCAACCAAACTATTGACTTGCCGGCATTCTTTCAAAACCCACAAACGGTAGCGGAAAGAATGCTCCATACCTTAGATGTACGGAGGGCGTTGATGTACTACATAGACAGGACACAACCCTTTAGAAAGACAAAACAACTTTTTGTTGCCTTCGCACCACAACACAAAGGCAACCCTATTTCCAAAGCAGGAATAGCCAGGTGGATTGTTAAGTGCATCCAAATATGTTATCAAAAGGCTAAGCGCACTCTAACGATACCCCCAAGAGCGCACTCCACACGCAAATTGGGGGCATCCATGGCTTTCCTAGGGAACATTCCTTTAGAGGACATTTGCAGAGCAGCCACGTGGGTTACACCACATACCTTTACAAAACACTACTGTGTTGATGTGCATTCCAAGCAGCAAGCTGCTGTAGGACAGGCTGTTCTCAAGACACTCTTTCAGGTTTCTGCAGCTGGCACGGGCAACCGCCGCTGATGGAGGGACTGCTATGTATTCTATGCTAAGATATGAATTTAGCAGCCCACATGCCTCGAACTGAATATGCTACTTACCAGTATGCATCTGTTCTTGGCATGTAGGGCTGCTAACATTCATATCGCCCACCCTCCTCCCCGGTGCCTGTTGCAGCTGCAGATATACTATTGTATTCAGTCATTAGCATGGACATCCTTTACACTTTTCACTCCATCTTCTGCCACAATGGCGAAAAACAATCTGGTGATGGAGCCGATGCCCATGCGCACTGTAGTCCAGGGGAGGAGCCACCTATCTCAGGATACTTCGAAGACTCTTCCAGGACAACAATGTGCGATCATCCGGACCCAACACTAGGCGGCGATCTAATGCTAAGATATGAATGTTAGCAGCCCTACATGCCAAGAACAGATGCATACTGGTAAGTAGCATATTCATTCCGGTCTTTCAGCCTCTGTCTTGTGTTTCGGTCAGAATGACCCTGAGGCTGCTGGGCCTCATGGCCTCCTGCATCCTGCTGCTCGATCATGCCAGATGGCATATGCGGGCTCTACAGTGGGACCTGAAGTTTAAGTGGTTGCAGCATCAGGGGAATTTGTCCGATTGTGTCCAGATTTCGGAGGGCACTGCTTGACAACTGCAGTGGTGGCATACGAACCAGGATTGGGTCAATGGCAGATCCCTCTCCCTTCCCCAACCAGACCACACTGTGGTGACGGATGCTCACCTTCTGGGATGGGGCAGCCACATGGGAGAGGCGGAGATCAGAGGCCTCTGGTCTCTGACAAAGTCCGTGCTTCACATCAACCTTCTGGAGCTTCGGGCGATTTGTCTTGCACTGACGGCATTCATTCCCTCTGTCCGGGGAAGAGTGGTGCAGTTTTTCATGGACAACAGCACCGCCATGTGGTATCTCAACAAACAGGGCCTGGTGGGGTCGTGGAACCTATGTCCTCCGCCTCTGGACATGGCTGGAACATCAGGGCTTTTCCTTGGTGGTTCAACACCTGACCGGTTCACTGAACGCCAGAACCGACTAACTCTGCCGCAGGTGCATTATGGATCATGAATGGCTTCTTCACCCAGAGGTGGTGCAAGGTCTCTTTCAACAGTGGGGAGAGCCTTGGTTAGATCTATTTGCAACCGAAGAGAACGCGCAATGTCAGCAATTCTGCACGTTGGAATTTCCAAGGCGTCGCGCGCTCGGCGATGTTTTTTGTCACGAGTGGAGTTGCGGTCTGTGGTACGCCTTTCCACCTATACCACTTCTGCCCAGAGTGCTGAAGATCAGGCGGGACCGGGCCCAAGTCATTCTTGTGGCTCCGGATTGGGCACGAAGAGTCTGGTATTCCGTGCTGCTCAACATGGCCATCGATCCTCTGATTAGACTGCCTCTTCAGGAGGATCTTCTGTCGCAGCAGCAGGGGAGTTTCTTCACCTGAACCTATCCAGTCTCCACCTCCTTGCATGGAGATTAAGCGGCGGCAGTTGACGTCCTTCGAACTGCCTCCCGAAGTCTGTGATATAATTTTGGCAGCCAGGCGTCCTTCCACTAAGATGGTATACGCCTGTAGGTGGAACAAATATGTGGCATGGTGCACAGCAAAGGCTGTGGATCCCCTTTCTGCCCCTCTTTCTGGAGTACTTTTGCTTCTTCTCTCTTTAGCCTTGCAGGGCTCTGCTCTGGGCACTATCAAGGGCTATCTTTCAGCCATCTCTGCCTCCCTTCGGTTGCCAGTTCAGCCTTCTCTTTTCAATTCCCTGGTAGTTAACCGTTTCCTCAAAATCTTAACGCATCTGTTTCCTCCAATCCCCTTAATTATGCCTCAGTGGGACTTGAACCTTGTGCTAACCTATCTCCTGTGTCCTCCCTTTGAGCCACTGCATATCTGTCCTTTACGCCTTTTGACTCTAAAAACTGCTTTCCTGGTAGCCATCACTTCTGCTAGAAGAGTGAGTGAGCTCCAGGCTCTTTCTTCAAAACCTCCTTTCCTATCTGTTCATCCAGGCAAGGTGGATCTCCGGACCCGTTCATCCTTCCTTCTAAAGGTGGTCATTCTTTCACATCGGGCAGACCATTACTTAGCCTACCTTCTTTCCGCCTCCCCATCCTTCAAAGGAAGGAGAGGCTCCACCGTCTGCAGCCAAAATCTGCGCTTGCCTTCTATCTGGATTGCACAAAACAGTTTGGGGTGTATGATCAACTTTTTGTTGGTTACATGGGTGCAAAGAAGGGTAGGGCCATACACAAACGCACGATTTCTCGATGGTTCTTTTTGTGTATTAAGGCTTGTTACTCTCTGGCTGAAAAGAAAGCTCCGGTCGGGCTACACGCTCACTCCACTGAGCAGCAAGGCGTACATGGATGAACAAGTGTTAAGCATCTAAACAGCACCAAAACAACTGAAGAAGAAATCAACACGTCACTCAAGAAATCCAACACCAATTTATAAAAATAGACTGTATCTTTATAAGAATGTAGACACTAGAATGAAAAAGATCCACCGGAGAGTTCCAAACATTAAGATATCTGAAAGAAACAGTTAGTTATAGATACCTTACCTTAGAATTACCCCAGGCATAAGGCTGGTTCTGGAAAGTTTTTCATCAGCAGTACCCCTGCGTGTCGGAAGGTAGCATCCTTCAAAAGTTCCTGTCAATTTATTCGTGTTGCAGCGGATTTTTATGGAGTGGTTTTGATGCAAGAGATGAAGGATGCTGACGATGCTCTGAGGAGTCCATGGATGCAACACCGTCACTGGGGGTTCTCCTGTAGAGATTACTATTCCACGAAAATTGTGAGTGGGTCCGGTTTGCAAGCTCGACGTTCCACAAAATCCTCTCTGGTCTGGCCAAAGCCCAGTTGCCACTGGATTACCAGTCGTTCGTTGACGCTGTCACAGGCCAATCCTTCCTGAGTCAATAACTCACCTTCTGAGGGTCCCAGTAACTCTCCGCCAGCACTCCTGGGCTCAGCGAACTTGAGTGCAACTGTGCATTAGGCATGGTCCTCAGTGCTGCACTTCAGTGGTGGTAGAGGCTTGAAGACTTAGGGCTATCAACGTGCCCCGGCAAGGTTCTTAAGCTCTTGTGTCCCTGCGAACAGGAGGGCAGGAAGCCGGCTCTTCGAGTTCTCTTGGCTTGACTGGTCTCTGGAGCCAGCTTCTCCGTGAGCAGGGCAAGGCAGTGAACATTCTCTCTTTGCTATTTACCAGGTGCAGCTGGAGCAGTCTGTGTCGATGGACTGTCTCTTTGCAGGTCTGTCGGTGCAGCAGGGCAGTCCTCCTTCTGTCCTCCTTCTAAGTTGGTGGAGATCTGAGGTCTCCGTACCAGGGATGTCCCTCTTATGCTTGAAAAATGTCCTCAGGTCAGGATGCAATTGGTACCCAATGGGCTTCTAGGTTCCCTCCTACCTAGTGACCACTTCTGTGAAGTTTGGCATCTGGCTATACCAGGATGCACTATTCTGCCCACTCCCAAAATAGCAAACCCCTCTCCTGGTGTACAGACCACCCGAGCCCACCCCCGGGGTGTGGCTACCACTGATCTCCAGTCCTTTGGGGAAAGCAGTTTGTCAACTGATTTTCCCTCTCTGCCTCCCGTGCTAGTCTATCTACCTCAACAATGGGCCAGCCCTCACCCCGGTGGTACACATCTGCCCGTCTAAGGAGGCTTCACCTTCGAAGCCTGCCTTTTAGGGTTAATACCCAAGTGGCTACCTGCAGGAGGGAGGGAGGTGAACTCTCTGTGGCCTGCAATTCCTCATTGCTCTTCTTCCTGAGAGTCATTAGCACATTGGCAGGACACTGTCTTGTGGAGCAGGCTCCATATCTGCCCTGGAAGGTACAAGTTACATTAATTTCGACTTGAGATACAAGTTGGGCTTACAAATTACATTAATGTCGACTTGAGATACTAGTTGGGCTTAATGTAACGAGTGCCCACTTCTGTCGTACTGTTCTGGAGATAGCACAGCTGATTAGTTTAGCAACCAAGTCTTTCCATAGTAAAATGTTACTGTCAGGACATGTACATGTCCTGTCCATGTCATATGTTCCACCCTGCCTTTAGGGCTTAGTAGGCCTGCCAGAGAAGTGACTTACATACTTGTCCAGGGGGAAATATTGGCTTTGCCTTTGATTTCAATGGCATAGTCAGGCTATCCGTGCAGGACTGTTGTGCTACAGGACTTGTTTTACTTGGAAGACCTCCAGGGTGGCACAATCAGTGCTGGAAGCCCTGGGGGGTAAACTACCATTACTACGCAGCCACTACTTTGAATTACCATTTATACACATCTTTTACTTCGCAGTTACCATTAGAACTCATGATTTACTACGCATGCTTTTACTTCTTAACCGTTACTTTGCATCTGCCATTACTTTAAATTAAACTAAAAAATGCAGGTAATTAAAGAGAAAAATATTACAGTATTAATTTCGTAATAAAATAATAGGAACAGAAATATTCCGTTGTGCAGAGACTGTTCAAATCATGCAGGGGGTCACACTCCTAATCGTCACTTTTGTTTTTGCCGGGACCTCTACCCAGTCACCACTTATTCATTAAAGAAAATGCGAGAAGTACACCTCCCTAAGGGACCTCAGACAATCAGACAGTCCGAGCTCAGCATGCGCTTCCCTCATCTCCACGCAGGGGCCTGCAGTTTTTTATCTGGTTGACCACGCACTCCTCCTTCATGCCGCTCCCAGGGCTGAGAGGTCTCAATCTGTACAACAGGTCGAGGGAAATGTCGCAGATCCTCCACGGGGTAAGCTCACAGCGCTGCATGGTGTTTATCTGCACCAGGCATCCAGACCCGGCCAGACCGCATATGTCACTCGATTCTGCACATGCCTCAAGGTTCATACCAAGGCAGGAATCCTCCAGAGCCCTTCGGGGGATATTCGGACACTATTACTAATTAGTATTTGTACGGAATGGTTTGTCCTATTTCAATTTTAAGTAAAAAGAAGAATGTAGACGCAAAAACGTAATTACGTCATTTGTTGCTTCTCTGTTCTATGGAGGAGAAGCATAGAATACCGCTGTACAGATAAGAGATTTAAAATGATAAATTTTTTTGTCTGTAGAGGAACTTCTTAATAGAAGGAAGGTGGAGGGAGATTATTAGGAATAGTGACGAGTTGAAAAGTAACATATTGGAAAATGTTAAAAAAAAAGTAAAAGAGGAAAGGTAGCAAGAAGAACGATGAAGTCGTGACGTTTGAAAATGATATCATATTAAAAACGTTAAAGAAACAGAAGAAATGAAGTGATTATTTAAGTATGTTTTAAAACTAATACCCAAGTAATGATTTATTAACCGCAAATAAAAACACTCCCCCACCAAAAACCCCTATTTCCCTGGCATCCCGTCCCAGAGAATAGGTTACTAAAATAATTCATTCATGAATAAAACAATCCTAAAATGCGTTGTTTGTATGCGTAATATTTTATTTAGTTGGAAAGGCATTTTTAATACATTTAAAAGCAGATGTGAAATGAAAGCATGCGCACTAAAAACTTGCGTAGCAACGATATTTGCGAAGTAATAACTGCGTAGTAAAAACTTGCAGTGATGGTTTGCGTAATAATGATTAATATTCGCCTTGGGGTACCCCTGTAACTTACAACCCCTGGGTACCAAGTTGCCATTTAACAAGTAAGTTATCTACTTCCGATTGGGTATAGCTAATTCGACATACACTTTTAGGGTCAGGGCACTGAGGTCTGGTTAGAAGGCCTCATTGCACTCTTATAATCAAAAAACCAGCAGCATCAGTGAAAAACCTGGGGATGACGATACAAAAAGAGGCATTTCCTTACAAGATGGATCCAGAGTTTCAAGGGGTACGAGATGCCAGTGACCTTGACACTTCCCTGGAGTGGGAGTTACAACTGGTCTTCCCGCTCCAGGGGTCACCTCGTATCATTCGGTCATACGAAAAGTAGCTGATATGCTAAATCTGCCATTACCAATGCCAAAGGTTAAATCAAACATCCTGACAGAGGCCCTTAACAGTACATTCCACTCATCTGAACCATTGCTTCCCTTTAATGAGGCCTTAACAGTCCACATAGTGGTAATATGGTAGAAACCAACAACTTCCACTGCGATGTCCAGATCTATTGCCAGTTGCTATAACCACCTCCTAGAGATCCTAGCTTTTTGTCTGTGGAAAGGCTTTGTTTGCCCACATAGTTGAGTACAGGATTACATGCTGACCCCTCAGCTGTGCTAACACCTGCATGGTGCAATCAAAGTGGGCACTCCAAGGTACCTAACAACTTGTTACATTTAGCTAAACTTGTATCTCAAGACAAAATCAATGTAACTTGTTGCAGTGTGCAGCTTTTACAAAGCTGCCACCTTGTTGTGTTTAAATACCTGTGCCTTTCCAGGAAAACATGGAGCCTGTTTGACGAGACATCTTTCTGCACTTCTGGAGAGACATGTTAGTGACTCTCAAGAAGGAGAACAAAGAGGAATTGCAGGCCAGGGAGCTGTAACCTCCCACCTGCAGGACGCCACTTGGGTGTTACCCCCAAAAGGCTGGGTTTGAAGGAGAAGCTGCTTTTGAAGGGCAGATGTGTAGGAAAGTGCCACTTTTTCACATGATCACCTCACGTTTTTGCTCACTGGTACTGATGATCTTGATTGGTGGCGCACTGGGTCCCTGCTAACCAGGCCCCAGTGCCAGTGCTCTTTCCCTGAAAACCATACAAATGCTTAAATGTAACCCAATTGGCAGATACTTAAGCACACTTGTAAGCCCCTGGTACATGGTACCCCTGGTACATGGTACCCCTGGTACTCAGGGCATGAGTACTAAAGAGGTTCCCTAAGGGCTGCAACAGGCATTATGCCACCCAAAGGGACCCACACACAAACTTCATGCAGACTGCCATTGCAGGATGCATAAACTGGTGCACGTCATTCCAAAAACATGACATTTGTCCACTCCCTGTATACAATGCCCAAGTACACTGCATGTACTATCTGTAAGTCACCCCTACAGCAGGCGTTAGAGCCCTAAGGCAGGGTTCATTATATTTCATGCAAGGGCACCTCAGAATGAGCAGATATGCTCTTGTGATGCCTAGTTCCATTATTAGACATTGCAAGTCATCAGGAAGCCATCTTAAGGTGTGTGCTTTCTGGACACTGGTCATTACCAGTTACCCAGCTACTTAATGGCTTCACTGAATCTAACGGTGTTTGGTATCAATCTCCTCATCTCAATAAATCTATACTGATGCCAATATCAAATGTATTGTGACATGCACCCAGAGGGCACCTTAGAGGTACCCCAAGTTATTTTACTAGTCTCTCACTGTGTTGGCTGACTGGTATTGTCCAGCCTGCCACCACAGACAAGTTTCTGACCCCTGTAGGAGAGAGCTGATACTCTGAGAGGCCAGGAACAAAACCATCCCGGCGGAAGGTGATCATACCGTCTCCAGCAGGATCGCTAGTGAATTTAGCATATCCAGGTCAGAGGCTTCAAAACCTCTGCCTCCTTTGATATGAGACCACAGCTTCCCCCCCTGTAGAATACCACCCCCTGACCTGAGGCCCTTAGCACCAGAGAAGTCGGGAAATTAGATATTCAGGAGGCGTGTTTCACTTACAGGCTTTTAACACTCTTAAGGTGGACTACTTGCAGTTGACAGCCAGAGAAGGGTTTCACCATCTTGTTTTTGGTCAAACAAAAGAATTCTGTTTCATGGTTATGTCCCTCCTCACAGGAAGGTGTAATATAGGGGGTGTAGTCACCCTAGTGGTAGGCAGCCCATTGGCTACTAACACATACTCCCCTATAATGACTGTAAACTCAGTATTTAGCCTCCTGTCACACACCAGAGCGACAGATTCTGCTACCTAGGAACAGAAGAAGGACAATGTAGAGCTGTTACCACGAGAACTGAGGACCTGCCTTGAACTTGGAACCAAACCCTGTCTGGCTGCTGGTACCTCCACAATTGCAAAGACCCGACTTGTCCATAAGCTGTGCATCCTCCCCAACACTTGGAGGACTGCCCAGCACTTCACCAACCATCTACCATCTCCCTCTGGGTGGAGGAGCCATCCCGCTGCATCTGCAGTCTCCTACCGCATCTGTCCAGTTCACTTTGTTGTTGGCAATCGGGCCCACCGAAGGAGCACCACTTCAGGAGGAGGTCTTTGTGGCTCTAGAAGGTCTCTGCCGAATTTCAAAACACTCTAGCCCTTCCAGGAGTTGTCCTCCACCAACACCCTGAGTGCTGGGGCACTTGCATCAGCCAAGGCTTGTTCTTCATCCAGCCTGGACACCAGGCCTTGAAAGCATTCCTGCACGTCGAGGGACTTAAGGACAGACAAGATCCTCGACCTGAGTGGCCCTGCTGTTATATTTTCTTCTTGCTGCATAATTTTCCGACAACCGTGAGAGCCTCAAACTCCAGTGGCCAGCCAGCTAACACCCTCTGCACCTGAGCTCCACAGCCCAGGCCGTGACTCCTGACCGCATCCCCTTAGCCTAGGGGTCTTCACAATCTTAAACCCCCTTTGGGTTCACCCAGACTTGTCTTCAAGTCAGTCCTTGAGGACTTTGTTTTACAGTTACCATCAACTCTAACAGTGTAGCACTAGAGGCTAATAACCTCTCTGCATCCGGTCACCCATAGGCAGGTAAACCAGAACTGCTGGTGGTACTTTGGACTTTGTCTCCCTAAATGTCTCAAATGGCACCTCCGGCATTTGACTGCAAAGTAAATGTTTGCTGTGTATGTTTTACTTCTCATAGGATAACATTACCATGTTCGAGGCTCATACCTCAAACTTTATTTGAACATTTTTACTGTTTCTTGTAAAATCGATAACACCGGAAGTACTTGCCTGTTTTTGGTGTTTAAATTCATATACAAATCTGTATTTTTTATAAATTGATCTCGGATTTCTTCTTAACCCCTTGGGCGTGGCCGCGATTCTGCGGCTGTGTGGCCGTTTTAATGAGTGGGCGGGTTCATGACAGCCCCCAGCCGTCATCCGCACACGCCCACCGTGATGCATGACGGCTGGGGGCCATCATCAGCATGGAAGGGGTTAAGTATGTCTCGCATTTATTGATTCTGTGTGTACAACAAATGCCTCAGTTGCCAGAAACAGTGCCTGCTCTGTAGGAAGGTGTTTACACCTTCTCCATCAGGATGGCTATTAATTTAGCATATCCAGGTCAAGGGCTTAAAAACCTCTGCCATCTTTGATATACAACCCTGGCTTCCCCTAGTGCTGGCGAACACAAATGTGCCATGAGGCACATTTGTTACCAAAGCAGGCATGAAATTAGATGGTTATTAGGTGTTCACATTTGCAGGCAAGAGACACCCCTAAGGTGGGCCAAATGTAGTGGACAGCAAAGAAAGGGTTTCAGCATCTTAGATTTGGTGAATGGTCTCTGGGTCAGGATTATGCCCAATCTCCAGAGGAAGTGGTCATATAGGGGATGTAGCCACCCCGGGGGAAAGTGGCCCACTCGCCAACACACCCATAAATTCAGTATTTCGGGCCCCCTGACACCAGGAACTCCGATTGGTGTACCTGGGAACCAAATGTATTTATTCATTTGTTTTATATAGCGCTAGCTAGACCCGAATGTATCAGAGCGCTTTACAGAAGAGAGAGCAAGGCAATATTCCAGTCACTGAGCATATGACGCTCAACAATCTTAGGTTCAAGTACACACACAATATATACATATGAAAAAAGTATGAGGCAATGTGGGTGGAATACAACAATAAAAAAATATATATATATATATATATATATTCATATATATATATATATATATTCACTGGTCCGGCCCAACACCGGAGGTAAGGAGGCACACATGCAGGCAGATGTAAAGCTTAAACCATTAGCTTTATTTTTCACTCATTCGTCATTAGCCCAACGCGTTTCGCCTTCAGCCGAAGGCTTACTCACGGGTACAGAGCTCTAACACGAGCTTTCTTTTTTGTTTGGTGCACAGTGTGAAAAAAACAATAATTGTGGTGCAACTGCATTGTGGGAAACCTAGTTTACAACTGTGTCCTGTGTGTTAAAATGCTCTTGTTCAAATTCACATTGGAGCGGGATAGCAATGTTGTAGCATTGGTCAATAATTCATGAAGGAGTGTTTGTGTTTAATGTTCTAGGACTGTAAATCACTGTCCAGTCAGTTTCAAGTGATTTTGGTCTCATTCTCTCTGGTGAGATTTTATATGCCAAATGGTGCGTAATCCTTGTTTTATTCCTCTCTCTGGTGAGTAGGTTATTCCTCCATGTTTCTTTTACAGATGCACATGTAGCTCTTCTGTTTGGTTGAGACCTCTTGGCTCCAGGGTCCTGAATGCGATAATGTGTCGCAATTCCTTTTGTCTCAGGGATTTCCTACGGTTGCCTCCCCTTTCTGAATTTGCCAGTTGATCAATGACGCAGAATTTGAGACTTTCCCAGTTGTTGTCATGGTGTAGACTCATGTGTTTTGCAATTGCGTTTGACTGGTCGCCATGGGTAGTGGCTCTTGTGTGCTCGAGGATGCGTTTTTTTGCCTCAAAGATCGTGCTACCAATGTATCTTTTGGCACAGGGACACATTACCATGTACACAACAAATGTGCTTTTGCACGTTAAGTTTTGCTTGATCCTCCACTTTTTTCCTCCATCCATTTCGATTTCCCTGGTGGCTGATGCTATTTTACAAACCTTGCAATGCTTGCAAGGCCAGAAGCCTTCACGGTGTAGCCAGGTATTTTGCGGTTTATCCCGGAAGTGGCTGTGCACTAGCTTATCTCCCAGATTTTTTGCTCTCCGGAACGAAATGTTGGGGTGTGCTCCGATGATTGGTGCTAGGGTCTGATCTGCCCGTAATATGTCCCAGTGTTTCTTGATTATTTTGACCAGTGTCTGTTTCTCCGCATTGTAGGATGTTATGAGTCTGATTTTGTCATCTTTTTGTTTATCCTTTATTTTGTGCAGGATGTCCTTTCTGTCAGTTTTAGTCACCTTTTTGAGACATTTTTGTACTGTCTTGGGTGGATATTTTATTCTATGGAACCTTTCTGTGGCTTGTATGCTATTTTGATGGAATGCTGATTGTTGTGAACAGTTTCTCTTGAGGTGGAGGAATTCCCCATAGGGGATGCTAATTTTCAGTTTTTGATCGTGAAAACTTTGTCCATGTAAAATGGACTTAGTTGCTGTTTTTTTGCGGTGTAGGGTGGTTTCCAAATGGTAGATTTCTGTATCTAGGAATACCACTCGCTCACTGCTGATTTCATAGGTGAATTTTAGGTTAGTAGTGGTGTTGTTTAACCTTTCAAAGTACTTTTCAAAGTCAGATATTTCTCCGTCCCAGATTATGAGCAGGTCATCTATGAACCTGAGCCATGTAACTGTTTTTTCTTTCCATGCATAGTGTTCTACTTTCCCTGCTTCATTTTGTTCGTACCACCCCATGGTTAGATTGGCATAATTGGGTGAAAATGAAAAGCCCATGGCGCAGCCACGTATCTGTTTATAGATCTTTTTGTTGAAAAGGAAAGTGTTATTATATAAACATAACTGGATCATTTGGTTCAGCATTTTGTTATGTTCCTTATATTTTATATTCCTTTTATTTAGATAGTATTTGCATGCTTTTATGCCAATGTGATGTTCGATGTTTGAATACAAAGACGTGACATCCATAGTGATTAATTTAAAAGATGGTTTTCAGACAACTCCTTCTAGATGTTTCAAAAGATCTGTCGTGTCTTTTATAAATGATGGAAGGTCCCTTACCAGGGGCGTTAAGAACTGGTCGATGTAATTGGAAATTCCTTCTAGTAAGGAGTTATTGGCTGAGACGATAGGCCTTCCAGGCGGGTTTTTGGCATCTTTATGAACCTTTGGAAGGCAATAGAACGTAGGGAATGTAGGATATTCGTTGGTCATATATTTTCGTTCGTTCTCACTTATAAAACCCGCGTTTACCCAGTCTTTTAATAATCTGGTGATTTCAAGTTGTAGATTTTCTGTGGGGTCTGTCTGTAGCATTTCATAGCAGTTTGTATCCCCTAGTTGGCGTTGGGCTTCTGCTACATAGTCAATCTTGTTGATGATTACTATGTTCCCGCCCTTGTCTGCAGGCTTTATTTCTATGTTTTTGTCCTCTGAAAGATTTTTGATGATGGATTTCTCTTTTGGCGTGAGGTTGTCTTTGATTCGACTATATTTGATTTTATATAGCTCTTCAACCACTAATTCCTGGAATGTATCGATTTTGTTCCCAGGTGGCAGAGTGGGATTAGACTTTGATTTTGGTTTCAAGCCGCTTTCTGTGGCTCCTTCTTGTACAAGGGTTTCTTCCAATTCGATTAGTTCTTCTTCCTGGGAAATTGTCATGGCACCCATTGTCATGAGGGTGGACAGTCCCTCTAAGTCTTCTACATTGAGTTGGAGAGATGTATTTGTATTTTGTATTTGTATTTGTAGGCCTACTTATATAGCGTAACTGTCACTCAAAGGGTATCCTGGCGCTTTGACCACAGACATTCCTACAGATGACAATTACGCTGCCTTCGGAAAAAGATACGTTTTTAGGTCCTTTCTAAAAGACAAGAGATCCTGCTTACACCTAAGTGTCAGAGGTAGAGAGTTCCAGAGCTTGGCTGCCGTAAAGCTGAATGAGCGGCCGCCCATCCTCACCCTTTTTATCTTGGGGACAGTCACCAAGAAGGCCGAGGAGGATTTCAAAAGTCTGGCGGCAGAGTACCAGGAAAAGAGACCTCGCAGCACCACGGGACCCAGCCCATGCAAGGCTCTAAAGACTAAGCAAGCTGATTTAAAACAGATCCGTTTTTGCACCGGTAGCCAGTGTAGGTCCGAGAGGGCAAGAGAGGACGAAGCAGACCAAAGCCGCGAGAGCGCCAACTTAGCTGCCATGTTCTGTACCCGCTGTAGCTTCATAATTAGAGTACTGGGGGCTCCCAGAAGCAGTGCGTTGCAGTAGTCTAACCTACTTGTGGAAAAGTAAATTTTGCCATGTTATATGTGCCTACGTGTTCCCCATGTTACGTTATATGTGCATGATCGATATGCATGTATTCCCCTATGATCGATTAAAGACGCAATTACAGTTGTGTCCATCTCTAGTATGCCAGTTTCCAGTTATCGTGAATACAACTAATATCAGGCCTATGTAAAGCTACGTTGCCACGTTTTTCAGTGTGCACGTTAATTCATTGAATTGTCCCCGTTTCTAGGCCTCAAAAGGGCCCGGACTCAGATTCAGCTCCTGTCTCCTGAACCCTCCTCGAGGAGCGATACAGCCCCCACCTGTATCCCTGACCCTTAGCTTACTTTCATGCCTCGCAGTGCCCGGCTCGGCCTGGCTCTGCCTCCCAGTCTGCCAAGAGTATGTTATGATTCTAGTTATCAGTCCAGCCCTCCTTCTCTGCATTCCTAAGCTACTGAATCACATCAATAGTTTCCGTCATGGTCTAGCCTTTATGTCTCCATGTAAGAGAAATACTGTATTAATATTCATAGAATATTCCTCGCACACGCACTACATGTAGAATAATGCATGCCCCAGTCTTAGTGTCTGTTAGCCTTTACCCTGATAACTTTTGGATTCTATCAACATGTTCTCTAAACACGAGATACTAGATAGGCTTTAGGTACATGTCGCTCTGACACTCCAGACTTTCGTCTCCTCTTCTAGCGCAGAAGTTATAGCCCCCAGTTCTCTCTAGTAACACGTCATTGCCAGTTTGCACGCACCACTAGGTTAGAGGTCCCAGCAGCTCAGGTAGCCCCCTCCATGTTTCCGCCCCGTTTATGACATATTCTGTTACGTTTGCATCACATGTCTATGTATACGCCCTGTACACACCTCTTGTTATACCCACTTTATGCCTTATCTTTCGCGACTGCTACAAACTCCGCCTACTGCTACGCCTACTGTATTGAATACAATGTATTTGTTTAACTATAAATATTGTGCACTGTTATTAAAAGTTTGCTAGCCATTCCCAGATCCTGCCCCGGCAGCTGCCGGGCCCTGCCATCCTATTCCCGTACAGGCTGTCCTGTTCCTGTCCTTTATGCTTGATTAAAGCCTGTCAACTCCAGCTACCTCGAATCTTGACTCTTATTTATTGAGCTATCTGTTTATATTGTATCCAGTCAAAAATAGAACCGGTAATTAATTATTTATTTACCACATAATGGCGCCCGAACAGGGACTTGCCCTTTCCCCACGCGCCGGAGAAGCCACGCAGGCCCCCTGATCCTCTGCAGCCGTGACGGAACCATACCGTGCACGTGCAGATATTTCTGCTTCAAGTATCCCTCAGGCCCACGGAGGAGACGGAGGTTGCGGTCCAGCGTCCAGACGAGGCGGTGGAGGAACGCGTCGAGTCCCGACCAGAGCCCAAGCCGAGAGTCCAAGGTCCGAGGTATCCGGAGGCCCACCTGTAACTGAAGTCCGAAGTTCGTCCGTCCGTCGTCGTAGCAGTCCAGTCCAGTCCGAGGCCTTCCGTTCTTGCTGCCCGGTGAGTACCGTTGCTGGGGTAGTATCTAGACAGGGTCAATTAATTTGTCTCTGGTCCGTGGGTTTGGGTACACAGATCCAACACGAAGTGTCCACCTAGGTGGATGCGGGTCCTGACGTGTCTCTTTATGGGACCGGTAAGTTTCGTACTGTTTTAGCAGTGCATCTAGTCATTCTAGTAAGTTTCTGTTCTAATAAGTTCTGTTGTCGAGAAATTCATGTATTCTGTTTTCAGTATTCCAGGTAATATTCTGTCCGAACTGTTGTTTTAAATGTTATTTCATGTGTTTTCAATGTCGTGGTATGAGTGATTTGTTTTCTTAAGTTATTATTGTGTTTATCGTGTATTGTATTGTGTCCAGATTCCAGTCTAAGTTATGCCTCTGTTCTCAAAGTTACGTCAGTTAAAAACTAGAAAAGGTCTGCTCGAAGAAGCAGTTCCTGTCCCGCCTAGGGACAGTCCAGGTCATTTCATGTATCACAAGCATGGCATAAGTGCCATATTATATCTAGACTTATGGGTAGAGTACACCAAGGAATTAGAAGAGAAATATAGATGGCCTGTATCAGGCACATGGGATGCCGAGTGCATCATGCGAGTAGAAGAAGCATTATGGAAAAAGAAATCTAGACAGTCCCAGAAAGATGCCATCGAGTTATGGCGCAAAGAATCTCATAAAAGAACAGAGAAAGAAATCAGAAAGTCAGAATTAAGTAGAGAATCCTCAGAAAGAGCCCAAGAAAGGGAATTAATCGAAATAGGTGAACGAGTTAAAGCCGAACAGTCAGACAGACAGAGAAATGCCCTCATTAAGGGTATGTATCCTCTTCTTGCTGAGGGCTTGCCGAAAGCAACCCCGGAAGCACCATGTAATTTTCCGCCGCCATTAGTTCCGATTAAGCTACGTCACAAACCGACCGCAGCTGATATTTTTCTCTCGTCCTACTTGGACGACACAGTCCCAGAATATGCAAATCCTGCTCCGCCAGCTCCTGTAAATAATGTAATTCCTGTTCTTCCAGCCACCGGGGCACCTGTTACAGCACCTGTTACGGTACCCCCGGTCCAGCCCATAGTACAAGTTCCCGCTACATCAGTCACTCTGCCAGCACGTAGAGTATCAGTCGACGATTCCAGTTTAGGGGCCGCGGGAGGAGGTCCTCCTGGTACCCCGCCGCCACACAAACGTGTAACATTAGTCGAGTTACATGAACGTGCGTTACAGCGTACGCCCAAATATCAGTCTGTTGCAGAAATCAGACAAGCTCTTACCGAATGCCGTTATGATCCAGTCCCAGGCGATGATAATATGGTTATATATTCATTGCGTGTAAGGCGGGTGACCGAGTATTTGGACACCCTACCGAATATGAAAGAAGATCTAGACAGAATATATCGTTTCATCCGTACAGGAGAAGATTCAGAAAGTATTGGCGAAATCATGTCTCTAAGGAAAGCTGAGACCCAGCTCATGCTATTAAAATTTCTAATTAATTGTTTAGTAAGGGAACAAGATTGTCCGACTAAAGATCCGACCGAAATGAAAGTCCTGACAAGGTGGAGTGATAATATAGCCGAGGGTAGACACAAGACACTCAGTAGTATAGAAAGTATGTACAAGAAAATTCGTAAGGAAATAATAAGGTTTCACGAAAAACGTAAAGCAGCACAAGTAAGCGAGAAGGAAAACGACTCTTCTACTGAAGAGGTAGACGACGAGAATCCTACCAGAATAGCGTATGTAGGTAGATCTAGACTTCCAGACCGACATTCACGCCTAGAACACAAGAAAGTTTCTCACCTTCCAGCACCAGAACAAGGTTCTCTGGAACAAGTATTTCAAGCTACCGATCACATTCTGAAATCACGAATCGGTTATAGTGAACTTAGTACCATGCATGAACAAGAACTAGCCCGATCAGCAGTCCGATGGACTACTGATTCTACCACTTTTCCAGACGAAATAGTGGCACAAATGTTTCTGAAACTGCCCCCAGCCGAGCAGCGACTGGTGGGTATGTATATGATCCAGCACCTCATTACACTGTATGAGGGACAACATTCTGATCCAGGTCCGTTACATGATGTTCTGAACGAGTTGCTCCAGTATAGATGGAAAGGTTTAGGTACCGATTTAATTAGTGTCATTCTAGAACAGCGCCACAAATATAGAACGTTTCTGAATCCGCATTTTGTTCACGTCTCACCTCCAGAAAGTAAATCATTTTACATAGATAGACAGCATCCGTTACGAGAAGTACACCCAGTTAGGACAACGGGTGGTGAAATGCAACGAGTATTTGTTTACACCCCTATCACAAAGATGGAACTCTTAGAAATTAAGAAATTAATTCCTTGTCACGACAAAGATCCAGCAGGGTTCCATCGAGAATTAAAAGACATGCTCCGTATGGGAGAATACACGTATCCAGATATTATTAAAATGCTAAAGGTCCTGTTGCCCGCAGGGGTATATGAGAAACTCAAGGAAAAAGAATGGGAGGTGGGAGAGAAAAAGATTGATTGGGCAGTTCTAGAAGCTGAAGTTAAGATTACGAGTACCAGGTACCGGTCTTGGGGACAAATGTAAAGAATTGCCAGAGTTACTGATTCAAGTTTTGCCAAGATTACTAGCCACGAAAAAGGAAGATTGGGATGCAATCTCAGCATGCAAACAGAAACAGGATGAAGATACTAGTGATTTTTATTCTAGATTTGAGAAATGTTTCATTATCAACAGTGGTTTAAAGACAGGTAGCGAGTCATACCCTCATCTTTTTGTTACTAAACTAGTCGAGAATTCAAGTCCACAAGTTAAAAATCGAGTTTTGAAAGTCGAAAGTACCTGGCAAGCTAGTACCCCGTCACAGATGTTACAGATGCTCCAGTATCACCAGAATAGAATCAGGGAAGAACAAGAACACGAAAGGAGACGTATGAAAGACACGAAAATGAAGGTACTAGTTGCACAATCTGTTCCACAAGACAGTCAGAAGAGGGGTCCGAATCAAGCCAGTCATCCTGCAGCTCCCGTTAAAGGGACATGCAATTATTGTAAACAGCCAGGTCATTTTATAAACGAGTGTGCAGTTCTGAAACACAATATAGCAACTGGTAAGACTAAAGAAAGACCACGTCCGCCTAGACAAGAGCAAGTTTCACAGACTTCTCAGTCACCACAGAATGCACAACAGACAGCTCCAGCACCGCAGCCTATCGCTGCAACACAGCATGTTACACAGCAGATGTACCAGTATGCTCAGAGTATCCAGAGTATCAACAGTATTCATGAAACAGCCTAGAGAGGGAGGTAGGCTTGCCTCTCATCGAGATACCTGTAGATCAAGAGGGTCCCTATGTACACAGTCAAGTATTGGGGAAAGACAGAAAGTTTCTGATTGATACAGGGGCAAGTAGGACTACTATCAGTCATGACGAGGTCCCAGGGGCTCCGCTCTCAGGCTCTAGAAATGTTTCCCTTGGATTTTCAGGAAAGCCTATTGTAAACGAGATATCACAACCAGTTTCTCTAGAAGTTGGTCCATTGTCCCGAACTACTGATTTGTTACTTACGAAATCATGTCCAGAAAATTTGTTAGGCATCAAGACATTAAAAGAATTAGGTGCAGTTATTTGCTGTTCCCCAGAGGGAATATGCTTGTTTTTAAGGGATTTTAAAGGTCACTATGTATTACGAGATTTTGATCCAAGATTGTCCAATGTACCACAGCATTTATGGGCGCAAGGTCCAACTGATGTAGGTTTTATGCAAATCACACCCCATCGTGTGACTCTCAAGCAAGGTATAGTTTTGCCACGAATCAGACAGTACAGATTGCCACCTGAGGCTGTAGCAGCCTTATCCAAAATTATTGACGAGCTTATTGCTCAAGGAGTGGTCGTAGAAACTGACTCCAATGTATGTAATTCTCCTATCATTCCAGTCATGAAACGTACTGATCCAAATGCACCTCCAGTATATCGATTAGTGATTGACCTTCGAGAACTTAATAAATGTATCATACCCCAGTATCCAGTAGTCCCAGATATTTCTTCCTTATTGACAGCTATTGATTCTGAAGCTACATTTTTTACTGTAATAGACCTCAAGAATGCATTTTTCAGTGTTCCCATTCATCCAGACAGCCAGTACCTTTTCGGTTTTTGTTTAAATGGAAGGAGCTATAAATTCACACGAGCTCCTCAAGGTTTCACAGAAAGTCCTAGTATTTACAGTCAAGCACTCAAAAGACAACTAGACAATATTCACATGCCAGCTGACACTGCCCTGCTCCAGTATGTCGATGATCTACTGATCACAGCCCGTTCTGAACGTGACTGCGAGCGAGCGTCACTTACAGTTCTGTATTTCCTAGCCGAGATGGGGCACAAGGTGTCCCCTTCGAAGCTTCAATTCTGTGTCCAGCAAGTGATCTACTTAGGCCACTTACTGTCCAAGTGGGGTAGGCAGTTGACACCAGACCGTATCCAGTTAATAGCGAGTCTTCCACAGCCCAAGACACAGAAGGAGGTACAAGCTTTTATCGGCCTCACTTCCTATTGCAGACAATGGATTCCTCAGTACGCATTTCTAGCCAAGCCACTGATACAGTTAACGACACAGGAGGCAGCCGTATCGACTGTCCTCCCTTGGACATCTGAACATACACTTGTTTTTAATGAATTAAAGAAAGCCTTATGCCAAGCACCTGTTCTAGCAACACCGAACTACAGTAAGCCTTTTACACTTTTTGTCACAGAACGTAATGGTACTGCATTATCTGTTCTCACACAAGATCAAGCAGGACAGTACAAGCCCTGTGCTTATTTTTCTAGCACATTAGATCCAGTAGCCCAGGCTCTGCCTGCGTGCCTCAAGTCAGTTGCAGCCACAGCTCTAGCAATTAGACAAAGTGATTCCATAGTATTAGGACACTCCCTGACAGTACAAGTTCCACATTCCGTGGAAGTTCTTTTAAACCGAACACAGACTCAGCACTTGACAATTGCACGTTTAACAGGTTATGAACTGACACTGTTCCAGCCACACGTAGAAATCAGACGCTGCAACGTTTTAAATCCTGCTACTCTGTTACCGTCAGTTACTTCAAATCCTGCCACACATGACTGCGTGGAAGTTATTAACACTATGACTAAGCCAAGACAAGACCTGACAGACATTGCATTACCTAATCCCGACCTGACACTTTATGTGGACGGTTCATGTATGAGAACTAGTACAGGAGAACTAGTAGCCGCGTATGCAGTGACTACTGAAACCGAAGTTATTGAAACACACCGTATTGACACCCTGTCTGCTCAAGCAGCAGAGCTAGTTGCTCTGACCCAAGCCTGCATACGTGCCAAGAACCTGAAAGTAAATATATACACAGATTCACGTTACGCATTCGGAGTTGTACACGACTTCGGAGTACTCTGGCAGGAGAGAGGTTTCATGACTTCTCATGGAACCAAGATTCAGCATGGTCTCCTCATTCAAGCTCTGTTAGATGCAATACATTTACCGACAGCTATTGCTATCATGAAGTGCAAAGCACATACGAAAGTTACTGATATCATTTCCCAAGGTAATGATCTAGCAGATCGAACAGCCAAGCTTACAGCTCAGACCCCAAACATTCCAGTTAACAAGACACAGACATGCATTCCAGAACAGACTACTTGTATGACAGTTAAGGACCCTACACAAGATGTCATAGACATACAGTTACATGCCACTCCCGAGGAAATCAAGAAATGGTCTGAACAAGGAGGGGACCAGACAGATCAGGGATGGGTGACGAAGGGAAAAGCCACATGGTTTCTCCCTGACTCTATGGTTCAAGTCATTATTAATACCGCACATAGTCCAGCACATCTAGGAGAAAAAGCTATGTTAGACAGTATACAGAACCTTTGGTTCAACAAGCACTTACGAGCTGCGGCCAAGCAGAAAGTCCGTACCTGTATGATATGTTGCCAGTTCAATCCAGGTAAAAGTGTCCCGGTGGAACAAGGTGGATTCCAGCCCCCTGACCACCCTTTTGAAGTCCTCCAGATGGATTATATTCAGATGGAGCGATGTCGAGGTTTCAAGTATGTCCTTGTAGTTGTATGCGCTTTGTCCAGGTGGACAGAAGCATATCCAGTTCCAGATTACACAGCCGCGACCACTGCCAAGCAGCTGGTTCGTGAATTCTTCCCCCGTTATGGACTCCCTAGGGTCGTGTATTCTGATAACGGCCAGCCATTCTCATCTGAGTTAATGAAGCATGTTTCCCTTCTGTTAGGGTACCAGTGGAAGTTCCATTGTGTACGCCATCCAGAAGCAGCCGGTCTCGTTGAGAGACATAATCAGACCCTGAAAATCCGTATTGCCAAGATATGTCAAGAGAAAGGTGTAGACTGGCTAGTTGCCCTGCCAGTTGCTCTATTCTTTATGCGCATGGTCGCACACTCCAGATCAGGTCTGTCCCCTTATGAGGTCGTATTCGGCCGCCCCCCAAATATGTGGGGTACACCTAGACCCCGCAGTATTACAGATGTTTCCAGTAATATGTTGACAGATTACCTAGCTTCCTTGATGTCTGCCCTACACTCTTGTCGTTCACAGGTTGCCGCCGCATTTCCAGACAATACTGAAGTGAAACCGCACGAGGTCCTTCCAGGGGACCTGGTACTCATATTGAATTTTGATCGTTAAAGTCCGCTGGAGCCTCGCTGGAAGGAGCCGAGACTAGTCCTTCTGACCACCCGTACGGCCGTGAATTTGGAAGGCCGCAAGGGTTGGGTCCATCTGTCGCATATCAAGAAATTTCATGGAATCCGAAAAAAGACTTTTAATGACAATTCCAAAGACTGTTCCATTTCTAAAGACTGCCTGAAACAAGACTCTAAATCAGACATTAATCTCAATCCCGAACTGAAAGTTCCTCTGTTAGAGAAAACTCCGCAGCAGGAGTATAAGTTGAAACTCCGGTCTAGTAAAATAAGTCAGCCAGTTTAATTGTCTAAGTCCCCCTCGGGTGAAACGGTTAGACAGGTATCTGACATGTATGAGATAGACCCCCATAGTGAGAGAGTTAGTCAAAACTCTATCCGATGTATCGTTTTTCTAAGTTTTCTATTGTTTTTAAGTTTGATGGTTACCTGCACAAGTTATGCATTGCATTTATGTTTTCCAATTTCTCATGTAAATAAGTTTTCTAATGCTACAGTAGAGCACACATTTAGTGATCTGCCTCCTCACGAGTTATCCTATCGTCTTGCTATGAGAAATAATACATTCATCAGAATGTTACACTATTCACACCAGACCAGCAATGCTACTAATTGTTGGGTGTGTGGTCGACTCCCCCCTTTCCAGACACCGAAGGGAGTTCTGCCACTCTTTCCTTATCCGTTTTCACATAATGGTTCGTGTGGAGCATGGTCCACGTTAACGTCATCCTCCAATGATATGTCCCTTCTGAATAGAACATGTTTCCCAGACAAGCAAGGTCTCTCCCATAGAACAGGGTTAAATCTAGAAAATGAGGTTTATAATTTAGGTAATTATTCTTCGAATTTTATGGTCCTGAATGTTCAGTCTGATACTACTCCAGACTTACCTGCTATTTCAGTACTACCAGTCAAAGGCGAATTATGTGTCAGAAATAATGGTTCCGCACATGTAGGACATAGTGATTGTACTACTACTGTCGAGTATAGTGACAGTGGGAAATCTATTTTCAAAGCCTCACGTCATTCTTATTTTGTTTGTGGTCAGACCGCATATGTTCGTCTGCCCCTCGATTGGGATGGAACATGTTACATTGCCTTCCTACTGCCACCAGTTTTTCTAGCCCCATCTGATTATCACAGAAACACACATCTAGTACACATTAGACATAGAAGGGAGATTGAGTCCCCAATTGTCGATCAAACTGAAACTACTCTAGAACAATATCAAGACTTCAATAAAGGTTTCTTCTTCTTTATAGGACCTGTCCAGAATAGTAAGTTAATACGTAGGTTAACCAGAACCCTTGAAGCAGTAGTGAATGAGACTACTTCTGCTCTAGGTAACTTAACCAAAGAGCAATCTGCTATGAGATTTGTCGTGCTCCAAAATCGTCTCGTTCTTGACGTCATACTGGCCGATAGAGGAGGAGCATGTAGAGTCATCGGATCTAGTTGCTGCATTTTCATTCCTAATAACGCGCCGTCTGTTTATTCAGCTATAACCAGACTTCATAAAATTGCCCATCAGTTACACCAGAATCCAGGCACCTGGACATGGTCCGGTTGGCTCTGGAGTATCATATCTGCCTGGGGATGGAAAGTATTGTCATTCCTAGGTATTGCAGTAATGATCATTTTCAGTTGCTGCCTCTGTATACAATGTGGCCCTGCGATTTGCGGCATTTGTGCTACCTCTTGTATTCCTAGTCCTAAGTCCCGTTCCAAGACAATTCGAGACGAGCAAATGATGCTATATGAAATGATAGATGGTATCATGAATATAGATGTTTCCTGATGGAAACGTAGGGCACAAGGAGGGAATGTGGAAAAGTAAATTTTGCCATGTTATATGTGCCTACGTGTTCCCCATGTTACGTTATATGTGCATGATCGATATGCATGTATTCCCCTATGATCGATTAAAGACGCAATTACAGTTGTGTCCATCTCTAGTATGCCAGTTTCCAGTTATCGTGAATACAACTAATATCAGGCCTATGTAAAGCTACGTTGCCACGTTTTTCAGTGTGCACATAATTCATTGAATTGTCCCCGTTTCTAGGCCTCAAAAGGGCCCGGACTCAGATTCAGCTCCTGTCTCCTGAACCCTCCTCGAGGAGCGATACAGCCCCCACCTGTATCCCTGACCCGTAGCTTACTTTCATGCCTCGCAGTGCCCGGCTCGGCCTGGCTCTGCCTCCCAGTCTGCCAAGAGTATGTTATGATTCTAGTTATCAGTCCAGCCCTCCTTCTCTGCATTCCTAAGCTACTGAATCACATCAATAGTTTCCGTCATGGTCTAGCCTTTATGTCTCCATGTAAGAGAAATACTGTATTAATATTCATAGAATATTCCTCGCGCACGCACTACATGTAGAATAATGCATGCCCCAGTCTTAGTGTCTGTTAGCCTTTACCCTGATAACTTTTGGATTCTATCAACATGTTCTCTAAACACGAGATACTAGATAGGCTTTAGGTACATGTCGCTCTGACACTCCAGACTTTCGTCTCCTCTTCTAGCGCAGAAGTCATAGCCCCCAGTTCTCTCTAGTAACACGTCATTGCCAGTTTGCGCGCACCACTAGGTTAGAGGTCCCAGCTGCTCAGGTAGCCCCCTCCATGTTTCCGCCCCGTTTATGACATATTCTGTTACGTTTGCATCACATGTCTATGTATACGCCCTGTACACACCTCTTGTTACACCCACTTTATGCCTTATCTTTCGCGACTGCTACAAACTCCGCCTACTGCTACGCCTACTGTATTGAATACAATGTATTTGTTTAACTATAAATATTGTGCACTGTTATTAAAAGTTTGCTAGCCATTCCCAGATCCTGCCCCGGCAGCTGCCGGGCCCTGCCATCCTATTCCCGTACAGGCTGTCCTGTTCCTGTCCTTTATGCTTGATTAAAGCCTGTCAACTCCAGCTACCTCGAATCTTGACTCTTATTTATTGAGCTATCTGTTTATATTGTATCCAGTCAAAAATAGAACCGGTAATTAATTATTTATTTACCACATACTGAGGATGATACTACGCACTGCTTCTGTCCTTGCTGCGTGAGGGAGTAGTGGAAGAATCTTCCGCAGCATGCGTAACAGCAGCATGCAGGTCGCCGTAGTTTTATTAACGAAGGCGTCCAGCTGGAGACTAGGCCCGAGCAGGACACCTAGGTTACGGACTGAGTCTGCCGCTGTGACAGTGCCCAAGGTGGAAGAAGGCCAAAGACCCTCTGGCAGAGAGCGGGGCATACGATCTGCCGAACAGTAGAGAACTTCAGTTTTTGCCCCGTTAAACTGTAACGAGTTCTGACGCAACCAATCCGCGGCTGCCGACATGCAGTGGTGAAAGGATTCTAGGAGACCGCATCCCTGCCCTCGATGGAAAAAATAAGCTGTGTCTCATCGGCATAGTTGATGACAGACATGCCGAATGACTTAATCAGACTTATTAGAGGGCGAAGGTATAAATTGAAAAGGATCGGGCTGATTGCAGAGCCCTGCGGTACTCCCTGTCTTACATCTCTCACCACCGAACGAAACGGCGGCATAGCCACAGATTGCCGCCTGTTACAGAGGTACGATGCCAGCCAGTCCAAGGCTAAACCAGTTACCCCGGACTCCCGGAGCCTACCCAGTAGAACCGCATGGTCGACCGTGTCGAACGCGGCCGACATGTCAGGCAGCACCAAAAACGCTGCTCCTCCCATGTCGACACGCGAACGCAGGTCATCCAAAACGGCCACCAAGGCAGACTCCGTACCGTGGGCTGGCCTAAAGCCAAATTGGGCCACGTCCAACAGATCGTTGGATTCAAGGAAGCTGGACAGGACCCTAGTGACCAATTTCTCTAAGATTTTTATTGAGAAAGGCAAGAGTGAAATAGGCCTATAATTGGTCGGACATAAAGGGTCCAAGGTGACTTTTTTTAGCAGTGGGGTAATCACCGCCAGTTTCCAGCTATCCGGGACCATGGCCGTGGTTAAAGACTGGCAGCAGATGGAATGAAGCGGAGGGAAGAGTTCTACCTGGAAAACCTTCCAAAACTTGTGTGGCAAGGGGTCTAACGGAGAGCCAGATGACACACCATTCGCCAACAGACAGAAATCCTCCAGGGAAGGAGTAGGAAAACAGGTCAGCCGAGGTTGTACTGCTACCTCCATAGTCACCTCCCGAGCTACTCCGCTGACTAGTTCCAAGGTTTTACCAAAAAGGGGTAACCCTGTGTCCCTCAGAACCTGGGTAAGTATGATTAAAGACAAAAATGGTTCTGTCGGGTGAAGGAATAAATTGCTTTTGAGTGAAGGCTAAGTTAGCTCATAACACAATATAACCAATAAAATTGATTTTTTTTCCCGTGTATAAATACTGTATATATTTGTAAATAAGTGTCACTGAATTTGTTGCACCATTCACTTTGCTCACCAATAGTCACTTTTCACATGTGTTTGAAATTGAAATGGAATGAAGTAATTCCGGTGTTTTAAATGTGACTTTGTTTCTTATATAAAAGTTTTGAACTATATCTGTTGTCAGAGAGGTTTAATCAATTTTATTGGTTATATTGTGTTATGAGCTAACTTAGCCTTCACTCAAAAGCAATTTATTCCTTCACCCGACAGACTAGTTCCAAGGGGCAGGAATCAGGGTGGTTAGACAAGTTGGGGGCAGAAAGACCCGCCAAGGTGGTATTAATTTTTTCCTCAAAAGCCGAGGCTAATGAGTCACATAGTTCCTGCGAGGCCGGGATGGCAGGTGTAGCACAAGCTGGGTTGGAAAGATTTTTAACCAACTTAAACAAGGTTTGTGACTTGTTTCCAGCTTTAGCCAAAGTGGCCTCGAGAAACTTGGCTTTAGCCAACCTGATTTGAGTTTTATACTCCTGGAGGTTTTTTTTATAGACCAATCTATCTGTTTCGGAATAGTGTCTTCTCCAGACCCGTTCCGCCTGTTTACAATGAAGTCTCTGCTGAAGAAGGTCACTGGAAAACCAGGGAGTGACTTTTTGCGGTTTATCCTTCACCTTGCGCATTGGAATCATCCTGTCAAGCGATTCGAGGAGCTGTATTTGTATTTGTTTGTTTTTAGATTTCTCTGCATAGATCTTTGCAAGTTTTAATTTTCGCGTGTATTTGTATAGGTCCACGCGGGTTTCAGCGAGATATATATATATATATATATATATATATATATATATATATATATATATATATATATACACACACACACACAAACATACACACACACACTGATTGTGAACAATTCGCATATTGTGAGTCCAGAGAGAGAAAGACGTTCTAGGCAAATGAAGCAAACAAAGAAAACAGCCAACTGTTTAACGGGGTCTGAATTGAGAAAGAGATTCTATTAGAACCGAGCTCAAGAATTGCTCATGTGTACCAGTATTCAATTCCCCGCCTCGGCGGGTCTTGGGCTCAAAAATTCCACGGACCTGATAATTCTCGCCTCGGTGCCTATTCCAATCATGGAGTCCCACTCTGCAACTCTGGGCAATAGCTTGCTTAATCTCCACAACGGCCCCCACAACGCTAAGGATGCCTGGCCTCCACCTTGGGGGTGCCCAGGAGCGGACACCTCACAGGGAAAGCCAGGATGGGTTCCACAGTGGTATTCTTACAAGCGCCTTGAGACCCTTGCGGGTGAGTAGTGCGCTATACAAGTATCAATTTACAGTATTTGTTGAGGAGATGGTGTTTCAGGTCTCTTTTGAAGTCAGAGAAGGAGGAGTTGAATCATAGGTCCCGTGGGGGAGAGTTCCATATGTACCCGAAAAAGAGCGAGTCTGGGGTGATTACTTTTTTAGTTTGGGAGTAACGAGAAGAAGTGTGTTGGAGCTTCTCAGAGATCTGTTTTTTCCTGCTTTTGTGAGTTTGTTGTCCAAATAGTCAGGGGTGTGTGAGTGAATGGCTTTGTGGGTGATGCAGGCAGTCTTGTAAGTGCATCTTCCGTCGATGGGTAGCCAGTTAAGGGTCTTGAGGGCAGAGGTGATGTGTTCATACAGTTTATTATCTGTTATGAGCCGGGCTGCCATGTTTAGTACTGATCTGAGGGGTGCAAGGTGAGTTTTCGGGGTGCCTGTGAGGATAGCATTCCATAGTCCAGTTAGGAATGGACCTGACTTGAAATCATCCGAGGGAATGAATGTATTTTTTTAGGGAGTTTTTTTAAGGTGTTTTAGAGTGTAAATCGCTCCTTAGGCTGAGTTTTTGGTGTGATCCTTAATTGACAAGTTTTTGTACAGGGTGAAGCCTAAGGATTTAGCCGAGTTGGTTAGAGTGAGAGAACAATTTAGAACCTTCAGGTCACTGATCCAGTCTTGGATTGGAAGGTGGTTACTTTTGGGTGAGAACAGAATAACTTCTGTTTTGGTGGGATTTAATTTTGGATAGTTGGAGTTAAACCAAAATTGTATATTACTCAGTTTGGTTAATTTCATTTTGTAGTAGAGTTGAGTGTTGTCTTCATAGCGGTGATATTTGATCCCTGCTTACTTCAGGATTATAGTAAGGGGTTCCATAAAGAGATTGAAAAGTGAAGGGGAGAGGATTGAGCCCTTAGGGACACCAAGAATGACAGGTGTGGGTTTCGAGAGGCAAGACTTGATTCTGATTTGTTGTGATCGGTGTTGAAGGTAAGATGTGAACCATTTTAAAACTGTCCCATTGATACCGGAGCGGATCTTCAGTGATTCCAGTAAGGCTGGTTGATTAACTGTGTCAAAGGCCGCTATCTGAAAGAGACACGTTAGTATTAGATTCCTTACCTTAGAATATCCCCAGGCGTCAGACTGGATCCGGAAATTTTTGCGTAGCAGTACCATTGCGCGTCGGTAGGCGTCGTCTGCGGCTCCGCGTGCGTCGTGGGCGCCGTGATGACGTCGTCGGAGTACTTAGACGCCGCCTCCGCGTGCTGACGTCAGTTCTTCTTTTTTCCGCGCCAGCAAGCGCAGATCTGGAAAAAGCAGTAACCCTAGTCTTTTTTGACTAACCCTTTTTGATCATTTTTGATCCTTTTTCGAGTCTTCGACTCCAACGGTGCCGTAGGGATGCCCGGGTTTAAGCACTGCGATGATTGCGACCGCCTGATGTCGCTCACGGATCCTCACCGCATGTGTTTATCTTGTCTCGGCGTCGACCACGACGACAAGGCCTGCTCCGACTGCCGGGCCCTCTCTTCGAAAGCCAGACGGGAGCGGTCCCGCAGGCGTCTCGAACTCCGGCAGTCGGTCCCGCGCCGCGAGAGGTCCCGATCCCACGGGAGGTCGAGGGACAGGTCGCGGGCTCGGAGCCACCACAGTTCCGAGAGTAGGCCGCACTCCTCCGGGTCGAAGTCGTCGTCAGGTAAGCGGCACAAGAAGTCCAAGCGGCGTCATCGCTCTTCGGACTCCCCCCGACGCTCGCACGATGCGGCCGAGGGTTCGGGTGACACCACCCACGCGGCTCCGTCAAAGCCGCGGGCGTCGCGTTCAGCCCCATACCCTACGGTCCCTGGGCTCAACGCGACGCCGGAGGAGGTCGAGCGCTTCCTCATGGCCATGAGGAAACTCTCTCCTCCGACGGGCTCCGCGGCGCCTTCGGGCCCAGCGGACCCGTCTGGGACCCCTAGCGGGTCGGGGGGATCTGCCCCGACGCCGTCGGGTGCTTCGGCCCCGGCGCCGCCGACGCCTTCGGGCCCGGCGCCGCAGGTTCCCGTTATCCCGACACCTTCGGGCCCGGTGCCGCGGGGTTCAGTTGTTCCGGCGCCTTAGGGCCTGGCGCCGCAGGACGCCGCTGGACCTCCTTTGGGATCGGGTTCGTCGCCGGTGGACCTTACGACCTCCCCGGCGTCGGACCCTCAGGTGTCGCCTCCGGCGCCGTCCTCGGGCGGCGCCGTCCCCGGTTCCACCTTCGTTCCTGTTCCGGCGCCGGGACGGCCCCATTGGGCGCCGCTCCAGACGTCGTTTGGAGAGTTTCACTTCTATGAACAGGCCCCATTAGTTGAGAACCCTGAGTTTCAGGAGATGGGTGATGAAGAGGACTGGGAGGGGTCTGAGGACCCTCTGACCAGGGAGTATCAGTCTCATGAGGACTGGACAGGAGACCTTGGGGAGGCCAGTGGCCTGGACACCTCGCCACACACTGGTTTTTTCTCCCCTCCTACCGTGGCTTCGGAGGAGGGGGCAACATATAGTGTGGTGCTGATGAGGGCTGCCAAGGCCTTGGGCCTTGAGCTCCCCGTCGCGGCCGTGAGGACTAACCTCCTCACTGAGGTCCTTAAACCGCAGTCAAGCTCCGCCGAGACTCTGCTGCCCTTTAATGAGGCCTTGACCGACGTTCTTCTGGGCACTTGGTCCAAGCCCGCTACGGGTTCGCCCGTAGATAGGAACGTGGCCAGACGCCACCGCCCAGCCCCGGGCCACCCATGTTTCCTGTCCTCCCACCCTACCCCCGAGAGCCTGGTCATCCAGGCCTCCAATTCCCAGACCGCATTCCCGTCTGCCCCACCGGACAGGGAATCCAAGAGGTATGACCAGTATGGGAAGAAGATCTTCTCATCCCTTAGTCTTGGCCTGCGGTCTTCCAACACCGCCTGCCTCTTGGGACGTTACACCCACTCTGTGTGGGATAAGGTCACGGAGGTGCTGCCAGAGTGTCCGTTGGAGGTACGGGCCAAACTCGGCCAAGCCCTTGTGGAGGGCCGGGATGCAGCCAAGTATTCCATCAGGTGTGGGCTGGATACCACCGACTCGCTAGGTAGAGCGATGGCAACGACGGTGGCGGTCAGACGCCACGCCTGGCTGAGGTCCGCCAATTTCTCGGCAGATGTCCAGAACACACTCATGAACATGCCGTTCGATGGCCGTCGCCTCTTTGGCGACAAGGCAGACCATGCGCTTCAGCGCTTTAAGGACTCATGGGCTATGGCCAAGTCCTTTGGCCTCTCGGGCCAGCGCCAGCAATCTGCTGCCTTTCACTCCTTTCGTGGCCAGGGAAGGGGTGCACCCACACGCGCCGCCAGCCACGCTCCGCAGGGCAATACCCAACGCGATGGCGGCCGTGGGAACCGCCGTCGGGGCGGTCGGGGGCAGCGGCGAGGTCAGTCCACACCTTCCCCCGCAGCATCTGCCTCAAAACCCTCCTAGTCCGTGCCTTCAGGCCCATGTGACGCCAGTGGGAGCAGGGTTCGCCATCACCACCTCCACTGGCGCACTGTCACATCGGACAGGTGGGTGCTGCAAATCGTCCGAAGGGGCTACTCCCTCCCCTTCGAGGCGACTCCTCCAGCCATGCCACCGCAGAACCACCGTGTATCGGGGGATCATTTGCGACTTCTGCAGGAGGAAGTTACGGCCCTCTTGGCCAAGGGGGCCATCGAGCGCGTTCCTGGGCCAGAAGTAGGGTGTGGTTGCTACTCCCACTACTTTCTGGTACCAAAGAAGGGCAAAGGGGGCCAACGCCCTATCTTGGACCTAAGGAACGTCAACGGCTTCCTCCGGAAGGAGAAGTTCAAGATGCTGACACTGGCTCAGGTTCTGGCTGCCCTGGACCCAGGAGACTGGATGGTAGCGTTGGACTTGCAGGACGCTTACTTTCATATCCCCGTCCTGCCTGCCCACCGGCGCTACCTGCAGTTCATGGTGGGCCACGAGCACTTTCAATTTACCGTGCTCCCCTTCGGCCTTACCAGCGCCCCACGGGTGTTCACAAAGGTGATGGCGGTGGTCGCAGCTCATCTGCGCAGGTTAGGGGTTTCAGTCTTCCCCTACCTCGACGACTGGTTGTTGAAGGCGGGCTCGCCCCAGACAGTCGTCAGCCACCTCCAGACGACGGCGGACCTCCTGCACCAGCTGGGGTTCTCCATCAATGTGCCGAAGTCACACCTGTGCCCCTCTCAGAAGCTCCTCTTCATCGGAGCGGTTCTGGACTCGGCGCGGTTTCGGGTTTATCCGCCCGAACAGCGGGTCCGGGATATTCAGGCTCTGATTCCCATCTTTCAGCCGTTATCCCAGGTTTCGGTCAGGTTGACGCTGCGGCTTCTGGGGCTGATGGCCTCCTGCATCCTACTGGGTCATCACGCCAGGTGGCGGATGCGGGCTCTGCAGTGGGACCTGAAGTTTCAGTGGGCCCAGCATCAGGTAACCTATCCGACCACGTCCTGATCTCGGAGGGCACTGCGAGACCGCTGCAGTGGTGGCTTATGGACCACGATTGGGTCAGCGGCAGATCCCTCTCCCTTCCCCAACCGGAGCACGTAGTTGTGACGGATGCATCCCTCCAGGGCTGGGGAGGCCACTTGGGAGAGGCGGAGATCAGAGGCCTCTGGTCTCCGGCAGAGACCCGGCTCCACATCAACCTGTTGGAGCTCCGGGCGATTCGTCTGGCACTGAAGGCTTTCCTCCCCTCTGTCCGGGGGAGTGTAGTACAGGTATTCACGGACAACACCACCGCCATGTGGTACTGCAACAAACAAGGCGGGGTGGGGTTGTGGATCCTTTGTCAAGAGGCTCTTCGCCTTTGGCAATGGCTGGAACGCCAGGGCGTGACCCTGGTGGCTCAACACCTGGCAGGTTCTCTAAACGCCAGGGCGGACGAGCTCAGTCGTCGGTGCATGATGGATCACGAATGGCGTCTGAACTCGGACGTGGCGCAAGGCCTCTTTCAGCGATGGGGAGAGCCTTGGTTAGATCTATTCGCCACCGAAGAGAACGCGCAATGTCATCAGTTCTGCGCGTTGGAATTTCCAAGGCGGCACTCGCTCGGAGACGCTTTTCGTCACGAGTGGAGTTGCGGTCTGTTGTACGCCTTTCCGCCTATACCACTTCTGCCCAGAGTGCTGAAGAAGATCAAGCGCGACCGGGCCCAGGTCAGCCTTATGGCTCCGGACTGGGCGAGAAGGTACTGGTATCCAGAGCTACTCAGTCTGTCAGTCGATCCCCCGGTTCGTCTGCCTCTTCAGGAGGACCTTCTGTCGCAGCAGCAGGGGGCGGTCCTCCACCCGAACCTGTCCAGTCTCCACCTCCATGCTTGGAGATTGAGCGGCGACAGTTGAGGCCATTTGACTTGCCTCCTGAAGTTTGTAACATCATTCTGGCCGCCAGGCGTCCCTCCACAAAGTCGGTATACGCCTGCAGGTGGAACAGATTTGTGGCATGGTGCACAGCAAAGGCTGTGGATCCCCTCAATGCCCCTCTTTCTGAAGTCCTTCTCTTCCTTCTTTCTCTTGCCCAGCAGGGCTCTGCTCTGGGCACTATCAAGGGCTACCTTTCTGCCCTTTCAGCCTTTCTCAGGCTGCCTGATCAACCTTCTTTATTCAAGTCCCCTATTGTAAATCGCTTTCTGAAGGGCATCCCACACACGTTCCCTCCTGTTCCGTTTGTGATGCCTCAGTGGGACTTGAACCTGGTTCTTACATTTCTGATGTGCGCTCCCTTTGAGCCACTTCACAACTGTCCTCTTCGCCTTCTGACTTTGAAGACTGCTTTCCTGGTTGCCATCACCTCTGCCAGGAGAGTGAGTGAGCTCTAGGCCCTTTCTTGTACTCCGCCTTTCCTTTCTGTCCATCCGGACAAAGTGGTGCTGCGTACCAAACCTTCTTTCCTGCCCAAGGTTGTCACGGCCTTCCACATCGGGCAGTCTATCACCTTGCCAACCTTCTTCCCGCCACCGCATCCCTCTAAGGAGGAAGAGCGGCTCCACCGTCTGGACCCAAAACGTGCGCTCTCATTCTACTTGGATCGCACACGCCAGTTCCGGGTGGATGACCAACTCTTTGTTGGTTACGTGGGCGCGAAGAAGGGGAAAGTGGTGCACAAGAGGACCATCTCCCGGTGGATCATCCTGTGTATCCAGGCATGCTACTCCTTGGCTAGGAAGGAGCCTCCTGCTGGATTGCAGGCTCATTCTACCCGAGCCACGGCGACTACCACTGCCCTGGGCAGGGGAGTGCCCTTACAAGACATCTGTCAGGCAGCTACGTGGGCATCGCTGCACACATTTGCAAGACACTACTGCCTGGACAGCGAAGTCCGGAGGGATGGCTTCTTTGGCCGTTCCGTCCTCCGGGACTTTCTGGTGTGATTTTGGTTCGCAGACCCACCACCGGGGTTGGAATTGCTGGGGTATCTATTCTAAGGTAAGGAATCTAATACTAACGTGTCTCTTTCAGATGCACAAGTTACTACTTGTTTAACGATATATCTGTAAGAGACATTAGTTAGTATTAGATTCCTTACCGACCCACCCATCCTCCCCGTTCTGCGAACCAATATCTAGGGTTAGGGTTGTCCCCTTTCAGAGCCCTAGTTTCAATGGCACCAGTGTTGGTTTTTAACATGGCTCTGCGTTTCTGGCGCGGAAAAGCTGTGTCTACGAACTGACGTCAGCACGCGGAGGCGGCGTCTAAGTACTCCGACGACATCATCACGGCGCCGACGACGGACGCGGAGCCGCAGACGACGCCTACCGACGCGCAAGGGTACTGCTACGCAAAAATTTCCGAATCCAGTCTGACGCCTGGGGATATTCTAAGGTAAGGAATCTAATACTAACTAATGTCTCTTACAGATATATCGTTACACAAGTAGTAACTTGTGCGATAAGTCAAGAAGGATAAGTATGCATGAATCTCCTTTTTCTGAGGATCTATGGATGTCATCTGCGATAGTGAGCATGGCAGTTTCTGTGCTACAGCATTTCCTGGGCCCCGATTGGAAGGAGTCAAATAAGTTTGGTTCCTCTATATGCAAGTTGAGTTGTTGGAAGATGCATTTTTCCATAGTTTTGGCTAGGAACAGGAGGTTGAGATAGGTCTGAGGTTGTTGGGTCTGCCCTGGGATTTTTGAGAATGGGTGTGGTTTGACCTAGTTGGAGGGAATCCAGTACATAACCCGAGGCGAGAGAAGTGTTGATTTTTGTCCAACACAGGGTGATGATGTGGTTTAGGTTATGTACTATTTTAGCTGAGAGGAGATCTTTGGTGAGCTAGATAAGGATGTATAGCTTTCAAGACTTGCCAACAAAGTAGCCCTGGAAGCAAAATCCAGGCTATAGAAAGAGAGAGGTCTGAGATGGGTTTAGAACCCATGAGTGGTGGCAGTAACAAAGTACATGGGGAGAGAGCCAACCTTTCACTCCAAAATCCCCAAGTGAATGGTCCCCAAATAGTTGAGGGTGATGACATTGCAAAGTGGTTTACAGCCATAGAGAAGGCTTGTAAAATGAGAAAGTTACACCAGACATACTGGGGCTCTCTACTGTGTGAGTTATTCTCAGGGAAGTGCAGGGATAGATTCCTGACGCATGATGAGGAAGAAGCTGAGTCATATGATCACATGAACAGTACCCTGATTGAGGGCTTTGGACTCACCACAGAAGAGTACAGGATCAAGTTCAGGGAGGCTTGCAAAACGTAGTCGGGCCTGTGTAGATTTTGTTGACTTCTCATTCAAAAGGCTAGGTGGCTGATTGAAAGACATTAAGGTGGAAGATTAGGATGGGTTCTATAATTTATTAATGAAGGGGCATCTGTTGAGTAATTGTAAATCTGAAAAACTGCATCAATACTTAGTGGACTAAGGGTTAATCTCTTCCCAGGAGTTGGGGGAAGAATGCTGGCCATTGGGATAAAATAAAGGTGTCCAGACAGACCCAGGGTGGGGGTAACCAAAAGAAAGTTGTTGACTGATCCCCTCCCTGCAGCCCCTCCCCTCCCCAGTAGAAAGATGTGCGACACAAAGGGGAAAACCCAAGTTGTCTTCTGAAGTCCCACAAAAACCTTTTCAGGAGGGTGGGCCCAGAGACTCTTTCCAATCCAAGGGTGGGAACTAAGGTAAAACAGGGAAATATAATGGTCATCAAACTGCGGGAGCACCCACAGGCGTTGCTTGTCTCCAGATGGGATCATTGGTGTGCCCAGGTCAGAGAGTGCATTGAAGCTATTTTAGTTTGAGGGTGGGGTGGATATGGCTACCCTAGCTTACTGGCCCAGTAACCTGGAGAAATACAGACTGAAGCCACTCATTAATTGCGTTGAAGTAGAAGCACAGAAGGATACAGGTGGAAGTGTTACCATAACATAACAGGTGTATTTGTAAAGCGCACAATTACCCGAAGGTGCCCTGGCGCTGAATAACAGATGTTTATTGTTACTCAACTTAATCGTACTCATTTTATCGACCTCAAATGGATGAACGGCTGAGTGGACCCGCCGGGATTTGAACCTGTGACCATGAAGTCGAACACAGGCCCCTGCAGTGGCTGCTTTAGTCCACTGAGCCACCAGACCCGCCATTGGTGACTTTAAAACTGATATCCCCTAAACAGTTGTTAACTTGACAGACCTATCCAGTTATCAATTCTGATAACATTGCCAAGATTCATCCCAGGTGGACCTTTGAGTGGGGATGGGTTACTGGCCAAAAGGTGGTTGGGTCTTCTGCCATACCAGTTGAATGTCTGCTAGGGAGTTATCTGGAGACCTCAGCCTGGGTTGAGGTAGAGATGAGAGCCCATGCAGCAATGCTGGGAATACCTGAATGGGCGTGTGTAAAAAAAGAGCACACAGCAAAGCTCAGGGTAAAAAAAAAAGGGTTTGGAGCCTGGAATAATGGTCCAAACCTCCAAGAGAACAGACAGGAAGGTTAGGAAATCAACTTCCAGTCAGATGCCTAGGTACCCTCTCCCCAGGGAGAAAACCTGTCAGCCTCAGGAACTTGGGCCTTACACAGCAGAGCTCCTAGAACCAGGAGCAACCTCTAGGGAAGATCTATGCCAGGGACAAAAAAACATATCCCACTTGTGAAAACCTGAGACAGCTAGCTGTGGCACAGGGAAAGGATGTCGTCAGTGGTTCCCCCAGGACCTATGTGAAGGAAGGACTCCTATACACTAAGGCCAGAGATCCCAATTCTGGTGCCACTAGGAGAGTTGTTGTGCTTCAGATGTACAGGTAGTTTCTACTCACTTTAGTCACTTACATCCCGCTAGCTGTGCATCTTGTCAGACTAAAACTTGGAGTTGGTTGGTTGCCCACTTCTACTGGCCAAATGTATCCCAGAAAGTGAAGGAGTTCTCCAACTCCTGTGTCTGTTTAGCCAGTGGCAATACAGGTTTGAAATCAAAGATCCCTTAATTCCACTTCCAGTGGTTGGGGTTCCCTTTGAAAGGGTCGTGGTCGACATTGTTGGTCCCCTTGACCCTCAAGCAGTTTCAGGCAACATGTTTATTCTGGTGGTAGTGGA
Organism: Lissotriton helveticus; assembly: GCF_964261635.1. NCBI lineage: Eukaryota > Metazoa > Chordata > Amphibia > Caudata > Salamandridae > Lissotriton > Lissotriton helveticus. The sequence goes on from NC_136069.1 coordinate 171,156,842, forward strand.
TCATGCCACCAGGTATCCTGAGGCTATTCCCCATAGGACTATCACTGCTCCTTCAGTTGCCAGGGCACTCATAAGTACTTTTACCATAGTTGACTACCCTAAGGAAGTGGTTTCCGACAGAGGTAGTAACTTCCTGTCTCCTTACTTGATAGCAATATGGGCTGAGTGTGGGGTGATGTACATGTTCACCATCCCATATCACCCACAAACAAATGGCCTTATTGAAAGGTTTAACAAGACCACGAAAGGTATGATTATGGGACTCACTGAAAAGCTCAGAAGGAGATGGGATGTTCTGTTACCATGCCTGCTTTTTGCCTACAGAGAGGTGCCACCAAAGGGAGTGCATTAAAGTCCCTTTTAAGTTCTGTTTGGCCATGCTGTTAGCGTTCCTCTACTTGTGGTGAGGGAAAGCTTGGAGAAGCCTCGCAAAGAACCTAAACTTGACACTGGGGCATATGTACTTGGTCTTTGTTAAAGTATGGCTGAGTACATGGAAAAAACAAACCACAACCTTAAGGCAAGCCAAGAGCTCCAGAAGCAATGGTTTGGCCAAAAGGCTTTGCTGGTTGAGCTTCAGCCAGTGCAAACGGTATGGCCTTTGGAGCCTATAGTACCTAGGGTCTTCCAGTACAAATGGAGTGGGCCCTACCCTTTGAAAGAAATGGGAGTTCGACTCTTTGGTGGACCTAGGCACTCCCAGGTGCCCCCACAGGGTCATCCATGTGAACCTCCTGAAACACTTTCATGACAGGGCTGATGTGACCATGCTCATGCTCACTGATGAGGATCAGGAAGACGAGAGTGAACCTCTCCCTGGCCTCCTCTAAAACTCTAAAGATAGTTCTTGTCAGGCACCCTTGCTGCCAACCGCAAGCAAGAACTGGGTCACTATGCTAAGCTCTTTTCCCAACCTGGTGCACGCAAGATGTGACCCTGGGGACAACCATCCTGTCAAAAACAAAAGCTACATGCAGTCAACTAAGTTAAGGAAAGCATCAGAGTTGAGGCAAGCAAGATTCTGGATCTAGTGGTGATTGAGCACGTTAAGTCCCCTTGCCAGTCCGCTGTTCTTAGTCCCCCAAACCTCACTATAAGGGAGGTAAACCAGAGCTGAGGTTTTGTGTGGACTGCAACAGTCTCAATGAAGTCACAAAGACTAATGCTTACCCTATTCCAAGAACAGACAAACTCATTGACCTGCTGGGTGTAGCAAAGTTTCTCAGTACCTTTGACCAACATCAGGGCACTGGCACGTTCGTGTCAACCCAGGAGCAAGAGAAAAATCAGCATTCTCAATCCCAGATGGACAGTACCAATTTACTTTGATGCCATTTGATCTAAAATGTGCCCCTGCAACCTTCCAGGGGCTAGGGAGGAACGTCCCGCTGGGCTGGGGTCTTGTAGGGTTGCATATTTTGGATATTGTTGTCTGTAGCTCCACTTTGCAGGGTCACCTGTTTCACCTTAGAGAGGTATTTGAGTCTCTGCAGAAGCATGTCTCACTACCATGGCCAGCAAGTGCCAGATAGCACAGCGATCAGTTGTATACCTGGGTTGTAGGTTGAGGCCAAGTGCAACCCTTACAGCCCAAGATTCAGACTATTCTGGACTGGGAGGCTCCAACAATACAGATTCAAGTCAGGGCATTCCTTGGCTTGACTTGATACTACAGGACGTTTGTGAAGGGATATCGTACTATTGTGGTACCCTTCATAGAATTGACCTCCAAACAAAGTAAAGTGGACATTGAGCTATCAAAAGGCTTTGGACACTCTGAAGGAAACAATGTGTTGAGAATCCATACTAAAAGCGCCAGATTATTCAAAGCATTTCATTTTTCATGGTATAGGAGTAGTCCTAACCCAAACCAACAATGATGGCCAGAACCAGCCTTTTGCTTTTATTAGCAGGAGGTTACTCCCCAGAGAACAACGTGGAGAGAGAGGTAAGCCTTTGCTGTAGTTTGGTCCTTTTAAGAAGCTGAGACCATACCTGTTTGGTTTTCACTTCCTTGTTCAAATCAACCACAGACCTCTCAGATGGCTCATTCAAATGAAAGGTGAAAACCCTTAGAGGGGGTCCATATCCCTACAGGGATTGGACTTTACATTGAGACACAGTCCTGGGACTGACCATTCTAATGCAGATGGCCTTGCCAGGTTCTTCCACTTAGACAATGAAGGTTCCCCTCCCCCCCGACACCAGAGTGACGGATTTAACTACCTGAGAACTAACAGAAGGACAAAGAAGAGCCCTCACTGCGAGAACGGAGGACCTGCATTGAACTTGGGATCAAACCCTGCCTGGCTGCTGGTACCTCGACAATTGTGAAGACCCAACATCCTCCTCAACACTTGGAGGACTGCCCAGCACTTCGACAACCATATAGCATCTACTTTGGAATGGAGGAGCCATCCCCTGCATCTGCAGACATCCACCACATCTGTTCGGTTCACCATGTTGCTGGCCATCGTAGCCACAGAGAGAGCAACGGTTCAGGAGGAGGTCTTCGTGACTGTAGGATGTCAGCCCCATCTCTTAGATGAAGTTCGAGACTATAGACCTTCCAGGAGCCCCCTTCACCAATACCATGAGTTCCAGGGCACTTGCATCAGCCAAGGTTGTTCGTTGTCCAGCCCGGACACCACTGCCTTGGAAGCCTTCCTGCACGTCGAGTGACTTCAGGACAGATGAGATCTATGACCATAGTGGCCCTGCTGTTGTATTTTCCTTCTTACTGCAGAACCGACCATCAACCGTTAGAGCTTCAAACCCCAGTGCCCAGCCAGCAAAGACCCTCTGCACCCAAGCTCCTCAGCCCAGGTCTGTGACTCCTCACCGTGTCCCCTTGATCTAGGGTCCTCATGACCTGCGCCCCCCTTTGGATTTACCCAGACATGTCCCAAGTCCTTCTTTGCAGCCTTTGTGTTACAGGTACCAGTGACTCTTAACGGTGTAGTGCTCAAGGCTACCAACCTCACCAGCACCACTGCACCCAGACACCCTAGGGCAGGTAAACTAAAACTGCTGGTTGTACTTTGGGCGTTGGTTCACTGGCACCTTAAGCCTCAAAAGGCACCTCTAACATTTGGCTGCAAGTATATGTTTGCTGTGTATGTTTTTCCTCCTATAAGATAACATTACTGTATTCGAGGCTCATACTTCAAAATCTTATTTGAGCATTTTTACTGTTTCTTGTAAAATTGATTATGATGATAATACTTACTTGATTCCGAAGATCTCTGTCTAAATTCATGTAAAAATCTGTGTTATTTTTATAAATTAGTCTTGGATTTCTTTGAGTGTGTTTCTCATTTATTGACTCTACGTATAGCACCAATGCCTAACACTCTCAACTGATAGGCCTAAGCTGCTCGACCCTACTTACAAATAGAGCACTTAGGATTATTAAAGTAAGCCCTATATACCAATAAGGGTCATCTGGACGTTTTGTATAGTGTGCCCTTACACTGGCACTACTACATAAAAAGACAGCTTCTTACAAGATGTGTCGCACTAATGTGTAGGGCTGACTCATGGTTTAGGCAGGCAGGCTGGCATGGGGAGCAGAAAGGAGAAACGGGTTTGCAAACTGGTTTCTCGAGGGGCGTGTAGCTCTGAGGGGTGGACTAAGGAGGTCTGAACACCGAGAGAGAGGCCTCAACATCTTGGGAGGGGCAGAATGGTGCACTAGGTGGGTGGGAACCTGGTAGCCCATTGGCTACCAACCATAGCTTGCTCTTGGGGCATTTTCTGAGCAGAATAGAGGCACCCTGTCCTCAGATCTCAACTGACCTGAAAAGAGGACCAAAGGAGGACTGCCCTACTGCACCAAGGGACCAACAAAAAGAGACTACACCTTCAAAGACTGCACCTGCTGAGTAGTGAAGAGAGGGACTGTGCCTGGCGTGTTCTGCTAAAGGAGGAGTTATCTCTAAGAACCCAGTCAAGCCAAGTGACTCCAAGAGCCAGCCTACTGGCCTCCATCTCCCAGCACAGGAACACAACAGCTGAAGAAGCCTGCTGGGGTAAGTTGGTAGCCCAAAGTCTTCAAGCTCTGCCATTGCCACTGTGCAGCACCAGTGACTAAGACCGGATGCACAGAGTTGCACCAGAGTTCCCTGAGCCCGGGAGTGCTGTCAGAGAGCTGCTGGGACCCTCCGAAGGACAGTTATGAACCCAGGAAGCATTGGCATTTGATGGTTGCACTGGGCAACTGGTAGTCCAGTGGTTACTGGACTTTGGCCAGATCGGAGAGGACCTCGTGGGACATTGTGTCAGGTGTCAGTAGCGCCAAAAATAATAAGCCACTAACCTCAGGAACGGCCAGCAGGAACGAAGCCGTGAAGAATATTTCCCAACGTCCCCTAAACACTAAACTCACCACAATGTATCAGCGCACTATGGGTAGTGAAGTATTCAAGGGAAAAGGGGAATGGGACAAAATAACAAAAGAAGCCTGTTCCGTCACAGGATTAGGTGACCGTCTTCTATACTCCCTCTGGGATCCCTGCATATAGAAGAAAACAAGAACAGAATGAGAAGTACCGCAAACACACTCCCCACCAGTACACAGAAAGACACAACCCCTATCGCACTTACAGGAATTTGTCCAGGATCTCTCTCCAGAGGAATGTTCTAGTGGTTGAGGGTGCCTTGAGAGGAGAGTGCCTTGATGCGCAGTCGGATGGGTGCTTGTAAACCTGTAGGGTCGGAGGGTTCCGGGAGAAGTACTGCTGGGAAGATCTTCGCGTGTTGTGAGAGGAGAGCGCCTTCATGCGCAGTCTCCGACTCTCACGTTGCTCACTTTACTCCGGTGCGAATTCGTAACAAGAAAGGGGACGTGAAAGTAGTCTGGTCTCCCACGCAAATCCAAAGTCAAGAAAGCAAAGTAAAACAAGAAAATTCAAGTTGTTCGGTTCGGTTCCTGAACCGAGACTTATAGCACGTCAGCATAGAGGTGCTTCGGTTAATTCAGAGTTCCGCCTGTAGGGAGGTTTTCTGACACGCTCCCAAACAGTGCGAATATCTCAGCGTCTCCTGTTCGGCTCCTGTGAACAGAGACGCGGGCTCCAAATCGGTTCCGCGGTAATCACCGCAAAACAAAGGAAAAGTACTTTAGAGTTCAGGAAGCACAGTTGCGCTTCAAGTAGCACGTTTCCAATCCCGGCAGAAACGTGAAGTTGGCAGGACACAGGGAAACGTAGAAACGGCAAACAGATCCAAGGCTCCGTAGGCAGTTTGTCAAGCACCGTTTCCATTGGAGGCGGGGTATAAGTAGGAGTGTGCTCCTTCCTGTCTGTCTGAGATAGGCCCCTAAGCCTTGTGGGATATGTAGTCCCTGATGCATACATACGTGACAGGCGAAACCGGGAAAGGGAAGGGATGGTGGCTGTATGCGTACTCGTAATCATGACACATTGACCCTACAATCAGGACCCCACACCATCTTCTTGGACCGAGGAGTGCCTGCAGGAAAACCCATGTCGACTGCATCACATCACTCTGAGAGCATTTCCAGCTTCCTCCATCCCTTGCATCAGGACCACTCCATAGGAATCCATTACAACACAGATAGTGTCTGAAGCTTCTGAAGGACTGCTTCTTCTGTGATGGTAATTGATCCTGAGGACATGGTCCCCCCTGACTAGCTCCCTGCTAGAGTTGGTCGCCCCAAGTAATTCTACCAAACCGCAATGACACTTAGAAACTTTTTCTAAGGAAAACTTGGATAAGTGTAAAATGCGTTGAATTTGCCAAGACTTGTTCGTGGTTGAGTAAAAATGCTTTGATTTTTTTATCCTTTTAATATCTATTGCTCTCTAACCCTCCCCTTTCGTTACTCACTCACTCATTCATGTCCGTAGTAAACATAAGAAAGACCCAAAGAAAGTTTACTATATATTTATAGAAACTACCGTAGTTTATTATGAAGCAAATGTGCTGACTGCATTAGGCAGATGCAACTAAGCAAAGTAATTACCATTACTAGCATGGTGTATAGGGCAAACATCCCAACCATTTCAAATTATCTATCTGGCTAAATCTATCCTAACTCTGTGAGCACAAGGAAATCTATATGATCGGCCTCAAACGCCATACCTACAGTATGTAGTCAGGTGGTCCACATCATAAGTTTAAACTCCATTTACACGGGGCTGCATGTTAGGTACTGCTTTCGTTGCAGAACAGTCCTCTCTACTGGAATCCTCCTCTCTGGGCCCAAAAGGAAACGGGACATAGTTTATATGATAAGTACTACTGTGTTAGACGATGCTGCTGTGCAACAAGTTGTGTCTAAACGTTGGGGTGCTGTTGCTGAACGAACAGAGAAAACAGTACACTATGTTATTTATTCTGAACAACCTTGTACAAGATGTGCATACTGAATCCCAAGAAGAGTCCCTGAATAACAAGCAAGATGTACAGCGTATTCCTAGAATAATGTCATGAAAACGACATTATATGTGGCTATACAGAGCAGAGTCAGTCTAAAACGTCTAAGAAGCAAAACTAATGGAGAACCAAAGTGCACCCAGAATGGAAATCACTAAACCCTCTTCATGGTCGTATAAGAAACGTAGCAACTAACAAAATAATAAAAAAATCACAAGCCAGTCAAATTTAATGCCAATGCTATATGTGTAATAATCAAAATGATAAGATCCAAATACAGTCTATTTTTCTAAATTGGTGTCAGATTTCCTGAGTGTCATGTCGATTTCTTCTTGAATTGTTTTCATTCTGTATAAATGCTTTAGACTACTTCCTCTTTGTAAGTCTTGCTGCTCAGTGCCACATGTATCCTGGATTGAGCATAGGGTTTAACAGACTAATCTTATTTACCTAATGGGTTGGTAAGTGTATTACAATGTGAGGTTCACAACCACACCATATAATGCAACCTATTATCTCACAAAGACCGTCTCTCCTTGATCCTTCAGGAAGCGTTGGCCCTTCTGTCCAAGGGGATCCATTGAGATGGTGCCGGCATCAGAAGTAGGATGTGGTTGCTCTTCCCACTAATTTCTGCTGCTCAAAAAGGACAGACCTGTGCCTTCCCAACTTCTTCCTGAAGAAACAAGTTAAAGATGCTCACCTTAGCTCAAGTCCTAACTGCCCTGGACGGTTGTGTTGGACTTACGGGATAAGCATTTCAACATCCCTATCCTGCCTGCCCACAGATGTTTCCTGCATTTCACCTTTAGACTAAAGCAGACATTCTGCACTTGCTGAGGTTCTCTGTCAATGTGCCGAAGTCACACCTGACTCCCTCTGAAATGCTCCCTTTCAATGGAGCTGTTCTGGACACAGTGCAATTTCCGGCCTATCTTTCCAAGTGACGAATCCATGATATTTAGGCTATGATACAGATGTTTCAGATTCTATCGTGGGTTTGGTGAGACTGACTCTGAGGCTGCTGGGCCTCATGGCCTAGTGCATCCTGCTTTTGACTCATGCCTGTTGGCATATGCGGACTCTCCGTCGTAGTCCAGATAACTGCTACAGATATGCAGTGGTGGTTAATGAACCGCGATTGGGTCAGTGGCAGATCCCTCTCCCTTCCCCAACCAGATGTGACAGTAGTCACAGATGCGTCACTCCCTAGATGGGGTGGCCATCTGGGAGAGGTGGATATCAGAGGCTTCTGGTCTCCGGCAGAATCTGGACTCCACATCTACCTACTGGAGCTCTGAGTGATCTGGCTGCCATTGAAAGCTGTTCTACCCTCTGCATGGTTAATAGGTTCCTTAAAAGTGTACAACACGTTTCCCCAAGCTCCCTTTGTTATGCCTCAATTGAACCTTAATTTGGATCTTACCTTGTTAATGTGCACTGCATTTGATCTTCTCCATTCTTGCCCTCTTAGGCTCCCCACCATCCAGATGGCTTTTCTGGTGGCATCTGTCCGGAGAGTAAGTGAGCTATCAGCACTGTCCCCACCGCTTACCTACAGGTCCTTTTTCCCAGAAAATAACGGGTCCTTCGGTCTCGAGCGTCCATCTTGCCGAAGGTAGTCACCCGTTCCAAGTAGGCCAACCCATCACCTTGCCTACCTTTTACGCTCTTCCTCATCCCTTTAAAGAAGAGGAGAGCGAGTCCACCGGCTGGACCCAAAAGGAGCACTGTCTTTTTACGCTGACAGCACAGAACCCTTCTGGGTGGACAATCATCCCTTTATGGGGTATGTCTGGGCCAAGAAAAGGAAGGCCGTGGAGAAACGGACAATCTCCTGAAGGGTCGTACTCTCCATTGAAATCTGCTATGCACTGGCCAAGAAGCAACCCCCATATGGTTTGTGTGCTCATTCTACCAGAGCAAAGGCAGCGACCACTCGATTAGCGCACAGAGGTCTGGTCCTAGACATCTGCCAGGCAGCAACTTGGGCTTCACTGCACATGTTCACCAAATACTTCTGCCTGGACAGTCAGGTCTGACGGGATGAGCACTTTCCCCATCCTGTCCTGCAAGGCTTTCTGGTTTAAATCATGTTCGCGGCTAGAAGTCTCTATCAGATGAAAAAGGGGTCCTGCTCACAAAATGTTTCTGGATGCAGTCTGCTGCCTGTGGAACATTCTAAGTTAAGAAATATGTGGCTAAGTATAGCCGCTACCAGATAAAACGTTCCTGAAGGTAGGTAGCTTGCTTTTTATGGCCTCACAATTACCTGGAAAGACATAATGGCATGAAATCAGTGGTAAACACTGTCTTGACAATCTCTCAGATAGGAAAACCATTCTTCTCCTTTGGTACCTGGAGTAAAGTAAAGTCAGTAGAATTGATTGAGTCCTTAAGACTTTGTGCATTAGACAATGGGATTCAAAACTTGTTTGATGTTGTGATAAGCAGTGTTATGCGAGCTTTTAAGACATATATTTTCGTAGATGTAACCTTTCCGTATGGTGAAACTCAAGGTTCTCTGTAGACTGGAGAGGGACTATTGTATCAGTTCTGAATACAAGCAGTTACTGTATTCTGTGCTTGAAAGACCGCAGGCTGCAAACATCTTAGAATGTTGTTAAGGAAGAATGAATGGAAGGCTCTTGCACAAGAGCCAACAAGCCCAAAATAAGGCTAAGAAGACAAGTTTATCAAGGACTGAAAGAAAGATCTTTGGGAAGAGGTGTGGCGCCGCGGCCAGGGCGACTGACGCTGGAATCTGGGGACCACGGTTCGATCCCCGGCTCCGGCGGCAGGTCAGCCCAGCACCATGTGACTCTGGGCAATAGCTCGCTTAATCTTCCCAACGGCCCCCCAGCGCCTAGAGACCCTTACGGGTGATTGTGCGCTTTACAAATGTGGACTTTACTTTACTTACAATGCTCAATTTCACCTTTCCTTAAGAGAAAAGCAGGGATAATGTGAGCTACACCAACGCTGCTTCTGACCACTCATCAACAGAAACTGTTTTATTGTCATTCAGTTTTAGAAAATTCATGATCAGCCACTGTTGAGTGCCAATGAAAGAGATGTTTAGTTTGTTGTATGGAATTAGAGGCATGATGATAAACTGAACCATCAATTGCATGACTGCATAGGTCACTGCATAGCAGCGTGTAATGTAATGACTTAAGCCAAAGGTCTAACTTAACGCCGAGTACCATAGACAATGAAGACTTGTAGGAGACTCCAATCTAACTAGCAACGAAATTAAAGCAAAAGAGTGAGAATGGTAAGAAAGTGAGTTCTAAAGAAAGGACAGAAACCAAGTTTTCAGAGTTCTTGAGCTACTTCCTCTCTAAGTCGCGCAAGCAAAACTGTGTATTCCACTGTATCAAACTATGTTTAAATTATTCCAATACTGGAGAAATATGTTTAAAAGTACGAATTTGTTATATATGTGCTGTATAGGTGCTAATTAACATTAATAGTAAATAACAAATAGATACATGTGTGTCTTGAACGATGGCTTTTGAACAGCCTAGCTGGCTCCATATAGGTGTTTTAGCCTTTTTATTTATATCTCTTAGGTTAAGCAGCTACCTTGTGGTAAAGCATGTCTTCTCCACCCATGTTTACGTTTTGTTGCTTAATTGCCCTGGTAAATTTTAGAACATTTGTTTCATCCAGAAAATATCAATGTGTGGTCAACAGTGTTGTAAACAAGAATTTTTTTTGTTTATGTAACTCGTTCTTTTAATTATTTCAACATAAAGAGAAATGTCACAGAACAGTCAGAAAACCAAGAAGTGTCCAGTACTTGGCAGCCTTCTGCGTGGATAACTGATACAATGCCTCGAAAGTCTCCATTTGTTCCTCAGATGGGCGATGAGGTAAGACATAATTATACTGCGACATCACTTTGCTTTAATGTTTGTTTCAACCTATAACATATGTAAAAACTTGCCAAAACGGATATAGCCATTATTAGCATAAGCAGATAAACACCTATTTTTTGCACTTCCACACAATAAACACCCACTCAAAAACAATTAGGGATGCAAAATTTGCTACCGCAGGGAAAAGTAAATGAAATTTCATGTAATTACACCAAACACAAATATGGTGTTTAGCACTATATTTTCACATGAAGCTTCATTTTGCACTCAAATAAAAATATGAAAAATGTAAGAACCACAACTGGCAGCCACTCGCAGTCTAACCATTCAGTTTTTTCTTAAGCTGTATATGAGGAAAAGGGGTGTATTAAATGGTGAGATTCTGTTTCCTCGCAGTGTAATATACTTACCAGTCCCTTTAGGTCCAGCAGGTTTACCCCATCAGCTTATTCCTGGGTAGCTGTGACACTAAGCAGCAAGGCTTAAACAGAGGAACAATGTTAAGCATTTGAACAGCTCCAAGACAATTGAAGAAGTAATCGACACAGCACTCAAATCTGATACCGCTCATTCACGGACTCTGTCACTGCCGAGGATTGTTCCGAGACCTGCGTTTCCTGCCTGTTCCCGGAGGCTTCTCTAACTGGTGTGAGCAGCTCCGCAGTCGGCGGCTTCCAACGCGCTCCCAGTGAGACAGCCCAGGCGGAGGACACTAGTGTGCTCACTGCGTCAGGAGCCTACCGGGGGACTGCGAGGACCAGCATTCCCCACTTTCCACAGCTGGTGCCTCTTCCCCCGGCGGCCGCGCCCTCTGACACACGCCCTTAATACCTTTCGCGACACCCGCTCTGCGGGTGCCGCTCATTCACGGACTCTGTCACTGCCGAGGATTGTTCCGAGACCTGCGTTTCCTGCCTGTTCCCGGAGGCTTCTCTAACTGGTGTGAGCAGCTCCGCAGTCGGCGGCTTCCAACGCGCTCCCAGTGAGACAGCCCAGGCGGAGGACACTAGTGTGCTCACTGCGTCAGGAGCCTACCGGGGGACTGCGAGGACCAGCATTCCCCACTTTCCACAGCTGGTGCCTCTTCCCCCGGCGGCCGCGCCCTCTGACACACGCCCTTAATACCTTTCGCGACACCCGCTCTGCGGGTGCCGCTCATTCACGGACTCTGTCACTGCCGAGGATTGTTCCGAGACCTGCGTTTCCTGCCTGTTCCCGGAGGCTTCTCTAACTGGTGTGAGCAGCTCCGCAGTCGGCGGCTTCCAACGCGCTCCCAGTGAGACAGCCCAGGCGGAGGACACTAGTGTGCTCACTGCGTCAGGAGCCTACCGGGGGACTGCGAGGACCAGCATTCCCCACTTTCCACAGCTGGTGCCTCTTCCCCCGGCGGCCGCGCCCTCTGACAGACGCCCTTAATACCTTTCGCGACACACGCTCCGCGGGTGCCGCTCATTCACGGACTCTGTCACTGCCGAGGATTGTTCCGAGACCTGCGTTTCCTGCCTGTTCACGGAGGCTTCTCTAACTGGTGTGAGCAGCTCCGCAGTCGGCGGCTTCCAACGCGCTCCCAGTGAGACAGCCCAGGCGGAGGACACTAGTGTGCTCACTGCGTCAGGAGCCTACCGGGGGACTGCGAGGACCAGCATTCCCCACTTTCCACAGCTGGTGCCTCTTCCCCCGGCGGCCGCGCCCTCTGACACACGCCCTTAACACCTTTCGCGACACCCGCTCCGCGGGTGCCGCTCATTCACGGACTCTGTCACTGCCGAGGATTGTTCCGAGACCTGCGTTTCCTGCCTGTTCCCGGAGGCTTCTCTAACTGGTGTGAGCAGCTCCGCAGTCGGCGGCTTCCAACGCGCTCCCAGTGAGACAGCCCAGGCGGAGGACACTAGTGTGCTCACTGCGTCAGGAGCCTACCGGGGGACTGCGAGGACCAGCATTCCCCACTTTCCACAGCTGGTGCCTCTTCCCCCGGCGGCCGCGCCCTCTGACACACGCCCTTAATACCTTTCGCGACACCCGCTCCGCGGGTGCCGCTCAATCATGGACTCTGTCACTGCCGAGGATTGTTCCGAGACCTGCGTTTCCTGCCTGTTCCCGGATGCTTCTCTAACTGGTGTGAGCAGCTCCGCAGTCGGCGGCTTCCAACGCGCTCCCAGTGAGACAGCCCAGGCGGAGGACACTAGTGTGCTCACTGCGTCAGGAGCCTACCGGGGGACTGCGAGGACCAGCATTCCCCACTTTCCACAGCTGGTGCCTCTTCCCCCGGCGGCCGCGCCCTCTGACACACGTATTTTACTGACGTAAGCACCCCCGCGAGGCGGGACGCGCGCGGGGCGGAGCTCGGGGCGAAGACCGGGCAAAGAGCGGGCCGTTTGAGGCCGTTCGAGGACGGAAAGGACTGGTCTGGGCCATACTCTTTGACCCTATTTGTGTTCCCTAGTGCCCCGGACGCCCAACCTCTTGTTGTTTAAGAACCATGTCAACCTGTGAGTATAGAAGTAGGGCAGCCAAGGGCAAATTGAAAGATGGGACACTAGATGACTTTATTACTAAGACTAACATAGCCATTGATAGAGAGATTAATAAAATGCAGCACAGAGTCTCTATCGAATTAGATGCAGCAAGAAGGCTATCCCAGGAGTTGGCCGCGCACAAAAAATCCTCCCTAGGGAACTTTGCCTTTGCTAAAACACCCGATCGAGCAAATGGTCCTGTCCCCACCCTGATCACGATACATGCAGACATCCACCAGTCACTGGTAGCCACGCCATTTACACCCAAGGGGGGGTTCTTACCTCCATCCACCGACATTTTAATACTCTCATCGGGTGGGGCAGTTGGGCCGGACATTGTGGGTGATGGGGCCCCTTTAGAAACGTTATCAACTCCCAAACCTCTGGAATTGGGTGGGGGGATCTTCCATACCCCACAAAAAGGGCTAAACCACAAAACAAAGCGCAATAATATTTCGGCATACTCAAGAAAAAAAGCCACGGTAGCAGAGGCCCAGTTATCCACTCAGGCACTACTTAATGTACCCCCAGAATCCTCTCCAGTGAGTAGTATATACTCCCCTGAACTAAGACCAGAACCTAGTACCGCACAACCGGTGAACAACGATAATCTTGTAATAGAAAGCGAGAACGGTGAGGCCCCACTTTGTACTATAAAAGGGAAGGATGTAGAATTTCTGTCAATTGTGTGGGAAACACTTAAAAAACTCTTAACCCCCCTTGAACTAAGACTCTCCCGCATTGAAACTCAGTTGCTCGAGACTGAAAAAAGCATCTTGAATCTAGCAACCGTTAGCACCTATGATAATAAACCTATTTGTCCATCGGATACTATTAATACTACACTACTACCTGTTGCTAAAACACTAGCTGTTGCTATTTCATCTGATGCCCGAAGGTTAAACCCATTCCGAAACCTCGGCATAGGGATACTATAGATACTTCCGCTAAAATGGCAGTGGTGGCCACAAACCAACCAGCGGTTCAGTCTGCACCACTTCGCCAGCTACGGTAGGTCACTTTGTACCACCCCTGACAGATACGGCTAACCCGAAGGTTAGAGACTACAACTCCAAACAACCCATTACCCAGAGAGTAAATGCCAACAAAAATCGTCATAGGGGTTTTGTTGATCTTCCCCCTGATGTTAGACCCTATGTGGTTGTGCTAACAGGGGTCCCGGAACTGCAATACCAACAGCAGGAAGACTTTGGATCATTAAAGAACAAAGTAATCCATTGGCTTAATGTCAACAGGCCAATACCGAACCACCTGAGGAGTAAAATCCTCATGGTGCGCCGGGTCCCCTGGATAGGCACTTCGCACAAGTCCATTACTGGCGATTGTGTAATAGTCTCATTTGAAAATCATAACACTGCGCAATCCGTATACTCTTGGAATCATACAAGCGTAAATTCACCCATAACATCCAGACCCCTTACCTACTTTTATCCACCACGACCACATCTGAACATAGGAGGGAACTGGAGCTGGATTCCGGAGAGAAAAGGCGTGCGGGGCGGGCCACCCAATTATTGGACAGACATACACGGTGGGTGGACCGGGGTACCGACTTACAATAGATTCGGGTGCCTCGAGGAAGTGGATTGACTCCCACACAGGTCTACTGACATCCCATCAGTAGCAGACTTATCCTGTCGATCTGTCTACCCCCTTGGCCGATCTGCATCCCCCACTTTACAATCCCAACTGGATCGATCTGCTTCTCCCTCATTACAACTTCAGCTGGGGATTTATAATTAGAGATAATTATACCAGTGCACATCCCTACTAGTTACTTTTATCCAATTGAGTTTCAATTCAAATCACTTCATAAGTTCAATTTTCTTCAAGTCCACACAATTATTCAGATAGCACAAAGTCCATTAGTTCTTAAAGTTCTTATTTATTGATTGCTCTCTTGCCACATCGTCACAGCCGGGGATTTATAATTTAACCGCAGGGGAAATCAGTTACATAGAAAGGGCACCCGTCAAACTCCCTGCGGGCATCATAACACCTAAGTCAACTAAAGATAAAAAGAATGATATAGATAAGCCCAAAGTAGACCCAAGTAACGAGGACAATCCCCCCCTTGAGATCATGCCAAAAATAAGGTTATCGGCAACGGACGGTCCGTTTTTCACCCAGCAAGGCCAGTCCGGGCCACGCAAGTGTTCTCTGGCACTTATTGCCACTGATACGCCGGCGGCTCCTGGAGTAGTATGTATACTCTCCTGGAATGTCGCCGGGTTGGCCAATAAATTAGACTCCCCTGAGTGGGTAGAACTAATTGAAGGGCATGACATATGTCTACTCCAATAAACATGGGCCAGGGAAAAACATTCCCGTACAGGATATGCTTCCTTTGAGATTCAGGTAAAATAGGGTGGAAAGGGACGACCATCAGGGGGCCTTTTGATCTGGGTGGGATCCCATCTTGGTTGCAGGGCTACAAAACTGGAAACAAACTCAGCCGATTTCCAGTGTGTTTCCTTGGAGTGGCCAGGCGGTGTTACTGTAACACTGATTAATGTATACTCAAGATCGGTAGGGATAGCAGATACCTCGGGAACAATCGAGGACTTAGCGCTGTTCCTTGATTCTACGACTCTTTGCTCCACACTAATAGTTGGTGGAGACTTTAACACTCAGTATGAGCCCCTCCCGGTCCATCTGACAGACTTAACAAGCGAAGAGGATGAACTTTGGGATATTCCCACTCTGGTGGGCCCCCCTATAAAGGCCTGGACGCCACTTACCACTCAAATAACATCTTTTACGCTTTGTCACTCGCTGAGGGCTTGTAATGGGCGGATCAAAGGGGACATCCCACCAAAACACACCTTCAATAGACCCGGATATGAGTCACGTATTGACTATATCCTGGTTTCTGTGAGGGATTGGGCTAAAGTCAAGGACTTTGGAATAGTAGCCAGGTCTGACAGCGACCATAACTTTCTGTCACTGAGATTTGCGATCCAGGGGTCTCACACGAGTCTGCTAGAAGAAAATTTAGCAAACCCAGCTGACTTAGTCCTAACTAGCAATAGACGCAGAATCAAATGGTCAAAGTTGCTGGAGAACCCATCCAACATCCAAAGGCTGTACGCGACAGTCGTCCCTGCACTGGAAAAGGTTGAGGCCCTTGGTCATCAGCTAGTCAACGACATCGAGCTCTCTCCTACAAAGCTCAATGAGCTAGGGGCCACTCACTCCGAGTTATGTACTAACCTGGCAGAAGTGCTGAACCCGGTAGCTAGGTCAAAGAAGTTTAAGAAGAAAAGAGCCTCCTGGTTCAATGCTTCATGCAGGAGGGCAAAGGCCGACCTACTAGAGTCCCTTAAAGTACGTGAAACTCAGAGCAAGATCAGGGAAAAGCGGCTAGTTTATAAGACCATCCTCCGTAGCGCCAAAATTGAATGGGATGAGGAAAACTGGTCTGAAATGACAGCTGCCCTTACATTGCGAGATGCCAGAAAATTCTGGCAAATCGTTAAGCATGGCTCAGCTGAACCATTAGCCGCAGTAGAAGCAAATATAACTGCCCCCGTTTGGGAGGATCATTTTAAAATCCTGTACAAACCACACAATCAGTACCAATTGGAGACCCCACCAGAAGTTACAATGTACCAACCCAATGGAAGTGTAGTTCCAATGAACGGATTCACTTTGGCAGAAGTTAGTATGGCAATCAAGGCTCTGGTTGCTGGAAAGGCGCCAGGTCTAGATAGGCTGCCAGGGGACTTATACAAACATGAAGTCACAATTTGGGCCCCGTACCTCAGGGCGCTGTTCAATGCGATTTTGAATGGCATGACGATCCCCTCAACCTGGCTGGGGGCAGAGATAGTCCCAATTTTTAAGAAAGGTTCACCTCTGCTCCCAGCCAACTATAGGCCGATAAGCTTAATAGACGTTTCCCAAAAGCTCTTCGCCAGGCTGTTGTTGGACCGCCTGTTGGAATGGATGAGGGAATATAATATCCTGAGTCCCTTCCAAGCAGGCTTCAGGGAGAAGGTCTCAACCATAGATCAGGTCTTCCGGCTTGTCCTCATTTTCTGGAAAACGGTGCAGTTGGAGGGTGGCAGCCTCTACACTGTATTCGTGGACCTGAGGGCGGCCTTCGACCTGGTTCCCCGCAAAAAGCTCTGGGATGTGTTGGCCAAACTGGGGGTACCTGAGGGTCTGCTGGAGATGATTGTTCGTCTCCATACTGCCAATTTTGCGCAGGTGAGGTGTGGCAAGGAGGGAGCCCTGTCAAATAGGTTCCCCGTTGGCAGGGGGGTGAGACAGGGTTGTGTGCTTGCACCAACCCTGTTTTGCCTCTACGTCAACGGGGTTATCTCCCACCTAAACGGGGTTCCTAACTCTGACGCTCCTAAGCTGGCGGACATCAGGGTGCCGGCGATTATGTTCGCCGACGACACCCTGTTGCTTTCTAAGTCCACAATGGGCATTCAGCGCGTTCTTGATGGCTTCACTGACTTTTGTGGGGTATATGGTCTAGAAATTAACACCCTAAAGACCATATTTATGGTGTTCAACCCCCCCTCTAAATTTAGCTTCAGCCCTAACATCGGACAGAGCAGGCTCGAAAGGGTGAAAACTTTCGAGTACCTTGGAGTCATGCTAAATGACAGACTGACCTGGAATACGCACCAGGAGAAAGCACTCCTCAAATTGATTCAATATTCGGGGGGTACCTTGAATCTCCTGGGCAATAACAAATCATCTATTCGGCCCGCTGGTCCTCCTATACAGATTTACAAGGCACAGGCAAGGGGGGCAGCCATGTACGGGTGTGAGCTCTCGGGGCATGCAGTAACATCAGATCTGGTAAAGGAGGAGAATAGATTCATTCGGAGGGTTGTAGGACTCCCCGCCAGTACGCCTCTTGTCCCTTTAAGGTTAGACTTAGGGATGCGACCATTAGATGAAGAACTGGCTTTTCGCCCCCTGGCTTTCTGGCGCAGGCTGTGGGTAACTCCCGAATTGGCTAGCTACAGACAGGGACTGCAGGAGGTGCTTGCTATGCCCAATGCTGGGAAAATCAAATGGCTGAAATTTATCAAATCAGAGTTGGAGGGTCTGGGACTTTCAAAGATGTGGTATGATCCTCTAACCAATTGCCCACTTTTTCCCAAAAAGAAATTAGCAAAGATATACTATTACAGTAAACTAATGGAACTCCTACAGCACCAAAAACCTGGCTCACTAACTGAGTCTTTTTTATGCATCAAGGTTACGTATAGTTTTGAACCAGTTCTAGATAAACTGTATCCTCCCTTGCTTAGGAAATTATATTTGCAATGGAGGCATGGGTCCCTCCCACTTCGAGCATTCACAAGCAAGTGGAGTGAACAATCAGCCAGCATGTGTCCAGCTTGTAGAATGTCCGATGAGTCTGAACTTCACATACTCTTTTTTTGCTCTGCTTACCGAGGGATTCGTAAGAAATGGATAGTTCCCCTATGCAGAAACTTGGGACTTGGAGAGTGTCTGGCTGCCTTTAGAGTCCTAAAAACAAATCTGTCGGACCATATTGTTTTTGCAGTGGCCAAATATTTGGGTGCTATTTGGTTTCTGAGAAGAAAATACCTTAAGGCTGGTAACTGATTTCAACGCACCAAGGTTATGTTTTTGTACTTTGAAATACCGCTTTTTAATGATAATGGATGATTTTATAAAGCATAAATCTTATCTTTTAATAATATTATGGATGTTACAAATGTCTTTTATGGTGAAAACTTTTACCGAAATAAAGATTTATGAAATGAAATGATACTAATTCATTAAAATAGGTAGTTCTTTAATAAGATTTTAGACTCTATAACAAAAATGATCCACCTCTGGAGATTTAGATTTTACAAGCAATAATAAATCAATGCAATTTTACTCAGCCGCGAACAAGGCTTGGCAAACTCAACAAATTGGACACTTGGAACATACACAAAAATAGTGGTAATGCCAAGGTGATCACACATCCCAAGACATACAACAATTAGGGAAATAGTATAGAACAAATAAATGCGGTTGGTGCTCCCATGATATACACACTCCCTGCCATCTAGGGTGAAATGGCCAGAACCGGAAAATCTCGAGATCAGCAAACCAATCCAGAAGACAGTACCACAGCACTCAATGATGCAGATATAAATTGAAATAGCCAATACACACAGGCAGCTGACACGTGTTTCATCAGCGTGAATTTTTCAAGGCTGCAAAATAATACATGTAACGTCTTAAATATTTGTTTTGGATCACACAGGGATGAAAATGTCCACCAAATAGTGCCCTTACCCAGATGCAGTGTGGATTCAAAGTGATATATCAATAACGTTGCACAATAGTTGATGAGCTATTAGAAAGCCAGTGATATTTATCAGACAACAGGGTGGTTGGTTCTCCCCTGGCGTCAATTGAGCCTTTGCCCCCCAGGAACGTCGGAGATGTGGTGTCAGGGCGCAGCCTGGTTGGGTCCCCCTCTACGGGCAGGCGGCTCGCCTCCCCAGCTCCGCCTCTTTCTCCAGAGTCGGAGCCTGTCATGGTTGAGGCAGAGTCGGCGCCAGGGCGGTGCCGAAAGCTTTTGCCGGCTCTACGCCGGATGCAGCCCAGTCGGCGTCTGACGAGGCACGATCGGCGCCCACACACGTCGTTTTGGCGCAGTGTCGACGCAGAGTTGTGGACTCTTCTGTAGTGGCTTCTGGAGAGAGTTTGGCGCCTCCCTCTCGCCCGGAGTTGCTGGAGGTATTGTTGCCAGTGTCCCTCTTGTAATTTGTGGAGCCTCCTCAGGAGCTCCCAGATCCGGCAGGCTCTTTGCCTCCCCAGGAGCCCCATCAGGATCCTCATTCTTTAATGGGCTTCCCTTACGTGGGTCATTGGTTACACCCTCAGTGTCTTGGGAGGGTCAGCTTACAACCCTCCCCCAATCATGAGCTGTTGTCCCCTCCGCGGAGAGCTACCGAGGCTGGTGCGGCTTTTTTGAGAGTGGTCCCATTGGCCACCCGCATTTTAAACATGCAACCCCCTTCTGCCCTTTGTCTGTGGACCCCTTGCTTGAGGTCCTTCAATGTGGGTCTGGGAATGTGGAGCCGCTTCTGCCGTTTGAGGCTTTCCTTTATGATGCCCTTTTGGGTACCTGGGTCCGGCCTGCTTCAGGTGATCCCGTGGCTCGTTCAGTGTTGCACCGCCACCGTCCTGCTCCACATGATCCTGTTTGTCTTTTTATGCATCCTGATGCGCAGGGGTTTGTGTTGCAGACTGCCTTTCCTTCTGTGTCCCCTCTAATGCTTCCTCCCTCTCTGGAGTGCAGATGGCTTGAGTCATGGGGTAGGAACATCTTTGCATCCACTAGTGCAGCCCTACGGTCCTTAAATACAGTGTGTGTTTTGGCTCGGGCTATTTCTGCCCTGTGGGACTCTGCAGAGTCTTTGCTTTCTGCCACCTCTGAAGGTGCTCGCGCTGATCTCCTTCACCTCCTCCAGGATGGCCGCGACCTTGCAGAATTCACAATCTGCTCAGCCTTAGATACTGCGGATTCTTTGGGCCAAGCTATGGCGGGCTCTGTTGCCTTAAGGCGTCACGCTTGGTTGCAAGATTAGCGTATTCCCTGAAAATATCCAGGAGCGACTAGTTGACTTACCCTTTGATGGGGTTTTGCTGTTTGATGCTCAAGCCGAGTTGGCAGGTCACCGGCTCCTTGCATGCTTTCGTCCTCCCACTTAGGTCTTCTTAGGCATATCTTCCATTGTGGTACTTTTTCATTTCCCATCCTTCAGATGTGCTCTGTGTTTGACACGTCAGTGAGCCTTATGTCTTCCTTTTTCTGTGGTCAAGGGTGATTACCCTTTTATTGGCATCCCTTGGATGGGTTTTGCTTTGAGCTGCCTGTTGACCTGCTGTGACCTTGTTCCACAGGTTGCTGTGTCTGGTACTCTGACTGTGGTATTGAGCTGGTGGTTCAGATCGGGAATGTCATACGGCTTGAAACTCATGTTCACGGGTTTAGTTTGTTACTGTGCTCCTTTGGTTTGGCTTATTGCCGTAAGAGGTGTTCCCTGTTGTTTGGGGTATGCATACTCCATGTGGGGTACTTGTACGCTATTATATAGCTTTGTTTATCTCACCTGGGCCTGGAGATCCTGTGGATTCCATGTGTTGCCTCATGGTCCATTGTACAGTGTTCTATGTTTTTTCCTGGTGCCATCTGCTTCCGCCATGGTCATCCACCTCCTTGGGAGGTTTAATGGTGTCCTATTCAAAACCGGCTCCTACTTGCCCTTACTGTACTGGGTATGATACGGTGTGGACATGTTTTTGATCCTGGCTAGTTCTGTCTCTACATATTTATATGTTTATACATTTCTGTATACATGCTGGTTGCCTTGGTATTCCTCCTCCTACATCGCCACCTCTTTTCGAGGCTGCGAGGTCTATACCTATATCTCCATGTGTGGGGGAGCTTTTCTGAGTTGTTGCAGGTTGCCCATAGGCTCCTCCTTGCGTCTGCTTACTGAGGTGATTTCTTAATTTGACATATGCTCCGTTTTTGGTGTCAACACTGTTAGTGTCTTTTCTGGGGTGTTGGTCTCAGATTCTGAGGCTCTTCCCACCATTCGTAAAACTTGGCGTTTTCGGCACTTCCTTCGGATATGCCTTTTTTCCACATTTTCACATACTATTGTTAGGGCTACGCCGGCAGGACAGCTCTTCTGATAGCAGTGGTTCTATCTACTGCCTGCAAGTCTATATTGTGGGTTGTTTCTCACTTTGAATGAATGAATGAAAGGCATTTTTATACCGCGCAAAACTTAGCCCCAAGGGGCATCAAGGCGCACTACAGACAGACAAAGAAATCCAAACTCCAATGCCAGGACCAGAAGGCCAGCGGGAAAGCAAAGCCTAATATGCCTGAGAGAAAAGCCAGGTCTTAAGTGACTTTTTAAATATTGCTAAGGATGGTTGACTGGAAAGCTCAAGGGGGAGGAGGTTCCACAGTTTGGGTGCCAAGACGGAAAAAGCTCTACCTCCCCATCTGACCTTGGTAAACCTAGGAACCACCAGCCTGTTCTTTGCAGATGAGCGAAGAGTTCTGATAGGGGTGTAGGCACACAGAAGAGATCTAATGCTTTCAGATCCTGAGCCATGGATAGCACCATGGGCCAAACAGAGAATTTTATAAGAGATCCTAGATGGAATTGGAAGCCAATGGAGATCCCTTCTGGCCATTGTTGCAGATGCTCTCCTAGGGAGACTTAGCACCAGTCTGGCTGCCGCATTTTGTACCATTTGGAGGCGATGGATGGAACCTTTATTGATGCCACCATAGAGGGCATTGCAATAATCTAGCCTCGATAGTACTAAGCCAGCTGTAGCTTGTTTCCGGGCTGCCAAGGATAGATAAGGAGCAATTTTCTTTAAAATTCTGATAGTGCCACAACAAGTTGACACTGTCCTATTTACCTGGGAGTCGAAAGAGAGGGTAGGATCAATTTGTACTCCAAGATTCTTAGCAATAGGAGTAGGGGTTGGGCACTCTCCAAGGGACATGGGCCACCACTCCTTCGACCAAAGATCTTGGCTCCCTCCGAAGACCATAACTTCGGTTTTCTCACCGTTTAATTTTAAGAAATTACACGTCATCCATTTGGAGACTGCCTCCATACAGGTTCTGAACTTGGAAGCAATCTCACAAACTGGCTGGGTGATGGATACCAAGATCTGTGTGTCATCAGCGTATGATAACACATCCAGGCCAAATGATCTTACTACCTATGCAAGTGGGGTAACATAGATGTTAAATAAAAGAGGGCTCAACGAGGAGCCCTGAGGAACCCCACATTGCACCTTTTGGGGATCAGAGAGGAAGTTGCCCATTTTTACTCTCTGCTCCCTGTGATGGAGAAAGGAGGAGAGCAGACTTAGGGCAGAGCCTCCTAATCCGATGTCCTTGAGCCTGGAGATCAGTATTGACGGGGACAGGGTGTCAAAGGCTGCTGTGAGATCTAGTAACACAAGCAGCGAGGGGTGTCCCTTGTCAACCTCCGATCGGATTTTATTTGTAACAACAGTGAGAGCAGACTCAGTGCTGTGAGCTGATCGAAAGCCGTGCTGAGAACTGTCAAGCAAGTTGGAATTTTCAATAAAGGTAGGCACTCTTATGCTTCTTGTGTAAGCCACTTTATGGTCTCTATGACATTGCCTGCTGAATGTTTCTTCCTGCTTCAGCGGGTTTGGAATTTATGCAAATTGCCCCTAATTACCCTTTTTAGGGATTGTGGGTGCACTTGGCATGTTTCTTGTCCCGCCGGCTAATCCCGACGCTTTACTCAGGTTCTAGCTCTTGCCACCACCTCCTTCGACTTCCTTCTATAGGTTGGTTTGTTAGGCTCTGGTTGCATCTCTTCAAGTTCATTTCGCCATTAAGCAGAGCGTAGGCTCTCTCTCTCTCTCTCTATCTCTATCTCTATCTCTATCTCTATCTCTATCTCTATCTCTATCTCTATCTCTATCTCTATCTCTATCTCTATCTCTATCTCTATCTCTATCTCTCTCTCTCTCTCTTTCTCTTTCTCTCTCTCTCTTTCTCTTTCTCTCTCTCTCGTTCTCTCATTCTCTCTCTCGTTCTCTCATTCTCTCTCTCGTTCTCTCATTCTCTCTCTCGTTCTCTCTCTCTTTCGCTCTCTCTTACGTTCTCTCTTTCGTTCTCTCTTTCGTTCTCTCTTTCTCTCTCTCTTTCTCTCTCTTTCTCTCTCTCTCTCTCTCTCTCTCTCTTTCTCTCTCTCTCTCTCTCCATCTTTCCATCTTTCCCTCTTTCTCTCTCTTTCTCTCTCGTTCTCTCTCGTTCTCCCCCCCTTCGGTAACGATGTATCTGGTAGAGACGTTATGTAGCCGCAGATTCCTTAACGCCCACCCAGCCTTCCCATTCTGCAAGAAACTGGCAGAGTGGTGTTCTCTGCTGGCCTCTTCAGTTGCCATTGGGTTAGCGCTCACAGGAGTTCGGTTGTGGCTCCCCTCTGAGTGTTTCCATATACTGTTATCCTCTGCTTAGGGGCCTCTTCCTGTAAAATGGCACAGGAGATTTGTTACCAGTTACCTTCTCTCCAATGTATCGTATTACAAAAATAATTTATGGAGCTACACCTACCAATAGCCCCCGATTATCGTCTTACCAAATAATCAATCAGTTGGCAGTGAAGAAAAGTCAATCGTTTATTAGACAACCAATACTCTATAGAGGAGCCCCTCCGACGTCACCCAGCCAGTGCGTGGGGAAGACTGACGATTCACACTCAATACATGACATATATACTTTCATTACGTTGCATGAGATCAACGTACATGGAAAAGTACTGGTAGGCACAGTAGCTTAAAGGAAAGACCATATATGGCACACAAAGCTCATTTAGAAGTCTGCTTCTGCTATTATTGGGGAGGGTAAGGAGGGGTGACTCCCTTTCGTCTCGGTGCCTGGGAGCACGGGTACGGCACCTCCAGGAATGCGCTGATCACCTCTGAAACCAGATGCGACCTTGGGTCTCAGAACAAGAAAGAATAGTATGAATTCATCTGTCTTTATAACTCAACTAACAGGGCTTACTCGGCTGCTGGAGGGTGGCATGTGACCACCGTCCGAGTCTAATACATGTACAACAAAATGGAGTCTGTTTGGTTCTTAGTCTGCGTACAAAGAAACATAGTGCAAGAGCACAGAAGCCATGGGTACATAAGTAGGCATATATCGGGGAGGGAGGGGCGTTCCTCCTCGGGAATAAAGCGACCAAAGGAATACATTCAAGCTAAAAGTCCAAACTACACTAAGGAACGCAGTCCAACCTGCCAGAGGGTACTTCTTTCCTGTGTCCGTCTAGAGCCTCACAGGCAGGCTCCTATCGTTCATCAAAGAGAAAACAGATCCTCGCAATAATTTTATATGCAGTTGCAACCTGGGCCCCTCTTGGGCTTCTTAGTCTTTCTTTCTGAACAGAGCAATACGATAGTCCAGCTCTCAACGTGTTCAGTCCAGTGTCTCGCTCAATACCCCCGAACTAATCTAGCAATACCCTAGTACTCAAGTCTCTCCCTATCTCCTGCCGTGTTCATCGGGGGTACCGTGTTATTTTCTGGGCCGCAGGTTGTAGCGAACATGACCAGGTGACTCCTGGTCAGCAAACAAAGAAGATGAAGTGGCATTCGTGATGCCTGATTGGTCATGAACTCCTCGTGCAACAACAGGGGCAACAGATTCCGGGGCCAATCCCACTGTTGATGATGAGACCCCTTCCGTGCCCAATGCTCCTTCCTCTTGCCTTTCGATTCCCTGGGCGTCAGAAAAAGAACAACATGAGGAGCTCTTTCGCTCTCCTGGGTCAAAACTCCTTTGGGGTTCTGTTGATCAAAAGGAAGCGGGAAAGGTACTTTCTTCAGGTGGGAAACGTGGATCCAGTGTTTCCGACCATTCACCTTCACCGCTGTCTGAGTAGCCAGCAGGATCTGAACTGGCTCGGTCCACCTAGGCTCCAGACTAGATTTCCGTTGATAATTCCTCACCATCACCCACTGGCCGGTTTCCAAACGATGTCCGGGACCCTCCGGCAGGGGCTGCAGCGCATCTGACATCTGTTGATGGATAAAACGAAGATCTTTAGTCAAAGTATAAAAGTAGTCTGTCATCATTGGATAATCAATTTCTCTGAAGTTCCTTGGTCGTGCATGTAGGAGAGTAGGGTCTGCAATCCTATGATCACCCAGATTTTTGCTTTTTGCTTCACTGGTTTACGACTTTCCCTGGCTGTGGGCCTGCTAATCAGACCCACAGCCTAGCTGTTCTCTCTACTCCAAATTGTACCCAGGTACTGAATTGGCACTGACCCCTCACCAAGTCCCTGTACCCAGGGCTGAGGTGCACCCAGAAGTCTCCCAGGGGCTGCAGCATGTATTATGCCACCCCTGGGCTGACTAACTAAATCAGACACAACTGGCTGCTTGACAGCTGGGGCAAAGTGGTGTACTCACCCTCTGCTATAGATATAGTATTCCTATATCTAAACCTAAATGGGCACACAGATCTCCTATCAGTCACTCCTATGGCAGGCCTTGACAATCCTGAAGGCAGAGTGATTGGAATCGTGTGAGATAGTGCTCTGGCATGAGCTGGGCCTGTCTGCGGCTTTCGGGACCCATCCCTTAGCCGTTTCCATGATATCGCATACCATATACTCTTAAGTGCATTATAATCCTCGCAGTTAAATGCCAACTCTGGTATCGCTTTATCAAAACATGTCGAGTAAGGTGTCATACGAATTGGAATACTAACCCCTCGCCAATTCTGGCGACGGGGTTAGCATTCCACCCTTCTAGAGGGACACGACATGTATGTAACCTGTAACCCCGGTTAAAGTCAGACAGAGCCTTAGCTCCACAAAATGGATGCTGCCACCGAGACACAAGTCTGCCCTCCTGCTGCTGGGAGTCCTCCCAGCCCAGGAGGCAAGGACAAAGGGTTTCCTGCCAGGGGCGGTGCCAGCACCGTCCCAGACAGGATTTTGTGTATCCTAGGTAGGCAGGGCTTTAGAGGAAGGTGACTGCAAGTGGCACCCCGGTGCTCACTGTGCATAGGCCGGCTGGAACCAGTTCCAGGGGCACTCCAGCCCCTGATCTGGGGAAAGCCCGCCAAAGGAGAGGGGTGTAACCACCCCCCTCCTAGTCCCACCCATAGGGCAGGACTTAGTCGCGTGCCAGCCCCTTTTTTCAGGATAAAGGTAGGAACTGGCCCCCTTCCAAATTAGATCAATCTTTGAATCCTGAACCGACCTTCTACACGAAGAACTCAAGACTCTTCTCAAGATTTCTCCCTTGTGACTAAGGAGTAGTCACCCTGCAGCAGCAGGCACCAACCAAGCGTCGCGGTTTGTTGCCAGTCTCTCCTCCGGATCAAGACTGCTCCAGCACGACGAGAACCGGCTTCCCTGGCACCTCTGACCTCAACCTACATCATCAGCCCAGCTGTGATCCGTGGGTGCGTCGAGACCTCGAGGGACCGGCCATCTTCAGAACTGCACGACGCTTGTCCAGCACGACCACCGAGTGACCCTCGACTGAGTGCTTTGGGGTAAGAGAAGCCCCGACCCTGAGCAGCTCCAGCACCGAAGTTCAGCCCCCCTGCATCCACGAGATCTGCGTGGGGCCCTTCTGCTCTTTGCTGCTCACCGCGTTTTCCAGGTCACTTGCCCGTTGGCTAGTGGCCCCCTCACGACGCTCCACGACGACAAACACCGCTGGTCTGGTTGCTCCAGACTGGCCCTTGCTTCCCTCCTTCAGAGAAGCACCCTGGACCCTCCTGGTCCACTCAAGACGCCAATTTAGGTCCACCGCGTGGGCCTTGCATTTGCCAAGACTTGTTGCCCCAATCCTGGGTCCAGCGACGTCGACAGCAGAGACCTTCGTGGGACAGCTCGCACCTCCATCCTGGTCGCCGACAACGCCTCCTGGTCCGAGAGACTGCAGAGCCCAGCAGCGCCCACTCACCTGGCTGAGGTGACTTCGTCCGGTGCCATCCTGGTGCCCACCTAAATCACTGGCTAGTGATTCAGAACTTGGTCCCCTCTGCTTACAGGTTTTCTCCTTCCCTGATCCAGGCTTGGATCACCACAAACTTCTTCACTGGCCGCCTGCCAGCAACTTCTTTCTTCAGGCTCCTGGATCTTCAACAAGGGTTTCCGACGCAACTTGAACCCTATGCAGCCGCAGCCCCTGGGCTAGGTAAACTGAGTACTCCGGTGCTCCAGCATAGTCCAACACCCTAAGTGTTCGGATCCACTCTTGTTTTCGACCCACCTAGTCGGGTTCGCCCGAGAACAGTAACTTTGCAAGTGCTAGTATCCATAGACTTGTTCCCGCATTACGCGTGAGAGTTCCCACTCTGCACACGGCGTCCCTAGGCCTCCTGCTTCTAATCTAAGGGTTCAGCATTGTAGGCCTAGCGTTTCTACAGTATAGAAAAGTATTACTTACCTGCTAGTAACTTCGCATTCCACTTCTTGTGTATATGGTTTTTCGTGCCCCTCCGGCCTTTGTGTAAATTGTGCGACTTTCAGTAATTCTTTAAGAGTTTTGTTGTGTGCTTAGCTCCCTGTCTCATAAAGAGCCAGGGTAGTCTTGTTATAAATAAATATACTTTATTTTTGATAACAACTTGTGTGGTGTCCTTTCACTTGGTGTTCAAGGGGTAATGTGATGGTAAAACAGCTGGCTTAACACGCCCTCTAGAGTCTTAGCCTTAGACTGCTCGTATCCATGCTACTAGGATAGCTGGTCCATAAGGTTGACTTACAACCAATCATCAATAAGGGTTGTTTGGACTGATACATAGTGATCACTAGAATAGTGAGCACTGCATATCAGGCCAACTTCTCACATTGGTGAGCAGCGGTTGGGATTTGAGCTTGCTGTTGTTTTACCACACGTATCCTAAGAATATCATTTGAAAGATCACATAAGTACTAAGGTACATATAACTTAGCTTAGAATACTCTGAGTTCTACTGAACCAGCTGTTGTAGCTCCTAGGGCTTAGCACACCCTAAACTACAACTCTTAGCAAGGGATTAGTAGGCAAACATATAGTGTAGGTAAGTGCACCACTTACACCTCACTAGAAAAGCATGTCTACCCATGGAGAGTCTACTGAGACTCCCCTTGTGGATCTTGACCCTCCACAGGTCAAGTCAACATATGCAGCTCTCAGTTTCCAGGAGATGAGACAAGTGTGTACCTCCAGGAAACTGAAACAGGGGTCTAACCCCACCATTCCCTTTCTAATAGGTCTCTTAGAGACATATGATGCGAGAAAGATTTCTCAGTTAGATGGGAATTTGCCAGCCCTAGAGGGTACCATTGGAGATCCAGACCTCCTTAACACTGAAGACAGAGTTGAGGAGGGGGATCAAGATGACCTCTCTGGGGATGAGGCAGACAAGAGGTCTGAGTTAGTCAGCAGACTTACTAGGGCCAACTTAGACCTACTTAGGGAAGGATCTGGGGGACCCCCAGTACTGACCCTAATGAGGCCTAACCTTGGAGTTAGGAGAGATAGATCTCTTTCTAGGGACTCCAATAGATCTCTGCACTCTAATGCCTCTTCCCAGAGGAGAAGGAACTCTCCCCAGAGGAGATTGACTTCCCCTCAGAGAATAGAGCATGAAGCAAGGATGAGACAGGCTAATCTGAGGATTGAAAGGGAAGAACTTGCCCTGGCCAAAGAGAAGCTTGCCTTTGCTAGAGAGCAGCAGATGAGTGGGGTAGTACCCACTGGGGGCAGCAATCTCCCAAGAGATAGAGAGAAGGGTTTAGATACTAAACACCTGACAAAGATAGTTCCCCCCTTTAAACAAGGGGATGACATCCAGAAATGGATGGCTGCTTTGGAGAGGGCCTGCACTGTGCAGGGCATTCCCCAGAGTCAGTGGGCAGCTATACTGTGGCTCTCCTTTGATGGCAAAGGTAGAGATAAGCTCCTCACTACAAGAGTGGAGGATGCTAACAATTACCAGGTCCTGAAAAATACACTGGTTGATGGGTTTGGTTTAACCACTGAGCAGTACAGGTTGCTGTTCAGAGACACCCAGAAAACTCAGTCTCAGGACTGGTCTGACTTTGTGGATTGTGCCACTAAGGCTTTGGAGGGCTGGTTGCTGGGTAGCAAGGTTACTGATTACACAGGGTTGTATAATCTTATGATGAGAGAACAGATTTTAAATAACTGTCAGAACCAGTTGTTGCACCAGCACCTTGTTAATTCAGATCTGACCTCTCCCCAAGAATTGGGAAAGAAGGCAGACAAATGGGTCAGAACAAGGATCAAGCAGAACCAGAACCAGAACCAGGGTGGTCAGAAGAAAGCACACCAGAAGGGTAATACCAAGAGTGAACAAAATGACCAGAAGTCTTCAACAGGTCCCCAACAAACCAAAGAGGGTGGGGGTCAGGCTTCACAGCAGAAAAAGAAGACTCAAGAAGGCCAGTCAAAAAGGTGGTGCCAGTACTGTAAAAGTAAGTCTCACTGGTTTAGTGAGTGCACCAAAAGAGGAGGGCAAACTCCTACCACTACAGCCCCTAAGGCAACTGCACCCCCTAGTACAGTCAGTAGTGGTAGTGCACCTCCCAAGGGACTAGTTGGGTTAACCTTGGGAACTGAGGAGTCTGACAACTTAGTTGGCACACTCACTCAGGCCGTCCTTGTCTGTACAGGGGATATGGATATGTCCCCTGATGTAAGTCCCAATACTTTGGGCAAATACAGGCAGACACCTTTGATTAATGGCAAAATGGCTCAGGCCTATAGGGACACTTGTGCCAGTGTCACCATGGTGACACCTAACTTTGTGGACCCTGGACAGATCATGCCAGGTACAGATTTCCTGGTGACCAATGCCAGCAACGTCACTACCAGTCATAGTATGGCGATTGTTGCTTTCTCCTGGGGAGGGGTAAGTGGCCAAAAGAAAGTTGTGGTTAGTTCAGACCTCCCAGTGGATTGTTTGTTGGGCAATGATTTGGAGTCATCACTATGGTCAGAAGTGGAGCAGAGGACTCACATGGAAATGTTAGGCTTGCCAGCACATGTGCTTGCTGTGACTAGGTCACAGGCCAGAAGATGCCCCACTGAACAGGTGCTGGATCCTGGAAGAATGGACCAGACACCTTCCAAGAAGAAGAGCAGTAGGGTTAAGGCATTGCCTTCCCCCTTGCCCCAGGTTGAGGATCAAGTCTCTGAGGAGGCTGATCTGAGAGAGCTGAGGGAAACTGAGCCTAAAGAGCTTGAACTTGATCAAGTTGAGTTTCTGGGCTCAGGGGGACCCTCCAGAGAAGACCTGGGGAAGGCACAGTTAGACTGCCCTTCCCTTGAACCCCTCAGACAGCAGGCTGAGGCTGCAGGGAATGCCACAGGTGCCCACAGGGTATACTGGGAAGATGGACTCCTGTACTCTGAGTCAAGAGACCCCAAGCCTGGTGCAACCAGGAGGCTGGTCATCCCCTTGTCTCAGAGGGGTTTCCTTCTCACCTTGGCCCATGAGATTCCCCTTGCAGGTCACTTAGGCCAGACAAAGACTTGGGACAGGCTTGTCTCACACTTTCACTGGCCTCACATGAGTGAGAATACCAAAGAGTTTTGTCGCTCCTGTGTCACTTGCCAAGCCAGTGGTAAGTCAGGTGGCACAACAAAGGCCCCCCTCATACCACTACCTGTGGTGGGGGTTCCCTTTGAAAGAGTGGGGATTGACATTGTTTGTCCAATGGAACCCCAGACAGCATCAGGGCACAAGTTTATACTGGTGGTGGTGGACCATGCCACCAGGTATCCTGAAGCTATTCCACTTAGGACCACTACAGCATCTGTAGTGGCAAGGGCCCTAGTTGGAGTGTTCTCCAGAGTGGGCTTCCCTAAGGAGGTTGTTTCTGACAGAGGTGCAAACTTCATGTCGGGATATCTGACTGCAATGTGGAAGGAATGTGGTGTCAACTACAAGTTCACCACCCCCTATCATCCACAGTGCAATGGGCTTGTTGAGAGATTCAACAGGACCCTCAAAGGGATGATTCATGGACTACCTGAAAAGCTCAGGCGTAGATGGGATGTCCTGATACCCTGCCTCTTGTTTGCTTACAGAGAGGTCCCACAGAAGGGGGTTGGCTACAGCCCTTTTGAACTTCTGTATGGGCATCCTGTAAGAGGACCCCTGTGTTTGGTGAAGGAAGGATGGGAGAGACCTCTCAAAAAGCCTGCAACCAACATAGTGGACTATGTACTTGGTCTCCGCTCCAGGATGGCTGAATACATGGAGAAGGCAACTAAAAACCTTGAGGCCAGCCAAGAACTCCCAAAAACTTGGCATGACCAGAAGGCTGTCCTGACTGTGTACCAGCCTGGACAGAAGGTGTGGGTGCTGGAGCCAGTGGCCCCAGCAGCACTCAAAGACAAATGGTCTGGGCCCCACATCATCATTGAGCAAAAGGGAAAGGTCACCTACCTGGTGGACCTTGGAACCCCCAGGAGCCCCCTCAGGGTGCTCCATGTGAACAGGCTCAAGGCATATGTCGACAGGAAGGACATGAGCTTGCTCATGGCCACAGATGAGGGACAGGAGGAAGAGAGTGACCCTCTCCCAGACCTGCTCACTCAGAATCCTGATGATGGATCAGTAGATGGTGTTGTCTTTTGTGGCAGCCTCTCTGAACATCAGCAACAGGATTGTAGACAAGTTCTGCAATCCTTTAGACATATGTTCTCTCTGACACCCAGTCAAACTGATTGGTGTACCCATGAAGTGGACACTGGAGACAGTCTGCCTGTCAAGAGTAAAATCTACAGACAGCCTGATCATGTCAGAGACTGCATCAAGACAGAAGTGCAGAAAATGTTGGAGCTGGGAGTCATTGAGCCCTCAGATAGCCCTTGGGCTAGCCCAGTAGTTCTAGTGCCAAAGCCTCACACCCAGGGTGGTAAGAAAGAGATGAGGTTTTGCGTAGACTACAGAGGACTCAATGCAGTCACTAAGACTGATGCCCACCCAATACCAAGAGCAGATGAACTTATAGATAGATTGGCTTCTGCCAACTACTTAAGTACATTTGACCTGACAGCTGGGTATTGGCAAATCAGGTTAGCTGAGGAGGCCAAACCCACGACAGCATTTTCTACCCCTGGTGGGCATTATCAATTTGTGGTAATGCCCTTTGGTTTGAAAAATGCACCTGCCACCTTCCAAAGGCTGGTGAATCAAGTTCTCACTGGGTTGGATGACTTCTGTGCAGCATATCTTGATGATATAGCTGTCTTTAGTTCCACCTGGGAGGATCACCTGGTCCACCTGAGGAAAGTGTTGGAGGCACTGCAAAAGGCAGGTCTCACTATCAAGGCCACTAAGTGCCAGATAGGGCAGACACAGGTTGTATACCTGGGCCACCTTGTAGGTGGAGGCCAGGTTCAACCCTTGGAGAGCAAGATACAGGCCATCAAGGACTGGGCTCCTCCAACCACCCAGACTCAGGTTCGAGCTTTCTTGGGCCTGACTGGGTACTATAGGAAATTTGTCAAGAATTATGGGTCCATTGTGACTCCACTTAATGACCTGACAAGTAAAAAGATGCCAAAGAAAGTTCAGTGGACAGCAAGCTGTCAGAAAGCATTCAATGACCTACATCGGGCCATGTGCACAGCACCTATCCTAAAGAGTCCAGATTACTCCAAGACCTTCATTGTCCAAACAGATGCTTCTGAGTTGGGTGTGGGAGCTGTTCTATCTCAGCTGAATTTTGATGGTAACGACCAGCCAATTGCTTTTATTAGCAGAAGGCTGACCCCCAGAGAGAAAAATTGGTCAGCTATTGAGAGGGAGGCCTTTGCTGTGGTGTGGGCCCTGAAAAAGTTGAGGTCATATTTGTTTGGCACTCACTTTAAGATTCAGACCGACCACAAGCCCCTCTTATGGCTAAATCAGATGAAGGGTGAAAGCCCCAAACTACTTAGGTGGTCCATTTCCCTACAGGGGATGGATTTTACAGTGGAGCATAGACCTGGTACTGATCATGGCAATGCTGATGGGCTCTCCAGGTATTTCCACTTAGAGCAAGAAGACTCACCTGGTCAAGGTTAGCTTATTGTCCCAAAGTTTGGGGGGGGGGTCATGTAGGAGAGTAGGGTCTGCAATCCTATGATCACCCAGATTTTTGCTTTTTGCTTCACTGGTTTACGACTTTCCCTGGCTGTGGGCCTGCTAATCAGACCCACAGCCTAGCTGTTCTCTCTACTCCAAATTGTACCCAGTTACTGAATTGGCACTGGGCCCTCACCAAGTCCCTGTACCCAGGGCTGAGGTGCACCCAGAAGTCTCCCAGGGGCTGCAGCATGTATTATGCCACCCCTGGGCTGACTAACTAAATCAGACACAACTGGCTGCTTGACAGCTGGGGCAAAGTGGTGTACTCACCCTCTGCTATAGATATAGTATTCCTATATCTAAACCTAAATGGGCACACAGATCTCCTATCAGTCACTCCTATGGCAGGCCTTGACAATCCTGAAGGCAGAGTGCTTGGAATCGTGTGAGATAGTGCTCTGGCATGAGCTGGGCCTGTCTGCGGCTTTCGGGACCCATCCCTTAGCCGTTTCCATGATATCGCATACCATATACTCTTAAGTGCATTATAATCCTCGCGGTTAAATGCCAACTCTGGTATCGCTTTATCAAAACATGTCGAGTAAGGTGTCATACGAATTGTAATACTAACCCCTCGCCAATTCTGGCGACGGGGTTAGCATTCCACCCTTCTAGAGGGACACGACATGTATGTAACCTGTAACCCCGGTTAAAGTCAGACAGAGCCTTAGCTCCACAAAATGGATGCTGCCACCGAGACACAAGTCTGCCCTCCTGCTGCTGGGAGTCCTCCCAGCCCAGGAGGCAAGGACAAAGGGTTTCCTGCCAGGGGCGGTGCCAGCACCGTCCCAGACAGGATTTTGTGTATCCTAGGTAGGCAGGGCTTTAGAGGAAGGTGACTGCAAGTGGCACCCCGGTGCTCACTGTGCATAGGCCGGCTGGAACCAGTTCCGGGGCACTCCAGCCCCTGATCTGGGGAAAGCCCGCCAAAGGAGAGGGGTGTAACCACCCCCCTCCTAGTCCCACCCATAGGGCAGGACTTAGTCGCGTGCCAGCCCCTTTTTGCAGGATAAAGGTAGAAACTGGCCCCCTTCCAAATTAGATCAATCTTTGAATCCTGAACCGACCTTCTACACGAAGAACTCAAGACTCTTCTCAAGATTTCTCCCTTGTGACTAAGGAGTAGTCACCCTGCAGCAGCAGGCACCAACCAAGCATCGCGGTTTGTTGCCAGTCTCTCCTCCGGATCAAGACTGCTCCAGCACGACGAGAACCAGCTTCCCTGGCACCTCTGACCTCAACCTACATCATCAGCCCAGCTGTGATCCGTGGGTGCGACGAGACCTCGAGGGACCGGCAATCTTCAGAACTGCACAACGCTTGTCCAGCACGACCACCGAGTGACCCTCGACTGAGTGCTTTGGGGTAAGAGAAGCCCCGACCCTGAGCAGCTCCAGCACCGAAGTTCAGCCCCCCTGCATCCACGAGATCTGCGTGGGGCCCTTCTGCTCTTTGCTGCTCACCGCGTTTTCCAGGTCACTTGCCCGTTGGCTAGTGGCCCCCTCACGACGCTCCACGACGACAAACACCGCTGGTCTGGTTGCTCCAGACTGGCCCTTGCTTCCCTCCTTCAGAGAAGCACCCTGGACCCTCCTGGTCCACTCAAGACGCCATTTTAGGTCCACCGCGTGGGCCTTGCATTTGCCAAGACTTGTTGCCCCAATCCTGGTGCCCACCTAAATCACTGGCTAGTGATTCAGAACTTGGTCCCCTCTGCTTACAGGTTTTCTCCTTCCCTGATCCAGGCTTGGATCACCACGAACTTCTTCACTGGCCGCCTGCCAGCAACTTCTTTCTTCAGGCTCCTGGATCTTCAACAAGGGTTTCTGACGCAACTTGAACCCTATGCAGCTGCAGCCCCTGGGCTAGGTAAACTGAGTACTCCGGTGCTCCAGCATAGTCCAACACCCTAAGTGTTCGGATCCACTCTTGTTTTCGACCCACCTAGTCGGGTTCGCCCGAGAACAGTAACTTTGCAAGTGCTAGTATCCATAGACTTGTTCCCGCATTACGCGTGAGAGTTCCCACTCTGCACACGGCGTCCCTAGGCCTCCTGCTTCTAATCTAAGGGTTCAGCATTGTAGGCCTAGCGTTTCTACAGTCTAGAAAAGTATTACTTACCTGCTAGTAACTTCGCATTCCACTTCTTGTGTATATGGTTTTTCGTGCCCCTCGGGCCTTTGTGTAAATTGTGCGACTTTCAGTAATTCTTTAAGAGTTTTGTTGTGTGCTTAGCTCCCTGTCTCATAAAGAGCCAGGGTAGTCTTGTTATAAATAAATATACTTTATTTTTGATAACAACTTGTGTGCTGTCCTTTCACTTGGTGTTCAAGGGGTAATGTGATGGTAAAACAGCTGGCTTAACACGCCCTCTAGAGTCTTAGCCTTAGACTGCTCGTATCCATGCTACTAGGATAGCTGGTCCATAAGGTTGACTTACAACCAATCATCAATAAGGGTTGTTTGGACTGATACATAGTGATCACTAGAATAGTGAGCACTGCATATCAGGCCAACTTCTCACAGTGGAACGCCCCAAACATTAGCTGGCCGCCCAAAAATAACCTCGTATGGTGACAGTCCTGATCAGGAATGGGGGGTAACACGCAAGGACATTAAAGCTAAAGGCAAAGCGTCGGGCCACTTCAACCCGGTGCTTTCCTGTATTTTGGCCATTTTCAATTTCAAACTTCCATTATATTTTTCAACCAACCCTGCAGACTGAGGATGCCGAGCAGCATGAAATTTCTGTTTGATGTGTAATCCATTACAGATATGCTTGATAAGATCTGCATTAAAGTGCCCCCCGTTATGTGACCAAATCACTCTAGGTAATCCGTATCTAGGGAAAAACTCCTTAATCAAAGCTGTGGCTGTTGCTAGGGCAGTGTTTTCCTTGGTGGGGTAAGCCTCTACCCATTTACTGAAAGCTCAAACCACCACCAGAACGTATTTCAAATTATTCACTCTTTCAAACTGAATTTAATCCATCTGAAGGACTTCAAAAGGTAAGGACGGGGACGCAAAGTTTCCACCAAGAACAGATTCCCGCCCTCCTGGATTATGTCGTAAACAAACCATGCAATGCTGAACTAAATTAGTTGCAGTTTTGGCAATATTAGGATTATTCCAAACTGGATCTAACAAAGCAAAAATGCCTTTTGCTCCGACATGCGCTGTTCCATGAGCCATAATTACTACAGCATTAACAAATGCATTGGGAAGCATCCATCTTTGTTTCTCACTTAGGTCAATCCAACAACCATTATCGTTCAACCTCCCCACCTCATTTTCCCAACGGGACTATTCAGCAGGGGTAGCTTCTTTCTGTATTTCTGGGACGCTTTCCATGGTGTTATCAAACATACCAGATTCATCAACCCATCTAGCTGAAATTACAGACATGGGAGACACTTAAGATCTAGCTGTCTCCTTCGCTATTTGATCAGCAAAAGCATTCCCCTCTCCCACAGTATCCACTATTGCCTTGTGTGCACTACATTTCACGATAGCTACCTTTCGGGCAGAGTCAAAGCAGCTAAAACCTTAAGATCAAAGGGCCATGTTGTATTCGTTGGCCATGTGAGGTGAGAAACCCCTTTTCTGCCCACAATTTTCCGAAACTATGAGCCACGCCAAAGGCGTACTGGCTATCAGTGTAAATGTTTACCCTCAATACCTCACAGGCCCGCAATAGTGCTATTAACTCAGCTGCTTGCGCGGAATGATAGGTTTATGCCCAGAAACGCACGAACATCACGTTGAGTACGATGAACAGGCATGTTAAAAATAGTAGACACACATTCAGGAGTTAGTTTCCTCCCCTCTTTCGACTGTAGATGACCGAGATAGGTCACCTCCTGTTGACAATATTGAAACTTAGAAAGAGACACTTTATTGCCGTTGGCTGCTAAATGCGACAGTAATTTAACTGTAGCTTCCTTACAGCCATCCTTAGTGTCTGAGGCTACTAATAACTCGTCCACATATTGGAGGAGGACGTTCCCTGGGGGCAAAGTCAATTCGTCTAAAAGTACTTTCAAAGCTTGACTATAAATACTAGGACTCTCCGTATAGCCCTGAGGAGCACGAAAAAATCTAAAGCTGTGTCCAGATAACGAGAAACCGAAAATATGACGGCTATCAGGGTGTATTGGAATGCTAAAGAAAGCATTCTTCAGGTCTATAACGGAGAAGAACTTAGCTATTTGTGGAATCTTGGTGAGAATTGTTGTGATATTTGAGACCACTGGGTATTAAGGCACAACTACTTTATTAATTTCGCGCAGGTCAATTACAAAACGATAAGTATCAGCATAATCAGGGCCACTTCCTGTAGGGGCCTTTTTTTTAAAAATTGGAAATATAGGGCTTTTACAAGCATTAGAAACCATTTCTTTCACTACGCCTTTGTCGATTAAATCCTGTATGATTGTCAACAATGCCTTCTCACCAGCCGGTGAGATCTTGTACTGTGGAATAAGGGGCAGACAGGCATTCAGTTTTAAAGTGATAGCGACTGGCGGAATATTTAAAAGGCGAACATCCGTATCACCAGTCGCCCACAATGTAGATGGAATGACAGCCAACTCAGGAGGGAGGGGTTCATTTTTCGCAAAACTCTGCCGAGTGTGCTGACCAGGCGATTGAATAGTTAAATACACTCCATCAGGAGAACAATACATTTATGCATGCAATTTCTTCAGCAGGTCCAATCCCAATAAATTTTCCCCACAATGTGACGTCAACAAAAATAGGGAATCCACCGTGACTGTACCTATGGTAAGCGGGAGAGGCTTAGAAATGGGGCTTACTACCGGGATTCCAGAAAACCCAACTGGAACATTATTTTGCCCAGACAGAGCAGCCCCTGGGACCAGTGAACGAGCAATCAAACTATTTATTGCACCCGTGTCTACTAGAAAATCCTCAACAGTCCCCATTAATGGCCCTCTCTGATCGACGGGTACTGCCACTTGGCCCCTACTCTGTCACTGGCTGTCCTACGCATAGTAATACCCATCTGGCCCGTCAGTTCCATAATCTTCATTATAGTACTGAATTATCAAAACAATTTCCCGCT
Source organism: Lissotriton helveticus (assembly GCF_964261635.1). Taxonomy (NCBI): domain Eukaryota; kingdom Metazoa; phylum Chordata; class Amphibia; order Caudata; family Salamandridae; genus Lissotriton; species Lissotriton helveticus. The sequence continues at coordinate 171,195,443 of NC_136069.1, forward strand.
GCCTCACCTCGTGTCACCTCTAATCTTTTCATGTCACTCCGATCAACTCCTCCTCGTCCTCTACCTCTCACGGCTCCGTTGTGCGCTAAGAGGAAAGGACACTGAGCTCGCCAATGCCCTTCCTGTTTACAGTAAGCACATTGGTTTGCTCCCAAAGTAACAGCTGGACCTCCTCCTCGTCCTGCTCCCGCCCCTCTTCCCACTCCGTCTCTACCCCGTCCTCTAGCTACTTGCTGTAATAACACTCGAGTCTTAAGATCCTTAGTCTTTTTGTCAGACTTATCTTTGCTCTCGTTCTCCCTATGTTCATAATATTGGGCCATACTCAAAATAACAGAAGGAGTAGAAGTGGTCCAAGTACTTTCTGTTGCCTAGAGTTAAGCAAGCCGGGCCGAAGACGGCTGTAATGCCAGAAACCGGTCCCCGGAAGCTTGTTTCCTTCCCAGTGTAAGAATTGGCTTTTGTAGTTTGGTTTGCCCTGTTCCCACCATGCACTTGGACAGGAACAGACTAATTTGCATACAGCCAGGTTCTGAAACTGGGATGGTGCAATGAGTTAAAAAACGGTGTTGGATCTAGCCCTGATCTTTTGACTGGGTGAGAGTATTCTGCTTAATTCAGAGACTCTGTCCCTCACCACCCCTTGTTGTAAATATTGTTGCCTAGAGTCGGGCAGATATTTCGGGCAACAGGTTCGTCACAAAACGATTAATCTTATCCCACCTTCCACTGACAAATCTTGCCCACTAAAATCAATGAACACCCCCTCAAATCAAGTAATGAAATCAGACACACTCTCATCCTTCTGTTTGCAAGCAGTTAGTTTATCCCAATCCACCTTGCGGGGTGGAATTAATGAATGCATATCTATACTACTATTATAGAGCAAGAACTTTGGACCTTTGAGGCGGGTAAACTCGGGAACCACAGCGCCAATCCACACACCCGATACATCATTGTAATCGTCAGGGTGTGCAGATGGACATAGGCTATATAAAAAAAATATATATACGTTATTTAAAAAATTGACCATAAAAAAAAAGTAGTCCCTTGCAAGTAGCGCCGGCTGCGACCTGCGTGGTGACATCAGGAGCGCGGGGAGGAGCGGCCTGCAGGAGCGGAAGAGGAGCGGCCTGCAGGAGCGGAAGAGGAGCGGCGGACAGGTGGGGAGGAGCGGCGGACAGGCGGTGAGGAGCGTCGAGGAGCGGCGGGGAGGAGCAGTGAGCGGCGGATGAGGTAGGTTACAGGCGGTGAGGAGCGGCGAGGAGCGGCGGGGAGGAGCGGCGGATGAGGTAGGTGGGAGCGGCGGATGAGAACATGAGAACATTACAAGTGAGCAAAAAACAAAAGCAAACGTTACATTAAATGAAGCAAAAGCAAAAATGACAATCGTGAGCCAAAAAAATACAAGAGCTAGAAAATGGTGCATTACAAAAGTGACAATCGTGAGCGTAGCAAACGGTGCATTACAGGAGGAAAAAGTGACGTGTGCAGGTTGCAAAAGCATACAAAGTAAACATAGAGGTATAATACTGCAATATATGGAGGAAGGCTCTGGGGGACCCACGGACAGCGGCGGGGGGCCTGAAGCCTAATTGCTCCCGGACAATGTCGGGACGGGCTGCTAGTATGTAATAATCCAACCCGGAAAAGCTAAAATTTCCGGTCTTGATTTATCTCCGGGTTTCCGATCCTTGTCCCAGTCTTTGATTTGATCCCAAGTTCCTCCCAACTCGTTAACATGAGAATGATCATGCACCTGTCGCCATACATCGACAGGGACCAGTAACCCGAAAAATAATTCTATATCAGCTAAGGTCATCACAGCCGATGAAGCGGCCTCAGTGAGTTCCTTATTGTGAGAAGTTGGCCTGATATATAATGTTCACTATTCTAGTGAGCACTTTGTATCAGTCCAAACAACCCTTATTGATGATTGGTTGTAAGTCAACCTTATAGACCAGCTATCCTAGTAGCATGGATACGAGCAGTCTAAGGCTAAGACTCTAGAGGGCGTGTTAAGCCAGCTGTTTTACCATCACATTACCCCTTGAACACCAAGTGTAAGGACACCACACAAGTTGTTATGAAAATAAACTGTATATTTATTTATAACAAGACTACCCTGGCTCTTTATGAGACAGGGAGCTAAGCACACAACAAAACTCTTATAAAAATACTTCAAGTTGCACAATTTACACAAATGCCCGAGGGGCACGAAAAACCATATACTATGAAAGTGGAATGCGAATTACTAGCAGGTAAGTAACTATTCTCATAGACTTTAGAAACGCTAGTCCTACAATGCTAAACACTTAGATTAGTTGCAGGAGGCCTGTGGACGTCGTGTGCAGAGTGGGAACTCTCACGCGTAAGCCGGGAAAAAGTCTATGGAAGCTAGTAAAGACAAAGTTACTGTTCTCGGGCGAACCCGACTAGGTGGTTCGAAAACGGGAGTGGATCCGAACACTTAGGGTGTTGGACTATGCTGGAGCACCGGAGTACTCAGGTTACCTAGCCCAGGGGCTGCGGCTGCATAGGGTTGAAGTTGCGTCGGAAACCCACGTTGAAGATCCAGGAGCCTGAAGAAAGAGTTGCTGGCAGGCGGCCAGTGAAGAAAGTTCGTGGTGATCCAAGCCTGGATCAGGGAAGAAGAAAACCTGAAAGCAGAGGGGACCAAGTTCTGAATCACTAGCCAGTGATTAAGTGGGCACCAGGATGGCACCGGGCGAAGTCACCGCAGTCAGGTGAGTGGGCGCTGCTGGGCTCTGCAGTCTCTCGGACCAGGAGGCGTTGTCGGCGACCAGGATGGAGGTGCGAGCTGTCCCACGAAGGTTCTTGCTCTCGACGTCGCTGGACCCAGGATTGGGCAACAAGTCTTGGCAAATGCAAGGCCCACGCGGTGGACCTAAAATGGCGTCTTGAGTGGACCAGGAGGGTCCAGGGTGCTTCTCTGATGGAGGGAAGCAAGGGCCAGTCTGGAGCAACCAGACCAGCAGTGTTTGTCGTCGTGGAGCGTCGTGAAGGGGCCACTAGCCAACGGGCAAGCGACCTGGACAACGCGGTGAGCAGCAAAGAGCAGAAGGGCCCCACACCGATCTCGTGGATGCAGGGGGGCTGAACTTCGGTGCTGGAGCTGCTCAGGGTCGGGGCTTCTCTTACCCCAAGGCACTCAGTCGAGGGTCACTCAGGCGTCGTGCTGGACAAGCGTCGTGCAGTTCTGAAGATGGCCGGTCCCTCGAGGTCTCGTCACACCCACGGATCACAGCTGGGCTGATGATGCAGGTTGAGGTCAGATGTGCCAGGGAAGCCGGTTCTCGTCGTGCTGGAGCAGTCTTAATCCGAAGGAGAGACTGGCAACAAACCGCGATGCTTGGTTGGTGCCTGCTGCTGCAGGGTGACTACTCCTTAGTCACAAGGGAGAAATCTTGAGAAGAGTCTTGAGTTCCTTCTTGTAGAAAGTTGGTTCAGGATTCAAAGATGATCTGACTTGGAAGGGGGCCAGTTCCTACCTTTATCCTGAAAAAGGGGGCTGGCACGCGACTAAGTCCTGCCCTATGGGTGGGACTAGGAGGGGGGTGGTTACACCCCTCTCCTTTGGCGGGCTTTCCCCAGGCCAGGGGCTGGAGTGCCCCTGGAACTGGTTCCAGCCGGCCTATGCACAGTGAGCACCGGGGTGCCACTTGCAGTCACCTTCCTCTAAAGCCCTGCCTACCTAGAATACACGAAATCCTGTCTGGGACGGTGCTGGCACCGCCCCTGGCAGGAAACCCTTTGTCCTTGCCTCCTGGGCTGGGAGGACTCCCAGCAGCAGGAGGGCAGACTTGTGTCTCGGTGGCAGCATCCATTTTGTGGAGCTAAGGCTCTGTCTAACTTTAACCAGGGTTACAGGTTACATACATGTCGTGTCCCTCTAGAAGGGTGGAATGCTAACCCCGTCGCCAGAATTGGCGAGGGGTTAGTATTCCAATTCGTATGACACCTTACTCGACATGTTTTGATAAAGCGATACCAGAGTTGGCACATAACCGCGAGGATTATAATGCACTTAAGAGTATATGGTATGCGATATCATGGAAACGGCTAAGGGATGGATCCCGAAAGCCGCAGACAGGCTCAGCTCATGCCAGAGCACTATCTCACACGATTCCAAGCACTCTGCCTTCAGGATTGTTAAGGCCTGCCATAGGAGTGACTGATAGGAGATCTGTGTGTCCATTTTAGGGTTAGATATAGGTATACTATATCTAAAGCAAAGGGTGATTACACCACCTTGCCCCAGCTGTCATGCAGCCAGTTGTGTCAGATCTGGATGGCCAGCCAGGGGTGGCATAATACATGCTGCAGCCCCTGGTAGGCCCTGGTTACACCTATGCCCTGGGTACCTAAGGTACACTGTACAGGGACTGATAAGGTGACTCAGTATCCAATTAGATATGTACCTAGGGTACATGGAATCCATTTTACAGAGAGAGCAGTAGGCCTGGGGTCCTGAATAGCAGGGCCCCAGGTCAACTAAGTCAGAAAACCAGCAAAACACCAGGCAAAAAGTTGGGGGCAACCATAGTCAGGGATCTACCTTCCTACACTTATAATAAGCAGTGGGATTTTTCCGAGGGGCGGGTAGCTGGGACTTCAGGGAAATAACCTCGCTTCTCTTCCAAGGGTTATAAACCCATTGCTCTTGGAATCGGGCTTCAACACGAGCTTGAATGATTTGATTACCATTGTCCCTGACCTCAGGGATTTTTGGGTGATAGATGGGATGAATTTCCTGCACGGGATGTTGAGTATCCCAATTCTGGCATTTAGTAAACAACCTTTCCCGATACTTCAATATGGTCACCAGATTCCCATATACATCTTCTAATCCTAATTCAAATTTATGTGCCCGATCCACAATGTCATATAGGACCTGTGGGGCTCTTCCATCTGCGAAACATTGTTCCCATAGGGCAGTGGTTCCCAATCTGTGCGCCGCGGCACCCCGGTGCGCCGTCAAAACCAGCCTGGGGCGCCGCGCATCAAGCACACAGTTTGGAACCACTGAGCAGAGAAAGACGTGCATCTCCTTCGAGGACTGTGTTCGTGCGGTCCTCTTTTTATGTCTATGACCGCAAGCGTATTGAACAAGCTCACGGTCATGCCAAGAATGGCAATGGATCAGTATGTGCAGTTCCAATACAAAAGGGATAAACTTGCTTGGGGAATAGAGGGGTTTTATTTCCGACCTCATGAGAACATTTTATGATCATTATTATATTGTTGTAGCTCTGCATATATTTATACCTGTGACTGTACATTGTTCGACTGAGTTCCGGCGATTGTGAACTAACCTCCTCTTTATCTGTTAACAATGAGGCTTGGATTGCATTCCGCTTTCAAGCCTCCCTTTTAATCCCTTCTTCATAGTGCATCCTGAGTGAGTGTTCGTGTTCCCATCGACAGTGACTGGGACACCGCACTGCCTGCTGAGGAATTGGAGCACTCAATACTCCAAGATGCCATTATTTTCATGGAGTTTAGTTGACAATTAGGCTAGGTTTCTTTTCAATCCTTCAAGCGCACTTCAAATGCATACTTACATCAGACCGTTCAGTTCCTCTGCGCTGTCCTCCGTTATATTGGCACCTTTACTACAGTTGCTGCTCTTCATTCCTTCAGCCGATTGTCGTTCTGTTTGTGCATAGGAGCGGACTCCCAGAGGTGAGTAAAAGGAGTAGTAAAATTTACGGGGCCTGTTACGTGTAACTCTTTAAATTACTTATTATCTCTACGTAATTTGTTTTTGTGATTACAGGTTTGCACCGTGAGTACTTACTTACCTTTCAAATTTCACATCAGGGTGTACATGTGTGCCGCTCTGTATGACTTTGAATTCTAATGCCTGCTATCCAGGGACTTTCCAGTAACTAGTTTTATTAAATATGCTACTAGCACACCACTTAAACCACCATCATTTACCAGTTCTTTCTATCCGTACTTACAGGATGTCACTTCTTAGTTCTGAGGAGACCCTAGTATCGGGTAGAAATGTTGCAGACACACCCTGGTAACAAACAAATAACTTTTCTAACTGCAAATTGGAATGTTTAGAGAAATTTTGGAGTTGTTTGTTACTCATTCATTAACCTTTTTTTACTTTCTGATAGTTGTATCAGTTTGGCTTCAGTAATGGAACACACTGCATTGTGTTGCAATTTGCAATGTGACTTCTCTTGGACTTTGTTTAAAAAGTGAATATATAAATAGCTATTATTCTAAATTAAGATGGTTTAGTGTGATTTTATTTTATATACTATGAAGCATATAGGCTACGTAGTCTTTCTATTGAAAAATTATCTTACTAAAAGATAACAATTGAGAACCACTATTGCCTTAATATTGTATCTTAACTAGGTTTCCATAGGTCTATGGGTTGCTCTTGTAACCTGATGAGAACTCAGTTGCTTGTAGCAGTGCACCTCCTGCTAAAAAAGACTCAAATTAAATACTCCTGAGGCCGGGCTTAAATCGCCCCACACTATATATTTTTTTACCATAGTGGGGAGCCGCGGCCAACGGCTAATAGGTCAAGGGAGCCGCGGTTTGAAAAAGTTTGGGAACCACTGCCATAGGGAAATTGAGCGATTGGCCATAGTTTCTAAAGCATATTGCTGCATAACTGGTTCGTAATCCTTCCTGGTCCCCCATATATCTGTAATCTTATAGATGGCGTTCCGCACCCATTGGGATTCTTGATCTATTACCATCTGTTTCTCCCTCGATCCCACCGTATTGCGGGTATACAGCCGCCGGGCGCCCAGAGTCCAGGAGGCATGGGAGGGGATCGAATCAATCATTGCGGGAGTTGACGTGGCCGAAAAAGAAGGCCAAGCCGAGGCCGGTGAAGCTAATGTTACAGAGGACATAATGGGAGGGGACGGGCCACTAGTCAATAATGTAGCCGTGGCTGGTACTGGGGAGTCGGGAGTGAAAGTTGGCCCCATAGGCGTAGAGGCTGTAGTAACAGCCGGGGCCGTAGCTTGTGGGGCGGACGAAGCGGGGGCCATTACAAGTGTTATCGCGGGGTATACTCGTTGCGGGGCATAAGGAGGCGGGGGACGCACATCCAATAGGTCCTCAATTTCATCTTCCGGCTCAGTTCGAGCTGTGTAACTTTTATCCGCCTATAACCTAAACTGTCTATACATTCAACGTTTCTCAGTTTGTTCCCTATCGTATTCTACAGCCTTATGGGTTATGATCTGACCATTTTTGACCGTCCATCAGCACCCCCTTTTGTACCGCTTTTGGCCGCCATAAGTGTGGCAGGGTATGCTCAGACGTGAGTCCCTTGCTCACTTTGCCACTGGATTCAAGCAAGCCGGGCTGAAGAAGGCTGGAATGCCAGAAACCGGTCCTCGGAAGCTTGTTTCCGGTCCAGGGAAGACATGGCTTGGCAGATCGGGCTGGACTGTTCCCATGAGGCACAGGGTCAGACTGATTTGCATATAGCCATGTCTGAACTGGGGTGGCAGAGTGGGCTAAAGAACGGTGATGGATTAAACCCAGATCTTTTGACTGGGTGTGAGTGTTTGATTGATTCAGATGCTCCGTCCATCAGCACCCCCTTTTGTACCGCTTTTGGCTGCCATAAGTGTGGCAGGGTATGCTCAGACGTGAGTCCCTTGCTCACTTTGCCACTGGATTCAAGCAAGCCGGGCTGAAGAAGGCTGGAATGCCAGAAACCGGTCCTCGGAAGCTTGTTTCCAGGGAAGACATGGCTTGGCAGATCGGGCTGGACTGTTCCCATGAGGCACAGGGTCAGACTGATTTGCATATAGCCATGTCTGAACTGGGGTGGCAGAGTGGGCTAAAGAACGGTGATGGATTAAACCCAGATCTTTTGACTGGGTGTGAGTGTTTGATTGATTCAGATGCTCCGTCCATCAGCACCCCCTTTTGTACCGCGTTTGGCCGCCATAAGTGTGGCAGGGTATGCTCAGACGTGAGTCCCTTGCTCACTTTGCCACTGGATTCAAGCAAGCCGGGCTCAAGAAGGCTGGAATGCCAGAAACCGGTCCTCGGAAGCTTGTTTCCGGTCCAGGGAAGACATGGCTTGGCAGATCGGTCTGGACTGTTCCCATGAGGCACAGGGTCAGACTGATTTGCATATAGCCATGTCTGAACTGGGGTGGCAGAGTGGGCTAAAGAACGGTGATGGATTAAACCCAGATCTTTTGACTGGGTGTGAGTGTTTGATTGATTCAGATGCTCCGTCCATCAGCACCCCCTTTTGGCCGCCATAAGTGTGGCAGGGTATGCTCAGACGTGAGTCCCTTGCTCACTTTGCCACTGGATTCAAGCAAGCTGGGCTGAAGAAGGCTGGAATGCCAGAAACCGGTCCTCGGAAGCTTGTTTCCGGTCCAGGGAAGACATGGCTTGGCAGATCGGGCTGGACTGTTCCCATGAGGCACAGGGTCAGACTGATTTGCATATAGCCATGTCTGAACCGCGGTGGCAGAGTGGGCTAAAGAACGGTGATGGATTAAACCCAGATCTTTTGACTGGGTGTGAGTGTTTGATTGATTCAGATGCTCCGTCCATCAGCACCCCCTTTTGTACCGCTTTTGGACACCATAAGTGTGGCAGGGTATGCTCAGACGTGAGTCCCTTGCTCACTTTGCCACTGGATTCAAGCAAGCCAGGCTGAAGAAGGCTGGAATGCCAGAAACCGGTCCTCGGAAGCTTGTTTCTGGTCCAGGGAAGACATGGCTTGGCAGATCGGGCTGGACTGTTCCCATGAGGCACAGGGTCAGACTGATTTTCATATAGCCATGTCTGAACTGGGGTGGCAGAGTGGGCTAAAGAACGGTGATGGATTAAACCCAGATCTTTTGACTGGGTGTGAGTGTTTGATTGATTCAGATGCTCCGTCCATCAGCACCCCCTTTTGTACCATTTTTCGTTTTGAGCAACTTCTCTTCCCTTATACGACGGCGTTTCGCCTCTTTCTGCTACAGCTTTAAAGAATCGAACATTGCCTGACTGCTTCTTTTGGCGAACAATCGATCCTGTAAATACTGTATCTTTTTCTCATCAAATGATCCATTTAAGGGCCATTGTAATTCCACGTTATCCTTTGTGTATTTGTGCCATAAATTATTAAACAAAATAGGCGTAAGGCCATGTTTTACATACATATCAAAATTTGGGCTGCCCTCTGGCGGAGCAGGCTGGCTTTCCTCCAATCGTCCGCTCTTACAGCGGCAACAACATCCATAACATATTTTACTAAAACACAGCATTTTGTTTATGCACAATACACCCGCTCACAAGCTCTCAGACATGGCCATGTGCACGCATGCTCAATCTCTCCTCAAACAGGGTCTGACACATAAAAAGGACGAACAAAACATACAATATTTTACATTGACATGTCTTTTTCCAAAACCAAACAACCAAAGAACAGAGCCCATTGACTCTCGTTCGTGGAGAGCTCGTAGATTTCAACCACCAGACCAACAGATACCAGAGACAGGCAGTCCCGAGACTACCAAGAGGCCATCAGACAGGAACTAACCACAGACCGGCCTACAGACTATCCTGCGATCTCCCTGGTTCACCTTCAAAACTATTCTGACTGAGCCCGCTGCCTTAGCGCTGCTTCAGATGTGTCCAAAAGACTACCCAGTTGCAACCACAGGCTTTTCTAAGAACAGTCCGGCCGGGTGCCCACCACACGTGCCACGCCAAGGCGTCTGATCGAAAACCTCTATTATTCACCAAACAAGTCTGTGGAGCATCTGCTCGTGCAGCCTCAATGCCACCCCGTCAGACCTCCAAAGTTCTCCGTGGTACGCCGACCACCAGCCAAATACAGTTAACTGTTTCCAAGACGCCACTCAACAGCATAATCCAAAGACACCAAATAAATACTCACCTGGTGCACACAGGTACAATTGCGTGTTCTCCACTGCCCATTCCTGAAGACAAACACGGTCAGCTCCTGGGTTACGCCCGTAGGACTCCGGCGACGGGTCACTAGCAGCTGGGGCTCTCTGATCGTGAGAGCGGAGTTCAGCCAGAATCGTTAGTCAGTCCACCCCCTCGACCAGAGTACCCCTTCATTTGTCCTTTCTCACCCCGTGTTACGGGAGGACGACCCCAAACGCGGAGTCCCATCAGAGTCGCTAAGGAATCTGCGGCTAAAGAACGTCTCTACCAGATACATGGTTACCGAAGTTAATTAACTCGTACAACAGCCGTCAAGCATCAACAGCCACTCTGTCGTATTACAAAAATAATCTATGGAGCTATACCTACCAATAGCCCCCAATTATCGTCTTACCAAATAATCAATCAGTTGGCAGTGAAGAAAAGTCAATTGTTTATTAGACAACCAATACTCTATAGATGAGCCCCTCCGACTTCACCCAGCCAGTGCGTGGAGAAGACTGACGATTCACACTCAATACATGGCATATATACTTTCATTGTGTTACATGAGATCTCCTACATGGAAAAGTCCTGGTAGGCACAGTAGCTTAAAGGAAAGACCATATATGGCACACAAAGCTCGTTTAGAAGTCTGCTTCTGCTATTATTGGGGAGGGTCAGGAGGGGTGACTCCCTTTCGTCTCGGTGCCTGGGAGCACGGGTACGGCTCCTCCAGGAATGCGTTGATCACCTCTGAAACCAGATGCGACCTTGGGTCTCAGAACAAGAAAGAATAGTATGAATTCAGCTGTCTGTATAACTCAACTAACAGGGCTTACTCGGCTGCTGGAGGGTGGCACGTGACCACCGTCCGAGTCTAATACATGTACAACAAAATGGAGTCTGTTTGGTTCTTAGTCTGCGTACAAAGAAACATAATTCAAGAGCGGGAAAGGAGTTCATGTATTGACATAACTAATTCATCTAAACTATGAAATACATATGAATATAGATACATCATGCTAACACACAAGATTACGATAAATGTAGAGAATCGATTTTATCCCTCAACTGAAGCTTGCCTAAGTTTGTTCAACAGCTTAGGTCTCACGGTCAACCACCAAAAGTCATCGACCCTTCCATCAAAGAGATTAATATTCCTGGGAGTGGCCTTGGATAACGCCCAAGATAAAGCATTTTTATTACAGGACAGACGACGAGGAGTTACCCTCGGGCTGTTGAGAAAAGTCAGTTTCAGTGTGTCTGTTCACATCGCTCCTAGGGATGATTTCCTCGGCGATATCCCTTTCTCCCTTCTGAAAATGAGGCCTCTACAGGAGGAGCTGGAAAAGCAATAGATTCAAATAGAGGGATCATTTGATGGTATTTTAAAAATCAATCAAGGCATGACAGAAGCTTTAACATGGTGGGCACAAGCCAACCATCTATCCGAGGGTCTTACTTTCTTTCCTCAGATACCAGATTACATGAGAACCATGGAGGAATACGTTGAGTGCTGGGATGCCATCTGCAAGGCCTACAAATATGTGAAAAGTGGTCTCCGGACCAAAAGAGCACACACATCAATCAGCTGGAGCTCAGAGCAATCTATCTAACTTCTGAAGCTTTCCTGCCAAACATAATAAGATTTGTTAGTTCACACAGATACCACCAGCATATGCACTATGTGAACAAACAACAGGTCACAAGATCGCTGGCCCTTTCCAGGGAGCTCAAGTGATCTGGCACCGGGTCTTGACACACAGAATAACACTTTGATCAGAGCATGTTCCCGGGACAAACAACATCTTAGTAGACACGCTAAGCATAACAAGGAGCAGCTGCCACAAATGGGAGCTTTCAGTTTGCTCCGAACAAGATCTTCTCTCCCTGGGGCAACCTGCCTCTGAATCTCTTTGCAAAAAAGAAAACCAGAAATGGCAGATTTTTTTTATGCAAGTTGGCATCCATATCCAGGGATGTGTGGGAATACGTTATCGATAACATGGTCAGGGACCTATGCCTACTCTTTTCCCCAGATACCTCTTATACTAAGAGTTCTCAGCAACATAAAGGCAGAACAGGGACACATATTCCTGATAGCGCCTAGGTTACCTAGACGGTACAAAAGGGGGTGGTGATGGACTGAGCATCTGAACCAATCAAACACTCACACCCAGTCAAAAGATCTGGGTTTAATCCATCACCGTTCTTTAGCCCACTCCGCCACCCCAGTTCAGACATGGCCATATGCAAATCAGTCTGACCCTGTGCCTCATGGGAACAGTCCAGCCCGAACTGCCAAGCCATGCCTTCCCTGGACCGGAAACAAGCTTCCTAGGACAGAAACCGGTCCTAGGAAGCTTAAACCCAGTACTCCAGTATTAGGGTGTCTTTCATAGATTCACATGCCTGAATCATTCCCCGTCGTCGGAGTGGGAGTCCCACGGTATATAAAAAGCAGTAATATGCAATAATATCCTTCGAAAATCTTGGTAATAACCAACCAGGAAGTAAAGTAGCCCAAGCTATAAGAGTAAACACTTACACACTCATGACTATCCTAGTCATTTTGTATAGACCAAACTGCAGCCAATCAGGCGACAGCACCCACCAGAATGTTCTCCCCAGAGGCTCAGGGTCTCAGATTTTCTACCACACGTCGTGTGAAGGGAGTCTCCCTGAGCTCTGCTCTGTTTTCTTCAATTGTCTTCATTTTTCTTAAATTTTTTCTTCATAATATCACAGTTTTGTAATGTCTTCTTACATGAAGTCTACCTTCAGACCCTGCGTCACTTGTGGGAAGCTGAGACCTTTTCCTGTGAACCCTCATGAAGAGTATATGGACCAGCACTCTGCCTGTCTCTGACATGGTAGGAGGAGAAGGGGTTGTTCTTGTGCTTAGACTATACCCCCCTTCTGATGTGGGAGGATTTTTTTGTTTGTCCTGCACATTAAGGTTTTAAGTGATGCTTCTCCTCTACTTCACCAGCTGAAGTAACATCACGATTAAGAGGTCTCTGGCCTTCTTTGAGTCTGCCTCCCACATCTACGCCCACGAGATTTACTCTCAGGCGTCTAGATTCACTCTGCACACTTTTCTACGTGAAAATATGCCAGCTTGTTGACAATACGGTCGATGTACTCTCTGACAACAATCTCTGCCGTCACTGGTGCTCTGCAACGACAACGCCTCTAGGCATTCATTGACGACAGTGAGGACAGTGCCCTCTTGTCGACTGCAGGCTCGTCGACCATTGGGAGTTTCGTCGATGGTAAATTTCTTTGACAGTTGGCCTCGTCGACGGTAGGCTCGTCGACGGTAGGCTCGTCGACGGTAGGCTCGTCGACGGTAGGCTCGTCGACGGTAGGCTCGTCGACGGTAGGCTCGTCGACGGTGGCCTCGTCGACGGTGGCCTCGTCGTGAGCCCTGTATATGGTAGGCTCGTAGACGGTGAGCTCCGTAGACGGTGAGCTCCGTAGACGGTGAGCTCCGTAGACTGTGAGCTCCGTAGACGGTGAGCTCCGTAGACGGTGAGCTCCGTAGACGGTGAGCTCCGTAGACGGTGAGCTCCGTAGACGGTGAGCTCCGTAGACGGTGAGCTCCGTAGACGGTGAGCTCCGTAGGCGGTGAGCTCCGTAGGCGGTGCGCTCCGTAGGCGGTGAGCTCCGTAGACTGTGAGCTCCGTAGACTGTGAGCTCCGTAGACTGTGAGTAGACGGTGAGCTCCGTAGACGGTGAGCTCCGTGGACGGTGAGCTCCGTGGACGGTGAGCTCCGTAGACGGTGAGCTCCGTAGACGGTGAGCTCCGTAGACGGTGAGCTCCGTAGACGGTGAGCTCCGTAGACGGTGAGCTCCGTAGACGGTGAGCTCCGTAGACGGTGAGCTCCGTAGACGGTGAGCTCCGTAGACGGTGAGCTCCGTAGACGGTGAGCTCTGTAGACGGTGAGCTCTGTAGACGGTGAGCTCTGTAGACGGTGAGCTTCATCAACATTCAGCTTCGACATCAGTTGGCTTAGTTGACGGATGACCCTGTCAACTGTTGGATTCGTCGACGGTTGAGCCCGTTGACAGTTGGTTTCACACACTGTTGACTTTTATGCACAATGCTTTTGTAGACGATTTATTTCGTCGACGGCAGCTTTCCGCTACATCCACGTGATGGCGTGATGGTTTTTTACTTCCGCCATTATTCTTCTTGGACAGCACATAGCCGTATGAGCATGTTTTTTCTTCAGATCAGAATTATGTATTTGACAGCAAGGCTGCCATGGCCTGTACCATGGCGGGATTACGTCTTCTCTTATGACTGGAGTTCTATTGCATTCTCCTCTGGTGAATATTGGAGGTTTTCCCCTCCTTATGAAGAGAGCGGCAAATCGTTTTCTCCTTTCCCCTCGTCCTGGGGAAACCACAGAAACAAGTTTGTTCAGTTCCTATCATAGACTTTATTTAGCAAGAAGCTGTTAAACTCATGCAGAGGCCAAACTCTGTGCCGGCGTTTTTTTTCCACGCCTCGACAAGAAATGTGACGCTCCCCACTATTCACCTGCTTTTCTAGTCTCTCAGCCTACCCTGACTCAGTCATTACTCAGGCGGCACAGCGATTATCTTGCAAGCCAGTTGGGCAGGTATGCCGCCAGATGTGCTCTGAGGTGTTGGCGCTAGTAGAACTTATTCCAGAATCCTCCAAGCCTCACGCTTTGAAGATCCTGCAGGAGGGAGAGAGAGAGAGAGAGAGAAGTGCATCAGAAATGATACACTGTGCAGCGGTCATTGCGTGTACAGGTTTTTGACAGCTCGCAATAGGGGAATTCTGGCAAAAACAATTTTGCTTCAATGCTACGTCTTTCGCAAGGAGGTTCAGACTTCAATACTTCACTTGCCTTTTGATTGAGGATCCCTTCTGGCCAGCATGTTGATGAGACACTGCAGACCATCTTAAAGGACACAGATACTGCCCGCACCCTATGGATATAGAATCGCAGCCTTTTCGTGGTGCCGAGGACGTAGCTTCACGTCCTTTTTTCAAGGGAGTTCCATCCAGTATTGGCTCCTACAATCAGAACCAACTGCGTTACTCAAATCAAACGCAGTCTCATAGGCAAAGTACCAACAGGTCCTACATAGAAAATCATCGTACAGCAGAGGCAACTCTTCTAAGAAACAATGGATTACCTTGAACCCACCGTTATTCCCTCGAAAAACGTCGGAGGTCCAATATCTCACTTTTATTCCAATTGGTCAAAGGTGACAGAGGACCTTTGGGGTTTTAAACGTCATGCCCAAGGGCACACTCTAGAATTTGTCAAATTTCCCTCTTCCTACACCTCCAACGGGACCTCCACCTTCTCATCTACGGGAGCCGTTTGCACAATTGTTTATATGGATACAAACAGGGACCGTCGGAGTGGTTCCGAATCTCCAACAGCGTTAGTGTTTACTCTCAGTTCCTCATCAACAAGCAAATCAGGAAAGTAGTGCATGATTTTAGATCTTTGCGCAAACTTTACAAATGTTGTCCCTCAAGAAAGTCCTAAAGTTCTTATGCCAGAACGACTTTATAACTACTCTCAATCTCCAGGATGTCTATTTTCATGTGCCAATCCTTCCTAAGCACAGGGAGGGGCTACGCTTTACAAAAGGTACAAAACATTTTCAATTAAAGTCCTACCTTTTGGACTTAGGTCCACTTCACGTGTCTTTAAGTAGATCCTGGCACCTGTGGCAGCCTATCTACGTCTGCAAGGCATACAAATTTATCATTACTGAGACAACTGTATAATAAGGGCTCGCTCTTATTTACAAGCAGTCCAGCACACCCAGACTTGTCAGTCACTGTTTCAAAACCTGGTTTTCAATAAATCATGACAAGTCCCAACTAGTACTAGCTCCGATATGAACGTTTCTCGGAGCATCAATCAATACAAACCTAGCAACGACGGGCCTGCAGCTCCCACTTGGTGGTTCTTCTACATACAAAAAAGTCAGTTTCAGTAGATCCTCAGTCATTCCTGGCCATGGCATCCACCTGCATCCCGTTGGTTCCCAACTACAGATTACACATGAGAAAATTGCTAGAGGAGCTAGACAAGCAGTGGTTGCAGGTCTCCAGTTCATTCGAAGATCTCATTCAAATCACTCTTCGGATGCAAGAGGCCTTTTGTTTGGTGGGTCCAAGAAAGAAATTTGTAGAAGGGGTGTGCGTTTCCTTCAAGAAGCGCCAAATTACACAATCACCACAGACGCATCCCTCGAGGGTTGGGGAGCATATCTTCAAGGGCTGAAGGTCAGCAGGAAATGGAACCCTTAACAAAAGGCTTGGCACATCAATCTGCTAGAGCTAGGTGCCATCTTCTTAGCCCTCAAATCCTTTCGTGCAATCATTCAAGGGGCCACAGTATTGGTTTGCACAGACAATACTTCAAGTATGCATTACTTAAACAAACCGGGAAGTACGAGGTTGGTTCTTTTATCTCAGAAAGCCCAAGAGATATGGGCTTGGGCGATACGACACAGGATCAAAGTCTTGGCTGTTCATGTGCCGTGAGTTGCAAATGTGCTGGCGGTCACCCTCAGCAGGTCAACAGGTGTCCAACCACGAATAGGAACTGCATCAGCCAACGGCGAATCGAATCTTCCAGCAGTGGGATCATCCCGATCTTTTGCGACAAAAAAGAACAGCAAATGCATGTTTCTTTGCAAGCTGGCATCCCCACAGGGACTCACAGGGGAAGGCGATTTCGATAAACTGGTCTCAAATATATGCTTACGCCTTTCCTCCGATACTGTTGGTTCCGAGAGTTCTCCGGAAGATGAAGAAAGAGCCGTGTCGTTTGATTCTCATCACCCCCAGGTGGCCCCGCCAATACTGGTTCACCGAACTTCTTCTCCTCTCGAGTGCGATCCAATACAGTTTCGACCAATACCGAATCTCCTCTCCATTCAGAATGGTCAAATTTGCCATCCGGATCCGGCTTATCTAAAATTAGCAGCTTGGCGCCTGAGTACCTTGAATTAGCTCATCTGAATATCTCGGCGGATTGTAAGGAGGTACTGGCTTACGCGAGAGCACCTACTAAAATAAAGACATACAGACTTTAATGGAAAAGAATCTGCATTTGGTGTTAATCTACTGGGGTTCACCCATGTTCGAGGCATGTGGGCTGCAGAATTTATATCTGTGCATAGATCGCCACCTAGTGTTGGGTCCGGATGATTGCACATTGTTGTCCTGGAAGAGTCTTCGAAGTATCACGAGATAGGTGGCTCCTCCCTCGGACTACAGTGCGCATGGGCATCCTCTCCATTCTCAGATTGTTTTTCTCCGCCATTGGGTTCGGATGTACTTTCCTACTCTCCAGGTTCGGAATCAAGAAAACTTCTCAAAATGCCAAAAGGCCTTCAGATCCGTCGGTATTGTTCAGCGCTCGGTACGGATACACTTTTTACAACTCGGTTGCACTCCAGTCGTCGAATCGGGCCGTGAGGCCTTCTGGACGCCACGTGGACCGACCGTCGATGGAACGCAGTCCGTTCAAGTACTGCCCTCAGTGCAACTCGAAGTTTCCGCACACAGACAAGCATCCAGTGTGCAACAAATGACTATCTCCAGATCACAATGAAGATAGTTGCCTAGCCTGTGCCCAGTTCCGATCAAAAGAAACTATTCGGAATCGACGGGCGGCGAGGCAAGAAATGCGACGGGCGGCGCCAGAGCCCGATATCCTCTTCGGGGACAAAGAAGATCTAGCGAGCGCCGACGACTCAGATCGAGACGACGGACAATACTCGGAACCCGACTCCGAATATTACCCAGAAGAGGGAGAACTGATAGTCGATCTCGAGGACTATGATCAGGACATCGTAGCAGTTGAAGACGACTCCGATGACGGCGATGGGGCGAACCGTGAGTACACCGCCCCATATAGACACTACACCTCTATCAGAGACTCAGGTCGAGGCATCGCCAGCAGGCCTTAGCCGAGACCAACAACCTCGTTCTACAGCCCCGCCATCACCCCCGGCTAAGAACATATCGAGAGAGCCCTCTGAGACACGTCACACAACATCGGTTCCATCGAAACCGAAACTTGTCGACAATACTGTCTTCGGACCGAATTACGTCGACCCGAAGGTATCGAACCCAAAAGGCGTAGACCCGAAGACCACAGTACTACTGCAACCTTCGAAACCGAAGACCGTCGAGTCGACATCCAAGACAAAAGCAGTCGAGTCGAGCTCCAAGTCGAAGGCCATCGAGTCAACCTCGAAGCCAAAACACGTCGATTCAACACTAAAACAAAAGCACATCGAATCGATCCCCAAAAAGCACGTCGAATCGAGCAAATCAGCCTCAGGTATCGACATGGGGAAGAAACTAATCGACGATAGAACACGGACTACGCCCAAAACTGCAGTCGAACCGAAAACAAAACCGAAGGTGGACGACAATAAATCAGTCGAGCCGAAGCCCATCGACCCGAAAAAGGGCTTCGACCCGAAACAGCAGGTTCTAAAACAACATAAAGAGACTGTCGAACCGACAAACCCGCTCGGTCTGAAAAAAGTTGTGAAGCCAGCAAAGGACGTTCAACAAACAAAACCTGTTGAAAAACAACCGAAAGCGATACAACCACCAAAAGCGGTCGAGGCACCAAAAACCATCGACCCAAAGAAAGAAAAACCAAAAATTGTAACACCAAAATCAAGGACTGTGGAAGAGGAGCTTCTTCACCCAGATCCCTCCACAGACAACCGGTCAAAAATCTACATTGATCCAAACACTGGTAAAGTGACTGTCTACACTAAAAAGAAAAGGCCTCTACCAACTGAAGACCTTCCCAAGATCCCCCTAAAGAAGAAGAGAGACTGTGCTACCTCTCCTATACTCTTTGAACCTATCACTCCTGCTATGCCTACCCCAACCTCACCAACACGCTCGGACTACAACCCTGATGAGGATCAGGACGCAGATGTAGGGTTTGGTTATCCACAAAACCCACATACAGAGCCAGATACACAGCCATGGGGTGGAGGAGGGGAACCAGACAAAGAAGGGATTCTGCCTATTACAGACCCTGCAGTATACCCTACTAAGCCATCACCCACAGAGGATACAGTTGCATTTAATTCTCTGTTAGATAGAGCAGCAACCTACCACAATGTAAAGATGCACTATGATGCTATTGAGGATGACTTCTCTTTGATACACTCACAACATCTGAAAAACACATTAGAACACTCCCAATCCTGAAAGGGGTGTTAAAACACGCAGGTGACATTCTTAAGGACACTGCTAGAGCCCGGGTCATAAACCCTAGAATTGAAAAAAAATACAGAGCTGCACCTATAGATCCTACATACATCAAAGGACAGCTACCCCTAGATTCCTTAGTGGTTTCAAACGCACGTAAGCGTGCAAACTCACAGACTACTGGTGAGGCTGCACCTCCAGACAAGGAATCCAAAATATTTGAGGCATCAGGCAAGAGTGGCGGCTCAGGCAGAAAACTCCTGGTGAATAGCGAATAGCCTTGCTAGCCAGATATGATAGGGCGCACTACGACAGTTTGGAAGAAAGTATCCAACACTTACCTGATCCCTACAAACAACAAGCAGATGAACTTATACAAGAGGGAAAGCTCATCACAATGCATCCATTAAGTCTGCACTAGACGCAGCAGACACAGCTGCCAGATCCATCAATACCAGCGTGCTAATAAGGTGACACGGATGGCTTTGTATATCAGGCTTTAAGAATGAGGTCCAATCTACAATTCTTAATCAGCCAATCAACCCAGACTTTTTATTTGGTCCAGCAGTTGATTCAATTCTGGACAAAATGAAAATGGGAGCTCTTCAGTCCCAACAACACCGGGGCTCCTTTCGTCGCTCCAATTATAGGGGAGAAGCGCGAGGAACATCATAGCAATCCTCCAACTACAAGAGTAACACACAAACCACATATAACAAAAACACCAGCAAGGGTGGTTATAGAGGAAACAATACCAAGGGCAGAGGTCGTGGAGGCAATGCAAATAGATCCTCCACTAACACAAAGCAGTGACTTCTTGACACTCCCCCAGACCACATAACACCAGTCGGGGGAAGAATACAACAATTTCAACAAGTCTGGTTAAATATCACCACAGACAAGTGGGTCAGGCAAATTATCCAACATGGCTATTGCCTAGAGCTCACCTCAACTCCACCCAACATACCACCCGTGCACCGTCCTATGTCACAGGAACATATAATGCTACTTCAGCAAGAGGTCATCAGTATGCTGCAAAAGGGGGCCATAGAACCAGTCCCACTGCAACATCAGGGAACAGGAGTATACTCCCTATACTTCCTGATTTCAAAGAAGGACGGGTCTCTCAGACCAATATTGGACCTCAGGCCCCTCAACCTTTACATTCTGTCAGAGCATTTTCATATGCTCACTCTCCAGCAAGTCTTACCATTGCTTCACCAGGGAGACTTCCTAGCAACTCTAGACCTCAAAGACGCATACTTTCACATTCCAAAACACCCTGCTCACAGAAAGTACTTGAGGTTCACCATTTAGGGGCAACACTACCAGTTCAAGGTCCTGCCATTTGGGGTGACAACAGCTCCAAGAGTGTTCACCAAATGTCTAGCTACAGTAGCAGCACATCTCAGAAGGCAACACATACATGTGTACCCTTATCTGGACGACTGGCTCATACACGCGCCAACAGCCCAGCAATGTGCCAACAACATGTCAAACACCATATACCTACTGCACAGTTTAGGATTCTCACTAAACTATCCAAAGTCACACCTACAACCCTCCCACGTCCAACAGTACCTGGGAGCGACAATAGATACACTGTCAGCAAAAGCATATTCTAACACAGCACGAGTCCAGGGAATGCAGTCGCTGATACAAAAGTTCAGACCCCAACACTCACTACCAGCTCGAGTGTTTATGCAGCTAATAGGCATGATGGCCTCCTGCATATTCATAGTCCCTCATGCCAGACTACATATGCGCCCGCTACAAGAGTGCCTAGCAAGGCAGTGGAACCAGGCTCACGGGCAATTAAAAGACCTAGTGTTGGTGACCAGTCGGGCATACAACTCTCTGCATTGGTGGAATCCACAAAACCTATGCAAAGGTTGACTGTTCCAGGAGCCTATCCCACAAATAGTGTTAACAGCAGACGCATCCCTACTAGGATGGGGAACCCATGTCCTACACTACACAGTGCAGGGACTCTGGACTGTACAGCAAAAGAAAATGCATATCAACCTCCTGGCATTGATGGCCATCTTTCTAGCCCTGAAAGCTTTCGCGACACACTTACGCAACAAAACTGTGTTGATCGGGACGGACAACATGACAGCTATGTATTACTTTCAAAAACAGGGAGGCACACACTCGCCACAGCTGGTGCACCTAGCTCAAGCAATGTGGAAATGGGCCATTCAAAGAAACATTTTCCTCATGGCAGAACACCTCCCAGGCAAGGACTGTGAGAAGTTGGCCTGATATATGATGCTCACTAGTTCTAGTAATCACCTTGTATCAGTCTAAACAACCCTTATGGTGATTGGTTGTAAGTCAACCTTAATGACCAGCTATCCTAATGGTAGCATGGACAAAGCAGTCTTAGGCTAAACTCTTTTGGCATGTGAAGCCAGCTGTTTTACCACAATATAACCCCTTGAATACCAAGTGAAAGGACACCACACAGGTTGTTATGAAAATAAACAGTATATTTATTAATAACAACACCTCTGAACTCTTTGAGGTCAGAGGGCTAAGCACATGACAATCTCTTACGAAAATTACTACAAGTTGCACAAAATTACAATGGTGCCCTAGGGGCACGACAAACCATATACTAAGTAAGTTGAATGTGAAAGTCGATAATAGGAATGGAGCTGTCCAGAAGCTGTAGGATCGATGGGACCACGCTACACTAACTTCAGGTAAGTAATAGGAGGCCCACAGAACGCGTGTGCAGAGTGTGAACTCACACACGAGATGCGTAACAACGTCTATGGACAGTACAGTTCGAGTTAAAGGTGAGTACGGACAATCCTGACTAGGTAGGACTAAAACGACTGTGGAACTGGACACTAGGACAGTTAAACTACCCTTGAGCACCGAAATGCTCGTGTTACCTCACCCACGGGGCGGGTGCATAGGTGTCAAAGTGCGTTGGGTTCTCGCGTTGAAGTCAATGGAGCCTGAAAGAAAAGATGCTGCAGGCGACCAGAAGGAAGATGTCCGGTGCAATCCAAGGGTGGATTGTTGAAGAAGGAGACCTGAAAGCAGAGGGGACAATGTTCACAGTCACTAGCCAGTGACTGGAGTGGAACCAGGAAGGAACCAGATGTCGTCGTCGCGATCAGGTGAAGAGTGGACGCTTGACTCTGCAGCCACGTGGACCAGGAGGTGTCTTCGACGACCAGGATGGAGGCACGAGCTGTCCCACGCAGGCTCTCGCTGTCGGCGGTGTCGGATCCGGGATTGGACTCAACAGGCCTTGGCAAAGGCAACCCACGCGGGGAGTGAAGAAAGCGTCTGGTGCGGACTAGGAGAGTCCGGGGTGCCCCTCTTTTGGAAGGGAGCAAGGGCCAGTCTGAAGCAACCAGCCCAGCAGTGAAGATTCAAAGGTTCGTCGTCTAGGAGGCCACTAGCCAGCCGGCAAGTGACCAGACAACGCGTCGAGCAGCAGGCAAGCAGAAGGGCCCCAAGCAGATCTCGTGGAGGCTGGAGGGCTGATCTTCGGTGCAGGAGCTGCTCGGGGTTGGGGTTTCTCAGTCCCCAAAGCACTTGGTCGAGTTTACCTCGGGAGTCGTGCTGGAAGCGAATTGCAGGTTCGTTCAAGATGGCCGGTCCCACGTGTCTCGTCGCACCCACGGGTCTCAGCTGTGCTGCAGATGTAGGTAGAGGTCGGAGAGGTCTGGGAGTCCGGGTCTCGTCGGGCTCTGAAGTCTGGATCCTGCAGGAAGGACGACAAAGTGGCCCGCTAGGACGCTTGATGGTGCCTGCAGTTGCAGGGTGGACACTCCTTGCCCACAAGGGAGATTCTTCTGTCTTCTGTGGAGCAGAACGTCGAAGTCCAGAGTTTCTTCTTGTAAAGTTGTCAGGATAAATCTAATCTGGAATGGGACCAGCTCCTACCTTTATTCTCCTAAAGGGGGCTGTACTGGTGACTAGGTCCCTCCCCTGGGTGGGACCAGGAAGGTGGGTGGGTACACCCCCTATCCTTTGTCCGGTTTCGCGCCAGAACTGGGGCTGGAGTGCCCCAGCAACTGGTTTGAACCGGTGTATGCACAGTGCACCTTGTGTGCCCCAGGCATGTCTCATTCCTTTCAGGCCCCCCTACCTCAATACACAAAATCCTGTCTGGGGTGGTGCTAGCACCTCCCAAGGCAGGAAACCCTTTGTCCAAGCCATCCTCGCTGGAAGGACTCCCAGCAGCAGGAGGTCAGACTTGTGTCTGTGGTGGCAGCATCCATTTTGTGATGCTGAGGCTCGAGTTAACTTTAACCGGGGTTTACAGTTACATACATGTCGTGTCCCTCTAGAAGGGTGGAATGCTACCCCTGTCGCCAGAATTGGCGAGGGGGTAGTATTCCAAATCGTATGACACCTTACTCGACATGTTTTGATAATGTTATACCAGAGTTAGCATTTAACCGCGAGGTTGATAATGCACTTAAGAGTATATGGTATAGCGTGATCATGGAACAGCTATTAGGACTTGGTTCCACAAGCTGCAAACGGGCTCAGCTCATGCCAGAGCACCATCTCACATAATTCCAAGCACTCTGCCTTCAGGATTGATAAGGCCTTCCATAGGAGTGACTGATAGGAATATATGTGTCCACTTTAGGGTTAGATATAGGTATACTATATCTACAGCAAAGGGTGTTTACACCACCTTTCCGCAGCTGTCATGCAGCCAGTTGTGTCAGATTTAGATGGCCAGCCAGGGTTGGCATAATACATTCTTCAGCCCCTGGTAGGCCCTGGGTACACCTATGCCCTGGATACCTAAGGTATACTGTACAGGGACTGATAAGGTGGCCCAGTACCAATTGGTAAATGCACCTAAAGTACATGGATGTCAATTTAGAGAGAGAACAGCTAGGCTGTGGGTCTGATTAGCAGGCACACAGCCAGGGAAAGTCGTAAACCAGTGAAGCAAAAAGCAAAAATCTGGGGTGACCATAGGATTGCAGACCCCACTCTCCTACAAGGACAACCAAGTGGCCGACCTACTAAGCAGACACAGCCAACAGATACACGAATGGGAAATTCACCCCAAAGTGCTCCAACCATTCTTCCGGAAGTGGGGACACCCGGAAATAGATCTGTTTGCCACAAGCGAAAACGCAAAATGCCAGTACTTTGCCGCCAGGTTCCCACATCCGCAGTCGCAAGGCAATGCGATATGGATGAACTGGCCAGGCAAATTTGCGTACGCTTTTCCCCTAGCTCCACTAATTCCGCTGGTGGCACGCAAAATGCGCCAACATTCGCTGACGCTAATCCTAGTTGCTCCCATGTGGGCGAGGCAACCATGGTACACAACTTTCCTAGAACTGTCAGTGGTGCCTCATCAAAGACTGTGACTAACACCCGGTCTTCTAACGCAGAACCATGGCGAAATCCAACACCCAGATCCCCAACAGCTGAACCTGGCGATCTGGCTCCTGAAATCTTAGAATTTGGATACCTCAACTTGCCTCCAGACTGCATGAATATTATCAAAGAGGCAAGAAAACCCACTACCAGAGCATGTTATGCAGCAAAATGGAAACGTTTCGTCATTTACTGTAATAACAATAACATTAACCCTCTTGATGCTTCCACTCAACATCATTTGCTACCTATTGCACCTCCAGCGCTGCAATTTAGCTTTTTCTTCCTTCAGAATACACCTAGCTGCGCTAGCAGCATATCTGCAAAACAGGCAACACCTTTCACTATTCAGGGTGCCAGCAATTAAAGCATTTATGGAAGGACTCAAAACGCGTAATTCCTCCAAGACACCCACCTTCCCCAGTCTGGAATCTAAACATTGTTTTAACCAGACTAATGGGACCAACTTTTGAGCCACTGCACTCATGCGAACTACAATTTCTGTTATGTTATGTTATGTTATGTTATGTTATTTATTCTTTTATATAGCGCACGGCTACTCAAAAAGAGTGTCCCGGCGCTTTTATTGGAGAAGGAAGGCTGCCACACAATAACATAACACCGATAAAAGAAAGAACAGAAATACAGAACAAGTACAAACAGGAAACCGGCTACTGAGTGAACAACCAGGTTTTCAAACCTTTTCTAAAAGCAAGGAGACTAGAAGCTCCCCGGAGGGCAAGCGGCAAAGAATTCCACAACTGTGGTGCCAGCAAACCAAAGGAGCGGCCTCCCAGGCGCGCTCTCTGCACACGCGGGACGACCGCCAAAAACAGAGATTCTGACCTCAAGGACCTAGTCGGTTGATAAAAGACCAGTCTCTTTTGAAGGTATTTAGCTCCCACCATGTGGAGAGCTTTGTAGGCCAGAGTCAAAGCCTTGAAGGCAATCCGTTTCCGGATGGGAAGCCAGTGCAGAGTTATCAACAGGCCAGATGCACTGGCCCGCCTGTTTAATCCAAAGATTGCTCTCGCGGCAGCGTTCTGCACCACTTGAAGCCGCTGCAGCAAGTACTCTGGAAGGCCCAGGTAAAGAATGTTGGAGTAATCCAACCTGGACCCAATCAGAGCCTGCACTGTCACTTTCCTGTGCTCCTCGGACAACAGGGGAAGGAACCTCCGCAGCATCCTGAGGATGCCGAAGCAAGTGCCCGCCTTGGAAAGTGGCTTTTCTTATTGCCATGACTTCGCTTCTAAGAGTTAGTGGGCTGCAAGCCCTAACTATTCAAGAGCCATTCATTCAAGTACATGCAAATAGAGTAGTTCTTAGAACAAACCCTAAGTTCATGCCAAAGGTGGTATCCCATTTCCATATCAATCAGACTATAGACCTGCCGGTGTTCTTTCATAACCCACAAACAGTAGCTGAAAGGGCCTTGCATACCCTTGATGTCAAAAGAGCTCTGCTATATTACATAGACAGGACTAAAACATTTCACAAGACAAAACAATTGTTTGTTGCCTTCTCGCCACAACACAAGGGTAACCCTATTTCAAAATCATGGATAGCCAGATGGATAGTTAAGTGCATACAAATATGTTATTTGAAGGCAAAACGCACCTTAACAGTCCCCCCTAGAGCGCATTCCACACGTAAGCTAGGGG
The DNA here is from genome assembly GCF_964261635.1 of Lissotriton helveticus. NCBI lineage: Eukaryota > Metazoa > Chordata > Amphibia > Caudata > Salamandridae > Lissotriton > Lissotriton helveticus. Next base: position 171,221,660 of record NC_136069.1, read on the forward strand.
CGTCCATGGCTTTCCTGGGAAATATTCCTCTACATGACATTTGCAGAGCAGCCACATGGTCAACGACACGTACATTTACAAAACACTATTGTGTAGATGTACATTCAAAACAGCAAGCTGCTGTAGGACAGGCTGTTCTCAAGACTCTTTTCCAGACTGCTGCAGCTGACACAGGTAGCCACCGCTAGGGGAGATACTGCTATACATTCTAAGCACAGGTATGAATTCAGCAGCCAACATGCCTCGAACGGAATATGCTACTTACCAGTATGCATCTGTTCTTGGCATGTAGGGCTGCTGACATTCATATCGCCCACCCGCCTCCCCGGTGCCTGTCGCAGCTGCAGCATTCACTCTTTGCATGGACATCTCTTTCTGACTATACTCCATCTCTGTCATTATGGCGAAAAACAATCTGAGGATGGAGAGGATGCCCATGCGCACTGTAGTCCGAGGGAGGAGCCACCTATCTCGTGATACTTCGAAGACTCTTCCAGGACAACAATGTGCAATCATCCGGACCCAACACTAGGCAGCGATCTATGCACAGATATGAATGTCAGCAGCCCTACATGCCAAGAACAGATGCATACTGGTAAGTAGCATATTCCTTCATGCAACGCCGGACCAGATATTACCTTTTTTCTTGCACTTGGCAAGATCAGGCTTATCTCATGTAACGTTGAAGGTCTTTTTGGCAGCCATTTCAAGGTAACGTCAGGATGGGTCCACCTCTCTTTATTCTTCAAGAATACAACAGTTCTTTAAGGGACTATTCAGAATGTTTCCTCCTGTATGTCGTCCGCCTCCATCATGGCATTTTAATGAAGTATTAGCGCAGCTCATGCGCCACCCAGTTGAGCCAATTTACAGGGTGTATTTCAAATTCCTAACATGGAACGTTTCTCTTTTGCTAGCATTAACTTCATCTAGAAGAGTCAGTGATGTTCAAGCTTTCACCGTCAATTCACCTTTCTTACAATTCACGTCCAATTTTGTGGTGCTACGTACAAACCCAAGGTTTATGCCTAAGGTGCCTTCGGATTTTCACCTGAATGAACCAGTCATCGTAAAGACGTTTTTTCCTAATCCGCAATCCCCTGCGGAGAGGGCATTACATACCCTTGACATCAGAAGATGTTTAAAATTCTATTTGCAAAGGACCTCTGCCATTCGCAAATCCGATCAACTGTTTATTGCCTATGGAAAGATACGGCAAGGACAAGCAGTGTCTAAACAAACCATAGCTAGATGGATTTCTGCAGCTATTGACTTTTGCCATCTTCAAGCTGGAAGACCTTTACAGACAATTCCAAGAGCTAACTCTGCAAGAGCTGTTTCTTCCTCGACTGCTCTTTTCGCTGGAGTTCCTCGTCAGCAAATCTGCAGAGCAGCGGTTTGGTCCAGCAGACATACTTTCACCAGAAATTATTGTTTGGATGCTGCCACCGAGGCTGATACGTCAGTGGGTCAAGCGGTTCTACGCAATCTTTTCAGATAAGATGAGCCTCTGTTTTCCCTCCTCCTCTGTACTGCTTTCCAGACGCTTATTCCATGCCTAATTTGGGTGCATTCTCATGTGATTGCAAGTTTTTTCATGCATATATGAACGTTGGCATTTTATTATGTGAATGTATATACTTGCTATGTATAAACGTATGTTACAAATAGTGTCTTCCAAGCTTTATTTCGGTACTGCTATCTACTCTGATTCAGGCATGTGAATCTAGGAAAGACACCCTAATACTGGAGAAGAACAATAGTTATTTACCTGTAATCTGTGGTTCTCCAGTATTGGTGTCTTTCATAGATTCACATGCAACCCGCCCACCTCCCCTCTGAGGCTCTTTAGGCTAGGATGTTTTTAGCTTCACTCCTGTGCGAGAAAATCTGAGAGCCTGAGCCTCTGGGGAGAACATTCTGGTGGGTGCTGTCGCCTGATTGGCTGCAGTTTGGTCTATACAAAATGACTAGGATAGTCATGAGTGTGGAAGTTTTTACTCTTGTAGCTTGGGCTACTTTACTTCCTGGTTGGTTATTACCAAGTTTTTCTAAGGATATTATTGCATATTACTGCTTTTTATATACCATGGGACTCCCACTCCGACGACGGGGAATGATTCAGGCATGTGAATCTATGAAAGACACCAATACTGGAGAACCACAGAGTACAGATAAGTAACTATTGTTCATCTTTTGACTGGGTGTGAGTGTTTGATTGGTTCAGATGCTCCGTCCATCTCCACCCCCTTTTGTACCGCTTTGTTCGCCATAAGTTGGCAGGGTATGCTCAGACGTGAGTCCCTTGCTCGCTTTGCCACTGGATTCAAGCAAGCCTGGCTGAATACGGCTCTAATGCCAGAAACCGGTCCTAGGAAGATTGAATCCGGTACAGGGAAGGCATGGCTTGGCAGTTCGGGCTGGACTGTTCCCATGAGGCACAGGGTCAGACTGATTTGCATATGGCCATGTCTGAACAGGGGTGGCAGAGTGTGCTAAAGAACGGTGATGGATTAAACCCAGATCTGTTGACTGGGTGTGAGTGTTTGATTGGTTCTGATGCTCCGTCCATCACCACTCCCTTTTGTACTGCTAGGTTACCCACACAGCATTGCTGGACAGACCACAATACTATTAACTTTTATCTGGACACTGCAAAATTTGAGGATTTGATGGTAAAACCCTCTAGACTTACAAGATGACGGAGGAAGGTAGTACCCTCTCTTTTCACTTCGCCCCCCACCCCACCATGAGGGATTATGATGGTATCAATTTAGCCTTAAGCGATTTTGAGGGAGCGGTCATCCAGACTTTAGACACATTACTCCGCTCAAACTTAGTAGGAACAAGAAGAATGCAGTATCACCTTGGTAATCTGAAACCCTAAAAAGGGAAAATAAATCAGCCTGCAGGAAATTAGAATGCAGGTGGGAAAATACCAAAGATCCTGGAGACAAAGCTAATTATAAAACTGCGTTAGAAAAGTATCACTTCAACATTAAATAAGTAAGAAAATCCTATTTAGCAGACAGGATAAACAGCGCAGGGAACTCCCATGAGAACTTTATAAGATAGTGAAGCCATTTACTTATCCCTCAAGCTGTGCCTCACCAATTCGGGCGGGCCAGTCCACCACAGACCCTATGCAGCAGCCTCCAAACCCTCCTATTCCGACCTTTCAGGGCCACCAAACGCCGGTGGGCGGCAGGATTTGCCATCACCTCCCCCACTGGCGCACCATCACGTCGTACAGGTGGGTTTTGCAAATAGTCCAAAGGGGCTACTTCCTCCCCTTCAAGACTATCCCTCCATCCATGCCACCTCAGTACCTTCGCATGTCGGAGGACCATCTGGCCCTTCTCCTACAGGAAGTTTTGGCACTCTTGGCCAAGGGAGCTATCTAGTGAGTTCCTGTCCCGGAAGTAGGTTGTGGTTGCTATTCCCACTACTTTCTGGTGCCCAAGAAGGACAAAGGCCTGCGTCCTATCTTGGATCTCAGGAACGTCAACCGTTTCCTCCGGAAGGAGAAGTTTAAAATGTTGACGCTACCTCAGGTCCTGTCTGCCCTGGAAACTGGATGGTAGCGTTGGACTTGCAGGATGCTTATTTTTACATCCCCGCCCTACCTGCCCACTGGCATTACCTGTGGTTCACGGTAGGCCACAAGCCCTTTCAGTTTACTGTGCTCCCCTTTGGCCTTACCAGCGCCCCTCGGGTGTTCACCAAAGTGAAGGCGATGGTCGCAGCTCATCTGCGCAGATCAGGGGTTCCATTCTTTCCCTATCTCGACGACTGGCTGTTGAAGGATGGCTCGCCCCAGTCTGTTGTCTCCCACCTCCTGACTACGGCCAACCTCCTGCATTCGCTGGGGTCCTCCATCAATGTGCTGAAGTCACACTTGACTCCCTTTCAGAAGCTCCTCTTCATCGGAGAGGTTCTGGACACGTCGCGGTGTCGGGTCTATCCTCCTGAACAGCGAGTCTGAGATATTCGGGCTATGATTCCGATCTTTCAGACTCTATCCCATGTTTTGGTCAGGATGATCCTCAGGCTACTGGGCCTGATGGCCTCCTGCATCCTGCTGGTGGACCATGCCAGATCGCATGTGCGGGCTCTGTAGTGGGACCTGAAGATGCAGTGGGCACAACATCAGGGGAACCTGTTCGATTGGGTCCACATCTTGGAGGGCACTGCACACCAATTGCAGTGGTGGCTAACGAACCAGGATTGGGTCGACTGCAGATCCCTCTTCCCTCCCCTACCAGAGTTCACAGTGGTGACTGATGCATCACTTCTGGGATGGGGCGGTCACATGGGGGAGGCGAGATCAGAGGTCTTTGGTCTCCAGTGGAGTTCGGGCTCCACATCAACTTTCTGGAGCTTCGTGCGATTCGTCTTGCACTCAAAAAATTCCTTCCCTCTGTCCAGGGAAGAGTAGTGCAGGTGTTCACAGACAACACCACCGCCATGTGGTACTGCAACAAACAAGGCAGGGTGGGGTCGTGGACCCGATGTCAATAGGCCCTCTGCCTCTGGACATGGCTGGAAAGTCAGGGCATATCCCTGGTGGTTCAACACATGGCAGGTTCACTCAACGCCAGGGCGGACAAACTCAGCCGCAGGTGCATGATGGATCAAGAATGGCGTCTTCACTCCGAGGTGGTGCAAGGTCTCTTTCGACAATGCGGAGAGCCTTGGTTAGATCTGTTCTCCAGCAAAGACAACGCACAATGTCAGCAATTCTCTGCGTTGGTATTTCCAAGGCGGCACTCGCTAGACAACCCTTTTCATCGCGAGTGGAGTTGCGGTCTTCTATACGCCTTTCCGCCTATATCACTGCTGCCCAGAGTGCTGAAGATCAAGCACGACCGGGCCCAAGTCATTCTTGTGGCTCCAGATTGGGCACCAAGATTCTGGTAACCTGAGCTTCTACACAGGGCCATCGATCCTAAGATCAGACAGCCTCTTTTGGAGGATCTTCTGTCGTAGCACCAGAGGACGGTCCTCCACCGGAACCTGTACAGCCTCCACCTCCTTGCGTGGAGATTGAGCGGCGGCAGTTGACGTAGTTTGACCTGCCTCCCGAAGTCTGGTATGTTATCCTAACAGCTAGGCGTCCCTCCACTAAGACTGTATATGCCTGTAGATGGAACACATTTGTGGCATGGTGCGCAGAACACACTGTGGACCCCTTTTCTGCCCATTTTTTCTGAGGTTCTCTTGTTCCTTCTTTCTTTGGCCCAGCAGGGCTCTGCACTGTGCACTCTTAAGGGCTACCTCTTGGCCATTTCAGGTTTTTTTCAGGCTTCCTGTGAGAAAGTGCCATCTTTCTTGCATGGTATGCCCCCACTTTTTGCTGAATGGCTGATGTACTTTGACTGAGTGTGCCCTGGGTTCCTGCCAACCAGGTACCCAGGGCCTGTGTTCCTTTCCTTAAAACTGTGTTGAAACCTAAGCACAATTGGCATCTCTGGCCACAGTTCAGCCCCTGGTAAATGGTACCCTAGCAGCAGCACTTATTGTGCCACCCTTAGGGGCCCTGTACCCTGTCACACACACGCTGCCTTTGCAGGCTGGGTGACTTGGTGCAGAACTAAACAAAGAGTCGACATGGCACACATCTCTGTTTGCCATGCCCACAAACCCACTGGCCTGGCATACCTCCATCACCCCTCTAGCTGGGTGCACTATGCCAGTGGTGTGGGCACAGGTGCATGAGCCCTGTGCCCCTACAGTACCCAGGGCAATTCCTGGGCACTGTAACTGCAGTGATGCCATTAACAGCATGCGTGCGGGCGGAATTCCGCCCGTACGCTGGGTTTTTTAAAATCGCATGTTACGTGACGAGCTGGGCTCGTCATGAGCGTGCGAGGAGGCTACCTCATGACGAGCCCAGCTCGTCATCAGCGTCGAAGGGGTTAAGAGTATATGGTGCTGGGAGATTGTCATTACGTACTCCACAGCTCCATAATGGCTACACTGAAGACTGACGAGTTTGATATCAAACTTCTCAGCACATTAAACCCACACTGATGCCAGTGTGGGATTTAATGTAAAATGCACGACAGAGGGCAACTTAGAGTTGCCCCCTGAACCTAACCTACAATCCATGTCTTGTCTGAGAGGTTGCCTAGACTGCCACAGAGCAGACATGTTTCTGGACCCCTGGTGGAGAGCCATCTACTCTCCTGTGCCTGCAACAATGCACATCCCGGGCGAGGTGCTAGGTCTCCTCCCCCAGGATGGGCAGGGGAAGCTTCAAAGGCATACCGCCTCTGGGGGCTTCTCCAGGCCACTTGCTGTACTCAGCAACTGGCCCCCACCGGTTCTGACCCCCACTCTGGCGGGAAACACTAAGTGAGGAAAGGGGGTATGCCAGTCTGTGCCAACTCCGCCCCTCAGGTGGGAGAGGCGAGGTGAAGCACAACTCCGGGCTCCAGACATCTTGAGGATGGGGAGCCCTGCCCAATCAGAGATAGGCTCCTGCCCCCTCCCACAGGAGAGGAGCAGGATTGGAGGTGTACTCATCCCAGGACAGGGACCCATTGGTCTCTGCCCTTACTATTTCTGCTTACATATTTAAGAATGTATATCTCTGATTCCTCGTATAAGATATTTGCCATTTGGGTGTCAATTTATAAAATGTTACAGTTTTTAATTCTGTTTAGGATTTTTATTGGCTTGCTTCTTGACTTTTACTGTTTTGAAACTGCATATATACTTTAGACATTACCTTAAATTTAGCCTAGCTGCTCTGTTCGATAGCTACCATGGGGATGAGCTTGTGTTAATTTTGTAACTTTGAGATTAACACCAACCAAGGTGGTGATTATTTCTTGAGGTGGCTATTCACCCACTCCAAATAATGGTCTAATTTCTTTCAAGTCCTCATGTTTTTCTACTTTGTGTCTGCTCTTGTGGCCCAACCTTGTAGATGGGTAGTAAAAGGACAGAGGCAGGTGAGGGAGGAGCTAGCCAGCGGCGAAAATGGCCGCATAGATCGTGAGCTCCCCCGTCTCACTAGCTATCCATGAAATTATCCTGCCCGTAAGTCTCCCAGAGCTGCCTGATATTGGTGGCAATTGACGGCGGAACTGGTTGTGCTGCAGCTGCTGCAATCTGCACCTCACGACCGAGTGTGCAACGCCCGGAACGGACACTGTGGCCTGGACGGGGAGCCTGGTGGTGAAGGAGCGGCCTCGGTACAGTGGGAGCGTGGGCTCGAGTGACCTATCCCGGAAAAGACGCTCTGGCAGCCGCGCCTGCGGTGGAGATGGTGGTGCTGTGCGCGCGTCTGACGGCCACAACTGTTGGGGAGACAGGGCCCCTGGAGGTGAGGAGAGAGGAGTTGCGGAGGCCCTGAATGGCCGGTGGAGCGTGGGAACGGGAGGCGCACTATCGGCGGCGGCGGGCCCGGACTTGACAGGACCCTGAGCACGCTTGAGTCAGCAGTTGGGAATTGCGGAGGCGCTGGGCTGAGGTGGGGGCCCCACTGTGACGGCCTCTTGCCCTGCTTGTACTGCCCGAGGGAGATCAGTGAACTGCTGTAGGGCTGCCCGTGCTGGACTTGTGGCCTAGGGTGGCGCCATACTCAGCGTTGTGAACCTGGGATGACACTGCTAGCGAGGATAGAGGCAGAGCCGGGAGCAGACCACCATTTTAAGGGACCGGGGCACGGTGGAGCCGGTGCGGGAGAGGTCGACTGGCGGTTCCCAGGGCAGAAGAGCGGCCACGGTACGGGCTTAAGGCAGAAGTGGAACGCCAAGGTCATCGGGGACTAAGACTGCGCCCTGACACGGTGCGGCACCCTCCTGGGGACGGACAGGAGAGGGGAGGATCCACCATGGGGAAGATGGACAGAACGCAACTGAAGCTGTCCTTCGACCCCAAAGACACTAAACCCACGGAGAAAGCCGGGAGCAAGGGGCTGACTGATGGGGAGCTGGCGGAGGCTTCTGCACCGAAGAACATATGTAGCCTTCTGCTGGCAATGGACAAGGGACTCCAGGGAAGCATAGCAGCATCGAGCACCAAAATGGATGCCCTGACCTACCGGATGGACCGGATGGCAGAGCGTTTGGACAGACCGGTGGAGCGGATGGACATGGCGGAGAGACGTATCATGGAGGTGGAAGAGGCCCAGACCGTGGTAGACTCAGATAACAAACAACTGGCCAAGGCAATGCAGGCGCTGGCGGATAAAACGGAGGATCTTGAGGCCAGGTCTCGACACTGTAACCTTCGCCTAACGGGCCTTCCGGAAACCACACAGACAGGGAATATGGAACTATTGATTGAAACGCTTCTTAAAACCCTGCTGGGCGACACTGTGTTCTCGAACATGTTTGTAGTGGAACGTGCACACCGCTCTCTGGCCCCTAGGCCCAAACCTGGTGCCCCGCCGAGACCCATCATCGCTAAGCTGTTGAATTATAGGGACCGTGACACGGCGCTCCGGCTGGCGAGGGAGAAACAGCCATTGAGGTATGAAGGGTCTACAATCTCACTCTTTCCTGACTTTACTTCAAAAGTGCAGGGAGCACGGCGCCAATTCCTCCCTTTGAAAAGGCAGTTACGAGATATGGGGACAGACTATGCTATGCTCTACCCAGCGAAATTACGAATTAATCGACAGGGCAAATCACACGTCTTCACAGACCCCAAGGAATTGCAGCGTGCACTGTAAGAATGGAGGAAGGAATCGAAGGGGACCACGCAGAGACACCCGGATGAGGAGCAGACCCCATTGGAGGAGCAGGACTGATATGGTGTGCATTGGGTGATTTGTTCATAAGACCTAAGTGAGTACTCGGAGAATTCCTGCTCAGACATCTGGGGGCACTGGCGTGGAGCTCCTGAGGACTGCTTACGGACTATGGTAGGCCAGGCACTGCTGAGGGCACGATGCAGATGTACTACAGTAACATAATAATGGAGACGGGGGAGGGGGAGGCGGTATTTCACAGGAGGTTTGCCTTTATAGTTGTGCTAACTGGACCTAGACTTTGGCTCGCTACCTCTGCCCACGAGTGTATTTCACTGGTTCTGTTGCGGGGGAATTTCATTCATGGCTTGTTTGAAGTGGGGGGCTGGGGAGGGGGGGGATGGATGTGAGAGCGAGGCCTGGTTGGGGTTGGGCAGGCGTGGGAGGGAAGGGGGGGAGGGCAATGTTCTCTTCTTTGAGTGAGGAAGTTTGAATTTGAGATGTTTCTTTTATGATGTCACGATGTTTGCATTGCTACACAGAAAGAATGAGAGATGCACTGCGCGCAGCTTACGACATTACTTGAGGTGGCTAGGAGATGACATCTGACGGCCGCGACTCGATCCCCCCTATTGATAAGCTAACCTTGATTTTTTTTGTTTAAATATCCTTTATTGAAATCACAGGAGGAATAAAAACATAAATGCAACAACATGCATGGTACTACATCTCAAAGATGTCTGTCATGTTTGCGGGGCATGCCACACAATGCAATGGTTCTTTGCTTCATACATCATGGCAATGCTTCATCACAAATGTTCCAACCGAGTTAGCGCAACAGAGGATATAACTTTCCGAGATAAACAGTGAAGAAAAGAGGGAAAAAGAAAAAAGGACAAAGGACATAAAGGGGGAAAGGGGAAGGGGGGGTGTGGTCATCTGATTCGAAAGTGTGATGTGTGCGTCGAGTCGAGAATGCACCGATGCAGGGGGGGGTGTGCGTGCGGCATTGAACATGATTGATAAGCTAACCTTGATTACATGGAACATACGCGGTCTCAATGACCACAAGAAGGTTAGGAGGGTTTTACAATACTTCGCCAGGTATAATATCGATATTGCTCTTCTACAGGAGACGCATCTGCCTGCGGACAGCCGCATACTGGGATACAGGGGGCTGGCGGGCAATGTCCATGCTTCTGGTTTCACCACGCACGCTAGAGGAGTCCTCACTTGGATAAACCCCAAAACTAGAATAACCTTGACTCCGTTGCTTACTGACAGGGATGGCAGGTACACGATTACTAGGTGTAGGGGTAAGGGGATGGAGTTCTGTGTGGTTAACATGTATGGACCGAATTATGATAGCCCAGACTTCTATTGTGAGATTGCAGCCAGGATAGCGACGTATTCGGAAGGGTGTGTACTATCGGGGGGCGACTTCAACATGGTCAGGCACGGCACCCACACTTGGATAGATCTGACGGCCCCACTAGACGCCCTACTGCCTCTGCTCGGGAACTTGACACACATATGGCTGACTTGAATCCGAGGGATGTTTGGAGGCATGGACACCCTGCACAGGGGGGTACACACATTACTCAGCGCAATTCAACATTCATACTCGCATAGACTATTGGTTGGCCTCGCAGTCTCTGGTATCGGCGATATGCCGCTGTGAGGTACTGCCCCGTAGGTACTCGGCCCCGTACGTACTCGAATAACTCGCCTGTGCTACTGTCGGTGTTGACTCCGGCGAGACGGATCCTACCGTTCGCATGGCGGTTTCCCCCGTACTCCCTGTTGGATTCTGCCTTTAGGGAGGAATTGGTCACTGACATTGAAACATATTTGAGGCAAATGAGGCATCGGTCCCCTCGACCCAATCCGTTTGGGAGGCGTTCAAGCTTTACGTCAGATCACGATTGCGGACACTGGAGGTTGAGCTTAGGGAGATAGAGGAAAGGCAATTACACTGCCCCAGCGCCGACTTGACTAGAGAATTACAGGCTACGTTAAAGGACTACAATGAGGAGGCGGACCTGGAGGTTAAGCATCTAGGGAAATATGCTACTGCCAGAGTCTATGGAGAGGGTGAACGCCCAGGTGCGGTGCTGGTACGACTGGGGAGGAGGGCCAGGCCATGTGGGGAGGTCCCAGAGATGAGATGTGACCGAACGGGGGAGCCGCTCACCAATGCTCAATTGGCGGAACGGTTCGAGAGGTACTATATGGATTTGTACGCCTCTAGGGGCCCAGTGCCTGAGGAGCGGATCCTTGATTACCTGACCCATATACGGCTGCCCTGGCTCACGGATGTGGACCGTCAATTCCTGGTGCGCCCAATAGAAAAGGAAGAGATAGTGCTGGCTCTATCCACGATGCCGTCGAGGAAGGCAGCGGGTAGCGACTGACTCACGGTGGCCTTTTACAAAGCTTTTTTAGACCTCCTGCTCCCCAGACTGCTAGCCCTCTTTGAAGATATGGCGGAATCGGGTACCATGGTGCCCTCGATGAGGGAAGCGATAATAGTCACTATCCTAAAGCGAGTGCGCCTCTTATAGGCCGCTCTCGCTGTTGAATGTTGATGCGAAACTCTTCGCCAAGTTACTTGCCAACAGAATCTGCCCTATGGTCACCAAACTGGTAGCCCCAGAGCAGGCGGGCTTTGTCCCAGAGAGGAACCTTACTTATAACCTGAGGACGGTCTTTGCTGCTTTTCAGCACACTAGTGAGGAGGTCCGGGCAGTGGCGGTCTTCCTTGATATGGAGAAGGCATTCGAATCCGTCGAATGGCCCTTTTTGCTGCATGTGCTGACAGCTTTTTCTGCACTTTCTGACCACACTATATGACTCCCCAAAGGCTTGGATACGTGTTGGTCAGCTGATCACAGATACCATACGGATACAAAGAGGCACTAGACAAGAGTGCCCCCTGTCCCCTTTTCTGTACGCCCTTGTGGCGGAACCACTGGCATGTGCCTTACGGGAATATCATGGGCACTGGGGCATAAGATTCCCCACATACAATTTGATAGTCTCAACCTATGCTGACGATACGCTGTTGTACGTCAGGGAACCGGAAACCCACTTGCCGCCGGTTCTGCGGGAAGTGGTCTTATTTGGCGCGCTCTCGGGTGTGTGTGTGAACTGGAATAAGCTTTTAATGTTCCCCCTTACTCCGGCAACGACAGTTTGATCCCGAGTACCCCATACAGTGGACCACCGACTCAGTGCGCGATTTGGGGATTAGATTACACACGGATCCGGAGGTGCTAATAAGAGAGAATTACGGCACTGCGGTTTCCAAACTGGAAGACGATGTTGATAGATGGATTAAATTGCCTCTGTCACTGCTGGGGAGGGTGGCGCTTATGAAGATGGTGGTACTGCCCCGACTACTGTTTTTATTTTGCAATATCCCCATGGTTTTGTCTAAGACCTTTTTCGCGCAGCTGCGTTCCCTCATGATACACCTAGCATGGGCGGGTAAACAACCGAGGGCAGCTTGGTCCATTCTCATTAGGCCTTATGAGGTGGGAGGATTGAACTCCCCGGACCTAGAGCTTTACTACAGGGCGGCGCAGGCAGGCCCTGCATACAGGTGGATACATGGGCCGACCCATGTACCCTATGTACGTATGGAAATGGTAGTTGCTGCTCCCAGGCCGCTGCCGGCACTTCTGTCACAACCCCGAGACAGACGTACGGGACTGCTTGATTCATTAAATTCGGTTGTCCACGCCTGGTATAATAGGGAGGCGCAGGCATGTAGTGTACTGTATGCGCCAAACGCAGCGGTTAAATGGGCACACTGGTTAGCCCCATGCAAGGAAAGAGCAGTACAAAAAGCATTACACGACCTGAACATACATACAATGAGAGACTTATTTGAGCTAGGTGAGGCACGCACTTGGGAACAGGTGGAGTCTGAGGGGACGGGTGGTAGTCTGCTAGCCCAGTTTCAATTTCACAGAGTGAGACAGGCGCTGAAGGCACTCTTGGGTAATGAAATGGAGGAATTACAGACAGTCTGGACATACGCATGGGTGGTGGCTGCCAAATCCCCTACTAGATTAATATCCGGATTATACTCCATAACACTGGCGGAGAGGACATCCGAATATGCCAAACCGTGCCTTGCGTGGCAAACGGACCTACAATCAGAATTAACGGAGGAAGTGTGGAGGTATTGCTGCACTAGTACCAAGCGCCTCTCACTGAATGGTAGACACCGGCTCGTGCACTTTAAGTATTTGAACAGAATATACTACACGCCGGAAAGACTTCATAGATATGGGCTGCGTGACACTCCTGCGTGTGAAAGGTGTGGAATGCAAGTTGCGGACTTTATCCATGTTGCTTGGCAGTGCCCTGGGGTGCAAGCTTTCTGGGGAGAAGTGTACGAGGAGGTGAATAGTACTGTAGGGCTGACACTGACACCGGACCCCCTCCTGGCACTGCTGGGGTACTCCAGACCCTTGCACTCGTCCCATAGGAGGATTGTTGACATGGCTTTTCTGATTGCGAGGAGGTGCGTTGAAATGAGATGGATGAGAGGGCCACCCCCTACACTAAGACACTGGACTAATACGATGACGTATTGCTGCAAGCAGACTTAACTTTACAACGAGCTGCTTCCACCCAGGAACAGGCCGAAAAACTTCTGGCCAGTTTTATGGAGCGGCACATGCCACGAGTAGATGCTGAGGAAGAGGAGGAGGACGGAATGGGAGGGGACCCTGAGACTGATTTTATGACCGATGAGCCTACACTGTCAGATATTGCACACTAAGGCCTGCCAGGTATATGTGAGGCTGCATCGAGAGGTGCAGGGAAGAGGGCCGCGTACCTCAGAGACGAAGATGGGTAACTCGCTCACGCTGCACCTTGGTTTGTGCGCCAGGAGCATCTTAGCAGGGGGACGAGGCGATAAGGGACTTATTGTTGTGCTGTGAATCTGTGGAGGAAGTGAAGGTGTTATTATACTAAGGAGATGTTCTTTGCAAATGCTCTGTGATGTCAGTTTGCTGTGTTTTTTTTTTTTTTTGTGATGAAAATGCAAATAAACAAATTTAAAAAAAAAAAAGGACAGAGGCATAACCTTTGCATAGGTGATTCACTATTGAGTTGTGACCTATCTATTAAAAGTGCTCTCATACAATCCTTACACTGAAACAACTGCTCCAGACATACATGTGTAGGAGCTTATTGGCTGTGCTGACAGATGTAGAGAAATGTAGTGGTGAGTAACGTGCTCTTTTGTGTTTATTTCTAGGTGGTTTATTTTCGCCAAGGTCATGAAGCGTACATTGAGGCAGTCAAAAGAAATAATATTTATAATTTAAAACCCTACAAGGAGCCATGGAAAAAACTTGTGTTAAGGGTAAGATTACTTAAGTTTACAATTGTGACTTTCATCCATAAGCCCTGTACCTTTTAACAAAATCTATACAACCTTTTTTTAGATAAAATATTTAAGATGACTTTTTAAGCTACTTATTTCAGGTAATTTGTTAGATGAATACTTGAAAATTAACTTTAGAATTGGATTGCTATATATGGGTTCCATACCAATCCTCAGTACTGAACAACTGGAATGAAATCCCGATATTCACAGCAGTAATGTCAAAAAAGTGCATTCAGAATTTCCAGAGGCCTGAATGAGGTGGCCGAATGGTGGGTAGTTGTCTTACTCACCTTCCTTTGCCACTTCACACACCTGAGGAGGGCTGGAGAATGCAGGCATCACCTTTGCTTAGGACCTTCTTCCCTGTTGATGCAAGTCTGTGCAAACCTCCGCTCACAAGAGCAGTCAAATGGGGGATGCCCAGTGCGGCTTTTAGAGTCTCTGTCAGCATGTAGCCATATTGTGTTAACAGGGAAGGAACAGGATTGCATATTCTGGTGGCTGTGGGTGGCAGGTACAAAGGTATTTGTTTTTCACATTAGATTAGGAGGGGGTTGGAAGCGTATATGCCATGAAGGAGGGTGGCAGAAGGCCAGGCTTTACTATTTTCCTTTTTTTTGGCAGGCATGCTGTATAATATGGCTTCTCAATTACTCCTTTGGATATGTTGGAAGTAGTGGCAGTTGCGTCAGGGAAGGGGAATAAATATGTATACGATACCATAGACAATTTGAACTTTTCTATATGGAATCATTCAATCCTTTGGTAATAAACATCTTCATTAGTCACTGTAACCCATTTATGATTCTATATGGTATGTATGGCTCTCAGTGGGAACCATTAGAGGGAATATTCAAATCCGGATATTCACTTCTCTGACATAGCAACATTGGTAAACAAAACTTGTTTGGGGTCCCTGGACCCTAAAGAATACCAGGACTTGGACCCAACGTGGACTGTGTGGAGAATTGGCGGATGCCCGTAGACTGGATACCTCTCCAGATACTGTCATGGTCTCTCCTCCTACTCTAGCTACTAAGAAGGTGGACTCTTTTGGTGTAGTGGTGAGAAGGGCGGCAGAAGTCCTGGACTTAAGCCTACCCGCAGTGGCAGTCAAGACTGTCTTGACAGTGGTGCATCAGCCAGGAGTGATCCGTTCAGAACAGCTTCTCCCATTTAATGAAGCCCTTGCGGACGTGCTGCTTGGGCCCTGTTCAAACCCTGTACAGGGGCTCCTGTGAACAAGATGATTGCCTATCACCACTGCCCTGCCTTAGGGAACCCCAGTTTTCTCATGCAACACCCTTCCCTGGAGAGCTTGGTGGTCCAGGCCTCCACTTTACGAGTAAATCCTAGTGAATTCCCTTCTAATCCTCCAGATATGGAATCCTAGAGTCTCTACACCATGAGTAGGAAATTTTCTTCCATCCTGGTGCTGCTTTCCGTAAAGACCTCCGGCCTTTTGGGCCGTTACTCCCATATTATAGGAGGCTGGCTTAGTATATGGTGCACACTTATTTAAGTGAAGCACCCTGCACTAAGCCATACAACTCTTATAGTGATTTTAGTGGTCTTAGACAACTAGAGAAATTCTCTCTAAGTGGTAGCTGTGGAGAGCAGCCTTCAGGCTTAGTCCAAGAGCGTTAAGCAGCATGTTTTACCAGATCTAATCATGTAGTGTAGGTTAAATGAAACAGAACCACACAGTGTGGTTATGAAAATTTCTATTTATTACACAACACTCACTAACACAATGGTATATCGCCTAGCCGGAGATATCAACACAAATACACAGTAATACTTCAACTGCAAGAGGTAAGTAAGCACAATACACAATGTTCTCCAGGGGGAGACCAAACCATATACAAAAGAAGTGGCAAACAAACTGTGACTGAAGTTGGGAGTTGGACCAGGAGACTCAGAAGAGCTGGGGACACAAGGAACCACCAGAGGTAAGTACCCAGGAACCCCACTGAGGCTGTGTACAAAGTAGAAATACAGCTGCATACTCGATACAAGTCAATGGGGGAGCTGCAGTTGCAGGCTTAATGTTGACTGACCCTTCCCAGTGGACCCTTAAGAAAACCTGTGGAAGGCAAAAGGTTGGAGAGTCAGCCCACCCGTGGTTACCCCAGGAACCAGGATACCTAAACCAGGGAAGCCTGGTGCATAGGTGTGAAGTGAAGTCAGAAACCACCGTAGACCACAATGGAGGACTTTAGGAAAGATGCCGCTGGGAAAAAAGGTGAACAAGTCCAGTGGAATCCAAGGATGGATTCTTGAAGAGAAGAACCTACAAGCAGAGGAGACAGAGTCTATGCCCCTCAGAGGTTACCAGGAGGCATGCAAGAGCAAACACCACCGATGACAGAGAATGCAGGAGTGATGATGGTGACCTTGTCGCTGCAGCGGTGAGGACCAGGCTATGCTGCGGAGGACCAGGAGCCATTTAAGAGCGGTCCCATGGCGGAAGTCGAGAACCAGGGGGTTCGGTGTCCGGCGAAAGCACCAACAGGCCTTAGCAGCAGCAACAGAAACAGATGTGGTAAACGATAAAGGAGCAATGTTGGGACCAGCAAGCTCCAAGGGACAATTGCAGAAGAGTCAGATAACACCCGAGCAAACGAGGGAGGTCACTGAAGCCAAAGACCCTCAAGAGGATCCACTGGATGCAGGCACAGGAGTCGCAAGAGGACCTCAAGCAGCTCACCAAAGATGCTGGCCTAAGGTGCAGAGGATGCGGTGAGGATGAAGATTTTGGCACACAGAGATGCTGGAGCTTCTTTTAGCCCAAAGATCTCTGGAGTACAGAGCCAACAAGCCTTGGCAACAGCTAGTCGACACAGTGCACCGGGGTTCTGTTCCAGTGGTTCTGATGAGGGATACTGGCCTCAAACTTGCTGAGAGGACAGGTGTGGCCTTGAGGGAGTTGCAGAACCAACACCTCTGTTGCTGAGCCTTTTGAAGTCCGTGGGACGTCAGGAGCAGCAGACCAATCAGGTTTGTTGCAGTGCCTGCAGATGCAAGGGAGTGGCTCCTTCACTCCAAGGGAGATTACTTCGGGTGTCCTTGATGCCCACAGGCCTGGACACGAATTTGGAAGAAGCCAGGCACAGATGGCAAAGAAGACTTCCAGAACAGCGAGACCAGGAGCAGCAGGAGTCTTACTTTGTGCAGTCTCGGTTCCAGGCGAAGTCCAGGTGCCCAGATGATCGAAGTCGAAGTGGTTTATAGTTTAAATCTTGTCCCACGATGAATCTAACGAGTCACTCACCAGTGAGGACTTGAGTACCCTAAGGAAAGGGCTGCAACAATTCAGGGGTCCCTCCCAGAGGATAGGCTGGAAAGAGGGGAGGATTCTGCCATGTCCTTTGTCTAGTTTCGTGCCAGAGCGGGAGACAAGGGTTCTCTGAACTGGCTCAAACTGGAGTATGCAGGTAGGGCACCAAAGGTGCCTTTGAAAGCAGTCTGGTGGCACTGACAAGTGCCCCCAGTCCAGCCCAATACACTAAGTCCTGTCTGGGAGGTGGTCACACCTCCCTGTGCGGCAGGAAACCTATAGTTCTGTCTTCCCTTGCTCGAGCTCAGTTCAGCAGCAGGATGGCAGAATCGTGTCTGTGGTGAGCAGCAGCACCACCTTGCTGTTAGACCCTGAAAGGCCGGTACAGTAAATACAGGGGTGCACCCTAGGGGAGTCCCCCATTACATGGTATCCTACATCCAATACTGGAATCAGTGTTTGGGTAGGATCCCAACTTGTTTGATACCAAACATGACCGGTTTGGTCCAGCCAATATATAGTTAGACTTCTCGTAATTGACTTGATGTCCACTCTAAAAATGAAATGGCTGAGTGCACTTACAAGCGTGGAGAGTCAACTCCGTGGTTTGTATGGGTGTTGCGCTCATGCAGGGCCACCCTCATACTTCTAAACAAGTACCCTGCCCTCATGGCTAAAGAGCCTGCCTTAGGGGTGACTTATAGGTTTTAAGTGTAGTGACCTCAGATATATAGAAACCTAAAGCTACTGTGTTAGGTGCAAGCACCAACGCACACAGGCTGCAATGGCAGGCCTGTAGTCACAGTTTAAGTGGAATCCCCTGGGTGGCAAAATACATGCTTCAGCCCAGGGGAGACCACTGGTGTACCTATGCCCTGGGCACCTCCTTACCGTGTACTCAGGACTTAGAAGGGTACACCAGTGGCCAATTAGGAAGGTACTTACCACTGTCAAATTTAGGAAAAAAGCACAGTGACTGTGGTTCTGATTAGCATGTTCCCAGTCAGACTAGTCATAAAACAGAATAACACCAGCAAAAAGTGGGGGTAACCATGAAAGAAGATTCTACTTTTCTACACATGCGCTATGGGTGTTGGTTGGGCAGGTACTGTCTGTGGACTCGGAGGAGACCCGGGCTGTACTTTCCTAAGCTATCGCATTTGGGATAGACGCAGTGAAGTTCACAATCCGATGTAGGCTGGGCACTACTGACATGCTGGACAGAGCGGTTTCTTACTGGCCTTGCAACGCTACACCTGGGTGAGGATAACTGGCTTTTCAAGAGATGTCCAAGCGTTGCTTATGGACATGCCCTTTGATGGCTCCCGTCTCTTTGGAAACCAGGCGGACTTTACACTGGAGTGCTTCAAGGATTAAAGAACTACAGGCAAGTCCTTGGTCCTTTGTATGGCCCTCTTGCTAACACCAGTCCGCTTTTTGATCCTTTTGTGGCTATGGAAGGGGCTTTTACCCACCCAGCAACCACGCCGTGCAAACTTTCCAGCCTCTGCGTGGCTGAGGAAGCAGTACCCACAAACCCCGTGGGTCGACCAGCCAGAGTTCTGGCCAGTCCACCACTACCCCGGCAGCTGCAACCTTCAAACCCCTTTAGTTTGCCCTCTTATTATTATAGGCATCCAGTGGGAGTCAGGATACGCCACCACCTGTTCCACTGGAGGTCTAGAACATCAGACAGCTGGGTTCTTCAGATTGTCTGAAGGGGCTACTCCCTCACATTCGTTACAGCCCCTGCACCTATGCCACCCACTTACGACAGGCTAACGGAGAACCATCTCTCCTTGCCCTGCCAGCAAATGACGGGTCTCTTGGCCAAGGGAGCCATAGAGAGGGTGCGGATGTCAGAAGTAGGTTGTTTTTGTTATTCCTGCTACTTTCTGGTGCTCAAAAAGGACGGAAGCCTTCGTCCTGTCCTAGACCTGCGCCCTCTCAATTTCTTACTGAAGCAGGTGAAATCCAGAATGATTACGCCTGCTCAAGTCCTGTCTGCCCTCAACCCGGGAGACTAATTGCTAGCCTTGTACTTGCAGTACGCATACTTCCACATTCACGTCTCGCCTGCCCACAAGCGTTACCTGCGGTTCATGGTGGGCCACAAGCACTTTCAGTTTGCCGTGCTTCTTTTTGGCCATACCAGTGACCTTCTGGTGTTCACCAAGTTGATGGCGGTGGTTGCAGCTCCTCTGCTGGGATCAGGGGTGCCAGTCTACCCCTATCTTGAAGACTTGCTGTTGAAGGGGCCTATCCCAGGCTGTCGTCTTCCACATTCACACTATGGCAGACCCCCTGCCCTCACTGTAGTTCACTTTTAATGTGCCGAAGTCACAGTTGACTCCCTCTCATATGCCCCCTTTCATTGGAGCTGTTCTGGACATGCTGCAGTTTCGGGCCTATCCTCTCCAACGGCAATTCAGGAATATTCATCCAATTTCCTGGATTTCGGTGAGACTGACTTTGAGGCTGCTTGCGCTCATGGCCACCTGCATTCTGGTTGTTACACATGCCTGCTGACATATTCAGCCTTTATAATGGGACGTGAAGTTAAGAATCAAAGGAATGTCTCCAACATGATCCAGATCTTGGGGTTCTGCAGTGGTAGTTAACAAACATCAATTGGGTCAGCGGCAGACCCCTCTCTCTTCCCCTACCAGATCTGACAATGATGAAAGATGCGTCTCTCCTGTGATGGACGGCCAGGTGGTGATCAGAGGACTCAAAGCTCCAGCAGAATCGGGACTCTGCATCAATCGGCTGGAGCTCCGAGAGGTCTGACTGGCATTGATAGCCTTTTTGCTCTTCATCAAGGGAAGGTTAGTGCAGGTGTTCACGGACTGCACCAAGGCGGCACTCGCTAGGCAACGCTTTTTGTCACGAGTGGGGTTGCGGTCTACTATACGCCTTACCGCCTATGTGGTAAATAAATAAATAATACCCTATTTTTGAATGAATAAATGAATAACAGATAGCTCAATAAATAAGAGTCAAGATTCGAGGTAGTAGGAGTTTGCAGGTTTATTACAGCATAAAGGAATAGGATGGCAAGGCCCAGCAGCGCTGCCGGGGTCAGGATCGGGACAAGGGAATAACTTTTTAATAACAGTGCATGAGCATATATACATAACGCAAACACATAGCATTACATTGCAATAGGCGTAGCAGTGGGTGGAGCAAAAAGGCGTGACGCGTAGCAGTCGCGAAAGATAAGGGTGAAAAGAGGTGTAACAGGGCGTATATATAGACATGTGATGCAAACGTAACAGAATATGTCATGAATGGGGCGGAAACCATGGAGGGGGCTACCTGAGGAGCCGGGACCTCTAACCTGATGGTGCGCGCAAACTAGCAATGACGTGTTACTAGGAGAAGCTGGGGGCTATGAACTCTGTGCTAGGAGCAGAGACTGAAGTCTGGAGAGTCAGGGCGACATGTACCTAAACAGCATCTAGTATCTGATGTTTAGAGAACATGTTGATATAAACTAGAAGTCAGGAGGGGAAAGGCTAACTTGATTCTAAGACTGGACCATGCATTATTCTACATGTAGTGCGTGATGAAGAATATTAAATGACCATTAAATGCAGTATTTCTCTAACGTGGAGACGTGAAGGCTAGACAATGACGGAAACTATCGATGCGATTCAGTAGCTTTAGGAATGCAGAGAAGGAGGACTGAACTGATAACTGGAATCATAACATATTCTTGGCAGACTCAGAGGCAGAGCCAGGGTGAGCCGGGCACTGCGAGGCAGGAAGTAAGTGAAGGGTCGAGGATACAGGTGGGGGCTGTATCGCTCCTCAGCGAGGTTTCAGGAGACAGGAGCTGAATCTGGTGTCCAGGCCCTTTTGAGGCCTAGAAACGAGGACTTTATAAGGGAATAACGTGCACACTGAGAAACGTGGCAACGTAGCTTTACATAGGCCTGATATTCGTAGTATTCACGAGAACTGGAAACTGACATACTAGAGGTGGACACAACTATAATTGCGTCTTGAATCGAACATAGGGAATACATATGCATATTTAATCATGCACACATAACATATGATGGATGACACGTAGGGACACAGAACATGGCAAAATTTACTTTTCCACATTCCCTCCTTGTCACTACGTTTCCATCAGGAAACATCAATATTCATGATACCATCTATCATTTCATACAGTATCATTTGCTCGTCTCGAATTATCCTGGAACGGGATTTAGAACGGGGCTTGGGACTAGGAATACAAGAGGTAGCACAAATGCCGCAAATCGCAGGGCCACATTGTATACAGAGGCAGCAGCTGAATATGATCGCTACTGCAATACCTAGAAAGGACAAGACTTTCCATCCCCAGGCGGAAATTATATTCCAGAACCAACCGGACCATGTCCAGGTGCCTGGATCTTGGTGTAACAGATGGGCAATTTTATGGAGTCTGGTTATAGCTGAATAAACAGACGGTGCGTTATTTGGAATGAAAATGCAGCAACTAGATCCGATGACTCTACAGGCCCCGCCCCCATCGGCCAGTATGACGTCAAGGACGAGACGATTCTGTAAAACGACAAATCTCATAGCAGATTGCTCTTCAGTTAAGTTACCTAGAGCAGAGGCAGTCTCATTTACTACAACTTCGAGGGTTCTGGTTAACCTACGGATCAGTTTACTATTCTGGATAGGTCCTATAAAGAAGAAGAAACCTCTGTTGAAATCTGTATACTGTTCTAGAGCAGTTTCAGTATAATCGACAATTGGGGACTCCCTTCTATGTCTAATGTGTACTAGATGTGTGTTTCTATGATAATCAGGTGGGGCTAGGAAAACTGGTGGCAGTAGGAAGGCAATGTAACAGGTTCCCTCCCAATCGAGGGGCAGGCGAACATATGCAGTTTGACCACAAATAAAATAAGAATGACGTGAAGCTTTGAAAATGGATTTCCCACTGTCACTATACTTGACAATAGTAGTACAATCACTATGTCCTACATGTACGGAACCATAATTTCGGACACATAATTCACCTTTGACTGGCAGTACTGAAATAGCAGGTAAGTCTGGAGTAGTATCAGACTGAACATTCAGGACCATGAAATTCGAAGAATAGTTACCTAAATTATACACTTCATTTTCTAGATCTAACCCGGTTCTGTGGGGAAGACCTTGCTTGTCTGGAAAACATGTACTGTTAAGAAAAGACATATCTGTTGAGGATAACGTTAACGTGGACCATGCTCCACACGAACCATTATGTGAAAATGGATAAGGAAAAAGTGGCAGAACTCCCTTCGGTATCTGGAAAGGTGGGAGTCGACCACACACCCAACAATTAGTGGCATTGCTGGTCTGATGTGAGTAATGTAACATGCGGATGAAAGAATTATTTTTCATAGCGAGGCGGTAAGAGAGTTCATGAGGAGGCAGATCACTAAACGTGTGCTCTACTGTAGCATTAGCAGACTTATTTACATGAAGAACTGGGAAATACAAGAAAAATGCATAACTGGTGCAGGAAATCATAATGCTGAGAAACAATATGAAACATAGAAAAACGATACATCGAATTGAGTTTTGACTAACTCTCTCACTATGGAGGTCTATTTTATACATGTCAGAAACAGTCTAACCGTTTCACCTAGGGGAGGACTTAGACAATCAAACTGGCTGACTTATTTTACTAGACCGGAGTTTTAACTTATACTCCTGTTGCGGAGTTTTCTCTAACAGGGTAGGGTTTGTAGCAATGTCTTTTGCGGGACAGTCCTTGAGAACAATATTTTGGCAATCCTTCAAATCCTGGGAAATGTTCTTTAAAACGGGTTTCAGTCCATAAAACTTTTTTATATGAGAAAGGTGCACCCAGCCTTTGCGACCTTCCAACTTCACGGCTGTACGGGTGGTGAGGAGGACCTGTCGGGGCTCCTTCCAGCGTGGCTCCAGCGGACTTGAGCGGTCAAAATTGCGGACAAGGACCATGGATCCTGGAACAATTTCATGCGGTGCCACCTCGGTATTGTCTGGAAATGCGGCGGCAACCTGTGAACGACAAGAGTTGAGGGCAGACATCAAGGAAGCTAGGTAATCTGTCAGCATATTACTTGAAACATCGGTAATACTTCGGGGTCTAGGAGTACCCCACATGTTAGGGGGGCGGCCGAAAACGACCTCATACGGGGACAGACCTGATCTGGAATGTGCGACCATGCGCATATAAAATAAAGCGACTGGCAGAGCTACTAGCCAGTCCACACCTTTCTCTTTACACACTTTTGCAATTCGGATTTTCAGAGTCTGGTTATGTCTCTCTACGAGACCGGCTGCTTCAGGATGGCGTACACAATGAAACTTCCACTGGTACCCCAACAAAAGGGAAACATGCTTCATCAACTCAGATGAGAATGGCTGGCCGTTGTCAGAATATACGACTCTAGGGAGTCCATAACGGGGGAAGAACTCACGAACCAACTGTTTGGCAGTGGTCGTGGCTGTGTAATCTGGAACTGGATATGCTTCTGTCCACCTGGACAAAGCGCATACAACTACAAGGACATACTTGAAACCTCGACATCGCTCCATCTGAATATAATCCATCTGGAGGACTTCAAAAGGGTGGTCAGGAGGCTGGAATCCACCTTGTTCCACCGGGACACTTTTACCTGGATTAAACTGACAACATATCATACAGGTACGGACTTTCTGCTTGGCTGCAGCTTGTAAATGCTTGTTGAACCAAATGTTCTGGATACTGTCTAACATAGCTTTTTCTCCTAAATGTGCTGGACTATGTGCGGTATTAATAATGACTTGAACCATAGAGTCGGGGAGAAACCATGTGGCTCTACCCTTCGTTAACCATCCTTGATCTGTCTGGACCCCTCCTTGTTCGGACCATTTCTTGATTTCTTCGGGAGTAGCATGTAACTGGATATCTATGACATCTTGTGTAGGGTCCTTAACTGTCATGCATGTAATCGGATCTGGAGTGTGTGTCATGTTAACTGGAATGTCTAGAGTCTGTGCTGTGAGCTTGGCTGTGCGATCTGCTAAATCGTTACCTTGAGAAATAATGTCAGTAACTTTCGTATGTGCTTTGCACTTCATGATAGCGATAGATGTCGGTAAATGTATGGCATCTAACAGAGCTTGAATAAGGAGACCATGCTGAATCTTGGTTCCATGAGAAGTCATGAAACCTCTCTCCTGCCAGAGCACTCCGAAGTCGTGTACAACTCCAAATGCGTAGCGTGAATCTGTGTAAACATTAACTTTCAAGTTCTTGGCGTGTATGCAGGCTTGTGTCAGAGCAACTAGCTCTGCTGCTTGAGCGGACAGGGTGTCAATACGGTGTGTTTCAATAACTTCGGTGTCAGTAGTCACTGCATACGCGGCAAATAGTTCTCCTGTACTTGTTCTCATACATGAACCATCCACATAAAGTGTCAGGTCGGGGTCTGGTAACGGAGTATCTGTCAGATCTTGTCTTGGCTTTGTCGTAATGTTAACTACTTCCACACAGTCATGTGTGGCAGAATTCGAAGTAACTGATGGTAACAGTGTAGCAGGGTTCAGGATGTTGCAGCGTCTGATTTCTATGTGTGGCTGGAACAGTGTCAATTCATAACCTGTTAAACGTGCAATTGTCAAGTGCTGAGTTTGTGTTCGGTTTAAAAGAACTTCCACGGAATGTGGAACTTGTACTGTCAAGGTATGTCCTAAGACTATGGAATCACTTTGTCTGATAGCTAGGGCTGTGGCTGCAACTGACTTGAGGCACGCAGGCAGAGCCTGGGCTACAGGATCTAATGTGCTCGAAAAATAAGCACAGGGCTTGTATTGTCCTGCTTGATCTTGTGTGAGAACAGATAATGCTGTACCTTCGCGTTCAGTGACGAAAAGTGTAAAAGGCTTACTGTAGTTTGGTGTCGCTAGAACTGGAGCTTGGCATAGGGCTTTCTTTAACTCATTGAAACTAAGTGTATGTTCAGATGTCCAAGGGAGGACAGTCGATACGGCTGCCTCCTGTGTCGTTAACTGTATCAGTGGCTTGGCTAGAAATGCATACTGAGGAATCCATTGTCTGCAGTAAGAAGTAAGGCCGATAAAAGCACGTACCTCCTTCTGGGTCTTGGGCTGAGGAAGACTCGCTATTAACTGGATACGGTCTGGTGTCAACTGCCTACCCCTCTTGGACAGTAAGTGTCCTAAGTAGACCACTTGCTGGACACAGAATTGAAGCTTAGAAGGGGACACCTTGTGCCCCATCTCGGCTAGGAAATACAAGACTGTAAGGGATGCTCGCTCGCAAGCACGTTCAGAACGGGCTGTGATCAGGAGATCATCGACATACTGGAGCAGGGCAGTGTCAGTTGGCATGTGAATGTTGTCTAGTTGTCTTTTAAGTGCTTGACTGTAAATGCTAGGACTTTCTGTGAAACCTTGAGGAGCGCGTGTGAACATATAGCTCCTTCTATTTAAACAAAATCCGAAAAGGAACTGGCTGTCTGGATGAATAGGGACACTGAAAAATGCGTTCTTGAGGTCTATGACAGTGAAGAACGTGGCTTCGGAATCAATGGCTGTCAATAGGGAAGAGATATCTGGGACAACTGGGTACTGAGGAATAATACACTTATTAAGCTCTCGTAGGTCAATCACTAATCGATATACTGGGGGTGCATTTGGATCAGTACGTTTCATGACTGGAATGATCGGAGAATTACATACGTTGGAGTCAGTTTCTACAACCACTCCTTGAGCCATGAGCTCGTCAATAATTTTGGATAAGGCTGCTACAGCCTCAGGTGGCAATCTGTACTGTCTGATTCGTGGTAACACTGCACCTGGCTTGAGAGTCACACGATAGGGTGTGATTTGCATGTAACCTACATCAGTTGGACCTTGTGCCCATAAGTGCTGTGGAACATTAGACAGTCTTGGATCAAAATCTCGTAATACATAGTGACCCTTAAAGTCACGTAGGAACAATCGTATTCCCTCTGGGGAACAGCATATAACTGCACCTAATTCTTTCAGTGTTTTAATGCCTAATAGGTTTTCTGGACATGACTTAGTAAGTAACAGATCAGTAGTACGGGACAATGGACCTACTTCTAGAGTAA
The DNA here is from genome assembly GCF_964261635.1 of Lissotriton helveticus. NCBI lineage: Eukaryota > Metazoa > Chordata > Amphibia > Caudata > Salamandridae > Lissotriton > Lissotriton helveticus. Next base: position 171,248,173 of record NC_136069.1, read on the forward strand.
CTGGCTTTGAAATTTCATTTACGATAGGTTTTCCTGAAAATCCAAGGGAAACATTTCTTGAGCCTGAGAGCGGAGCCCCTGGAACTTCGGCGTGACTAATTGTGGTCCTACTTGCCCCTGTATCAATCAAAAACTTTCTGTCTTTCCCTAATACTTGACTGTGAACATAGGGACCTTCTTGATCTACAGGTATCTCGATGAGAGGCAAGCCTACCTCCCTCTCTAGGCTGTTTCATGAATACTGCTGGTACTCTGGATACTCAGACTGTGCATACTGGTACATCTGCTGTGTAACGTGCTGTGTTGCAGCGATGGGCTGCGGTGCGGTAACTGTCTGTGGTGCATTCTGTGACTGAGGAATCTGTGAAACTTGTTCTTGTCTAGGCGGACGTGGTCTTTCTTTTGTCTTACCAGTAGCTATGTTATGTTTCAGAACTGCACACTCATTTATAAAATGACCTGGCTGTTTACAATAATTGCAGTTCCCTTTAACGGGAGCTGCAGGATGACTGGCTTGATTTGGACCCCTCTTCTGACTGTCTTGAGGAACAGATTGTGCAACTAGTACTTTCATTTTCGTGTCTTTCATACGTTTTCTCTCGTGTTCTTGTTCTTCCCTGATCCTATTCTGGTGGTATTGGAGCATCTGCAACATCTGGGACGGGGTATTAGCTTGCCAGGTACTTTCGACTTTCAAAACTCGATTTTTAATTTGTGGGCTTGAATTCTCGACTAATTTAGTAACAAAAAGGTGAGGGTATGACTCACTACTTGTCTTGAGGCCACTGTTGATGCTAAAACATTTCTCAAATCTAGAATAAAAATCACTGATATCTTCGTCTTGTTTCTGTTTACAGGCTGAGATTGCATCCCAGTCTTCTTTTCTAGTTGTCAATAATCTAGGTAAAACTTGTATTAATAATTCTGGTAATTCTTTACATTTCGCTCCAAGACCGGTACCTGGTACTCGTGCCTTATCTTCAGCTTCTAGAACTGCCCAATCGATCTTTTTCTCTCCCACCTCCCATTCTTTTTCCTTGAGCTTTTCATACACCCCTGCGGGCAGCAGAACCTTTAACATTTTAATTATATCTGGATACGTGTATTCTCCCATACGGAGCATGTCTTTTAATTCTCTATGGAACCCTGCTGGATCTTTATCATGACAGGGAATTAATTTCTTCATCTCTAGGAGTTCCATCTTTGTAATCGGAGTGTAAACAAACACTCGTTCTAGTTCGCCACCCGTTCCTCTAACTGGGTGGACTTCTCGTAACGGATTCTGTCTCTCCATGTAAAATGGTTTACCTTCTGGGGGTGAGACATGAACAAAATGCGGATTCAAAAACGTTCTATATTTGTGACGCTGTTCTAGAATGACACTAATTAAGTCGGTACCTAAACCTTTCCATCTATACTGGAGTAACTCGTTCAGGACATCATGTAACGGGCCTGGATCAGAGTGCTGACCCTCATACAATGTAATGAGGTGCTGAATCATATACATACCCACCAGTCGCTGCTCGGCTGGGGGCATTTTTAGAAACATTTGTGCCACTATTTCGTCTGGAAAAGTGGTAGAATCAGTAATCCATCGGACTGCTGATCGGGCTAGTTCTTGTTCATGCATGGTACTTAACTCACTGTAACCGATTCGTGATTTCAGAATGTGATCGGTAGCTTGAAACACTTGTTCTAGAGAACCTTGTTCTGGTGCTGGATAATGAAAAATAGACTTGTGTTCTAGGCGTAAATGGCGATCTGGAAATCTAGATTTTCCTACATACGCTATTCTGTCAGGATTCTCGTCGTCTAACTCTTCAGGATCAGAGTTACTTTCTTTCTCGCTTACTTGTGCTGCTTTACGCTGTTCGTGTAATTTTATTATTTCTTTACGGATTTTCTTGTACATACTCTCCATAGCACCGACGGTCTTGTGCTTACCCTCGGCTATATTATCACTCCACCTTGTCAGGGTTTTCATTTCAGCCGGATCTTTAGACGGGTAATCTTGTTCTCTTATTAGACAATTGATCAGAAACTTTAATATCATGAGCTGGGTCTCAGCTTTCCTTTGAGACATGGCCTCGCTAATACTTTCTGGATCATCCCCTGTACGGATGAAACGATATATTCTGTCTAGATCTTCTTTCATATTCGGTAAGGTGACTAGATACTCGGCCACCTTTCTTACGCGGAATGAATATAAAACCATATTATCCTCGCCTGGGACTGGATCATAGCCGCATTCGGCAAGGGATTTTCTTATTTCTGCTACAGTCTGATGTCTGGGCGTACGCTGTGATGCTTGTATATGTAATTCGGCTGTCGTTAAACGCTTGTGTGGCGGCGGGGTTTGAGGAGTACCTCCCCCTGCGGCCCCTAAACTAGAGTCGTCTACTGAGGCTCTTCATCCTGGCAGAGTGGGAAATGGAAATGTAGGCTGGACTTGTATGGCGGGCTGGACCGGGGGTACCGTAACAGGTACTCCGGTGTCTGGAGGAGCGGGAAGTGCCTGATTTACAGGGACTGGCGGAGCGCGAACAGGATTTGCATATTCTGGGACTGTGTCGTCCAAATAGGACGAAATAAAAATATCAGCTGCGGTCTGTTTGTGACGTAGCTTGGTCGGAACTAATGGTGGCGGGAAATTACTGGATGCCTCTGGGGTCGCTTTTGGCAAGCCCTCGGCAAGGAGAGGATACATACCCCTAATAAGGGCATGCCTCTGTCTGTCTGACTGTTCGGCTTTGACTTGTTCACCTATCTCGATTAGTTCTTTTTCTTGTGCTCGTTCTAAGGATTCTCTACTTAATTCTGACTTTCTGATTTCCTTTTCAGTTCTTTTATGAGCTTCTTTGCGCCATAACTCGATGGCATCTTTCTGTGACTGTCTGGCTTTCTTTTTCCATAATGCCTCTTCTACTCGCATGATGCACTCGGCATCCCATGTACCCGATACGGGCCATCTATACTTTTCTTCTAACTGTTTGGTATAATCTACCCATAAATCTAGATATAATATGGCACTTATGCCATGCTTCTGATACATAAAATGACCTGGACTGTCCCTAGGCGGAACCGGAACTGCTGCTTCCAGCAGACCCTTTCTGGTTTTTAACTGACGTAATTTCGAAAACAAGGGCATGACTGGACTGTAATCTAGACACAATACAATACACAATGAACACGATACTTATTCCCCATTCATACCACGACATTAAAATACATGAAGAACATTTAAAAATAACAGTTCGAACAGAATACTACCTGGAATACGGAACACAGAATACATGAATTTTCTCGAGAACAGAACTGACTAGAACAGGAACTAGATGCACTGCTGAAACAGTACGAAACTTACCGGTCTCATAAAGAGACACGTCAGGACCCGCATCCACCGAAGTGAACACTTCGTTTGTGGGTCTGTGTACCACCAACCCACGGACCAGAGTCAATTAAATTGACCCTGTCTAGATACTACCCCAGTAACGGTACTCACCGGGCAGCAAGAACGGAAGGCCTCAGACTGGACTGGACTGCCTCGACGTCGGACGGACGAACTTCGGACTTCTGTTACGGGTGGGCCTCCGGATACCTCGGACCTTGGACTCTCGGCTTGGGCTCTGGTCGGGACTCGCCGCGTTCCTCCACCGTCTCGTCTGGATGCTGGACCGCCTCCTCCGTCTCCTCCGTGGGCCTGAGGGATACTTGAAGCAGAAATATCTGCCGGTGCGCAGAAGAGTTCCGTCACGACTGCAGAGGGTCAGGGGGTCGGCGTGGCTTCACCGACGCGTGGGGAAAGGGCATGTCCCTATTCGGGCGCCATTATGTGGTAAATAAATAAATAATACCCTATTTTTGAATGAATAAATGAATAACAGATAGCTCAATAAATAAGAGTCAAGATTCGAGGTAGTAGGAGTTTGCAGGTTTATTACAGCATAAAGGAATAGGATGGCAAGGCCCAGCAGCGCTGCCGGGGTCAGGATCGGGACAAGGGAATAACTTTTTAATAACAGTGCATGAGCATATATACATAACGCAAACACATAGCATTACATTGCAATAGGCGTAGCAGTGGGTGGAGCAAAAAGGCGTGACGCGTAGCAGTCGCGAAAGATAAGGGTGAAAAGAGGTGTAACAGGGCGTATATATAGACATGTGATGCAAACGTAACAGAATATGTCATGAATGGGGCGGAAACCATGGAGGGGGCTACCTGAGGAGCCGGGACCTCTAACCTGATGGTGCGCGCAAACTAGCAATGACGTGTTACTAGGAGAAGCTGGGGGCTATGAACTCTGTGCTAGGAGCAGAGACTGAAGTCTGGAGAGTCAGGGCGACATGTACCTAAACAGCATCTAGTATCTGATGTTTAGAGAACATGTTGATATAAACTAGAAGTCAGGAGGGGAAAGGCTAACTTGATTCTAAGACTGGACCATGCATTATTCTACATGTAGTGCGTGATGAAGAATATTAAATGACCATTAAATGCAGTATTTCTCTAACGTGGAGACGTGAAGGCTAGACAATGACGGAAACTATCGATGCGATTCAGTAGCTTTAGGAATGCAGAGAAGGAGGACTGAACTGATAACTGGAATCATAACATATTCTTGGCAGACTCAGAGGCAGAGCCAGGGTGAGCCGGGCACTGCGAGGCAGGAAGTAAGTGAAGGGTCGAGGATACAGGTGGGGGCTGTATCGCTCCTCAGCGAGGTTTCAGGAGACAGGAGCTGAATCTGGTGTCCAGGCCCTTTTGAGGCCTAGAAACGAGGACTTTATAAGGGAATAACGTGCACACTGAGAAACGTGGCAACGTAGCTTTACATAGGCCTGATATTCGTAGTATTCACGAGAACTGGAAACTGACATACTAGAGGTGGACACAACTATAATTGCGTCTTGAATCGAACATAGGGAATACATATGCATATTTAATCATGCACACATAACATATGATGGATGACACGTAGGGACACAGAACATGGCAAAATTTACTTTTCCACACCTATACCACTTTTGCCCAGAGTGCTGAAAAAGATTCGGCGCTACCGGTCCCAAGTCATCCTTGTGGCTCTGGTTTGGGCATGCAGATACTGGTATCCCGAGCTACTCAACATGGCGATCGATCCCCCGATCCGACTGCCTCTTCGGGAGGATCTTCTGTTGCAGCAGCAGGGGACGGCCCTCCACCCGAATCTGCCCAGCCTCCACCTCCATGCGAGGAGATTGAGCCGCGACAGTTGACAGCTTTCGATCTTCCTCCTGAAGTCTGTGATGTCATTCTGGCAGCCAGGCGTCCCTCCACTAAAATGGTATACGCCTGCAGATGGAACAAGTTTGTGACGTGGTGCACAGCTGGCCGTCAGTGCGCATGGGTGGCACCTGAGTAGTCCGTGACGTCATCTCGGCGCTTATGATGACAGCGCCGGACGCGGAGTCGCACAACGCCACCTACCGACGTGCAGGGCTTCTGCTGGCAAAAAACTTTCCGGATCCAGGCTGACGCCTTGGGATATTCTCAGGTAAGGAATCTATCATGAACTAATGTCTCATACAGATATATTGTTACACAAGTAGTAACTTGTGCATTTATGCTCCACCACATCCCTCTAAGGAAGCAGAGCGACTTCAACAACTGTACCCAAAAAGTCTGTTGCCATTGTACCTTGACCGCACCAGAGTTCCGGGTGGATGATAAACTCTTTGTGTGGTATGTTGGAGTGAAGAAGGTAAAGGCCATGCAGAAGCAGACCATCTCCTGATGGATCTTGCGCTGCATTAAGATCTGTTACGCATCGGCCTAGACTCAGGCCCCTGTTTGTTTGCCTGCTTATTCCACCAGAGCTAAAGCTGCAACCACTGCATTAAGTGATACCAAAGGGGATGATGGACGGAGCGTTTGAGCAAATCAAACACTCACCCCCAGTCAACTGATCTAGGTTTAATCCATCATTATTCTTTAGCTCACTCCACCACCCCAATTTAGACATGGCCATATGCAAATCAGTCTGACCCTGTGCCTCATGGGAACAGTCCAGCTCGAACTGCCAAGCCTGGACCGGAAACAAGCATCCTGGGACCGGTTTCGGGTTCATAACCCTCATCAGCCAGGCTATCTTGAATCCAGTGGCAAAGTGAGCAAACGACCCACGGTTGGGCATACCCTGCCAACTTAGGGCGAACACTCCGGTGGTCAGTTTTCTTTGTGGCTCCGCACTCCTGGCCTGGAATTTCACAAAGAGAAACTGACCACAGCACACTGGGGTTGCACCTATATGGGCACCGCACACATCCCTTCTGGTGCAGACGACACCACGTGGAGCAGCACGACTCCCCCAACTTCCTGCAAGGGTACTGCTCTACAAAAAGTTTCTGGATATAGTCTGACGCCTGGGTATAATTCCAAGGTAGGGAATCTGTGGCTAGATAGTCTCTACCAGATAAGGTGTTACCTAAGGAAAGCAACTTGTTCAGTAACAGCTTTTCCTCAACTGCTCAGTCTACTGAGGCTACATGCTTGAAATGATTGGCTTGGTCTTCTGTATGAGTGCCTGTGAAGTTATGGGTCAGCTCTTCTCCACATTGGGCACTGCGTCGCCCCTTTGCTCATTAAGAACAGCAAAGCTCCCAGAGTGTATTTTAAATACTTCATCGAGGCAGCATTTAGGAGGGTCTTTCCTCTAGTGAATCTCGTTAAGCATTGTTGTGCAGAATGCCGTGGGGGAGCATCCCACTCTAGAGGCAAAGGAGGGAAGCTTGAGTCAACCAGATCAAGCTCATTTATATTTTCACACTTTAAACATTTCCTCAGTCCCTGTGGAAGGGCTTAATTGGCCTTTGCTATTATTCACAAGCCCTTTTGCAATAGATGTCTTTTACCCAGCTAACTAAATGTCAGGATGTATCTTGGTTTCAGATGGTGTTCCCAAATGTCCCAGATTGCTATACAGCAACTCGAGAGTTTTTATTTATGCTAGGTGTAAGCTTATGCTTATAACAGACGAGATGGGGAATCCTTCCTACACCAACCAGCCAAATCCATTTTAGGGGATCGAAGCCCTTCTCATTCCTCCACCATACTGTTCTAGTTTCCTTATCTTGCAGCCCACTGCCCCAACCCCAATACCTCACAAACTTCTTTGTTCAATGTGCTCTTCCTTTGTAGAATACATTTTACAAAAATCTATTAAGAAACAAAGATTGATACAGGAAGTATAGTTGCAATTTTGTGCACCTACGTTCAAAAAATACACATTGTTTGTGGTCACTACTCAACCAGCAACTTCAATGGACTATATTGTCTGAACTTCTATCTCCACCTGAAATCTTTTCCTCCTCATCTGTCTTTCCTGTATACACAATCTTCCGCTAGTCTCTCTCGACATCCCTCCTTTAACCCTCCCCCTCTTCTTTATGCACCTTCCCTTCTATATCCTCTTGACCTCTCTTCTCATTGCTGCTCCTTGTCCTGATGTGGTATCCTCACTGGCAAATGATCATATTGCTAGAGAGAAGTCGATCATGTCACATGTGTGATTTCTTAATTGATCTGTTGCAGGATGGCATGGATGTTGCTATCTATCCATGCAGTTGGGACTTGACACAATGCTTGTGGTTTCCCCTTCCTTGCAATTTTCATTTGTCTTGGAGCACAATTCTTCCATTTTTAGCAGAAGAAGCTGATCACTCCATTTTTGGATGGGTGCATTGAGCTTCTCTGCAATGTCCAGGCGCAACTTATGCAAATGCCCTTTGATAGGTATTTTCTATTTCATGTAAAAAAACAAAAAAGCATCTTTTGAGCGGTTCAAGTAGAGCTTTCCCCTCTAAACAATTCAGTGCCATTAATGAAAATTCTATTATTATTGCATCCAGTTGAGTATGTAGCAGATACAATGACTTGCAACAACAACCTTTCGCCCTACAATACTCACACAACACAGAAGTTATTAGCAGATATGGTCTTTTATTGTTAACTGGCCCTAAAAATCATTAGTGACTCTCACAACTTACTGCAAGCAGTGGCATGATAGATATTGAAAGTGGTGGAATCTGTGTGACCCGTAGTATCACCAAAACCTCCTATCCACCTCGTATGCTTTGGGTAATCTTATTTGCCAGATCTTTTATTTGAAGTTGGAACTTGAAACGTAGTTTCTATGGACATTACAAATTGCCTTAGTGGCTTACCTGCTTATTTTTGTCTTCATGATATTTTATTTTACTGAGGCCTGTCAATAGACTAAATGATAGAACTGTGGCAGTCTGTATAAACAATAGTTTAAGGCTGTAATTCTTCTGTTATCTCTTAACATTTGCACACATTTATGTTATAGGAGGAAAATATAACAAGCATTTGCAATGCAATAGGTCTCGCATTAGGAACGTTTGAACTATTGGTATTGTAAATGGCAAATTGTTTATTCATGTGTTAGTTTTGAAAATAGCGAAATTAATAGCTTTGTCATTTACAATGCCAATAGCTCTACCTTTCGCAAATATGACACCTATAGCATTTGTAATGCAATATGTGTTGTATTTACGTGACTTAGATGTATTGATATTATAAATAACAGTGGCTTTTAATTTTTTTAAATAATTAATACTTAAATAAAAGGTATTGTAATTTATAATGGCAATAGCTTAAACTTTTGTAAAGAACTTTTGTGAAGATTATGTTCAGTGTATTTTATTGTGACGAAAATCCAAGAACAGAAGTGAAATATTAACATCTTTTTTGTGACATTTGTAATAAAGCTTGAAACATTGAGAGAACATATTTGAACCAGTTGTTGTTGAATGGTTGCACAGATTGATGCTATGATAGCGCGGAGTGATGTTGTGGTGGCGACGAGTGATGCTGTGGCGTTCAGTGATGCAGTGGTAGCGCATAGTGATGTTGTGGTACCCCTGAGTAATGCTGTGGTGGCCCTGAGTGATGCTGTGGTGGCCCTGGGTGATGCTATGGTGGCCCTGGGTGATGCTGTGGAGGCCCTGAGTGATGCTGTGGTGGCGCATAATAATGCTGTGGTAGCGCATAGTGATGCTGTGGTGTTGCTGTGGTGTTGCTGAGTGATGCTGTGGTGGCGCTGAGTGATGCTGGGGTGGCGCTGAGTGATGCTGGGGTGGCGCTGAGTGATGCTGGGGTGGCGCTGAGTGATGCTGGGGTGGCGCTGAGTGCTGCTGGGGTGGCGCTGAGTGATGCTGGGGTGGCGCTGAGTGATGCTGGGGTGGCGCTGAGTGATGCTGGGGTGGCGCTGAGTGATGCTGTGGTGGTGCGGAGTGGTGGTGGGTGGTGCTGAGGGGTGGTGGTGGTGCTGAGTGATGCTGTGGTGGTGCTGAGTGGTGCTGGTGTAGTGATGATGTGGTGATGCTGAGTGGTGCTGTGGTGGTGCGGAGTGATGCTGGGGTGGTGCAATATCCAGTGCCACTTTTTATATCACTTTGTGCTACACTGTACTTGGCTGGGTGCTGTGGTGGTGCTGAGTGATGCTGTCGTGGTGCCGAGTGGTGCTGTGGTGGTGCTGAGTGATGCTGTGGTGGTGCTGAGTGATAATGTGGTGGTGCTGAATGATGCTATGGTGGTGCTGAGTGGTGCTGTGGTGGTGCTGAGTGATGCTGTTGTGGTGCTGAGTGATGCTGTGGTGGTGCTGAGTGGTGCTGTGGTGGTGCTGCTGTGGTGGTGCTGAGTGGTGCTGTGGTGGTGCTGAGTGGTGCTGTGGTGGTGCTGAGTGATGCTGTGGTGGTGCTAAGTGATGCTGTGGTGGTGCTGAGTGGTGCTGGGGTAGCGCTGAGTGATTATGTGGTGGTGCTGGGTGATGCTGGGGTGGTGCAATATCCAGTGCCACTTTTTATATCAGATTTCAGATTTTAATGTCTTTATTTCGATAATAAAATCATAAAAGACAAATCAAACACGATAACAAATACAATTCATAAAAATCTCCACAGTTTTACAAAATCATTAAGAACGGAGTGTATCTATATATTAAATAGGGTATAAAAAAATATAGCGAAATATCCCTCAGTTAAGACATTATTAAACTATGTTTTCGAAAAACCAGACATTATAAAAATTTCATCAGCAAGATAAAAACAACCAATGCATTGGAAACACAATTTACACATAATACATTATAGACGGGAGACAGTTGCCATCCTTCTAGCTCTTATTGCCCAAGCCCACCCTAAAAACTTGGCAAGACATATCACAATCAAGTTAGAAGTGTTTGTTTTTAGGGCCCATATAGCTTCCGAGGCTTTCCTGCAGGACAAAAGTTTAAAAATGGGTTTTAACCATTTTGAACGGGGTGCACGATATTGGGGACAAGCAAACAAAAAATGACCCTCAGTTTCCCTACAACCTGAACAAAATATACATATGTTAGAGAATGACTTATCCCAGGATGTGGTAAAGGAATTCAGGGGTAGGGACCCCACCCGAAATTGATGGTAAAGCTTTTTGTCCATTGGTCTGGTGATAAGGTCCCAGTATGTTTCACGGGCAGAGTCCTGTTTAAAGCTTAGAAAACGACCCGTCAAGTTCACCAAACTGGAGGCTTGGACCAGGGACATACGGGTTGAGGCCCAAAATAAACACTTAAATTCCTTTTTTGATGGGAAGTTGTTAATACCCGGGGAAACCCATAAATGACTAAGCCCCATTTCACACAGGCTAATTTTCACTGAGCGAAGCCACGGGATGCGTTCCGAGCCCCCCATAGCTTTAACCTCGGCTAGCTCCTTTGCGAAGAGCTCCAAGTCCTCAGATGTCCATATTCGCCTCCACAATGACACCACTCTAAATCTGGCCGTGTCGGTTATTGGTGGACAGCCCATGTCGTGACAGAGTGGGATCAGTGGGGATGATTGGGGCAGCCCCACCAGATTACGTAGGAACCTACATTGAATTCTATATAGTCTAGTGAGGTCCTTATGGCCCCAGAGCTCTGCCCCATAAAGTGTAGCTGTGTTGATTTTGACATCATAAATTTGGAGGGCAGGGGCTACCCTTTTTGTGATAGTTTTCTTTTGCTCGCGCAAAAGGCAGCCAGTCATTTGGGCGAATTTTAATTGTTGGGTCTCTATTTGTGGGTCCCAAGACAGGCGAGAATCCAAGGTGACCCCCAGGTATGTCATTTTGTCGACTTGTTCCAGGTTAACCCCGTTCAGTTGAACGTTACTACGTATGGGTTTTTTCCTAGAAAAAACCATAAACTTGGTTTTCCCCACATTGATTTGGAGACCATTTTTATTACAAAATTCCTCAAAATGATTTAAAGCCTGCTGTAACCCTCCCCTGGTCTTAGACAAGAGGAGGGTGTCATCGGCGAAAATCAGCATTGGGAATTTCGTTCCCGCCAGGGATGGTGCATCGGTATTGATCAATTTAAAAAATTTGACAACCTGGTCTATATAGAGTAGGAAGAGGGTAGGGGCAAGAACGCACCCCTGGCGCACTCCTCGTGATACCGGAAATGCGTCTGTGGTTTGCCCCTTGGCCCCCCATCTCACCCTCGCAAAATTGTCTTGGTGTAATCTGATGATCATTTCGACCAAGTCCCCCGGCATACCAAGGTCCCTCAATACCTGCCAGAGTTTCCCCCTCGGCACCAGGTCAAAAGCCGATTTCAAATCTATGAAAGCGGCATAGATGGTACCCCCGCCAAGTAAAACGACTTTCCAGAAAATCATGCAAAGCCGTAAAACCTGGTCAATAGTGCTTATGCCATATCTAAAACCCGCCTGTAGAGGAGACAGTATTCCCTCCGATTCCATCCATCCATGTACCCTTGCCAAAAGAATGCGAGCAAATACCTTCTGGAAACAGTCAATTAAGCTGATCGGGCGGTAGTTCCCTGGGATAGATTTATCGCCCTTTTTGTGTATTGGGAGAATCTCCGCCCCCTTCCAGGTCTGTGGGATGCGTGCACCTTTGGCTATAGCATTTGCAATGCGAGTTAAGTTTTTATATCACTTTGTGCTACACTGTACTTGGCTGTAAATTAAATGGGAAAGAGTTTGTTCGTTTCCTTACCTACTCAAAAGGCAGTTTATACCGAAAAAGGAAAATTTTGGAATAAAAAGCATAGATCCGAAGACCAGACAACTCAAAATGAGAGCCTTGTAAGAGAAGTAGTACAGAGGCTGTAGGAGAGTGGGGTCTGCAATCCCATGGCCACCCCAGATTTTTGCTTTTTGCTTCACTGATTTACGACTTTCCCTGGCTGTGGGCCTGCTAATCAGACCCACAGCCTAGCTGTTCTCTCTCTAAATTACAACCATGTACCTTGGGTGCATTTTACCAATTGGTACTGGGCCACGTTATCAGTCCCTGTACAGCATACCTTAGGTATCCAGGGCATAGGTGTACCCAGGGCCTACCAGGGGCTGAAGCATGTATTATGCCACCCCTGGCTGGCCACCTAAACAGACACAACTGGCTGCACGACAGCTGGGGCAAGGTGGTGTAATCACCCTTTGCTTTAGATATAGTATACCTATATCTAAACCTAAAATGGACACATATATCCCTGTCAGTCACTCCTATGACAGGCCTTATCGATCCTGAAGGCAGAGTGCTTGGAATTATGTGAGATGGTGATCTGGCATGAGCTGAGCCCGTTTGCAGCTTGCGGAACCAAGTCCAAATAGCTGTTCCATGATAACGCTATACCATATACTCTTAAGTGCATTATAATCCTCACGGTTAAATGCTAACTTTGGTATAGCATTATCAAAACATGTCGAGTAAGGTGTCATACGAATTGGAATACTAACCCCTCGCCAATTCTGGCGACGGGGTTAGCATTCCACCCATCTAGAGGGACACGACATGTATGTAACTGTGAACCCCGGTTAAAGTCAGACACAGCCTCAGCTCTACAAAATGGATGCTGCCACCGAGACACAAGTCTGCCCTCCTGCTGCTAGGAGTCCTTCCAGCAACGGAGGCCTGGACAAAGGGTTTCCTGTCAGGGGCGGTGCTAGCACCATCCCAGACAGGATTTTGTGTATCCCAGGTAGGCAGGGCTGAAAGGAAGGTGACTGCAAGTGGCACCCCGGTGCTCACTGTGCATATGCCAGCTCAAACCAGTTCCTGGGGCACACCAGCCCCTGAGCTGGGGAGAGACCGGACAAAGGAGAGGGTTGTAACCACCCCCCTCCTGGTCCCACCCATAGGGCAGGACTTAGTCGCGTGCCAGCCCCTTTTCTTAGGATAATGGTAGGAGCAGGCCCCCTTCCCAAATTAGATCATTCTGAATCTTGAACTACTTTCCACGAAGGGAACTCTTGACTTTTCTGAAGACTCTCCCTTGTGGCTAAGGAGTAGCCACCCTGCACCAGCAGGCACCATCGAAGCTCTTGCGGTTTGCTGCACGTCCATCCTCCGGATCAAGACTGCCCAGCTCGACGAGACCCGGATTCCCTGCCATCTCTGACCTCTACCTACATCATCCAGCCCAGCTGAGATTCGTGGGTGTGACGAGACCCGTGGGACTGGCCATCTTCAAGACCTGCACGACGCTTCACCAGCACGACCCCCGAGAGACCCTTGAGTAAGTGCATTGGGGTTTGAGAAGCCCTAACCCTAAGCAGCTCCAGCACCGAAGTCCAGCCTCCCAGCATCCACGAGATCTGCGTGGGGCCCTTCTGCTTCCTTGCTGCTTGCCACGTTGTCCGGTCACTTGCCCGTTGGCTAGTGACCCTCTTGACGACGTACCACGACGTTTTCACCGCTGGTCTAGGTCCCCTAGACTGGCCCTTGCTTCCTGTCCAACAAGAAGTGCCCTGGACCCTCCTGGTCCACTCCAGACGCCATCTTGACTCCACCGCGTGGGCTTGCCTTTGCCAAGGTTTGTTGCTCAAATCCTGAGTCCAGCATCGCCGACAGCCGACAGCCTCGTGGGACAGCTCGCACCTCCAGCCTGGACGCCGACAACGCCTCCTAGCCCGTGTGACTGCAGAGTCCAGCGTCGCCCACTCACCTGGTCGAGGTGACTTCGTCCGGTGCCATCCTGGTGCCCACATAATCACTGGCTAGTGATTAAGAACTAAGTCCCCTCTCCTTCACTGATCCAGCCTTGGATCACACCGAACATCTTCTTTCAGGCTCCATAGACTTCAACGAGGATTCCCGACGTCTTTTGAACCCTATGCAGCCGCGGCCCCTGGGCTAGGTAACTTGAGTATTTCGGTGCTCCAGCACAGGTTCACTATCCAGGTGTCCAGATCCTTTTTCGTTTTCAGTCTACCTAGTCGGATTCGTCCGGAAACAGTAACTTTAGAAAGGCTAGCATCCATAGACTTCTTCCCGCATCCCGCGTGAGAGTGCACACTCTGCACCCGATCTCCCTAGGCCTCCTGCTCCTAACCTTAGGGTTCAGTAGTGTAGTCCTAGCGATCCTGAAGCCTCTGGATCTTGTTACTTACCTGCTAGTATTTCGCATTCCACTTTTTGTGTATATGGTTTTTCGTGCCCCTCGGGCATTTGTGTAAATTGTGCAACTTGAAGTATTTTCGTAAGAGTTTTGTATTGTGCTTAGCTCCCTGACTCATAAAGAGTTCAGGGTAGTCTTGTTATAAATAAATATCCTTTATTTTCGTAACAACTTGTGTGGTGTCCTTTCACTTGGTGTTCAAGGGGTATATGTGATGGTAAAACAGCTGGCTTAACACGCCCTCTAGAGTTTAGCCTGAAGACTGCTCGTGTCCATGCTACTAGGATAGCTGGTCTAATAAGGTTGACTTACAACCAATCATCAATAAGGGTTGTTTGGTATGATACAAAGTGATCACTAGAATAGTGAGCACTATATATCAGGCCAACTTCTCACAGAGGCAAAGGGATGTTTTTATTGTAACTAAAGTTGCAAACCTGAAGAGCACACTTAATAAATGCAATAAAAGCACATTCATTCCTAAAATGAACTACTCTGCAGCATATTTAGAACAATGTGAAACGAGTGATAAGAAAAAACACAACCAGGTAGGGATGAAAGCAGTAGCCTTCCCAGAAGTATATCGCAGAAAGACAGCACAAAAACTCTTTTTGTACATACGCTGATTTTACTTTCTTAATTAGTTATAATGACGAGCATTCGCCTAAAGCACAATTTGTTGGCCCTGGGACGCCCCTCTTGACGTTCAGAAAAAATCTGAAAACATGGCTTTTAACTCTCTAGTTGGGAGGCTTGAAGTTTAGGGAGTTATCAGTTTAGCGCCAGGACACCGGTTGGTAACAGTGCGCCTAAGAAATGATATAAATAAATAAATAAATAAACAAGCTCTATTGTGTTTTTGCAGAGAAATAAAGATTTAAAGGGCTTGAACATTGGCCTAGATTGTCGCAACTATTGCTGAATATCACACTCACTGGTCAACTTAACGTGCCCCTGCCTAAGGGGAAAAAAAACACTTTCACACCGGCCCATTGTATCTCAGGTGTAAATATAGCATACACCCAAATTGGGGCAAATTATACAATGACAGAGTTACTTAATGAATAAAAGTCGCACACCTTTTATTGCACAGTAAATAAAATATGGACTTGTAAATCACAAATCAGTTCAGCAGGATCAGAAAGCAGGTGACACGGATCACACAAGGCGCGTGCAAATCGGAGCCAAGAAAGGGAAGTCTTTTTTAGTTCTTATATTTTTGGCGACGCTACCCCTTTAAATAGACGTGTAAATACCTCTACCATCTCTTGATTCACGACCTGCCATACCAAAGGCTCCGGAATGCTGTCTTTTCAGAATTAAACAGCAATCTTGATGGCGCCAAGCTAGTTTGTGGTTTGTAAACTACAGACGAGCTTCCCCCAGACACAACCCACTGGTATGCACAAGCTGCATTCATGTGCAAATGGCTTCACAGGAACATTTTGTACTAGCACTGAGCGTGTGTGTGAGGGGCAGGGCTGTGGGGGGTGGATGCATGTTTGCATTATCCTAGAATGAGAAATGTGGGTTCTGGAGTGGAGTCTGGCGTGGTGTGAAACGCTGCTATAGTGACTAAATGTGTGTGAATGGGAGCCTGCAGTGGGACAATAAAGCCAATCTCGCCTCCTTATAAAGATCGTTATCACAGGTAGCAGATGCTAATGTGGCTTCCATGCAAATTCACATATGGTTGCTTTGAAACTCACAAATCTGAAAGTTTTTCCCGTAGGTAGAAAGGCTCGATAAACTTTTTTGGTTTTTGCTAAGCACTGGTGCCCTATGCGGTCTAAAATGTACTGAGGACATTGTGAAAGCCATGTCAAAACTAGAAAGCACCCTTAAAATAAGCTTCAGTGTGGAGCCTGCAGACCGTAGACCTGGTGACTCGAAAAAGCAAGCAATGTTTTAAAAAAATAAGATTGTGAGCAGTAGGGAGGCGGGAGGTCATTTGTGAGCGGGGCTGGGTCAGTTAGGTAGGTGTACGTCCCGGAGTAAAGTAAGTATTATCCCGGGGCCTGGCCCATGAGATTGTGAGCAGGAGGGAGGCGGAAGGGGAGCAAAGGGATACGAGAGGGGAGACGGAGACAGGGGAGGTGTGTGCATCTGTAAATGGCCTCCGGGCTGGGACAGGGTCAGTTAGGTAGGTGGTTTTAAATGCCTGGAGAGAGCACGGCACATATAACACCTGTACCGGTAAACAGCACACGTAGCTGGGGCAGCGCCAGTTGCTTTTTATTTGGGGTGGCTTCTGCTGTGCAGAGTTTTGCAGCCAGAGGTTTGTTTGTTTTGTGTGCAAAAATCTTAAAAGTGCTCAACAAAATAAACGCTCATCTGTGAAAGGCCTTCAGGCTGGGGCTGTGTCAGTTACTTAGGTGCACGTTCCGGAGTAAAGTAAATATTATCGCATGTGCCTGGGCCATGAGATTTTGAACAGGTGGGAGGCAGAAGGAGAGCGAGGGAGGCGGGAGGGGTGCTGGGGCAGCGTCCGTCACTTCTAATTTGGGGTGGCTTCTGCTGTGCAGAATTTTGCTGCCTGATGTTTGTTTGTTTTGTGTGCAAAAAACATAAAAGTGTTCAAAATAATGGACGCTCATCTGTAAAGGTCCTTCAGGCTCGGGCTGTGTCAGTTAGTTAGGTGAACGTCGCGGAGTGAAGTAAATATTATCGCAGGGTCTGGGCCCTGAGATTCTTAGCAGGAGGGAGGCGGGAGTAGAGCGAAGGGTGCAGTGGGAAGGGGGGGGTAGGAGAAATGCGAGACACGGCCTGGCGGCCGTGAAAAGTGTGAAGCAGTGGGCGGAGGAGCGGATCCCTTTGAAGTGAAGCTCTCAGAGGCAGGCGGCTTGGGGAGCAAATGGTAAAAAGCGCGTGCATGTGCACATGCACTCGACGTAATCTGCGATGGTTTCAGAGCTTGGATGAGCCTCTATACTCTCGTCCTATTATCGCTTGCGCGATTAATAGGACGAGACCTAAAAACTGCAGTGCCTTTGAAGATCCACTGTCTGGTGGAATTGGCATCACAAATACACAAAATGTACACACCGTCATGGAATACTAAAGCTTACATGGGTTTCTTTGTTTCACCTTCAAATTAAGTAAGTGAAAATGAGTGTAAAAAAACAGTGCACACCAGCCTTAAAAATGTACAGAATATTTGTGGTAATGTACTTATTTCAGTGCAACAATACTACAGTTTGCTTTAGCACTTAGGCAATGAAGGGATTTATACAAATGCTACTTGTATTTATTTTGTTAATGTCTTTCCTATGTATTTTCTTTTCTAGGATCAAGAAATAGTAAAAATAGTAGGCATGAAATATGAAGTTGGCCCACCTACGCTTTGCTGCCTGAAGGTTTCCTTGCTAGACCATGTCACTGGAAAACTTTTGGATACATCTTTTTCCTTGAAGTAAGTATACCTTGAATATTATTATCACAGGAGACATGCCTGACTCTGC
This sequence comes from Lissotriton helveticus, assembly GCF_964261635.1. NCBI lineage: Eukaryota > Metazoa > Chordata > Amphibia > Caudata > Salamandridae > Lissotriton > Lissotriton helveticus. Next base: position 171,266,087 of record NC_136069.1, read on the forward strand.
TTAGTGTGTTGATTAGATTTTTCCCTTCTTTGCACTTGAACGGTTTGATAATTATTAAGCTGTTTTCCAGATATCATGATATGCCTGATGTTATCGATTTCCTTGTGCTACGCCAGAATTATGATGAGGCACGACAAAGAAACTGGCAAGCCGGTGAGTAATTTCCAAATCATAGAATTTTTTTTCCTCGTCTAAACACTTATTTCCAGGTTAGAACAAATTTCATTTCTCTGGGTAACTATCTTTCAGATTCAAAACATATAGACCGACATCTGTTAATATCAAATAGGATTTATTTTTTTTAAGTTTGTCCTCATATGTTTAATCAGTATACTGATGGAGAATATAAGAGTTTACCGCCCAAAGACTTTCACTTCCCTTACATAGAGGTTCCTGCTCACTCCCACATGAGGCAATGTTACCATCACAGGTTCTCTTCGTTACATGGGCGGTTTTCTCTTTTCTCCCATATCACAAGCACCTACTTAAATTCTCTTCCCTGGGTCGGCAATCTCTCTTGGTCACCCCTGTAGCCAGAGACTAACCTGTGTTTACTGATAGTTAATCATTGGATTAACCTTTAACATTTTTCTTTATTATAGAAACTTAATATTAAATGTTAAAAGGGGGGCAAAAGTTAAAAGTATAAAAAACAAAGATACAAAAGGGGGAAGGAGAGAGTGCAGGTGGATAGGGAAGGAGGGCAGAATGGGAAGAGGAGTGTGAGAAGTTGGCCTGATATATGATGCTCACTAGTTCTAGTGATCACCTTGTATCAGTCCAAACAACCCTTATGGTGATTGGTTGTAAGTCAACCTTATAGACCAGCTATCCTAATGGTAGCATGGACAAAGCAGTCTTAGGCTAAACTCTTTTGGCATGTGAAGCCAGCTGTTTTACCACAATATAACCCCTTGAATACCAGATGAAAGGACACCACACAGGTTGTTATGAAAATAAACAATATATTTATTAATAACAAACACCTCTGAACTCTTTATGAGGTCAGAGGGCTAAGCACATGGCAATCTCTTAGGAAAAATACGATAAGTTGCACAAATTACAATGGTGTCCTAGGGGCACGGCAAACCATATACTAAGTAAATGGAATGTGAAAGTCGATGGAAGGAATGGAGCTGTCCAGAGGCTGTAGGATCGCCGGGACTACGCTATCCTAACTTTAGGTAAGTAATAGGAGGCCCACGGGACGCGTGTGAACTCGCACGCGAGATGCGTAACAACGTCTATGGACAGTACAGTTCAAGAAAAAGGTAAGTACGGACAATCCTGACTAGTTAGGACTAAAACGACTGTGGAACTGGAGACTAGGAGAGTCAATCTACCCTTGAGCACCAAAATGCTCTTGTTACCTCACCCACGGGCTGCGGGTGCATAGGTGCAAAGTCGTGTCGGGTTCCGGCGTTGAAGTCTATGGAGCCTAGAAGAAAAGATGCTGCAGGCGACCAGGAGGAAGATGTCCGGCGTGATCCAAGGGTGGATCAGAGATGCTGAAGACCTGAAAGCAGAGGGGACAATGTTCACAGTCACTAGCCAGTGACTGGAGTGGAACCAGGAAGGAACCAGATGTCGTCGTCGCGTTCAAGTGGAGAGTGGATGCTTGACTCTGCAGCCACGTGGACCAGGAGGTGTCTTGGACGACCAGGATGGAGGCACGAGCTGTCCCACGCAGGCTCTCGCTGTCGGCGGTGTCTGTTCCGGATTCGGCGTCAACAGGCCTTGGCAAAGGCAACCCACGCGGTGAGTGGAAAAGGCGTCTGGTGCGGACTAGGAGAGTCCGGGGTGCTCCTCTTTTGGAAGGGAGCAAGGGCCAGTCTGGAGCAACCAGACCAGCAGTGAAGATTTCAAGGTTCGTCGTCTAGGAGGCCACTAGCCAGCCGGCAAGTCACCAGACAACGTGTCGAGCAGTAAACAAGCAGAAGGGCCCCACGCAGATCTCGTGGAAGCTGGAGGGCTGATCTTCGGTGCAGGGGCTGCTCGGGGCTGAGGCTTCTCAATCCCCAAAGCACTTGGTCGAGTGTACCTCGGGAGTCCTGCTGGAAGCGAAGTGCAGTTTCTTTCAAGATGGCCGGTCCCACGTGTCTCGTCGCACCCACGGGTCTCAGCTTTGCTGCAGATGTGAGTTGAGGTCGGAGAGGTCTGGGAATCTGGGTCTCGTCGGGCTCTGAAGTCTGGATCCTCGAGGGAAGACGACAAAGTGAAGCCGCTGGACGCTTGATGGTGCCTGCAGTTGCAGGGTGGACACTCCTTGCCCACAAGGGAGATTCTTCAGTCTTCTGTGGAGCAGAACGTCGAAGTCCAGAGTTTCTTCTTGTAAAGGTGTTCAGGATAATCTAATTTGGAATGGGACCAGCTCCTACCTTTATCTTGCTAAAGGGGGCAGTACTGGTGACTAGGTCCCTCCCCTGGGTGGGATCAGGAAGGGGGGTGGTTACACCCCCTATCCTTTGTCCGGTTTCGTGCCAAAGCTGGGGCAGGGATGCCCCAGCAACTGGTTTGAACCGGTGTATGCACAGGACACCTTGTGTGCTCCAGGCATGTCTAATTCCTTTCAGGCCTGTCCTACCCAATAAACAAAATCCTGTCTGGGGTGGTGCTAGCACCTCCCAAGGCAGGAAACCCTTTGTCCAAGCCTCCCTCGCTGGAAGGACTCCCAGCAGCAGGAGGTCAGACTTGTGTCTGTGGTGGCAGCATCCATTTTGTGATGCTAAGGCTCGAGTTAACTTTAACCGGGGTTCTCAGTTACATACATGTCATGCCCCTCTAGAAGGGTGGAATGCTACCCCCGTCGCCAGAATTGGCAAGGGGGTAGTATTCCAATTCGTATGACACCTTACTCGACATGTTTTGATAATGTTATACCAGAGTTAGCATTTAACCGCCAGGTTGATAATGCACTTAAGAGTATATGGTATAGCGTTATCATGGAACAGCTATTAGAACTTGGTTCCGCAAGCTGCAGACGGGCTCAGCTCATGCCAGAGCACCAACTCGCATAATTCCAAGCACTCTGCCTTCAGGATTGATAAGGCCTGCCATAGGAGTGACTGATAGGAATATATGTGTCCATTTTAGGATTAGATATAGGTATACTATATCTATAGCAAAGGGTGATTATACCACCTTGCCCCAGCTGTCTTACAGCCAGTTGTGTCAGTTTTAGATGGCCAGCCAGGGGTGGCATAATACATGCTTCAGCCCCTGGTAGGCCCTGGGTACACCTATGCCCTGGGTACCTAAGGTACCCTGTACAGAGACTGATAAGGTGGCCCAGTACCAATTGGTAAATGCACCTAAAGTACATGGATGTCAATTTAGAGAGAGAAAAGCTAGGCTGTGGGTCTGATTAGCAGGCCAACAGCCAGGGAAAGTCGTAAACCAGTGAAGCAAAAAGCAAAAATCTGGGGTGACCATAGGATTGCAGACCCCACTCTCCTACAAGGAGGAGCAGGGACTAAACTTTCCAACTATACTAAACCAAACATGGGGCCGTCTCTACCCAATTATCCCACACTCTCCAAAATGTCATCCTCTTGTTTGTTCGCATTGCCCTGTCCATTCTTGCAATCCTATGAATTGAATGTATCCATTCAGACTCAGGCGGGCCATTTAGAATCCACTTAATGCATAATTCTCTATGTGCTAACAAAATCAAAACAAATATAAGAGCCTTTGACCACTTAGAAATATTACCAATATGCTCTTCTTCAAGGATTACTCCAAAAATAACCAATGCCAAGCTCACCTTAACTTCTTGACCCACCAGTTCTGACAGGACGTCCCCTACTTTCTGCCAAAAGTCTTGAATGGACGGACACCACCCAAACATGTGCGCTTCATCTGCATTCGGTTCTCCACATTTCTGGCATTTCCTCACCATATGAGAGCCCAGTTTCGCCAACTTTCGAGGTGTCCAATACGCTTTATGTATAGTGAAAAGATGATTTTTCTTTAGTGGGGCGGATTTCACATAATACCATAAATGTGATTTAGATACTTGCCATAACACTTCTAGATCCAGCTCCGGCAGCTCCCTCCTCCACATTTCCACTTGCCAGCCTTTGGGGTCATCTATTGACTGTACCAGTGTCCAGTACCACATAGAGATCTCTTTCTTAAAACTTGGCTGCAACGCAATTTTAGACTCCTGTGTTTCCTTATAGTATTGCCCTTGTTTCAAAGTTCGAGCCCAACTTAACAATTGACAGTATTTAAAGCGTGAAACCGCGTTTTCTGTAGACTCTTGAAACTTTTGCCTAGAAATTAATTGTGGCCCCTCCAATAGTTGGCCCCATTTGTATATTCCTTTCATTCTTATTGGTATTGCCAAAATATCTTGCAAGCATGTGGGGGTCCCTGGAGAGCGCCATATTGGTGCATGATAACTATAATAAGGGATATGTAATATCTTCCTGATCTGGCTCCATAGTTTACATGCCCCGTAGAGGATCTTTAATCTAATTTTTTTTTTTTACTTAGGATCCCCGAACTTATATAAAAAATAATCCGCAAGGTCAGGTCATGTCAAAGCACGAAGCATGGGAGTATATTGACTTGAATTCTTTAGTAACGGTCTAAAAACTTTTAAATGGAAGGCTCTTTGATATTGTAGTAAGTCAGGGCTTGCTATACCTCCATTTTCCTTCCTTTCCCTACATTTCTTCTATGCAATTCTAGGTCTTTTCCTGCCCCGTATAAAACTGGACAATTCTCCCTGTGCTTTTTTAATCCATTCAATCCTGAATTCTAATGGAATTGCGTTAAAAATGAAGGTATACTTTGGTAAAATTGTAATTTTAAGGAGGTTTGATCTACCAAGAAAGGATAAAGGTAAGTTTTCCCATTGCTGCAGTTGTTTTTTAACCTTAGAGGTAACCAAATCAAAGTTTACCTTTGCTAATGAGCCCAGGTCTTGCACTAACTCGATTCCCAGATATCTGATCTTCTTTTTAACAAGCTCGCTTTGTGAGTTTGTATTCCACTGCATTATTTCCGTTTTATTAGAGTTTATAGCATAGCCTGAAACCATACCAAAATGGTCTAATAATTCCCATATTACAGGTAATGATGATTCTATATGAGTGGTGAAAATCTTAAGATCATCAGCATAAAGCCCAATCTTTTTTCCCAATTATTACAGGTAAAAGACTGGATATCCTTACTTGCCCTTAACTTAATAGCCAATGGCTCGCTATACATATTGAAGATGGTAGGGGAAAGTGGACAACCTTGTCTTGTCCCTCTTCCAATTTGTACCATTTTAGATAAAGCGCCGTTTACTAATACCCGAGTGTTAGGGTTCCTATATAAGGCTTTAATTGCTGACCCGAAGACTTCCCCCAAATTAAAACGCCTGATCACCTCATATAGAAATAGCCAGTTGACCCGGTCAAATGCTTTTGCAGTATCACATGTTATTATAGACAGAGGTTTTTTTGGGTCAACGGCGAGATCTACTGTGGCAATTACTTCGTGTGTCAAATCCTCCCAATGTCTCCCTTTCATACATCCCTTTTGATCACTGTGAATTATTGTTCCGATCATGCGTTCCAATCTCTTATTGAGGATTTGTGTGAATATTTTAAAGTCAGTGCTCAAAAGTGAGATCGGGTGATAAGATTCGCAGATTCTTGGTTTTTTATTAGGTTTCAAAAGGATGATTATGGTTGCGCTATCCCATGATGGCGGGGAGTCTAGTTTGGAGATATATATAGAATTAAAAAGAGCCAAGATTTCCCTTAGTAAACAATATATCTCATTTGGTATAGCATCGGGGCCAGCCGCTTTGCTTTTTTTCAAGTTCTTAATTGAAATGTAAACTTCCTCTAATGTTATTGGGGCCGATAGCTCCTCTCTATTCTCCCCGCTCAATTGTGGGAGATTTATATCATCAAAAAAGGATTCCACCTGATCTTCATTATGTATTAAATCTTCCCTTTATAGGTACTGGAAAAAATGAACAAATTCCTGCTCTATTGCCTCATCTTCTGTTATTATTTCATCTGTGACTTGATTTTTCAAACCTTTAATATTATTCTTAGCTCTATCTGTTTTGGATTTCCACGCCAACAACTTAGCGCTTCCCTCCCCATATTCATAATTCGCTAACTTACTTGCATCCCATCTCTTTTTCATCCTAGCCTCTAAATGCTCAGTTTGTTTTGTCTTGGCCTTAATTAAGTCTGCTTCAAGCAGTGGTTTTATATTTTGATCCATGCCCTGAGCTAGTGCTTCCTGAGATTTCTTGATTTGATCTTCTAAGGTAGAAAGTTATTTTTAATGTTCCTTATTTTCCCTGGCGTTAACACTAATTAAAACTCCACGCAGATAGGCCTTGTATGTATCCCATACTTGATTAATAGGAGCATTACCAGAATTAAAGGGAAACATTTATTTTGTCTGCATTATAATGCTTTCCACTCTTGCGTGCTCCAAAAGAAGTAAGCTATTTAGCGTCCAACGTAACTCTGGCGGTTTACCTAAAAGATTAATCTGTAATAGTATAGCTGAGTGGTTTGATAAGTGCTCAGGAACATGCGTTACATTCATTCCCTGCTTACTAACTTTTCTAGAAGTTAAAAAAAATCAATCCTTGATCGATGTCCATACTTTTTATTATGATATGTAAAGTCCCTGATAGGATTACTCCTTTCTCCCTCCCTTTTTTTTATTTCTTAATCTCCAAATATCTACTAAATCATATTCCTGTATGAATAGCCTTAATGCTTTTCTCATTTTTAGTGTTGCGGAGCTATATTTCTTTGAGGTAGTATCTTCAACCGGGACAAGAACAACATTGTAATCATCCCCCATAATAATTATGCCCTCTAATTCTACTAATTGGGACATTAATGACTGGATGGGTAAGGGATCGTCCAAATTGGGGCCATAATAAGAAACCAATATTATCCACCCACCTTGTACTCTCACCCTAAGAATGACCCATCTGCATTGAGAATCTACTTTAACATCCGCTATGGTGCAGTGCGCTGATTTTTTAATGATTATCGCTACCCCTTTAACTGTCACTGATTGGTTAGTACAGATACAGTGTTCTATCCATGTCTGGGTTTTCAGAATATCCAGCCATTCCTCTCTCATTAAGTGTGTTTCTTGTATTAAGATAATATTTGCCTTCCTCAACTTCAGATATTCCAAAATTGTATTCCTCCTTGCTGTTACTCGCAGACCATTTACATTCCATGATACTACGTTAATTAGTTTGGATCTGTTAGAGTCTGTCATTTGGTTATTAAATAAGTTCCCCTCTCTCTCACCTCCACCCCCTAACACAATTCAAGAGACTGGCGAATGACCAAACTCGTAAAGTAAAAAAAAAAAAAAGTAGACTTCTCCATTCATTAATCAGGACAACATTTTGGTGTTTTTTTCCCGTATGCTCCCCCACCCTATGTGACTCAGATTATTTTTATATGCATATCTACATGTGACTCTTCCCACCTCCCCTGGGGAACCCTCCCATTTAACACGAAGTATTACTTTATACCTCATATGAGCTCTCTGACTCCTATATTATTCCACATTCTTTTATGTTTTAGCCCTAATCTACTCAATTAACTTTTTTACCTCCTCTAGGTCTCTAAAGTTGTGCATTTTGTTGTCCCTCATTACTGCCAGAGTGGCAGGAAAACGGATGTTTGCAGTGGCGCCTAAATCTCTCAACTCTTGAATACACTTCCCCCATTCCCACTGCCTGTCTAAAGTTTCTCGTGACAAATCTGAACGAATACGAAAGGACCAATCTTCTTTTTTGTATGAACCCACTTTTAAGGCGGCAGCAAGGATACTTTCTTTCAATGAGTAGGTCTTAAAGTTAACCAGTATCCTCCTTGCTGTCTTCCTCCCAGGTCGTGCCACAAAGGGGTCTCGGTGCACTCTCGGAAGATCTTCCTTTATCATTTCCAACTCTACGGTTGAATTAAATTCTTTTATCAGAGAGGCCGCACAGAGTTTAATATCACCTCCTTTCCTTCTGGAATATTTAGTAGCCTAATGTTATTTTGTCTAGCGTTGTTTTCCATTATCTCCAACTTCTCTCTTAACACACTTTGACTCTTTTTCAAAATAATTATTTCTTCTTGGTTAGTGTCCACTTTAGTTGAGATTTCTTTTTGTTTTATCTCCATCTCCCGACCCCATCTACAAGGCTGGTAATTTGCTCAGTTGGGCTTAATTGACTTGGTTGGTTTTCCTTCAGAGTAGATTTAGTGCTAGGTGTTAGCTGACTGGTCATAGATGCTGACCCAGAACCACCACTCACGAGTACCTCAATTGAAAATTATCTTCCTCAATACTGAGTAGTGGGTCATATTTATTTTTCAAAACTATTTGACCTGAAGGGTGATCTTTAGAGCTACTACACGAGGCCATTCTCCTTTTTATACTTTAGAACGTGGGTATAAACCCACAGTCAGCCTGATCTTTTACTTTGAAGAAAGAGCAAAGCGAGGGAGTGACTTTTATTTTCTCTGGCTCCTTTTTTTCTATATTGTCTGCCTTTAATTGTCTTTTACTAGGCTCCGGTGGTTTCCTACCAACTTTTGCAATTTTCTGTTTGTCTCCCAGTAGAGACCCTTTCGGTTTGACAACGCAGTCTATTGGTCTAATAGGTACAGTAGGTGTAACTTCTGTAGCGGCTTCCATTATCTCTTTCCCCCACAGCCCCCTATTCCTCAAAGCGTACCTATTAACAGTTTGCACTACCACTGGGGGGGAGACTCTTTTTCTTTTTTCCCCTCTGCAGTGTTGCCAGTAACCAGCACACAAACAACCTCCTGATTTTGCTCCACCAAACTTACTTTTATCAGGTGCCTCCCTCTCGTTCTTACTGACCTCATGTGCAGATAGTCCTCCTGGGCTCTTCTCCACCCCGATGCAATTTATTACTGCCTCGCACCCTTACTGCTGCCACTCGATACCCAGTTGCTGCCCCAACCTCCTGAGGATCGAACCACCGGCTCTGCAAGGCTCAAACAAACCGGAGCCGCAACGTGCTCCCCCCGCCGAGACACGTCCAACAACTCAGCGGCTCAGCAGCGTCCAGCCGCCGGCTCCTCCGAGTCTCCTCCCCGAACTCGGCCCCGTCTGCTCCGCTGCTCCAGCGCTGGCAACACGAATCAATCTCCCCGGCTCCACGAGATACAAAGCAGCACAAGGACCTCTCTCATGCCGCAGCGGATTCCCCGAAACGTAAAGGTACACTTAAGACTCTCTTAGGGCATATTGAGCAGGAGTGCGTATGAGAGCTCCCGACCACGTCTAACAGGCGGCCGCCATGTTCCTCATAAAAAAAAAACAGGTTAGAACAAATTTAACTTCTCTGGGTAACTATCTTTCAGATTCAAAACATATAGACCGACATCTGTTATTAGCAGATAGGAATTTTGAAAAAGCCTCAGGAGTTATCTTGTCTGAATGTACAATAGTTAAAGGTTGCCACACCCTCATAAGTTATAATAATGTTGTAAACAATTATCAATTTTACCTCAGAAGGTCCCCCATTGACTAATGTTTTATCCTTTGATTCTACATCGGAGCTTCTTCATTGATAGTTATAAACACTACAATAATTTCTTGCGGTCTTCTTGGACCATTAGCACTTTTTCATATATGTGTAATCCATTCAAAATTCACGTAGGGTATCTGCTAGAGACATCTAGCAGCAGATTCCTTACCATAGAATATCCCAGGTGTCAGGCTGGATGCAGAAACTTTTGGTCAAGCAATGACCTTTCTCGCTTGTAGGTGGCGCCGGTGGGCTCAACCCGACGTCATCCACGTCGGAAGTGACGTCCACGTCGCCTATACAAGTGCCACCTTGGCACACTGACGTCAGTTGTTTTCTTTCCACGCCAGCTCACGCTGATCCATGAGAGAACTACCCTCTTGTCACTTTTGGCAGGCTTTTTTGACGTTTTGTCGACTATTTATGGTGTGTAGGTGTTAAAGGCATTTGGGCTGTAGATCACATGCTTTGCATAGCCTGCCACCCAGTATTGGGTCTGGATATTTGCACTTTGTTTTTCTTCGAAGAAATCTTTCCAGTCACGATGTTGGTGACTCCTCCTTTCCGTGATAATGCGCATGTGCATCAACTCCATTGTTAGATTGTTTTTTTCTGCAATCGGGTTCGGATGTGAATTGCGGCGCTCCCGCTCAACACCGTTCTCGGGTTCCCCTCGACACGCAATCCACTACCCTCGACGGTATTGTTTCTAGATTGCCTATCCCATCTTTGCGTATCGTTTCGAGTCAGTCTTAGATCTGAAGTTTTGTGGAGGGCCGTCAGGCCTACCCGCATCAAGCTCGCTAGTAGTTGACGGAACGGACTCCATTCAAATTCTGTCCCTGGTGTCGCTCTAAATTTCTGTGCACCGACTTACACGAAGTGTGCAATCTCTGTTGATCCCCGGAACACGCCGAACAAGACTGTGACAGGTGCCAATCATTTCGATCAAAGAAGACTCTCGGGCTCAACGTCACAAAATGCATCAGCAAAGTGGCTCTGCACTGGATATCTTTGGAGAAGACTCCTGTAAGAACTGGGACCACCAGTTCTCCGGGGGGTAGCTTGGCTCGAGCAGGAAGGCAGCCAGGGGCTTACGTGTAAAGCAGCTACTCAAAACACGCATCCACTGAGACAAGAAGTGGGTGCAATAATGGAGACCAGACCAATATTTGTGATTGAAAATCAAGATCTTTAATATAGGTTTTAGATCAAAGCAGTTCAGGAGTTAGCATTTCATTAGCATCTCATTAAAGTACTTCATTGAAGCGTTTCGTGGAAGCCTTCCATTATGCATTTCCTTTAAAGTGGTAAAGCATTTCATTAGAGCAGTAACCTTTTCAGTAAAACGTCTCATTAAAGCAGTAAAACATCAAATAACACAGCCTGTCGCATTATACTCTTCCGCAGGCTAAGAGGGTACTTTCATAAACCATGGACTAGCATTCAAGAAGCAGATATAAACATTCCCTCTTGTAAATATCAACAGTTCAGGAACCAAAGTCAGATCATCAAAATAGTACTGTAATAAATCACTAGGGATCAGAGTTTAACCCCATCAGGAACTGTAGAAGCCTGCCCCTGCAAGAAATTCAGTACAGGGAAAAAGATCACCGCTTCATCGGCAGGCTTGAAAACATATAGGCAGGCATGAAGCAGTAAAGGCAGCATAAGGCTGCCACCATGCACCAACAGTCAATGAAGAACGATCTTGTTACCAAGGGGGCCGGAAACAGTTAATTCAGTAGAGCCTGCTCTCCAGGCATGCACAGTTACTTTGCCCCCAGCACTCCTGATGCATAAATCAGGCCTCACGACTACTTGAGGCTCAATGGGGCCAACAGGGCCCAGTCACAGCGTTCCCCGGGGGAGGGGCGAGCTCGGGGCCTAAAACCGGCCTTCCGCACTCCTCCCCTGGGGGGTTACCTTAGATTTTCGGCCCTCTGGGCCCCTTGCGCAGGTACTGACGAAGGAGAGGGGTTCCAACCCTCCTGGGGCCTCACTCGACCCGGCGCGGTGCAGGTACAGCTTCAGGGCACCAGCGCCGAGGTAGAGGCGAGACCAGCATTAGGTCAGATCGCAGGGGGCTTCCTGGCACCACGGCCCCCTCCGCGACGAGTCCGGGCCTTCTCCGGGCCTTCAGGCACAGCGTCGGCCCGGGGAACCAATCAGAGCAGGGGCCGGGGTTGTTCCCGCCAACTGCGTCGCTCGCCTCGAGGGCGCGCCCGCCAGAGCCAATGGCAGCGCGGCGCTCAGGGGCGGGGCGGAGGAGCTCCCCTGTCACGTGGGCCGCGCGCTGGCTTCAGGCCTACCGCGGCCTGGTTCTCTGGATGCGGCGGCCCTCTCCTAGCATACGGGGGCCACCGAGGGGGGAAATCATGGCGCTGGACACAGCGCGGAGGCAGGCGGCCACAGGACAGGCCGGGGGCGCCTCTGAGGTGTCGCGTGGGGGGCGCCGATGCCACGATGGGGACGAGGTCTCCTCAGGCGCCTCAGAAGGCACGACCAGCTCCGGGCTGCGGCGGTGAGTGGGGTACCAATGGCGCCTCGTGAAGGTTAGCTCAGTGGAGCGCTGGGTATTCTAGGCAGTTTATGAACCAGCGCTTGACAGAGAGGGGGCCAGGCTACAGCGCTGGTGAAGAATTCCAGTCAGGAATGCAACTAGCTCAGTCAGAACAGCGCTGGGGCACAGAGGGAGCAGGATGTAGCTCTATACACACAGTTCAGCAGAATGGACAGCAGAGCAGTTCAGTCAGGAGGGAGACAGGTGGGGCAAGGTGGGCCCACTGCAGGCAGGGGGTGCGTAGGGAAGCACAGTCCAGTACCTGGTCGATCCCCCAGCAGTCTCTGGGTAAAGCAAGTCTTCTTGGCGCTTGGATGGTTCTGCGCCCTTAGGTGATGGTTTCTTGAAGAGGGGAAGGGGTTGAGTTGGAGGCTGGATGAGTTTTTCTCAGTCCCTGCAGATGGACCCTGGGGTTCCCTACTGCTGGGCCAGATCAGGGGGCTAGTCTAGGACACCTCACTCAGCTTAAGAGGCAGCACCTAAATCCTGTCACTCCCAGTAGCATAAGTTCCTAACTAGGCCCTCCCGCCTAAAACTCCTGCGTGGGTTCCCCAGGTCAGTGATGCCCCAACTGACTAGAAAAAGTTCCCTCCCTTGCTTAAGTATGCCCAGGTCAGGTGACCACTCTCTAAGGCGGCAAAAATCAGCTCCGCCTTTCTTCTGGAAGGTTCCAGGAGCTTCCCCACTCTACCTATGGACAGGGGATGGGAGGCTGGCATTGCAACATTGTATGGGGATCCAGCCAGCTCCTGGCAACTAGGGTGCTACACTAAATGACCACGCTACAGTAGCAGGGGCCAGTGGCAGCCATATCTGAAAGAAACAGGTTAGTATTAGATTCCTTACCTTAGAATATGCCCAGGCGTCAGTCTGGATCCGGAAACTTTTGCGTAGCAGTACCCCTGCGCGTCGGTAGGCGTCGTCTGCAGGCGTCCCCTGCGGCTCCGCGTCCGTCGTCGGCGTCGTGCGCCGTGATGACGTCGCTGGAGTATATAGACGCCGCCTCCACGCGCTGACGTCAGTTCTTCTTTTTTCCGCGCCAGTTAGCGCAGATCCGAAGAGCAGTACTCCGGTCTTTTGACCAAGTTTTTTGTTGAATAAATCTTCTACGGTGCCGGTAGGATGCCCGGTTTCAAGAGTTGCGACAATTGCGACCGCATGATGTCGGTCACCGACCACCATCGACTCTGCCTCCGGTGTCTGGGCGCGGACCACGACGTGGAGTCCTGCGTCGACTGTCGGGCCTTGACTGGTAAAGCTAGGCGGGAGCGGTCCCGCAAGCTTCTCGAGCTCCGAGTGTCGGCCCCGCGTCGAGAGCGGTCCCGGTCCGGTCGGAGGTCGAGGGAACGATCGCGGAGCCGCCATGAGCGCTCCGGGAGTCGCCACCATTCCTCCGGTTCGTCAGGTAAGCGTAAGAAGTCGGGGCGTCGTCATCGCACCCCCGACTCCCCCCGACGCCCGCGTGATGCGGCCGGGGGTTCGGGTGGCCCCACCCCCGCGGCCCCGCGTGGGTCGCCGACGCCGTCTGCCCCCTACCCGTCGGTCCCTGGGGAAGGCGCGTCGCGCGAGGAGATTGAGGCATTCCTCATGGCTATGAGGGCGAGGTCTCCTCCGGCGGGGCCTACGGCGCCTGCGGGCCCGTCTGTCCCATCTGGGGGCCCGAGCGGTTCGGGTGCTCCTGCCCCGACGCCGCCGGTGGCTCCGGCCCCGGCGCCGCTGGGCCCCTCAGGTTCGTTGCCGGCTGGTCTACCGGCCTCTCCGGCGTCGATTCCATTGGGCCGTCCCGTGGTGCCGCCCCCGCGCGACGCCGGGACTCCGCCGACGGTTCCGGCCGGCGTCGGGTCCCCGGCGCCGGCGCCGCGCGGCGCCACCGGCGTCGGGTCCCCGGCGCCGGCGCCGCGCGGCGCCACCGGCGTCGGGTCCCCGGCGCCGCGCGGCGCCACCCCCATTCCCTCTCTGACTCCGGACGCGGAGTCGGACCGGCGTCGTCCGACGCCGGATCCGGCGCCGATGGGGCCCATTGACCCCGAGGAGCCAGTCTATATCGTCGACCCAGACTACGGCGATGAAGACGAGTATGGAGAGGGTTGGGAGGGGTCTGAGGACCCTTTATCCCGTGCCTGCCAGTATGACGTGGACTGGGTAGGTGACTTGGGTGATGCCAGTGGTCTGGACGAGTCGCCCAACCCTGGGTTTGTCTCGCCTTCCCCTGTGGCGTCTGAGGCGGGGGCTGCCTATTCGGTGGTCCTGATGAGGGCTGCCAAGGCCTTGCGCCTTGAGCTCCCCGTTGCTAAGGTCAAACCTAACATTCTGACCGAAGTATTTAAACCGCAGTCATGCCCTCAGGAGCCTCTGCTGCCGTTTAATGAGGCCCTGACGGATGTCCTTTTGGGCACCTGGTCCAGGCCCGCTTCCGGTGCGCCGGTTGACCGGAACGTTGCCAGGCGTCACCGTCCGTGCTCGGACGACCCTGCCTTCCTCTCCACCCATCCCTCCCTGGAGAGTCTGGTGATCCAGGCCTCCACTTCACAGTCCGCATTTCCGTCGGCCCCGCCCGATCGGGAATCGAAGCGGTATGACCAATTTGGCAAAAAGGTCTTTTCCTCTTTGAGCGCTGGACTGCGGTCTTGTAATACCGCGTGCCTCTTGGGCCGCTACACCCACTCCCTGTGGGATACGGTCGCGGAGTGTCTGCCGCAGTGCCCGCAGGAAGTGCGGGACAAGCTCAACCAGGCCTTGGTTGAAGACCGGGACGCGGCGAGGTACTCGATCAGGTGTGGTCTTGACACGACCGACTCGCTGGGACGGGCTATGTCCACGACGGTGGCGATTCGTCGCCATGCTTAGCTGAGATCTGCCAACTTCTCGCCGGACTTCCAGAATGCCCTCATGGACATGCCATTTGATGGCAGTCGCCTGTTCGGTGACAAGGCGGACAACGCGCTTGAGCGCTTCAAGGACTCCAGGGTCACGGCCAAGTCCTTGGGTCTTTCGACCCAGCGCCAGCAGACGGGTTCGTTTCGCCCCTTTCGTGGCCAAGGAAGGGGCGGTCCCATGCGAGCTGCCAGCCACGCGCCGCAGAACGCTCCCCAGCGCGGTGGCGGCCGTGGATTCCGCCGTGGTGGCGGTAGAGGGCAGCGGCGAGGTCAGTCCACACCTCCCCCCGCTGCAGCCTCCAAATCTTCCTAGTCCGAGCTTTCGAGCTCACGTGACGCCAGTGGGTGGCAGGGTTCGCCATCACCACTCCCGCTGGCGCGCGATTACATCGGACAGGTGGGTGCTGCAGCTCGTCCGAAGGGGCTACTCCCTCCCCTTCGAGTCCACTCCTCCAGCCATGCCACCGCAGAACCACCGTGTGTCGGGGGACCACTTGACACTTCTGCAGGAGGAAGTTACGGCCCTCTTGGCCAAGGGGGCCATCGAGCGCGTTCCTGGGCCAGAAGTAGGGTGTGGTTGCTACTCCCACTACTTTCTGGTGCCCAAGAAGGACAAAGGAGGCCTCCGTCCTATCTTGGACCTAAGGGACGTCAACGGCTTCCTCCGGAAGGAGAAGTTCAAGATGTTGACTTTGGCTCAGGTCTTGGCTGCTCTAGACCCACAAGACTGGATGGTAGCGTTGGACTTGCATCCTACTGGTGCATCACGCCAGGTGGCGGATGCGGGCTCTGCAGTGGGACCTGAAGTTTCAGTGGGCCCAGCATCAGGGCAACCTATCCGACCATGTCCTGATCTCGGAGGGCACTGCGAGACAGTTGCAGTGGTGGCTTACGGACCGCGATTGGGTCAGAGGCAGATCCCTCTCCCTTCCCCAACCGGAGCACGTGGTTGTGACGGACGCGTCCCTCCAGGGCTGGGGTGGCCACTTGGGAGAGGCGGAGATCAGAGGCATCTGGTCTCCGGCGGAGTCCCGGCTCCATATCAACCTGTTGGAGCTGCGGGCGATTCGCCTAGCACTGAAGGCATTCCTCCCCTTTGTCAACGGGAGTGTAGTGCAGGTGTTCACGGACAACACCACCGCCATGTGGTATTGCAACAAACAAGGCGGGGTGGGGTCGTGGACCCTTTGCCAGGAGGCTCTGCGCCTCTGGCAATGGCTGGAACGTCAGGGTGTGACTCTGACGGTTCAACACCTGGCAGGTTCTCTGAACGCCAGGGCGGACGAACTCAGCCGTCGGTGCTCGGTGGATCACGAATGGCGTCTGAACTCTGACGTGGCGAGCGGCCTCTTTCAGCAATGGGGAGAGCCGTGGTTAGATCTATTCGCCACAGAAGAGAACGCGCAATGTCATCAGTTCTGCGCGTTGGAGTTTCCAAGACGGCACTCGCTCGGCGACGCCTTTCGGCGCGAGTGGAGCTGCGGTCTGTTGTACGCCTTTCCGCCTATACCACTTCTGCCCAGAGTGCTGAAGAAGATCAGGCGCGACCGGGCCCAAGTTATCCTTGTGGCTCCGGACTGGGCTCGAAGATACTGGTATCCCGAGCTACTCAGCATGTCAGTCGGTCCCTCGTTCCGCCTGCCCCTTCAGGAGGACCTTCTGTCGCAGCAGCAGGGGACGGTCCTCCACCCGAACCTGTCCAGCCTCCACCTCCATGCGTGGAGATTGAGCGGCGGCAGTTGAGGCCATTCGACTTGCCTCCTGAAGTCTGTGATGTGATTCTGGCAGCCAGGCGTCCCTCCACGAAGTCGGTATACGCCTGCCGGTGGAACAGATTTGTGGCATGGTGCACAGCAAAGGCTGTGGATCCCCTTTCTGCCCCTCTTTCCGAGGTTCTCCTCTTCCTTCTTTCTCTTGCCCAGCAGGGCTCTGCTCTGGGCACTATCAAGGGCTACCTTTCTGCCCTTTCCGCCTTCTTAAGGCTACCTGATCAGCCATCTTTATTCAAGTCCCCTATTGTACTGAGGTTCTTGAAAGGCATCACGCACATGTATCCACCAGTTCCGTTCGTGATGCCTCAGTGGGACTTGAATCTGGTTCTGACATTCTTGATGTGTGCTCCCTTTGAGCCGCTTCATTCCTGTCCTCTCCGTCTTCTCACTCTTAAGACGGCCTTCCTGGTTGCCATCACCTCTGCCAGGAGAGTGAGTGAGCTCCAGGCTCTTTCTGTCAAACCTCCTTTCCTGTCCGTCCATCCTGACAAGGTGGTTCTTAGGACTAGGCCTTCTTTCCTGCCCAAAGTGGTTTCTGCTTTTCACATCGGGCAGTCCATCACCTTACCCTCCTTCTTCCCGCCTCCGCATCCTTCTAAAGATGAAGAGCGGCTCCATCGTCTGGACCCAAAACGTGCGCTTTCATTTTATATGGATCGCACACGCCAGTTCCGGGTGGATGACCAACTGTTTGTTGGCTACGTGGGTGAGAAGAAGGGAAGGGCGGTACAGAAACGCACCATCTCTCGGTGGGTCGTCCTGTGCATCAAAGCATGCTACTCTTTGGCTCGGAAGGAGCCTCCTGTTGGGCTGAGGGCCCATTCCACTCGGGCTACGGCGGCTACTACTGCTCTGGGCCGGGGAGTCCCTTTGCAGGACATTTGCCAGGCGGCTACGTGGGCCTCGCTGCACACCTTTGCGAGGCACTACTGCCTGGACAGTCAAGTCCGGAGGGATGGCTTCTTTGGCCGTTCGGTCCTCCAGGACTTTCTGGTGTAGGTTGTATTGGTTCGCAGACCCACCACCGGGGTTGGTATTGCTGGGGTATCTATTCTAAGGTAAGGAATCTAATACTAACCTGTTTCTTTCAGATGAACAAGTTACTTACCTTCGGTAACGATATATCTGTAAGAAACAGTAGTTAGTATTAGATTCCTTACCGCCCCACCCATCCTCCCCGTTCTGCGAACTGATACCTAGGGTTAAGGACATCCCTTTCAGGGCCCTAGTTTCAAATGGCACCAGTGTTGGTTCTCACATGGCTCTGCGTGTTCTGGTGCGGAAAAGCTGTGTACAAAGAACTGACGTCAGCGCGCGGAGGCGGCGTCTATATACTCCAGCGACGTCATCACGGCGCACGACGCCGACGACGGACGCGGAGCCGCAGGGGACGCCTGCAGACGACGCCTACCGACGCGCAGGGGTACTGCTACGCAAAAGTTTCCGGATCCAGACTGACGCCTGGGGATATTCTAAGGTAAGGAATCTAATACTAACTACTGTTTCTTACAGATATATCGTTACCGAAGGTAAGTAACTTGTTCGTTTGGAGTAGAGAGCACCTGCACCCTAACATAGATTAGCCATGAAAAGGTGCCCGAAGACCTATGGGCCAACAAAAAGAAGGTGGGAAAAATGAGGTAAGGGCGAAAAAAATAGGGAAAGACCACCCTAGGGCTGACAGGTCTAACATGCGTCCCCCCAGCCGAAAGAGGGGAGAACTACCCAACCTCTAGGGAGTTCTCGTCGCTAAGGCGGAAAAACCGGGAGAGACCGTCAGCATTGGCGTGGTCAGCTCCGGGCCGATGTTCCACCCTAAAGTCCATCCCCTGTAGGGAAATGGACCACCTTAGCCACTTGGGATTTTCGCCTCTCATCTGCCTGAGCCAGCGAAGGGGTCGGTGGTCGGTTTGAACTAGGGTGAGAGCCAAAAAGGTATGGCCTCAGCTTCAAGGCCCAGACCACAGCGAAGGCTTCTCGCTCAATGGTACTCCATCACTGTTCCCGAGGGAGGAGTCTTCTGGAGATGAAGGCCACAGGTTGGTCTTGGCCATCATCGTTGAGTTGCGACAGCGCGGCGCCTACCCCATGCTCTGAGGCATCTGTCTGCACGATGAATTCTTTTTGGAAGTCCGGAGTGGCCAGCACCGGAGCGGTGCACATCGCGCGCTTCAGTGTTTGATATGCCTCCTGGCAAGCAGCAGTCCAGATGACCTTGCGTGGCTGCTTTTTGGACGTCAACTCGGTCAAGGGGGCCTCGATGGTGCCATATCCCTTGACGAACCTGCGGTAGTAGCCAGTGAGGCCGAGGAATGCTCGGACCTCAGTCTGCGTTTTGGGGGGGCTCCCAGGCCATGATGGTCCCAATTTTGGCCTGGAGGGGTTGCACCTTACCCCCGCCCACCAGGTGTCTGTCCCAGGTACACGACAGATCCCTGTCCAATCTGGCACTTGCTAGCCTTGATGGTGAGGCCAGCACGTTGTAAGGCCTGCAGCACCTCCTGGAGATGCTGCAGATGGTCCTCCCAGGTGCTACTGAAGACAGTTATGTCATCCAGGTACGCCGCTGAGAAGGACTCCAGGCCAGATAGCACCTGGTTCACCAACCGCTGGAAGGTGGCCGGAGCATTCTTGAGCCCGAAGGGCATCACTCGAAATTGGAAGTGGCCCTCGGGGGTGGAGAACGCTGCCTTCTCCTTTGCTCCATCGGCCATGACAATCTGCCAGTACCCTGATGTCAAGTCGATGGTGCTGAGGTACTTGGCTGCTCCCACCCGGTCAATCAGCTCGTCTGCCCGTGGTATCGGGTGAGCATATGTCTTGGTGACAGAGTTCAATCTCCGATAGTCCACACAGAACCGAAGTTCTGGTGTGGTGCCCGGTGGAGCCGCTTTCGGCACCAGCACGACCGGACTAGCCCACGGGCTGCTGGAGGGTTCGATCACTCCCAGCATCTTGGTCACCTAACCCTGGATGCTGTTCTTCACTTTTTCGGACAGCCGGTAAGACTTGGTTTTCACTGGCGGACTGTCCCCTGTGTCCACATCATGGGTACACAGATGTGTAATTCCAGGCGTGAGGGAGAACAACGAGGCGTGCTGCGCCAATACCTGGCGGCAGTCCCTCTGTTGCTCTGGGGTCAAGGATGGGGAGAGGACAACACCCTCCACTGAACCATCCTTTTCCTGAGCCGCTAGAAGGTCAGGAAGAGGCTCATTCTCCTCCTCCTCGCTCCCATTTGTCACCATGAGGAGAGCAAGCTCCGATCGTTCATGATGAGGCTTCAGGCGGTTGACGTGGAGCACCCGATGGGGCTGACGGGGGGTCTTCAAGTCAACGACATAGGTGGTCTGGCCTC
Organism: Lissotriton helveticus; assembly: GCF_964261635.1. NCBI lineage: Eukaryota > Metazoa > Chordata > Amphibia > Caudata > Salamandridae > Lissotriton > Lissotriton helveticus. The sequence goes on from NC_136069.1 coordinate 171,286,200, forward strand.
GACGCTCCACAATCTCGTACGGACCAGTCCACCGGTCCTGGAGGGCACTAAGCTCCCCAGGCTCCATGACCCACATCTTCTGTCCAGCGTCTAACTCTACCGTCCGAGCTTTGCGATCATACCACTCCTTCATGACGGCTTGGCTAGCCTCTAAGTTATCTAAGGCTTCCTTCCACAGCTTGGCCATCTGGCTGCGGAGTGCCAGCATGTAGCTGACAACATCACGGGGAAGCTTCTTCGAAGTCTTCTCCCACCCCTCTTTGACCAGACTGAGGGGTCCCCTAACGGGATGGCCATAGAGCAGTTCGAAGGGGCTGAACCCGACTCCCTTCTGGGGTAGCTCGCGGTACGAGAACAGCAAGCAAGGGAGGAGGTTGTCCCATTTACGCCTCAAGTCTTCCGGCAGGCTCTGGATCATCCCCTTCAAGGTCTTGTTGAAGCGCTCTACGAGCCCGTTAGTCTGGGGGTGGTAAGGAGTGGAGAACCGATAGGTCACTCCGCACTCCTTCCACATGGCCTGCATGTAGGCCCACATGAAATTTGTGCCTCTGTCCGACACCACGACGTTGGGGAATCCCACTCGGGTAAATATCCCCATCAGGGCCCGTGCCACCACAGGTGCAGTAACGGTCCTCAGAGGGATGGCCTCCGGGTACCGAGTGGCGTGGTCCATATGAGAAGTTGGCCTGATATATGATGCTCACTAGTTCTAGTGATCGCCTCGTATCAGTCCAAACAACCCTTATGGTGATTGGTTGTAAGTCAACCTTATAGACCAGCTATCCTAATGGTAGCATGGACAAAGCAGTCTTAGGCTAAACTCTTTTGGTATGTGAAGCCAGCTGTTTTACCACAATATAACCCCTTGAATACCAGATGAAAGGACACCACACAGGTTGTTATGAAAATAAACAGTATATTTATTAATAACAATACCTCTGAACTCTTTATGAGGTCAGAGGGCTAAGCACATGACAATCTCTTACGAAAAATACTACAAGTTGCACAAAATTACAATGGTGCCCTAGGGGCACGACAAACCATATAATAAGTAAGTGAAATGTGAAAGTCGATAAAAGGAATGGAGCTGTCCAGAGGCTGTAGGATCGATGGGACCACGCTATACTAACTTCAGGTAAGTAATAGGGGGCCCACGGAACGCGTGTGCAGAGTGTGAACTCACACGCGAGATGCGTAACAACGTCTATGGACAGTACAGTTCAAGTAAAAGGTAAGTACGGACAATCCTGACTAGTTAGGGCAACAACGACTGTGAAATTGGACACTAGGACAGTTAGACTACCCTTGAGCACCGAAATGCTCTCGTTACCTCACCCACGGGCTGCGGGTGCATAGGTGCCAAAGTGTGTCGGGTTCTCGCATTGAAGTCAATGGAGCCTGAAAGAAAAGATGCTGCAGGCGACCAGGAGGAAGATGTCCGGTGCGATCCAAGGGTGGATCGGTGAAGAAGAGGACCTGAAAGCAGAGGGGACAGTGTTCAAAGTCACTAGCCAGTGACCGGTGTGGAACCAGGAAGAAACCAGGTGCGGTCGTTGCGATCAGGTGAAGAGTGGACGCTTGACTTTGCAGCCACGTGGACCAGGAGGTGTCTTCGACGACCAGGATGGAGGCACGAGCTGTCCCACGCAGGCTCTCGCTGTCGGCGGTGTTGGATCCGGAATTGGCGTCAACAAGCCTTGGCAAAGGCAACCCACGCGGTGAGTGAAGAAAGCGTCTGGTGCGGACTAGGAGAGTCCAGGGTGCCCCTCTTTTGGAAGGGAGCAAGGGCCAGTCTGGAGCAGCAAAGATTCAAAGGTTCGTCGTTTAGGAGGCCACTAGCCAGCTGGCAAGTGACCAGACAACGCGTCGAGCAGCAAACAAGCAGAAGGGCCCCACGCAGATCTCGTGGATGCTGGAGGGCTGTTCTTCGGTGCAGGGGCTGCTCGGGGCTGGGGCTTCTCAATCCCCAAAGCACTTGGTCGAGTTTACCTCGGGAGTCGTGCTGGAAGCGAAGTGCAGGTTCGTTCAAGATGGCCGGTCCCACGTGTCTCGTCGCACCCACGGGTCTCAGCTTTGCTGCAGATGTGAGTTGTGGTCGGAGAGGTCTGGGAATCCGGGTCTCGTCGGGCTCTGAAGTCTGGATCCTCGAGGGAAGACCACAAAGTGAAGCCGCTGTACGCTTGATGGTGCCTGCAGTTGCAGGGTGGACACTCCTTGCCCACAAGGGAGATTCTTCAGTCTTCTGTGGAGCAGAACGTCGAAGGCCAGAGTTTCTTCTTGTTGAATAGTTCAGGATAATCTAATCTGGAATGGGACCAGCTCCTACCTTTATTCTCCTAAAGGGGCTGCAGTACTGACTAGGTCCCTCCCCTGGGTGGGACCAGGAAGGGGGGTGGTTACACCCCCTATCCTTTGTCCGGTTTCCCGCCAGAGCTGGGGCTGGGATGCCCCAGCAACTGGTTTGAACCGGTGTATGCACAGGGCACCTTGTGTGCCCCAGGCAAGTCTCATTCCTTTCAGGCCTCCCTACCTCAATACACAAAATCCTGTCTGGGGTGGTGCTAGCACCTCCAAAGGCAGGAAACCCTTTGTCCAAGCCATCCTCGCTGGAAGGACTCCCAGCAGCAGGAGGTCAGACTTGTGTCTGTGGTGGCAGCATCCATTTTGTGATGCTGAGGCTCGAGTTAACATTAACCGGGGTTCACAGTTACATACATGTCGTGTGTGTCCCTCTAGAAGGGTGGAATGCTACCCCCGTCGCCAAAATTGGCGAGGGGGTAGTATTCCAAATCGTATGACTACTTACTCGACATGTTTTGATAATGTTATACCAGAGTTAGCATTTAACCGCGAGGTTGATAATGCACTTAAGAGTATATGGTATAGCGTTATCATGGAACAGCTATTAGGACTTGGTTCCGCAAGCTGCAAACGGGCTCAGCTCATGCCAGAGCACCATCTCACATAATTCCAAGCACTCTAACTTCAGGATTGATAAGGCCTTCCATAGGAGTGACTGATAGGAGTATATGTGTCCATTTTAGGGTTAGATATAGGTATACTATATCTACAGCAAAGGGTGTTTACACCACCTTGCCCCAGCTGTCATGCAGCCAGTTGTGTCAGATTTAGATGGCCAGACAGGGGTGGCATAATACATGCTTCAGCCCCTGTTAGGCCCTGGGTACACCTATGCCCTGGATACCTAAGGTACTCTGTACAGGGACTGATAAGGTGACTCAGTATCCAATTAGTTATGTACCTAGGGTACATGGAGTTCATTTTAACAGAGAGAGCAGGAAGCCTGGGGTCCTGAATAGCAGGATCCCAGGCCAACTAAGTCAAAAACCAGCAAAACACCAGGCAAAAAGTTGGGGGTAACCATAGTCAGATATCCACCTTCCTACAGTCCACCAATACCAAGATGAACCGATGTCCCGCAGAGGTCGGAGGGTCCAACAGCCCAACGATGTCAATACCGACCCGCTAGAAAGGGGTCCCGACCACCGGGAGTGGTTCCAATGGGGCCTTCACTTTGGTCCCCGTCTTGCCACTGGCCTGGCAAGTCTTGCAGGTCTTGCAATAGGTGTCAGAGGCAACTCTCATCCTGGGCCAATAAAAGTGTGGGACTAGCCTCGCAAAGGTCTTGTCCTGGCCCAGGTGTCCGGCTAAGGGTATCTCATGCGCCAGTTCCAACAAAAAGGCCCGGTAACACTGGGGGACCACTAAGGCCCTCGAGGATCCATGCACCGGAACCCTTGGCTCACTGTACAGGAGGCCATCCTCCCAATACACGTGATAACTGCCGGTCTCTCGGTCGACCGCTTGGGCTTCGGCCTGTCGCCGCATGCCTTCAAGCGTGGGGCACTCCTTCTGCGCCCCACAGAAATCCTCCCGGGTAGGCCCTCCTTCCACATGCCACTCGGCAAGGGTTGGCAAGTCCCCCACGGGAACGACATCCACCTCCACGGACTCCGGGGTTACCTCCGCGGGCTCCCCATCCATCACACGGGGGGTGTCCTCCACAACACTCTCCTCTGGACCGGCACTGGGTTGGGCCGTTGTCTCAGGCTCCAACCCGGGTTGAGCTTCTTGCCGGGCAGCCATGGACCGCATGACTACGCAAGTCCACCCTGGTAACCCCAGCATCTCAGTGTGGGCCTTAAACTCCACTTCCTTCCAGGCGGTATGTTCTAGGTCATTACCGAGCAGACAGTCCACAGGCAAGGCAGGGCTGATCGCAACTCTCAACGGGCCTGACACTCCTCCCCACTTAAAGGGAACTTGAGCCACGGGATAGTAGCTCATACTGCCGTCAGCCAACACTGCCGGATGGAACACATCAGGTACTACCTGCTCAGGGGACACCAGCCGCCTCACTACGGTGGTCATGCTGGCTCCTGTGTCCCTCAGAGCGTCCACCTCCTCCCCATGGACCTTCACCCTCTGCTGGTACTTAGCAGTATTCGATGGTAAGGGCGTCACTGGGACCATCTCTCTATCCCCAAGTGAAAACCAGGGTCAGGCCTGTCAACCCCCCTTCCCTATCTAGGGGCAGCTCCAACCCAAGCGCTACGCTAGCCACCCCGGGACTCTTGCCACCAGTGGGGGCTGGGGGTCGTTTGCGACACTGGGCATCTCCCTTGTAGTGTCCGACCTCTCCGCACTCATAGCACCGGACCACTTTTGGCTGCTGACTCTTGTCAGGGTAAGTGGGTTTTGGGGAACGGTTCTGAGATAGGGTACCTACTCTTTTCCCAAACTGTCTAGTTTGTGGGCCTCGTGAGAACTCCGTTCTTTTATCTCCACCCTCTTTCTTCTGGGGGGGCGACCTGTCTGCCTTTCGGGCCATCTCCCCCGGGGCCCTTGTGTGACACCCGGGTGCTGACCCAAGTATCCGCCTCCTCGGAAAGCTCACGGGGGTCAGTAAGCTTGCGGTCCACCAGATGTTGGCGCAGCTCCGGAAAATACTTATCGAAGAGGTGCTCTCTCAAAAAAAGATTGTACAGGCCCTCATAATCACGCACCTCGCTGCCACGCACCCAACCATCCAGAGCCTTACGGGCATACTCAAAAAAATCCACCCAATTCTGCGTGGACAGCTTATGGCTGCCACAGAACCACTGGCGATACCTTTCGGGGTTGAGGCCAAAATGTTTAATGAGCGCCTCCTTCATGGGGGAATACCTAAACTGGTTTGCCTTTTCCAGATACAGGAGGGTGTCCCTGACGTCAGGAGGTATATACCGGTACAAACCACCTCCCCAATATTTCTCGGGCACCCCATGGGCAGTCAAGGCCACTTCATACGCCTCCAACCACCTGGCAGTGTCATCCCCCTTGGTGTAGCTCGCTATCACCTCCTTAGGTACCCAGAATCTGGGCTTCTGCTGAGCCTCTGGTACGTTGCCACCATTCGGACTTCCTGGCGCACCCAACTGTAATGCTCTCAGCTCCATTTCTTTGAGCTGGAGTTCGTGCGCCAACTTCCTTTCCTCCATAGCAAACTGCTTATCTTCCCTCTCTCTCTCCCTCTGGTGCTCTAACTTGGCAAGCTCCCACTTCAATCGCCTCTCCTCCCTCCTGTCTTCGTACTCCTGCGACGACACACTCCCCCTGGATACACTACTCCCTGCCCCGAAACGTCTTCCCGGCAATACATAGTCATACATATCAATGTTGAGTAAGCCTGGGTCTTCTTGAGTGCTTGCCTCCCTTTGTGTGACCTGTCCCTCCTGTTCCTCATCCTCTCTCTCCCCTGGGTGGGCCCTTACCCATGCCCTCAAGGCGGTACGGAGCTCTTCTTTCACAGCTCTCGACCCCACCGGCACCCCCATCCCCTGACAAAACTCACTTAACTGCACTACCGTGTACCTATCAAGGTCAGCCAGCTGGTACTCCATTTTGTCAGGTGGGGACCCAGATAACTTAGAAAAAAGATGCTAGGACGTAGGCAACAATGCTGGGTCAACACAGGTCCCTACACACTTTGCAGGCTAGACAGTGGTGGGCAATTGAGTTAGCTTGTAGGCACCACAGGTGTCCAATTAATTGCAGCACACTCTGTCCCACTGGAGGGTGTTAGGTAGCTACAGGTCCTGGATCCCACCGCTCTCCAACAATGTAAGAACTGGGACCACCAGTTCTCCGGGGGGTAGCTTGGCTCGAGCAGGAAGGCAGCCAGGGGCTTACGTGTAAAGCAGCTACTCAACACACGCATCCACTGAGACAAGAAGTGGGCGCAATAATGGAGACCACACCAATATTTGTGATTGAAAATCAAGATCTTTTATATAGGTTTTAGATCAAAGCAGTTCAGGAGTTAGCATTTCATTAGCATCTCATTAAAGTACTTCATTGAAGCGTTTCGTGGAAGCCTTCCATTATGCATTTCCTTTAAAGTGGTAAAGCATTTCATTAGAGCAGTAACCTTTTCAGTAAAACGTCTCATTAAAGCAGTAAAACATCAAATAACACAGCCTGTCGCATAATACTCTTCCGCAGGCTAAGAGGGTACTTTCATAAACCATGGACTAGCATTCAAGAAGCAGATATAAACATTCCCTCTTGTAAATATCAACAGTTCAGGAACCAAAGTCAGATCATCAAAATAGTACTGTAATAAAACACTAGGGATCAGAGTTTAACCCCATCAGGAACTGTAGAAGCCGCCCCTGCAAGAAATTCAGTACAGGGAAAAAGATCACCACTTCATCAGCAGGCTTGAAAACATATAAGCAGGCATGAAGCAGTAAAGGCAGCATAAGGCTGCCACCATGCACCAACAGTCAATGAAGAACGATCTTGTTACCAAGGGGGCCGGAAACAGTTAATTCAGTAGAGCCTGCTCTCCAGGCATGCACAGTTACTTGGCCCCCAGCACTCCTGATGCATAAATCAGGCCTCACGACTACTTGAGGCTCAATGGGGCCAACAGGGCCCAGTCACAGTATTCCCCGGGGGAGGGGCGAGCTCGGGGCCTAAAACCGGCCTTCTGCCCTCCTCCCCTGGGGGGTTACCTTAGGTTTTTGGCCCTCCGGGGCCCTTGCGCAGGTACTGACGAAGGAGAGGGGTTCCAACCCTCCCGGGGCCTCACTCAACCCGGCGCGATGCAGGTACAGCTTCAGGGCACCAGCGCCGGGGAAGAGGCGAGACCAGCATTAGGGGCAGATCTGAGGGGGCTTCCTGGCACCACGGCCCCCTCCGCGACGAGTCCGGGCCTTCAGGCACAGCGTCGGCCCGAGGAACCAATCAGAGCAGGGGCCGGGGATGTTCCCACCAACCGCGTTGCTCGCCTCGAGGGCGCGCCCGCCAGAGCCAATGGCAGCGCGGCGCTCAGGTGCGGGGCGGAGGAGCTCCCCTGTCACGGCCGCGCGCTGGCTTCAGGCCTACCGCGGCGTGGTTCTCTGGATGTGGCGGCCCTCTCCTAGCATACGGGGGCCGCCTAGGGAGGAAATCACGGCGCTGGACACAGCGCGGAGGCAGGCGGCCACAGGACAGGCCGGGGGCGCCTCGGAGGTGTCGTGTGGGGGGCGCCGATGCCGCGATGGGGACGAGGTCTCCTCAGGCGCCTCAGAAGGCACGACCAGCTCCGGGCTGCGGCGGTGAGTGGGGGACCAATGGCGCCTCGTGAAGGTGGCGTTCAGGCGCTGCAGCGCTACTCATAGGGGCCAGTTCAGACAGCTCAGGGGAGCGCTGGGTATTCTAGGCAGTTTATGAACCAGCGATTTACAGAGAGGGGGTCAGGCTACAGCGCTGGTGAAGAATTCCAGTCAGGAATGCAACTAGCTCAGTCAGAACAGCGCTGGGGCACAGAGGGAGCAGGATGTAGCTCTATACACACAATTCAGCAGGGACTGCAGGCAGAATGGACAGCAGAGCAGTTCAGTCAGGGGGGAGACAGGTGGGGCAAGGTGGGCCCACTGCAGGCAGGGGATGCGCAGGAAAGCACAGTCCAGTACCTGGTCGATCCCCAAGCAGTCTCTGGGTAAAGCAAGTCTTCTTGGCGCTTGGATGGTTCTGCGCCCTTAGGTGATGGTTCCTAGAAGAGGGGGGAGGTTGAGTTGGAGGCTGGATGAGTTTTCCTCAGTCATGCAGATGGACCCTGGGGTTCCCTACCGCTGGGCCAGATCAGGGGGCTAGTCTAGGACACCTCACTCAGCTTAAGAGGCAGCACCTAAATAGCATAAGTTTCTAACTAGGCCCTCCCGCCTAAAACTCCTGTGTGGGTTCCCCAGGTCAGTGATGTCCCAACTGACTAGAAAAAGTTCCCTCCCTTGCTTAAGTATGCCCAGGTCAGGTGACCACTCTCTAAGGCGGCAAAAATCAGCTCCGCCTTCCTTCTGGAAGGTTCCAGGAGCTACCCCACTCTACCTATGGACAGGGGATGGGAGGCTGGCATTGCAACATTGTATGGGGATCCAGCCAGCTCCTGGCAACTAGGGTGCTACACTAAAAGACCACGCTGCAGTAGCAGGGGCAGGTGGCAGCCATGCTTGGAGTAGAGAGCACCTGCACCCTAACATAGATTAGCCATGAAAAGGTGCCCGAAGACCTATGAGCCAACAAAAAGAAGGTGGGAAAAATGAGGCAAGGGCACAAAAAATAGGGAAAGACCACCCTAGGGCTGACAGGTCTAATAACTCCGATGTGAAGAATCCTATGCGCAGGAAGCCAAAGTAGAGGAAGAACACATTTCCGAAGCCGAATCTGACGTGGAAGACCAAGTAACACCTGACCAATGTATCGTGAGTACTGAAACTCCCTTCCCCTATTATTAAAGAAAAAGGCTCTGGTCCTTCCTCTGCCCAAGGTCGCCACCGAGAAAAATATTCGGATGCTCCGGCCCAGAACCAAAACATAAATCAAAGCCTTCCGGCTTGGGATCGAGTCAACCACATATCGATGTCGAACAGAAATCTTCAGCATCAAAATCCAAGCATACCGATGTCGAACCAGAATCTTCGGCATCAAAACGCAAGAAGGGGGGTACTAACCCTTCTCCTCCCATTACACCTCCTTCACCCTCTGATCTGAATTTGCTCATCACACCCACCAAATACCCCACAACCTCAGTCACCTAATCCAGAAGGTGAAGGGGATGGGGATGAAGATAGGCCACAAAACATAAATGACCCCTGGAATGACTATAATACAGATCAGATCACAGACAACGATCCAGACTTATACCCCCTCCAAACCCTCACCACCTGATGACAACATAGAGCTGATTAATAGGGCTGCTCAATATCATGGGGTGGAATTACACAAAGAGGCTCTTGAAGAGGATTTTCTGTTTGAATCCTTAAGTTCCTCTCAGCGGTCGTCACAGACACTACCTATGTTAAGGTAATGCTTAATTAACCACTTGGATGCTAATGACAAGGGTAACTCGTCATGGAGTGCCCATTCATTTCAATGGAAATTACAGTAAATTGTTGCAGATACCTCCGCATCCAAGTGGTTTTAAACATACCGACGAAATTTTTAAAGATCCTGTGCAAGCAAGAATAATTACGCCCATAATTGAGAAAAAGTATAAACCAGCACCTACTGACCCCACTTACATAATGGGTCAGCTTCCATCAGACTCACTTGTGGTTTCCAACGCTTGTAAACGGGCAAATTGGGGGCGTGGCTTGGACAGCAATGAGGACGGGCTCCTGAGTCCGTTACCTCCACCAACCCGAGGAAATAACGGCGATTTATTGAGCGAAAACAAACTAGCGCACAGGCCAAAACTACAAGCACGGGCGTCTGAATATCACGAGCACAGACTGAGGTACCCCATCACAGCCAAAGAAAACCGCAAAGCCAAGAAACGGTCTTCAACACAGGACCAAGACAGATGCGAAGAGGGGCAGAAATGGCGCTGCACCGATGCTAGCCCGGGCAGGAGAAGATCTGGCCCGAGAAGAGGAGAGTGAAAAGGACCGACAACAGAGCACCCACCTGAACTACCAAGCCAAGTTAGTGCTAAGAGTGTGGCAAAAAGAGAGCACTAAATTGCGAAACCGCTAAAAAGGACTAATAAACAATCGGTCAAAAACGAAACTGAAGGTGCACACTGGCAGTGGCCATCTTGGCCAGCACTCAACCGCTGGGCGCAATAAGGGAGGCGGGGAGGCGCAGAAGAAATACATAGGCGCGCCTGCAACACCGGCGGAAAAACGAAGGGGAAACATCCAAAGCACAGCTCTGGGAGCCGACGAGCCTATGAACCTGAGAGTGCGAAAAAGTAATACATATCAAACGGCAACAAGCCAACGGGGAATACAAAACTGAAGGTGCACTCTGGGAGCGGCCATCTTTGCCAGCAGACACCCACCAAACCTATGAACAACCCTGGGTGATGGCGCGCTGGTGAGCCTGTGAGTGCGATCAAGTACAACGAATCAAACAACAACAAGACAACTGTGAATACGAAACTGTAGGTGCACACTACCAGCAACCATCATAGCCAACATCAAGGCAACCGGCACACACGACAAAGTAGGCGAACAAAAGCAGAAGGCAAAACAAGCGCCTGCACAAAGGGGGAAAGCAGCTAACAGTCCGACCCAGGGGGCGCAAAGTAAGAAAAAGACGGCGATTACAGCAACACCCCCATGGGGAATACGAAACTGAAGGTGCACACTGGCAGCAGCCATCTTTGCCAATGCAAACGACAAGCTTGGCAAACGACAAGCTTGGCGAACAAAAGCAGATCAGTCCAGTGGGCGCAAAAGACAACAGAACCACGGCGAATACGGAAATGCAACGACGGCGATAAGAAACTGAAAGCGCACACTGGCAGCAAACACCCCGCATAGCAAACACCAAACCAAGGCCACTTAATCGGTAAACAAAGCGCAGCAAAAACAAACAAGGGCAAAATCTAACACCAGCAGAGGGACTCTCTAACACACCAGCCCTGCAGCAGCAAACAAGTGCACCGAGGGGGAAGTAAACCCAAAACTGCGGAGAAGAAGAGACCACCTCAGCCAATAAACAGCTAAACAGCATATGAGCACGCACAGAACGGAAATACCTCAGCTAGTACCCTCAAGCGGAACTGGCGGGAGCTAAAACAAGGACAAGGGCCATCTGAGAGCCTAGCAGGTACAGACTAGACCGCCAGCACACGAGCAAAGCCGCACCAGGTCCTAGAGGAGAGCACTCTAGCTCGGCCACACAACATTAGGGCGACAGATTGGACAGCTACCTAGCCAGAAGACGCCTTAGCGAGATGTCTAACCAAGAAGGGAAAGTAGCCAACGAAATAAAGAAATACAAAAACAAACCTGACTCGCCCTTGAAGCTCAAAAATGACACAATGCTGGACACAATCCTCAGGAAAGTCAATGAAGGCAATGAGGTTGCCAGATCCACCAAACAAACAATCGACAACATGCAACTAGAGCTAGCAGCCATTAGAGCAGACCAACACAATACAAACACCAGGATTGACACAGCGGAAGCGAGAATCAGCGAGATCGAGGACGCCAACACGCAATCTAGTAGAGCCCTGCAGTCAGTCTCCAAAGCCACCTACAGCCTACAGAAACAGCTGGCTGAACAAGATGACCGCACAAGAAGAGGCAACATAAGACTTCTCGGCGTACCAGAAAGGGAAGAGGATAAACCCGGATCCTGCGCAGCCCTCCTAGAGGAGCTCATCCCGCTCACCTTCAGCTTTGCTGGCCCGGCAAGGCTGAAAATCGTGGACAAGGGGCATCCACTGATCTGCGAAGATCCGGGAGAACTGAGAAGACACTTACGCGGTCCCCCGGTGGAGGACATGGAGTCACAACGCAGAGAGACTGCAAAGAGAAGGGCATCATCGGATAACACAAATGCAATTGACCAGGCCTGTAGTGGACAATAACCAGGCACACAAAAGAACTCTAGCACACGATCAACGCTTGCACCTCAACTAACATTCTACCTCACGGTATAGCCTGTATCTAGAACATGAACTCACAAAGAAGACGGTCCCCTATCCCAGGGTGGACCCAACACTATCTCTGCAAACTGATACTACCCCAAAGTAGCACGCCAACTTCAACCACCCTGGGACGAGTGGGAGGCCAACACGGCATCATCTCTCGTACGGATCAAAGGTATATCCTTTACTGATAATCCTGGGTTTAAGCCCGGGGCAAATATCGCAGACAACTGGCAACCCTCGGGGGGAGGAGTGGGGGGAAGGAACTTTGCTGTCGCACGCCCAATTATCAAAACGCGGAGGGAGGGAGGGGGGTGGGGGTTTGGGGGGCAGGGGGGGTAGACCAGTACAGATTATATATTCCTTTTTTTCTTTCTTTCTCTATTTCTTTCATTCTCAACGGACACACATCCCCAGCCATCACGCATTGCAGACAGTCCAGACGGGGCACGCAGGGAGGCACCAGGAGGGAGGCAGATAGACCAAAACGCAAAGGAGCCAACCCCTTACAGACAGCACCAAACAAGAGCGATAATATATACTTACCATGACAACGCATACTGACCCCCAACTACTATCTGACCTGAAAATAACCTCACTTAACGTCAAAGGGCTCTATATCTCCTGCAGGAAACAAAACTTTCCAAAGAGGACGCACAGCGCCTAAAGGCGAGCTGGGTTGGACCAAGCCTGTGCTCGCCAGCCATACACAAAAAAAGAGGAGTAGTAACGTTAATAAACAAGAAAGCCAGACTGACCCTACTCGAACACCAGGCGGACGAGGATGGACGCCTGCTAATAACCAGCCTGAAGCGGGGGGAGGAAACGATGCACATCGCCAACATCTACGACCCCAACACGGAGGACGAGTCCTAGTGGGGAGTAGTGGGAGACAAACTCGGCAGTCTCCCCCAAGAGGAACTGCTGATAGTAGCAGGGGACCTTAACCAGGTACTGGACCAAACCCTAGACAGACACCCACAAAGGACCAGTCACCAAATACAGCCCCAACACACACTTAGGAACCTATGCGCCAAACTCCACCTCAGAGATCCATGGAGACTCCAGAACCCAGACGCCAAAGACTACACCTTTTACTCTCACCCCCACAACTCGTACAGCAGGATTGACTACATCTTAATATCGGCCACTCACACTCACCGCATACAACACACGGAGATTGCGCCAAGAACAGTGTCTGACAACTCCCTCATCAGCCTAACACTTAGCGGTCGCCACAATGAACAAACTAGCTGTAGATGGAGATTCAATAGCGATGTCATTAAGGACACAACCAATTCAGCAGCCATAGAGGAAGCCATCAAAGAATATCTAGAAATCAATGACAAGCCAAACATAGACAAGGGAGTACTCTGGGATGCTATGAAGGCCACAATAAGAGGGAAAATAATAAGCATCCAGGCCAGAATGAACAGGGACAGGAACAAAACAATAGCAGAACTAGAGAGACAAATCAAAGACCTGGAGATGCACCACAGCGTCAACCTAGCAGACAGGAACACACTAACTACCCTGACAAGGAAAAAATACGAACTAAATAAGATTCTAAGCGAGAGAGCGGGCACATTGATCAACAGGTACAAAGCCATAAATCTCTGTTCAGCAAACAAAGCAGGCAAGGCCCTGGCCTCCTACCTTAAAAGCAAGCAAAGACAACACGCCATAGCAGCCATGACCGACGGCAACAAGAAATCTCAAACAACCAACAAAGAGATTCTCAGAGTTTTCAAAGAATTCTATGAGGTATTATACAAAGAGAACAAAAACCTCAACCCCGATGGGGGTGCAACCCTCCTGGGCAAGCTTAGCCTACCCAAACTAACAAAGGCACAATGTGCATCACTAGAATCTGAAATAACAGGGGCAGAAATAGACATGGCAGTAGCGGCCCTAAAAGATAATAAGGCACCAGGTCTGGACGGATACACAGCCAAATTTTCCAAACACTTCCTCCCTGTAGGAGAGTGGGGTCTGCAATCCTATGGTCACCCCAGATTTTTGCTTTTTGCTTCACTGGTTTACGACTTTCCCTGGCTGTGGGCCTGCTAATCAGACCCACAGCCTAGCTGTTCTCTCTCTACATTGACAACCATGTACTTTAGGTGCATTTACCAATTGGTACTGGGCCACCTTATCAGTCCCTGTACCCAGGGCCTAGGTGTACCCAGTGCCTACCAGGGGCTGAAGCATGTATTATGCCACCCCTGGCTGGCCATCTAAATCTGACACAACTGGCTGCATGACAGCTGGGGCAAGGTGGTGTAAACACCCTTTGCTGTAGATATAGTATACCTATCTCTAACCCTAAAATGGACACATATATTCCTATCAGTCACTCCTATGGAAGGCCTTATCAATCCTGAAGGCAGAGTGCTTGGAATTATGTGAGATGGTGCTCTGGCATGAGCTGAGCCCATTTGCAGCTTGCGGAACCAAGTCCTAATAGCTGTTCCATGATAACGCTATACCATATACTCTTAAGTGCATTATCAACCTCCTGGTTAAATGCTAACTCTGGTATAACATTATCAAAATATGTCGAGTAAGGTGTCATACGATTTGAAATACTACCCCCTCGCCAATTCTGGCGACGTGGGTAGCATTCCACCCTTCTAGAGGGACACAACATGTATGTAACTGTGAACCCCGGTTAAAGTTAACTCGAGCCTCAGCATCACAAAATGGATGCTGCCACCACAGACACAAGTCTGACCTCCTGCTGCTGGGAGTCCTTCCAGCGAGGATGGCTTGGACAAAGGGTTTCCTGCCTTGGGAGGTGCTAGCACCACCCCAGACAGTATTTTGTGTATTGAAGTAGGGAGGCCTGAAAGGAATGAGACATGCCTGGGGCACACAAGGTGCCCTGTGCATACACCGGTACAAACCAGTTGCTGGGGCATACCAGCCCCAGCTCTGGCGGGAAACCGGACAAAGGATAGGGGGTGTAACCACCCCCCTTCCTGGTCCCACCCAGGGGAGGGACCTAGTCAGTAGTGCAGCCCCCTTTAGGAGAATAAAGGTAGGAGCTGGTCCCATTCCAAATTAGATTATCCTGAACTATTCAACAAGAAGAAACTCTGGACTTCGACGTTCTGCTCCACAGAAGACTGAAGAATCTCCCTTGTGGACAAGGAGTGTCCACCCTGCAACTGCAGGCACCATCAAGCGTCCAGCGGCTTCCCTTTGTCGTCTTCCCTCGAGGATCCAGACTTCAGAGCCCGACGAGACCCGGATTCCCAGACCTCTCCGACCTCAACCCACATCTACAGCAAAGCTGAGACCCGTGGGTGCGACGAGACACGTGGGACCGGCCATCTTGGAAGAAACTGCACTTCGCTTCCAGCACGACTCCCGAGGTAAACTCGACCAAGTGCTTTGGGGATTGAGTAGCCCCAGCCCCGAGCAGCCCCTGCACCGAAGATCAGCCCTCCAGTATCCACGAGATCTGCGTGGGGCCCTTCTGCTTGTTTGCTGCTCGACGCGTTGTCTGGTCACTTGCCGACTGGCTAGTGGCCTCCTAGACGACGAACCTTTGAATCTTTGCTGCTGTTCTGGTTGCTCCAGACTGGCCCTTGCTCCCTTCCAAAAGAGGGGCACCCCGGACTCTCCTAGTCCGCACCAGACGCTTTCTTCACTCACCGCGTGGGTTGCCTTTGCCAAGGCCTGTTGACGCCGATTCCGGATCCAACACCGCCGACAGCGAGAGCCTGCGTGGGACAGCTCGTGCCTCCATCCTGGTCGTCGAAGACGCCTCCTGGTCCACGTGGCTGCAGAGTCAAGCGTCCACCCTTCACCTGATCGCGACGACGACATCTGGTTCCTTCCTGGTTCCACTCCAGTCACTGGCTAGTGACTGTGAACATTGTCCCCTCTGCTTTCAGGTCTTCTTCTTCAACAATCCACCCTTGGATTGCACCGGACATCTTCCTCCTGGTCGCCTGCAGCATCTTTTCTTTTAGGCTCCATTGACTTCAACGCGAGAACCCGACACACTTTGACACCTATGCACCCGCGGCCCGTGGGTGAGGTAACAAGAGCATTTCGGTGCTCAAGGGTAGTTTAACTGTCCTAGTGTCCAGTTCCACAGTCGTTTTAGTCCTACCTAGTCAGGATTGTCCGTACTCACCTTTAACTTGAACTGTACTGTCCATAGACGTTGTTACGCATCTCGCGTGTGAGTTCACACTCTGCACACGCATTCAGTAGGCCTCCTATTACTTACCTGAAGTTAGTGTAGCGTGGTCCCATCGATCCTACAGCCTCTGGACAGCTCCATTCCTCTTATCGACTTTCACATTCCACTTACTTAGTATATGGTTTGTCGTGCCCCTAGGGCACCATTGTAATTTTGTGCAACTTGTAGTGTTTTTCGTAAGAGATTGTCATGTGCTTAGCCCTCTGAACTCATAAAGAGTTCAGAGGTGTTGTTATTAATAAATATACTGTTTATTTTTATAACAACCTGTGTGGTGTCCTTTCATCTGGTATTCAAGGGGTTATATTGTGGTAAAACAGCTGGCTTCACATGCCAAAAGTGTTTAGCCTAAGACTGCTGTGTCCATGCTACCATTAGGATAGCTGGTCTATAAGGTTGACTTACAACCAATCACCATAAGGGTTGTTTGGACTGATACAAGGTGATCACTAGAACTAGTGAGCATCATATATCAGGCCAACTTCTCACACTCCCCATATTAGAAACACACTGAAAGAGGTTTTCGCACACTGCATCAAAGCAGGGAAAATGACAAACTCAATGACAGAGGCCAATATCATAGTCATCCCCAAAGAAGGCAAAGACACGCAATTTCCGCAGAACTACAGACCCATCTCTCTAATTAACGTAGACTGCAAAATATACGCAAAAATACTAGCGGGTAGACTAAACGCGCAACTCCCAAACCTCATACACAAAACGCAAGTGGGCTACCTCAAGAACAGACTATCCCAAGACAACACAAGACTCCTCTGCCACATACCTAACTGTGCCTCCTCCAACACCAAACCAGCGGTGATGATTGCGCTAGACGCAGAAAAGGCCTTTGACAGAGTTTCATGGCCCTTCCTTGACCAGCGTATGCAGAAGTTCGGCCTAGGCGAGAAATATAGCTCAATGGTCATGGCTCTGTACAAAGCACCCAAAGCCCGAGTTGTGGTGAATGGAGGCACATCAGAGGCCCTATCTCTGGAAAGAGGAATCAGACAAGGCTGCCCACTATCCCCGGCTCTGTTCCTACTGACACTAGAACCCCTACTGACCATTATCAGGAACAATGCCGAGATCAAGGGGGTGGAGGTCAACGGGAACACGGTCAAACTAGCAGCATACGCCGATGACATACTCATCATGACAGAGAACCCCGAACCCTCAATAGAAGCACTAATGAACACCATCGAAGTGTATGCCAATGTAGCAGGGTACAAGCTTAACAGAAGCAAGTCCGAATGCAAGCCACTCAACGTCCATACCACCAGGGAGGTGTTAGGAAACTCCAGCCTACTCTGGCAGAAGGGGGCACTAAAATACCCAGGTATCTACTTTGACAGGGACCTCAAGTCAACACTTGAGCATAACGAAAAATCAATACTAAACAAAATAAAAGACAGACTAGACACGTGGTCCCCCAAGTACGTCAGTTGGTGGGGCAGAGTAGAAACCATTAAAATGATGCTAACCCCCATGGTCAACTACCTGCTGAGTATGATGCCACTAATAGTTACGGAAGAATTCCACAAAAAACTGAACACAATGATAAACTCGTTCCTCTGGAGGGGTAAAAAAGCCAGGATAAGCCTACAGAAACTCAGGCTCAGCAAGGACCTAGGGGGGCTTAACGTCACAAGGCATATACTGGCTCACGCAGGAACAGGGTGTTCGAGGCATGTGGGCTGCTGAATTTATATCTTTGCATAGATCGCCGCCTAGTGTTGGGTCCGGATGATTGCACATTGTTGTCCTGGAAGAGTCTTCGAAGTATCACGAGATAGGTGGCTCCTCCCCTGGACTACAGTGCGCATGGGCATCCACTCCATGCTCAGACTGTTTTTTTCCCGCCATTGGGTTTGGATGTACTTTCTTAACTCACGTTCGGATTATATATATAGAAACTTTCTCAAGGCCAAAAGGCCTTTGGGGCGCCGGTATTGTCTTTCGTTCGGTGCCTGGTATTTCTTCCAGTTCTTCGAGACGGACGTCAACGGCCGTTTGCCTTTCGACACCAAAGGCCCCATCGACGATCGACGATGGAACGGAGCCTGTTCAAGCTATGCCCCGTTTGCAATTCAAAATACCCTCACATCGATGTGCACCCGGTGTGCAATAAATGTCTCTCACCGGACCACGACGAGGCCAGCTGTATGGCTTGTTCTCGATTTAGATCAAAGAAAACTCTTCGCCTTCGACGCGCTGCACAACAGTTGGCGCGGGAGTCGGCGTCCGATCCAGAAAACATCTTCGGAGCTGACGACGAAGAGCGTGGAGAAGTGTGGAAAAGTAAATTTCGCCATGTTCTGTGTCCCTACGAGTCCTCCATCATATGTTATGTGTGCATGATTAATATGCATATGTATTCCCCATGTTCGATTAATGACGCAATTACAGTTGTGTCCATCTCTAGTATGCCAGTTTCCAGTTCTCGTGACTACTACGAATATCCGGCCTATGTAAAGCTACGTTGCCACGTTTCTCAGTGTGCACGTTATTCCATTGTAAAGTCCCCGTTTCTAGGCCTCAAAAGGGCCTGGACACTAGATTCAGCTTCTGTCTCCTGAGCCTCGCTGAGGAGCGATACAGCCCCCACCTGTATCCTCGACCCTTCACTTACTTCCTGCCTCGCAGTGCCCGGTTCAGCCTGGCTCTGCCTCTGAGTCTGCCAAGAGTATGTTATAATTCTAGTTATCAGTCCAGCCCTCCTTCTCTGCATTCCTAAGCTACTGAACTGCATCAATAGTTTCCGTCATTGTCTAGCCTTTACGTCTCCATGTAAGAGAAATACTGCATTTAATGGTCATTTAATATTCTTCATCACGCACTACATGTAGAATAATGCATGCTCCAGTCTTAGAGTCCGTTAGCCTTTCCCCTCCTGACTTCTAGTTTATATCAACATGTTCTCTAAACATCAGATACTAGATATTGTTTAGGTACATGTCACCCTGACTCTCCAGACTTCAGTCTCTGCTCCTAGCACAGAGTTCATAGCCCCCAGCTTCTCCTAGTAACACGTCATTGTCAGTTTGCGCGCACCATCAGGTTAGAGGTCCCGGCTCCTTAGGTAGCCCCCTCCATGTTTCCGCCCCATTTATGACATATTCTGTTACGTTTGCATCACATGTCTATGTATACGCCCCTGTTACACCTACTTTCACCCTTATCTTTCGCGACTGCTATTGACCACACCCACTGCTCCGCCTATCGTATGTATTGTAATGCAACTGTTTTAGTATATATGATCGTGCACTGTTATTAAATGTTACGCCGATTCCGATCCTGCCCCCGGCAGCGCTGCCATCCTATTCCTGTGCAGGTTGTCCTGTTCCTGTCCTTATGCTGTATTAAACCTGCAAAACTCCTACTACCTCGAATCTTGACTCTTATTTATTGAGCTATCTGTTATTCATTTATCCATTCAAAAATAGAGGTATTATTTATTTATTTACCACAGAAGAGGAGGATCCTGATCGACAATCGGATCCCGCGTGAGGGCGATAATCCACCTACGAAGAAGAATTCTACGTCCTTGATGAAGACATCGTCGAGGTAGGAGACGACGCACAACCCATCGGAGCCGTCGATGACGACTCAGCCGATGAGCAGGACCCAATCGCAGTAGCGGGGCCCGATAAACACACTTCCACGGCTCAGGTCGAGGCATCGCCGGAAGGCCTTAGCCAAGATCTTCATCCACGTTCTATAGCCCCGCTTCCGGGCCAGGCTAAGAACCTTTCCAAAGAGCCATCGGTCGATCGGCCACAATCAGTGGACAAATCGAAACCGAAAGTCACTAAATCGAAACCGAAACTGGTGAAGACAGTCATCGGCTCGACGACTTCGGAACATACCAAGTGGAAACGTGTGCTCGAACCCTCGGGGTCGCAAGGGGGTGTCGAGCCGAAGATCGGGGTGCCGAAGCCCGTGTCTACTGTTAAGCACGTCACGCTTACGTCGACGTCGACATCAGGGTCCAAAGATGGCGACTCTGCCAAGGGACGCGAGAGCCAAAAAAGCCTCGATCCGAAGCCTCGGAAGCCACTGCTGGTGAAGGCCTTCGAGTCGAAGACAAAACTCGCCCCGCAAGAACAGAGCAAGTCGACGCACAAGGGCGTACCTGCTGTGCAACAACAGCCCGAGTCGACGCAAGGCCACAAGCAACAGGCTGAACAGTCGAAGTCGGTCGGATCAAAAACGACGCCTACCTCCAAGCAGGTCAGTCCGTCGCCAACGCTTACGGCGCCAATAAAATACGGACTGCCCCCAACGGCACGACCTAAGGTAGTCCAGCTCCCAAAGGGCACCGACGCATCCAAGTCGTCATCGGTAGCCGCAACTGCTCAGCCCATGCAGGAGGACGTTCTGTTCCAGCCACCGTCCTATGATAACCAGTCGAAACTATTCATCGACTCCGAATCAGGACGACTCACTATTTATAAAAGGAAAATCATTCCTGAAACTCCTATGGAGTCCTACAAGTTACCACTCAAAAGAAAGAGAGACTCTGCCACCTCACCTACTCTTTTTGAACCCATACAATCCTATGGACAAGAATATGCCTATTCTCAAACACCTGCCACTGAGGAGGGGGAGGAAGGGTGCAATGAGGACCAGTTTAATTATCCCATTGACACAAGCCAGGAGGAGTCCCAACCATGGACTGACCCTGTTGACCCTGATCAGCCACACACCGCCCCTGACACTCAGTCCTATGCGGTCAAGACATCGCCTACTGAGGATACTGCTGCGTTTAACGCTTTGATTGAAAGGACAGCCCTTAACCATGATGTGGATGTAGGAGAGTAGGGTCTGCAATCCTATGATCACCCAGATTTTTGCTTTTTGCTTCACTGGTTTACGACTTTCCCTGGCTGTGGGCCTGCTAATCAGACCCACAGCCTAGCTGTTCTCTCTATTCCAAATTGTACCCAGGTACTGAATTGGCACTGGGCCCTTTCCAAGTCCCTGTACCCAGGGCTGAGGTGTACCCAGAAGTCTCCCAGGGGCTGCAGCATGTATTATGCCACCCCTGGACTGACTAACCAAACAGACACAACTGGCTGCTTGACAGCTGGGGGCAAGGTGGTGTACTCACCCTTTGCTTTAGATATAGTATCCCTATATCTAAAGCTAAATGGACACACAGATCTCCTATCAGTCACTCCTATGGCAGGCCTTAACAATCCTGAAGGCAGAGTGCTTGGAATCGTGTGAGATAGTGCTCTGGCATGAGCTGAGCCTGTCTGCGGCTTTCGGGATCCATCCCTTAGCCGTTTCCATGATATTGCATACCATATACTCTTAAGTGCATTATAATCCTCGCGGTTATATGCCAACTCTGGTATCGCTTTATCAAAACATGTCGAGTAAGGTGTCATACGAATTGGAATACTAACCCCTCGCCAATTCTGGCGACGGGGTTAGCATTCCACCCTTCTAGAGGGACACGACATGTATGTAACCTGTAACCCCGGTTGAAGTCAGACATAGCCTTAGCTCCACAAAATGGATGCTGCCACCGAGACACAAGTCTGCCCTCCTGCTGCTGGGAGTCCTCCCAGAGCAGGAGGCAAGGACAAAGGGTTTCCTGTCAGGGGCGGTGCCAGCACCGTCCCAGACAGGATTTTGTGTATCCTAGGTAGGCAGGGCTTTAGAGGAAGGTGACTGCAAGTGGCACCCCGGTGCTCACTGTGCATAGGCCGGCTGAAACCAGTTCCAGGGGCACTCCAGCCCCTGGCCTGGGGAAAGCCCGCCAAAGGAGAGGGGTGTAACCACCCCCCTCCTGGTCCCACCCATAGGGCAGGACTTAGTCGCGTGCCAGCCCCTTTTTGCAGGATAAAGGTAGGAACTGGCCCCCTTCCAAATCAGATCATCTTTGAATCCTGAAACTACTTTCCACGAAAGGAACTCAAGACTTCTTCCCAAGATTCTCCCTTGTGACTAAGGATTAGTCAACCTGCAGCAGCAGGCACCAACCAAGCATCGCGGTTTGTTGCCAGTCTCTCCTTCGGACCAAGACTGCTCCAGCACGACGAGAACCGGCTTCCCTGGCACCTCTGACCTCAACCTACATCATCAGCCCAGCTGTGATCCGTGGGTGCGACGAGACCTCGAGGGACCGGCCATCTTCAGAACTGCACGACGCTTGTCCAGCACGACTCCCGAGTGACCCTCGAGTGAGTGCTTTGGGGTAAGAGAAGCCCCGACCCTGAGCAGCTCCAGCACCGAAGTTCAGCCCCCCTGCATCCACGAGATCTGCGTGGGGCCCTTCTGCTCTTTGCTGCCAACCGCGTTGTCTAGGTCGCTTGCCCGTTTGGCTAGTGACCCCTTCACGACGCTCCACGACGACAAACACTGCTGGTCTGGTTGCTCCAGACTAGCCCTTGCTCCCCTCCAAAAGAGGAGCACCCTGGACCCTCCTGGTCCCCTCAAGACGCCATTTTAGGTCCACCGCGTGGGCCTTGCATTTGCCAAGACTTGTTGCCCAATCCTGGGTCCAGCGACGTCGACAGCAAGAACCTTCGTGGGACAGCTCGCACCTCCATCCTGGTCGCCGACAACGCCTCCTGGTCCGAGAGACTGCAGAGCCCAGCAGCGCCCACTCACCTGGCTGAGGTGACTTCGTCCGGTGCCATCCTGGTGCCCACTCAAATCACTGGCTAGTGATTCAGAACTTGGTCCCCTCTGCTTACAGGTTTCTTCTTCCCTGATCCAGGCTTGGATCACTCCGAACTTTCTTCACTGGCCGCCTGCCAGCAACTCTTTCTTCAGGCTCCTGGATCTTCAACGAGGGTTTCCGACGCAACTTCAACCCTATGCAGCCGCAGCCCCTGGGCTAGGTAACCTGAGTACTCCGGTACTCCAGCATAGTCCAACTCCCTAAGTGTTCGGATCCACTCTTGTTTTCGACCCACCTAGTCGGGTTCGCCCGAGAACAGTAACTTTGCAACTGCTAGCCTCCATAGACTTTTTCCCGCCTTACGCGTGAGAGTTCCCACTCTGCACACGACGTCCACAGGCCTCCTGCATCTAATCCCAGTGTTTAGACTTGTAGGCCTAGCGATTCCTGAGTCTAGAAAAGTACTACTTACCTGCTAGCAAGTTCGCATTCCACTTACTGTGTATATGGTTTTTCGTGCCCCTAGGGCATTTGTGTAAATTGTGCGACTTAAAGTATTTTCTTAAGAGTTTTGTTATGTGCTTAGCTCCCTGACTCATAAAGAGTTCAGGGTAGTCTTGTTATAAATAAATATCTGTTTATTTTCATAACAACTTGTGTGGTGTCCTTTCACTTGGTGTTCAAGGGGTAATGTGATGATAAAACAGCTGGCTTAACACGCCCTCTAGAGTCTTAGCCTTAGACTGCTCGTATCCATGCTACTAGGATAACTGGTCTATAAGGTTGACTTACAACCAATCATCAATAAGGGTTGTTTGGACTGATACATAGTGATCACTAGAATAGTGAGCACTGCATATCAGGCCAACTTCTCACATTGGTGAGCAGCGGTTGGGATTTGAGCTTGCTGTTGTTTTACCACACATATCCTAAGAATATCATTTGAAAGATCACATAAGTACTAAAGGTACATATAACTTAGAATACTCTTGAGTTCTACTGAACCAGCTGTTGTAGCTCCTAGGGCCTAGCACACCCTAAACTACAACTCTAGCAAGGGATCAGTAGGCAAACAAATAGTGTAGGTAAGTGCACCACTTACACCTCACTAGAAACGCATGTCTACCCATGGAGAGTCTTCAGAGACTCCCCTTGTGGTTATTGACCCTCCACAGGTCACTTCAAGATATGCAGCTCTCAGTTTCCAGGAGATGAGACAAGTGTGTACCTCCAGGAAACTGAAACAGGGGTCTAACCCCACCATTCCCTTTCTGATAGGTCTCTTAGAGACATATGATGCGAGAAAGATTTCTCAGCTAGATGGGAATATGCCAGCCTTAGAGGGTACCACTGGGGATCCAGACCTCCACAACACTGTAAATGCAGTTGAGGAGGAGGATCCTGAGGAACTCTCTGGGGATGAGGCAGACAAAGGTCTTGAGGTAGTCAGAAGGCTAACTAGGGCCAACATAGACTTGCTTGGGCTAGGATCTGGGGGACCCCCAGTACTGACCCTAAGTAGGCCTAACCTTGGAGTTAGGAGAGATAGATCTCTTTCTAGGGACTCCAATAGATCTCTGCACTCTAATGCCTCTTCTCAGAGGAGAAGGAACTCTCCCCAGAGGAGATTGACTTCCCCTCAGAGAATAGAGCATGAAGCCAGAATGAGACAGGCTGCTCTGAGGATTGAAAGGGAAGAACTTGCCCTGGCCAAAGAAAAGCTTGCATTTGCTAGAGAGCAGCAGATGAGTGGGTTAGCTCCCACTGGTGGCAGCAATCTCCCAAGAGATGGAGAGAAGGGTTTAGATACTAAACACCTGACAAAGATAGCGCCCGCCTTTAAACAAGGGGATGACATCCAGAAATGGATGGCTGCTTTGGAGAGGGCCTGCACTGTGCAGGGCATTCCCCAGAGTCAGTGGGCAGCTATACTGTGGCTCTCCTTTGATGGCAAAGGTAGAGATAAGCTCCTCACTACAAGAGTGGAGGATGCTAACAATTACCAGGTCCTGAAGAATACACTGGTTGATGGGTTTGGTTTAACCACTGAGCAGTACAGGTTGCTGTTCAGAGACACCCAGAAAACTCAGTCTCAGGACTGGTCTGACTTTGTGGATAGTGCCACTAAGGCTTTGGAGGGCTGGTTGCTGGGTAGCAAGGTTACTGATTACACAGGATTGTATAATCTGATGATGAGAGAACACATTTTAAATAACTGTCAGAACCAGTTGTTGCACCAGCACCTTGTTGATTCAGATCTGACCTCTCCCCAAGAATTGGGAAAGAAGGCAGACAAATGGGTCAGAACAAGGATCAAGCAGAACCAGAACCAGAACCAGGGTGGTCAGAAGAAAGCAGACCAGAAGGGTAATACTAAGAGTGAACAAAATGACCAGAAGTCTTCAACAGGTCCCCAACAAACCAAAGAGGGTGGGGGTCAGGCTTCACAGCAGAAAAAGAAGACTCAAGAAGGCCAGTCAAAAAGGTGGTGCCAGGACTGTAAAAGTAAGTCTCACTGGTTTAGTGAGTGCACCAAAAGAGGAGGGCAAACCTCTACCACTACAGCCCCTAAGGCAACTGCACCCCCTAGTACAGTCAGTAATGGTAGTGCACCTCCCAAGGGATTAGTTGGGTTAACCTTGGGAACTGAGGAGTCTGACAACTTAGTTGGCACACTCACTCAGGCTGTCCTTGTCTGTACAGGGGATATGGATATGTCCCCTGATGTAAGTCCCAATACTTTGGGCAAATACAGGCAGACACCTTTAATAAATGGCAAAATGGCTCAGGCCTATAGGGACACTTGTGCCAGTGTCACCATGGTGACACCTAACTTTGTGGACCCTGGACAGATCATGCCAGGTACAGATTTCCTGGTGACCAATGCCAGCAACGTCACAGTCATAGTATGGCGATTGTTGCTTTCTCCTGGGGAGGGGTAAGTGGCCAAAAGAAAGTTGTGGTTAGTTCAGACCTCCCAGTGGATTGTTTGTTGGGCAATGATTTGGAGTCATCACTATGGTCAGAAGTGGAGCAGAGGACTCACATGGAAATGTTAGGCTTGCCAGCACATGTGCTTGCTGTGACTAGGTCACAGGCCAGAAGATGCCCCACTGAACAGGTGCTGGATCCTGGAAGAATGGACCAGACACCTTCCAAGAAGAAGAGCAGTAGGGTTAAGGCTTTGCCTTCCCCCTTGCCCCAGGTTGAAGATCAAGTCTCTGAGGAGGCTGATCTGAGAGAGCTGAGGGAAACTGAGGGAAACTGAGCCTAAAGAGCTTGAACTTGATCAAGTTGAGTTTCTGGGCTCAGGGGGATCCTCCAGAGAAGACCTGGGGAAGGCACAGTTAGACTGCCCTTCCCTTGAACCCCTCAGACAGCAGGCTGCTGCTGAGGCTGCAGGGAATGCCACAGGTGCCCATAGGGTATACTGGGAAGATGGACTCCTGTACTCTGAGTCAAGAGACCCCAAGCCTGGTGCAACCAGGAGGCTGGTCATCCCCTTGTCTCTGAGAGGTTTCCTTCTCACCTTGGCCCATGAGATTCCCCTTGCAGGTCACTTAGGCCAGACAAAGACTTGGGACAGGCTTGTCTCACACTTTCACTGGCCTCACATGAATGAGAATACCAAGGAGTTTTGTCGCTCCTGTGTCACTTGCCAAGCCAGTGGTAAGTCAGGTGGCACCACAAAGGCCCCCCTCATACCACTACCTGTGGTGGGGGTTCCCTTTGAAAGAGTGGGGATTGACATTGTTGGTCCAATGGAACCCCAGACAGCATCAGGGCACAAGTTTATACTGGTGGTGGTGGACCATGCCACCAGGTATCCTGAAGCTATTCCACTTAGGACCACTACAGCACCTGTAGTGGCAAGGGCCCTAGTTGGAGTGTTCTCCAGAGTGGGCTTCTCTAAGGAGGTTGTTTCTGACAGAGGTGCAAACTTCATGTCAGGATATCTGACTGCAATGTGGAAGGAATGTGGTGTTAACTACAAGTTCACCACACCCTATCATCCACAGTGCAATGGGCTGTTGAGAGATTCAACAGGACCCTCAAAGGGATGATTCATGGACTACCTGAAAAGCTCAGGCGTAGATGGGATGTCCTGATACCCTGCCTCTTGTTTGCTTACAGAGAGGTCCCACAGAAGGGGGTTGGCTACAGCCCTTTTGAGCTTCTGTATGGGCATCCTGTAAGAGGACCCCTGTGTTTGGTGAAGGAAGGATGGGAGAGACCTCTCAAAAAGCCTGCAACCAACATAGTGGACTATGTACTTGGTCTCCGCTCCAGGATGGCTGAATACATGGAGAAGGCAACTAAAAACCTAGAGGCCAGCCAAGAACTCCAAAAAGCTTGGCATGACCAGAAGGCTGTCCTGACTGTGTACCAGCCTGGACAGAAGGTGTGAGTACTGGAGCCAGTGGCCCCAGCAGCCCTCAAAGACAAATGGTCTGGGCCCCACACCATCATTGAGCAAAAGGGAGAGGTCACCTACCTGGTGGACCTTGGAACCCCCAGGAGCCCCCTCAGGGTGCTCCATGTGAACAGGCTCAAGGCATATGTCGACAGGAAGGACATGAGCTTGCTCATGGCCACAGATGAGGGACAGGAGGAAGAGAGTGACCCTCTCCCAGACCTGCTCACTCAGAATCCTGATGATGGATCAGTAGATGGTGTTGTCTTTTGTGGCAGCCTCTCTGAACATCAGCAACAGGATTGCAGACAAGTTCTGCAATCCTTCAGACATATGTTCTCTCTGACACCCAGTCAAACTGATTGGTGCACCCATGAGGTGGACACTGGAGACAGTCTGCCTGTCAAGAGTAAAATCTACAGACAGCCTGATCATGTCAGAGACTGCATCAAGACAGAAGTGCAGAAAATGTTGGAGCTGAGTCATTGAGCCCTCAGATAGCCCTTGGGCTAGCCCAGTAGTTCTAGTGCCAAAGCCTCACACCCAGGGTGGTAAGAGAGAGATGAGGTTTTGCGTAGACTACAGAGGCCTCAATGCAGTCACTAAGACTGATGCCCACCCACTACCAAGGGCAGATGAACTTATAGATAGATTGGCTTCTGCCAACTACTTAAGCACATTTGACCTGACAGCTGGGTATTGGCAAATCAGGTTAGCTGAGGAAGCCAGGCCCAAGACAGCATTTTCTACCCCTGGTGGGCATTATCAGTTTGTGGTAATGCCCTTTGGTTTGAAAAATGCACCTGCCACCTTCCAAAGGCTGGTGAATCAAGTTCTCACTGGGATGGATGACTTCTGTGCAGCATATCTGGATGATATTGCTGTCTTTAGCTCCACCTGGGAGGATCACCTGGTCCACCTGAGGAAAGTGTTAGAGGCCCTGCAAAAGGCAGGCCTCACTATCAAGGCCACTAAGTGCCAGATAGGGCAGACACAGGTTGTATACCTGGGCCACCTTGTGGGTGGAGGCCAGGTTCAGCCATTGGAGAGTAAGATACAGGCCATCAAGGACTGGGCTCCTCCAATCACCCAGACTCAGGTTCGAGCTTTCTTGGGCCTGACTGGGTACTATAGGAAATTTGTCAGAAATTATGGGTCCATAGTGACCCCCCTTAATGACCTGACAAGTAAGAAGATGCCAAAGAAAGTTCAGTGGACAGCAAGCTGTCAGAAAGCATTCGATGACCTAAAGCAGGCCATGTGCACAGCACCTATCCTAAAGAGTCCAGACTTCTCCAAACCATTCATTGTCCAAACAGATGCTTCTGAGTTGGGTGTGGGAGCTGTTCTATCTCAGCTGAATTTTGATGGCAACGACCAGCCAATTGCTTTCATTAGCAGAAGGCTGACCCCCAGAGAGAAAAATTGGTCAGCTATTGAGAGGGAGGCCTTTGCTGTGGTATGGGCCCTGAAGAAGTTGAGGTCCTACTTGTTTGGAACTCACTTCACAGTTCAGACCGACCATAAGCCCCTCTTATGGCTAAGTCAGATGAAGGGTGAAAACCCCAAACTACTTAGGTGGTCCATTTCCCTACAGGGGATGGATTTTACAGTGGAGCACAGACCTGGTACTGATCATGGCAATGCTGATGGGCTCTCCAGGTATTTCCACTTAGAACAGGAAGACTCACCTGGTCAAGGTTAGTTTATTGTCCCAAAGTTTGGGGGGGGGGTCATGTAGGAGAGTAGGGTCTGCAATCCTATGATCACCCAGATTTTTGCTTTTTGCTTCACTGGTTTACGACTTTCCCTGGCTGTGGGCCTGCTAATCAGACCCACAGCCTAGCTGTTCTCTCTATTCCAAATTGTACCCAGGTACTGAATTGGCACTGGGCCCTTTCCAAGTCCCTGTACCCAGGGCTGAGGTGTACCCAGAAGTCTCCCAGGGGCTGCAGCATGTATTATGCCACCCCTGGACTGACTAACCAAACAGACACAACTGGCTGCTTGACAGCTGGGGGCAAGGTGGTGTACTCACCCTTTGCTTTAGATATAGTATCCCTATATCTAAACCTAAATGGACACACAGATCTCCTATCAGTCACTCCTATGGCAGGCCTTAACAATCCTGAAGGCAGAGTGATTGGAATCGTGTGAGATAGTGCTCTGGCATGAGCTGAGCCTGTCTGCGGCTTTCGGGATCCATCCCTTAGCCGTTTCCATGATATCGCATACCATATACTCTTAAGTGCATTATAATCCTCGCGGTTATATGCCAACTCTGGTATCGCTTTATCAAAACATGTCGAGTAAGGTGTCATACGAATTGGAATACTAACCCCTCGCCAATTCTGGCGACGGGGTTAGCATTCCACCCTTCTAGAGGGACACGACATGTATGTAACCTGTAACCCCGGTTAAAGTCAGACATAGCCTTAGCTCCACAAAATGGATGCTGCCACCGAGACACAAGTCTGCCCTCCTGCTGCTGGGAGTCCTCCCAGAGCAGGAGGCAAGGACAAAGGGTTTCCTGTCAGGGGCGGTGCCAGCACCGTCCCAGACAGGATTTTGTGTATCCTAGGTAGGCAGGGCTTTAGAGGAAGGTGACTGCAAGTGGCACCCCTGTGCTCACTGTGCATAGGCCGGCTGAAACCAGTTCCAGGGGCACTCCAGCCCCTGGCCTGGGGAAAGCCCGCCAAAGGAGAGGGGTGTAACCACCCCCCTCCTGGTCCCACCCATAGGGCAGGACTTAGTCGCGTGCCAGCCCCTTTTTGCAGGATAAAGGTAGGAACTGGCCCCCTTCCAAATCAGATCATCTTTGAATCCTGAAACTACTTTCCACGAAAGGAACTCAAGACTTCTTCCCAAGATTCTCCCTTGTGACTAAGGAGTAGTCACCCTGCAGCAGCAGGCACCAACCAAGCATCGCGGTTTGTTGCCAGTCTCTCCTTCGGATCAAGACTGCTCCAGCACGACGAGAACCGGCTTCCCTGGCACCTCTGACCTCAACCTACATCATCAGCCCAGCTGTGATCCGTGGGTGCGACGAGACCTCGAGGGACGGGCCATCTTCAGAACTGCACGACGCTTGTCCAGCACGACTCCCGAGTGACCCTCGACTGAGTGCTTTGGGGTAAGAGAAGCCCCGACCCTGAGCAGCTCCAGCACCGAAGTTCAGCCCCCCTGCATCCACGAGATCTGCGTGGGGCCCTTCTTCTCTTTGCTGCCAACCGCGTTGTCCAGGTCGCTTGCCCGTTTGGCTAGTGACCCCTTCACGACGCTCCACGACGACAAACACTGCTGGTCTGGTTGCTCCAGACTAGCCCTTGCTCCCCTCCAAAAGAGGAGCACCCTGGACCCTCCTGGTCCCCTCAAGACGCCATTTTAGGTCCACCGCGTGGGCCTTGCATTTGCCAAGACTTGTTGCCCAATCCTGGGTCCAGCGACGTCGACAGCAAGAACCTTCGTGGGACAGCTCGCACCTCCATCCTGGTCGCCGACAACGCCTCCTGGTCCGAGAGACTGCAGAGCCCAGCAGCGCCCACTCACCTGGCTGAGGTGACTTCGTCCGGTGCCATCCTGGTGCCCACTCAAATCACTGGCTAGTGATTCAGAACTTGGTCCCCTCTGCTTACAGGTTTCTTCTTCCCTGATCCAGGCTTGGATCACTCCGAACTTTCTTCACTGGCCGCCTGCCAGCAACACTTTCTTCAGGCTCCTGGATCTTCAACGAGGGTTTCCGACGCAACTTCAACCCTATGCAGCCGCAGCCCCTGGGCTAGGTAACCTGAGTACTCCGGTGCTCCAGCATAGTCCAACACCCTAAGTGTTCGGATCCACTCTTGTTTTCGACCCACCTAGTCGGGTTCGCCCGAGAACAGTAACTTTGCAACTGCTAGCCTCCATAGACTTTTCCCCGCCTTACGCGTGAGAGTTCCCACTCTGCACACGACGTCCACAGGCCTCCTGCATCTAATCCCAGTGTTTAGACTTGTAGGCCTAGCGATTCCTGAGTCTAGAAAAGTACTACTTACCTGCTAGCAAGTTCGCATTCCACTTACTGTGTATATGGTTTTTCGTGCCCCTAGGGCATTTGTGTAAATTGTGCGACTTAAAGTATTTTCTTAAGAGTTTTGTTATGTGCTTAGCTCCCTGACTCATAAAGAGTTCAGGGTAGTCTTGTTATAAATAAATATCTGTTTATTTTCATAACAACTTGTGTGGTATCCTTTCATTTGGTGTTCAAGGGGTAATGTGATGGTAAAACAGCTGGCTTAACACGCCCTCTAGAGTCTTAGCCTTAGACTGCTCGTATCCATGCTACTAGGATAGCTGGTCTATAAGGTTGACTTACAACCAATCGTCAATAAGGGTTGTTTGGACTGATACATAGTGATCACTAGAATAGTGAGCACTGCATATCAGGCCAACTTCTCACAGTGGACATGCACACTGACCCAGTGGAGGAAGACTTTCTGTTTGATACGTTCTCTACCTCAGAAAGATCGGTAAAAACTTTCCCTATGCTCAAGGGTGTGCTCAAACATGCTAGTGACATTTTTAAAGAGCCAACAAAGGCAAGGGTAATAAACCCCAGGATTAAGAGGAAGTACCGACCTGCACCTGTGGACCCTAGGTATATCAAAGGACATCTCCCTTTGGACTCCTTGATGGTGGCTAATGCTCGAAAGAGAGCAAACTCTCAAACAAGTGGTGATGCTCCTCCTCCGGACAAAGAATCCAAGATCTTGGAAGCTTCTGGCAAACGTGTGGCAGCTCAAGCGGCTAATATTTGGAGAATCTCAAATACACAGGCCCTATTAGCAAGATATGATAGGGCTCACTACGACACGCTAGAGCAGCTACTGCAACACCTGCCTGATGCTTATAAGGAGGGGGCGGAAATGCTCATACAGGAGGGGAAGTTAATCTCAAACGCATCTATTAAATGTGCGTTGGATGCAGCTGACACTGCGGCTAGGGCCATTAACACTAGTGTAATGCTCAGGAGGCATGCCTGGCTCCGCATCTCTGGGTTCAAGTCAGAGATCCGAACAACTCTGCTTAATCAGCCAGTTAACCCTGACTTTCTCTTCGGTCCTGAGGTAGACACCACCCTAGAAAAAATTAAAAAAGACACAAACTGCTAAATCCATGGGAGCTCTGCAGTCACAGCAGTTCAGGGGCGGTTCCTTTCGTCGCTCCGGTAACAGGGGAGCGTCTAGAGGACAAACGCTAATAGGCATGATGGCCTCCTGTATCTTTATTGTCCCACACGCGAGGCTGCACATGCGTCCGCTTCAGGAGTGCTTGGCGCAACAGTGGAACCAGGCTCATGGACAGTTGAAAGACCTAGGGCCCGATGTAGGTAAATCTAATTTACCACTTCTAAAATACCGAATCATACCGATTCGGTATTTAAGAAGTGGTAAATTAGAGGGGGGGAAATGTAGGTAATTCTGATTCGGTAAATACCGAATCTTACAGATTCGGTATTTACCGATTCTGTAAATACCGAATCGGTATCCCCCATTGATTCCTATGGGCCTTGAAGCCCATAGGAATCAATGTGGAATACCGAATCGGTATTTACCGATTCGGTAATTACCTATTCTTGCAAGGGTGCAGGGGGTGTCACTTTGACACCCTCTGGCACCCCAATTACAGGCATGTGTGCCATGTGGCACACAGACATGCCCTAAGGGCATGTCTGTGTGTCACATGGCACAGGTGTGCATGCACAGATGTGCATGCACACCTGGATTCGGTATTTCACCACCCAATTGGATTGGGTGGTAAAATACCGACTCCTAAAGGCCTGTGGGACTCAGAAGAGTCCCACCTACATCTGGAAGGTACCGAATCGGTAAAAATACCGATTCCGTATTTTACAGATTCTGTAAATTTACCGATTCGGTAAATTTACAGATCTGTAAAATCTGGCCCCCTACATCTCAAGATGCCAAATACCGGTCGGAAACGGCCGAATTCGGCCGATCCGACCGGTATTTGCCACCTACATCGGGCCCCTAGTGTTGGTGACCGGTCGTGCATACAACTCTCTGGATTGGTGGAACACACAAAACCTTTGCAGGGGACGACCATTCCAGGAGCCTGTACCACAGATAGTGCTGACTGCGGACGCATCTCTCCAGTGCTGGGGAGCGCATGTCCTCAAGTACACCGTGCAGGGCCTATGGACAACACAGCAGCGCAAGATGCACATCAACCTACTAGAACTGATGGCAATCTTCATGGCAATGAAGGCATTCAAGTTGCATTTGTGCAACAAGGTCGTGCTGATCCGGACGGACTACATGACTGCAATGTATTACATCCAGAAACAGGGAGGGACACACTCTCCACAATTGTCACACCTAGCACAGTGCATGTGGAAGTGGGCCATTCAAAGGAACATGTTCCTCATGGCGGAACACCTCCCGGGCAAGGACAACCAGATGGCGGACCTGCTTAGCAGACACAGCCATCAAATGCACGAGTGGGAGATCCATCCTTCAGTGCTACAACCGTATTTCCAGCAGTGGGGTCATCCGGACATAGACCTATTCGCCACACAAGAAAACGCAAAATGCCACACCTTCGCCGCCAGGTTCCCACACCCGCAGTCTCAGGGAAATGCGATATGGATGAACTGGTCGAACAGATTTGCGTACGCTTTTCCTCCAGAACCGCTCATACCGCTGGTAGTGCGCAAACTGAGGCAGCACTCCATGACCCTCATCCTAGTTGCTTCAACGTGGGCACGGCAAGCATGGTACACCACGTTCCTAGAACTTTCAGTTGTGCCCCACCAGCGACTACGACTCGCACCCAGTCTCCTCACTCAGAACCATGGAGACATTCAGCACCCAGATCCGCAACAGTTGAGCCTTGCAATATGGCTCCTGAGGTCATAGAGTTTGGCTACCTGGACCTGCCCCCTGACTGTATGGCCATCATCAAGGAGGCTAGGCGGCCTACAACCAGGGCGTGCTATGCGGCAAAATGGAAGCGTTTTGTCATATATTGTTCCTATAATAACATAAACCCGCTAGATGCATCAACGCAAAACATCATATGTTACTTATTGCACCTATACAGATACAATCTGGCATACAGTTCCATCAGGATACATTTAGCAGCAATGGCTGCTTATCTTCAAAACAGACAGCACATTTCCCTTTTCAAAGTGCCTGCCATTAAAGCTTTTTTGGAGGGACTCAAAAGGGTAATTCCTCCAAGATATGCGAGTAGAGAAGAGCTGGGAATAACACAAAACGGGCAAATAAAACAGACACTCCATCTCACAAAGCGCGAACGAAAGCGACTAAGGAAAGCAAGACAAAACAAACTGCAGGGGAAAAAAGATTCCACAAGAATCACTAAGCCAGATACAAACGTAGGAATAACTGTGCAAGGCCCCAACCACAAAGAGTCGCCAAAGGAGAACCTGACAAAGCAATTGGACCGCGGGATGACTCTTTCAGCAGCGAATCAGCCCCCGGAAGCCAAACCAACAGCTGACACAATGTCACTAAGTGCTTTAAATAGACCACAAGCCCATATCACAATGCAACAGGTGGACGGCCCTCCCGCATTGAAGCGGCAGGGAGAACAGAAGGATATCTCACACTACTTCCCGAAAATGGTAATGGCACTCAAAGAAAACCGCCCCGTAACAGAGCAACAACAGATTTTCACTCCGCAAGTTTTAGCGGACTCAAGCTCAAAGCAGGCGGTCTCCGATATCGAACCAGGATCTCAGTTGATCGCCCCAAACCAGGGGAGTCCTTCTAGACAACCCAAACCAAAATATCATATCCGTTTATCAAATCAGAATGAGAAGCTAGACATAACTTATCCGGTGGGATCACTAGTGCAGGAAATAATACCGCACTACAACTCAAGGGGATATCATGATATTCTTAACCGGAGTGCCTTTCTAAAACTCACCAACCAGTTCGAGATGTTGAAATATGTGAACACAACCCACATAGACAGCATCGAATTTAAAACAATTCCCAACACAAATGGGAGAGAAATGACTGTGGTAACATGGAAGGACCCGGAAATAGCCAAAGAAGATTGGCGTTATAGAGAAGATTTCGCCAACTGGGGAATTGAAATAAGACCAGTGCCACCAGAAAGATACCCAGGCCCACTATCCATGCGGGCGGAAGAAAGACCAAAACCAGAAGGCGGAATTCTTCGGGGCGCCGTCGGGGGCATGGACATCAACAAGGGGGGTTGGGCCAACTTACGCATCATTCATCAAGGCCAGCGGGGGGTAGACGATGAATGTCAGAAAATTTTACAACCAATTCTAAACACATCCACAGCAAGGATGGCTGAAGCATGAAAACCGACTCTGAAAGTGTGCTCGTGGAACATCAATGGCCTGGGGGTCAAAACCAATGATGCAGAATTAATGTCATTTTTAAAACTTTTTGACATTATCCTATTTCAAGAAACCTGGTCAACGGCTTCCCAGCATATTGACGGCTTTAAGGAAATCCAATTAGAGGCGACCAAAAAAGGCCCTTCAGGAAGGGCTGCCGGAGGCCTTTCAATCTACCTGAATCACTTGGTCATATGATAACATCGACACAGGACAAAAATGGATCCAGTGTTTCAAAATTGAGCTGACGCCAGTTCCCGGCAATGGCAGGCAGTGGGCCCATAACACCTCGCCAATAATAATTTGTAACACCTATCTTCACCCAAACCCCAAGAACAAAGTGGAGAAAATCTTGACCTTAAAAGCCTTTATAAAATCAATTCAAACCATGTACCCGCAGGCGGGGCTGGTCGTGTCTGGCGACCTGAACATGTTCCTGCTTTAAACAGACTACGCCCAACTTATGAATCAACACAAACGGATTGGCGGACCAATCCCAAGCATAATTACAAATCACCAAAAAAGGGATAAGATCGGTCAACAGTGTGCACGCATGTTCGCTGAGGTCGGGATGATCGCATTGAATGGCCGCTTTCCACAAGACCAACCAGCATTTTCAACTAGAATATCTAAACAGGCCCAATCAGTGCTGGACTATACCCTCGTGGATCTAGATGTTCTGCAAACAATCGTTAGTTACAAAATCATCCACAAATTGGAGAGCGACCACAGCGTGCAATCATTTGAAATCAACATCCAACATAAAAGGGCCTCCCCGACCAAAGACCTGACAGAACTCCCAAGCCTCTACAACCTTAAGAGACTGGTTTGGAATGGTAACAACATCAAAGACATAATGATATTCGTGAAAAACATCGACACTGAAGTGATCGGAGAAGAGTCATCCGCACATCAGGAAAATTGGGAAAGACTGACCTCATCTCTAACCGAGAGATTCGGCAACCACAGCAACATAAAGAAACCAAGTAACACTCCTCATGCGTCTTTGGGCAATATAGTGCGCAAGAAAAGGATCTTTAATCAAGAAATCAGGAAGCTGCAAGCAACAGCCAGGTCAAAGGGTGATGATATAACCACTCAAATTTATAGTTTAAGGCAAAATTATAAAAAAGAAGTGTGGTTAGAAAAATCTAAATATCAAACCATTATCTGGCAATCGCTATTAGCATCCAGTCAATCAAATATCCACGGGAAATTTTGGGCTGAAATCAATAAAGTTGCAAACGGGACGGCACAGGTTTTCAGCGCCAATATTCTGGAGGATGACTGGATACAGTACTTAGAGCAAACTCAAATCACCAACTATCCAGTGGGGAGCCCACCGTTGCAGACTCTGCAATTAGAAAACAACCACGAAGCAGACCAGCTTTCGGATGAAAACAGGATAACGCCATCCCAGGTAGAAAAGGTATTAAAAAACTTGAGATCTAAGGGAGCCCCAGGTCCAAACGGCTTACTGATTGGTCTGTTCAAACAAGACCAACAATTCTGGGCAGCTCATTTCTCCCCACTATTCAACAGTGCATTCCAGACTGGAAGCATTCCCCAGTCATGGAGAGGCAGTATTCTTCATCCAATCTTTAAGGCAGGCCAAAGAACCGATCCAGCCAATTACCGCCTCATCGCACTCATAGATGTCGAGGCTAAAATATATGCCTCGAATCTTTTGATGGCCTTGGAAGACTGGGTTTGTGCGAACAAGATCTTGCCGATCACGCAGACTGGCTTTAGGCCCGGAACCAATACCTCATGTAACCTGCTGGCGCTAAACCTCCTGGTGGACAAAGCCAGGGAAAAGTCAACCAAGCTGTACACGTGCTTTGTCGACCTGAAAGCGGCGTTCGATACAGTCCCGAGGGAGGCTCTATGGAATAAAATGGCCACCTGGGGAATACCATCAAAGCTGTTGCAGGCCATCATGAACTTGTATTCATCCACTTGGGTTCGAATAAAATTAGGCAATGGCGACCGAACTACACGAAAAATTTACACCCATGTGGGCCTCAAGCAGGGCTGTGTACTGGCCCCAACACTTTTCAATATTTTCACAGCGGACCTAGACAAGCATATTGCGAAGACAGAAAGTGATCCGCCAAAGCCTAGCCCATTATAAGATCAGGAGCATTCAGTATGCGGATGACATTGTACTCTGCAGTCAGACCCCGTTGGGCTTACAACGTTCCATCATGAAACTCCACAAGTACATCAGTGCGCAGGGCCTGCAAATTAATTACAAAAAGACGAAGATCGTCTGTTTTGCTTCTCGTCCAGGGAGGAAATCTTTCAAATGGCACATCGCAGGCAACAAAATAGAGCAGACTTGCTCGTACAAATATCTGGGAGTAGTTGTAGATGCCAGGTGGACTCTGAAAGATCACCAACTGTATAGAAAGGCACAGGCAAATAAACTTTGTTTTGCCCTAAACACATTAAAAACGAAATTGAACTGTCCATCCAAAGCGCACTTGCTGAAGGTGATAGCTGCCAAGTTCTTACCCTCCATCACGTATGGTTCGGAATTGTATAGGGGTAAAGATGCAAATTTTCTGAACACACAGCAATCCGAGCTGTTCAAATACATCTTTAAGATACCGAGGTTTGTATCTCAATTTCTGATTCGACTGGAATTTGGTCTATCAAATCAGCATCAAGTCAGACAAGCGGCAATTCTAAAAACATGTTGGAAACTAAGAGCAGCCCAAGAAGATACGCTCATGGGCCTCTGTTGGATTGAGATGAACAACCACACCAAGTCGGAAAACGCTTGGAAACCAGTATGGGAGAATGCCCTTGCAAGCCTTAAGTTGGAGAAGGCTTGGAATACAAATCTAACCATCGCGGCCTTCAAAAAAGTAACTAACGGAGCAGCAAAGCAAAGATCTTGGCTAACAGACAAAGCCGCAACAGCACAGAAAAAACACAGTTGGACGGTTCTGGCTACGTATGTGAAAATGGAGCCTCAACCGTACTTAGTAAATCACATATCCAATGCTGCCCAAAAAACACTATTACAATTACGGCTGGGCATTACCATTTTAAAAGATCATACACCTCCATGGAAACAAACATGGCCGTCCCCCGTCTGCAGACTATGTAGGCAAATGGAAGAATCAATGTTGCATATATTGTGCATCTGCCCATCCTTGAAAATTTTGAGACGTTATTATTTACTGCATGTATTTCGACATTTTCAGATCAGATCATGCCACCCAGCTGTCATGCTAGCACTGAATAGTTACCATCTGCAGACGGCTTGTAGGGCCGCCAGATTCTGCCAAAAGGCATTGCTGCTAGTAACGAAGACTGAGAAAAGAGATCGCTGAACGCTTGAATATGAACGCCCGAAGGGTTACGAACAGACTCTGAATCCCCTTTTTACAAATATACCAAAAACATAGACATTTTAGTAAGATATCTTTTTGCTTTCTTTTTTAAAGATCAGCCAAAGTTGTACACTTTATTTTTAAAACATGTGTTTTTATGTATCCATATTGTTACGGTTTTAATTAACTATATACAATAAAATGTACTTACTTACTCCTCCAAGATACCCGCCTTCGCCTGTCTGGAATCTAAACATAGTTCTCACCAGACTCATGGGTCCACCATTTGAACCTCTTCACTCTTGTGAGATACAATTTCTGACATGGAAAGTGGCTTTTCTGGTAGCAATCACATCGCTAAGACGGGTTAGTGAGCTGCAAGCCCTCACTATTCAGGAGCCTTTCATTCAGATTCATGCTAATAGGGTGGTGCTGTGTACCAACCCTAAATTTATGCCTAAAGTAGTGTCACAGTTCCACATTAACCAAACTATTGAGCTGCCAGTATTCTTCCCAAATCCAGATTCAGTGGCAGACAGAGCACTACACACACTAGGGGCCAGATGTAGGTAATTTTAATTTACCACCTCTTAAATACCGATTCATACCGAATCGGTATTTAAGAGGTGGTAAAATAGAGGGGGGGAGATGTAGGTATTTCAGATTCGGTAAATACCGAATCGTTAAGATTCGGTATTTACCGATTCTGTAAATACCGATTCGGTATTGCCCATTGATTCCTATGGGCCTTGCAGCCCATAGGAATTAATGGGCAATACCGATTCTGTAATTACAGAATCGGTAAATACCGATTTTAGCAAGGGTGCAGGGGGTGTCACTTTGACACCCTCTGGCACCCCAAAAATAGGCATGTGCGCCATGTGGCACACAGACATGCCCTAAGGGCATGTCTGTGTGTCACATGGCACAGGTGTGCATGCACACCTGTGCATGCACACCTGGATTCGGTATTTTACCACCCAATTGGATTGGGTGGTAAAATACCGATTCTTAAAGCCCTGTGGCACTCTGACATGTGCCAGCTACATCTGCATTTACAGAATCGGTATTTTACTGAGTCTGTATTTACCGATTCGGTAATTTTACCGAATCGGTACATACAGAATCTGTAAAATACCGATTCTGTAAATGCATGCCCTACATCTCAAAATCCAATTACCGGTCAGTAACGGCCGAATTCGGCCGTTACCGACCGGTAATTGGCCACCTACATCTGGCCCTTGATGTTAAAAGGGCTCTCCTGTATTACATAGACAGAACTAAAGATTTCAGGAAAACTAAGCAACTGTTTGTTGCCTTCTCTCCACAGCACAAAGGCAACCCAATTTCAAAATCAGGTATAGCCAGATGGATTGTTAAGTGCATCCAAATCTGTTATCAAAAGGCTAAACGCACATTAACAGTTCCCCCACGAGCGCATTCCACACGCAAGTTAGGGGCATCCATGTCTTTCCTAGGTAACATTCCTCTAGAGGATATATGCAGAGCAGCCACATGGACCACCATACATACATTCACCAAACACTACTGCGTGGATGTACACTCCAAACAGCAAGCAGCTGTAGGTCAGGCTGTTCTCAGAACTCTTTTTCAGACTGCTGCAGCTGGCACGGGCAAACGCCACTAAGGAGGGTACTACTATTTATTCTATGCAAAGATATAAATATAGCAGCCCACATGCCTCGAACGGAATATGCTACTTACCAGTCTGCATCTGTTCTTGGCATGTAGGGCTGCTGACATTTATATCGCCCGCACTCCTCCCCGGTGCCTGTCGCAGCTGTAGCATTCATAATTATTCTCAAGCATGGTCATCACTTACTGTATCATACTCCATCTCTGCCACAATGGCGAAAAACAATCTGAGCATGGAGTGGATGCCCATGCGCACTGTAGTCCAGGGGAGGAGCCACCTATCTCGTGACACTTCGAAGACTCTTCCAGGACAACAATGTGCAATCATCCGGACCCAACACTAGGCGGCGATCTATGCAAAGATATAAATGTCAGCAGCCCTACATGCCAAGAACAGATGCATACTGGTAAGTAGCATATTCCTACACACCAGCCTGGCTGGAACTAGAGAAAGCTCTGATGGGAGGCATAAATCCGGCGGCCCTCCTCACGGCTAACAAACATCCGGTAGCCAACAACATAATCCTCAAAAACACCAAAAAAGCCCTCCTGCAAGTAGACAAAAGAATGGGGAAGAGTATAAGAAACACAAAATACAAATCCATTTGGTTCAACACAAAATTAAATACAAGTACAGAGTACTTAATATAACCCCCTGGCTCCGGCGAGGTATCCACACCCCATCCCAACTAGAAGAACGAGGGTCCCCTTCCACCTTCTCCAACCTACAAAAAGCGCAAATCTCAACAAACTCGGACACCAAACATCGCACCTCTACAAATTACTTAGGGCAAAAACAACAAATTTAAACAGGAATGTCATAGATCACTGGGAAACACTAAACGAAGGGCTGTTTAGCTAGAAAGAAAAAGCCATCCTCTGGGCCTCGGCAAGCAGGTACAAAGTCACCTCCACACTAGCACAAACAAAATCCTGGCTCCTACACAGAGCGTACTGGACCCCGGCACGCCTAGCAGCGGTCGGTCTCTTTGACAACGACCTATGCTGGAACTGTCAGAAACAGAGAGGTGACCTAGAACACATGATAGTCCAATGCTCTAAAGTAAAAAATTTCTGGGGGAAAGTAACAGTGTTCATCCACAATGTAACTGGGTACACTCCAAAACTAGATCTCCTCAGCATAGCAAACGCATTCACGGCACCGGAGATTCAATCTGCCAATGACAGTAGCCTCACTGACCTGCTCCTCACGGCGGCAACCAAGACAATTCTGTCTAACTGGAAAGATACATGGAGGGCCACTTTCAAAGTATGGTTCAACTGGGTCACCTTCCTAAGGGGAGCAGACAACATAACGAAAAATCAAACACCACAAGTTGGGCGCAGCAATGAGATGTGGCTCTCCCTGGACAAATACCTTGCCTCGCAAAAACCGCCGTCAATGCACCTTTCGGCGCTACACAGACCCCCGCCTCCCCCCCCCCCCCTGGCGTAACACGTCTGCAAAATCTCGCTGGCCACACAACCTCTATTCACCGCACCATTGTCCGTCCTTTCTCTCACTTCCTCTCATCTCTGTCCTACTTACCTCTACACACGATCTCTTCCGACCGTAGGGGCCAAGGCATTTGACCGGTATGTAAAGAGAAAGACTCAAGCAGCCTATGTATAACCAGCCCACATGCGCCATAACAAGCCCGTATGTATTATTACTGATACGTATGTTTACATTTACCAGTGTTGCCTTCGATCGGCTTACTCTTTACTGTTTTGTAAAAACGTCTATTAATAAAAACTTTTGAAATAAAAAAAAAAAGTAAACGGGCAAATTCTCAAACTACAGGTGATGCCCCTCCTCATGATAAGCAGTCAAAGTTAATCGATGCCACGGGCAAAAGAATAGCATCGCAAACAGCCAATCACTGGCACATTGCTAATGCGCAAGCCTTGTTACCTCGTTACGATAGAGCTCACTATGACGAGCTAGTGAAATTAATAGTTTTTACTTGATGAGCACACCAGAACCTGACCTAATTCAGGAGGGTAAATTAATCACCAACTCTTCTATTAGGTGCGCCTTACATGCTGCAGACACTGCAGCCTGCTCAGTCAACACCAGTATATTACTACACAGACATGCTTGGCTCAGAATTTCAGGGCACAAACCTGAAATTCAAACCTCTATTTTAAACCAACCATTTGACAAAGAGCACCTCTTCTGTCCTACACTGGACACTCCTCTAGAGAAGATGAAAAAAAGATACTGAGGTCGCAAACTCCATGGTGGCTTTGCAACTCCCTTCCTATAGGGGATCCTTTTGTCGCTCCTTTTACAGGGGTGGCTCCAAAAGTACTTCCTCAGAAAATCCCTCCTCCTCTTACAAGGGCAATAATCAATCGCCCTCCTCAAGAGGTTACTTTAGGAGAGTATTTAGAGGAAACATCGGCAATGGAAGAGGCAGAGGACACTCAACACGCACTTCCCCTGCAAACATAAGCAGTGACTTCCCTCCTCTATCCCCCCCCCCCCCCCCATCATTCCACTCCTGTCGGGGGAACGTCTCTCCCAATTTCTATCCGTCTGAAATACAATCACCTCAGACAGATGGGTTCTACAAATTATGCAATATGGTTATTGCATGGAACTAACAGCCACTCCCCCAAACATTCCTCCAAGACCACACACTATGTCTCAAGAGCATATGAACCTTCTCAAACAAGAAGTTCTCTGTCCCTTACAAAAAGGAGCTATAGAGCCAGTCCCATTACAATATCAAGGGACCGGAGTATACTCCCTATACTTCCTAATTCCCAAAAAGGACGGCTCTCTAAGGCCTATATTGGGCCTGCAAGATCTAAATCTATACATCCAATTAGATCACTTTCACAGGGTAACACTCAAGCAAGTGCTCACACTCCTTCAGCAAGGGGATTTTCTGTCAACCTTAGATTTAAAGGACGCCTCCTTCCATACTCCAACCCACCCCGCTCATCGCAAATACATCAGGTTTGTGATAGCCGGACAGCGCTACCTATGAAAACAAGTTACTTACCTGTAACTTTGGTTCCCCAGTATTGGTAACTTTCATAGATTCCCATGCTTTGTATCATTCCCCCGTCCTCGGAATGGGAGCCTCGGTAAATAAAAATACCATAGCAGTAAGTACAAAAGAGAAAACTAGGCTTAGGCCTCATCTCATTTTGTAGCTTATCCACCTCTTTTTTTGTTACGGAGACCAAAATTCTGCAACAACCAATCAGAACAGCCTCACCCCATAGAACCCTCCTGAGAAAGCCTCAGAGCCTCAGATTTTCGTAGCCGTTGTGTAACAGCAGCTATCTCAGTAAAGAAAAAGGTCGAGCTTTCCCAGGGGAGGAGGGTGGGCGCATGGGAATCTATGAAAGTTACCAATACAGGGGAACCAAAGTTACAGGTAAGTAACTTGTTTTCTTGCCCCAGTATTGAAACTTTCATAGATTCCCATGCTTTGTATCCGAGTAGCTAGCAGTAAAACATAAAAGCACATTTTGTTACATGAATATCCTTACATGTCGACGTAGTTATCCTCATAGGAAACAAATCATAAAAAATGTTACCACAGAGAAGACTACAATAATCAATACAAAATGTGCAATACAGGAAGGAGGGATTGTAGGGAAAGCTCACCTCTCATTGAAAAAGATTTCTCAGGACTGCTTGTCCACCGCTGCATCATCCTTCATGAAAGAGTCCAAGCTTCGTGAAGGTGTGGGTACAGCTCCATGTAGCTGCTCTACAGATGTCCTTGATAGGGACTCCTGAGAAAAGAGCCACTGATAAAGCAACAGATCTTGTTGAATGAGCACAAACTCGTCTTTCAAGCAGTTTGCCCGCTTCTTGATGACAAAATTGAATTGTATTAGAGATCCAACGTGAAATATTGTGCTTTGAAAGCGGAAATCCCTTCCGCGGAGCACTATAAGAGACCAAAAGTTGAGAAGACTTCCTGAATGGTTTTGTTCGTTCCAGATAAAATTTCAGACACCTCTGAACATCCAAAGAATGCAAAGACCTCTCCGCTGGTGTGGTAGGTCGTGGGAAAAAAGATTTCAAGATCACCGGCTTATTCAGATGGA
This sequence comes from Lissotriton helveticus, assembly GCF_964261635.1. Lineage (NCBI taxonomy): Eukaryota > Metazoa > Chordata > Amphibia > Caudata > Salamandridae > Lissotriton > Lissotriton helveticus. The sequence continues at coordinate 171,330,865 of NC_136069.1, forward strand.
ATTCGGATGGGACCTTCGGGATAAATTTTGGATTTGTCCTCAAAATCAGAACATCCTTTTTAAACTGAAGAAAGGGTTCCTCAATCGTGAGCGCTTGGAGCTCACTAATCCTCCTGGCTGATGTTCAGGCTAATAGAAGAGCCAGTTTCCACGATACAAATTTTAGATCTGCTCTGTAAATGGGCTCAAACGGAGCTCTCATCAGATGAGCCAAAACTAAATTAAGCTGCCAGACAGGTGTTGGAGGCCGGACTGGAGGGAAAGCTCTGAACAGACCCTTCAGGAATTGTTTAATAATCCTCGCGGACCAAAGTGAAGGACCTGAAGACGTCCGCCTGAATCTAGAAATGGCTGCTAGATGTACTTTGACAGAAGAATGAGCCAAACTTGACTTAGCCAGAGAAAGAATATATGGCAAAAGCTGATGCGGAGCTGAAGTGTATGGATGAATATCCTGCCTCTGACACCAGAGACAGAACCTCTTCCATTTCGCCCGATAAGTCTTGTTTGTACTCGGAGCCTGGGCCTGCGACAGTATAACCTTACACTCTTCTGTGAGGTTCAACGCATGGAATTCTCTGTACTCAGGAGCCACGCTGTCAATTGGAGTGAGCTCGGGTCTGGATGGAGCACTTGACCCTGAGACATTGTCAAAAGAGACGGAATCGGCTGCAGGTGAATCGGTTGACCCTGAGACAGCAGGAGGAGTTCCGTGTACCAGAACTGTCGGGGCCACGCTGGCGCAATTAAAATCATTGTGCAAGGTTCCGCCTTGAGTTTCCTGAGCAGTCTCGAGATTAGTGGAATTGGAGGAAAGGCGTAGACAAATGCGCCGCACCAAGCTATCAAAAGTGCATTCCCCAAGGATCCCCGTTGGTGAGCCCTGCTTGCGTAGAACTGGCATTTGGTGTTCTCCGGGGTTGCAAACAGGTCTATGGTCGGGGTTCCCCAAACTGAAAAGACCTCCTCGAGAATGGTCTGGTCTAACTCCCACTCGTGACTGTTCGATCTTTGGCGACTCAATGCATCCGCTGTTGAATTGAGCGAATCTGCGAGGTGCTCTGCCGTAAGAGCAATGTTGTGGAGAATCGCCCAGTTCCAAATTTCCTGAGCTTCTTTTGACAGAGCCCGGGATCTTGTCCCGCCCTGTTTGTTTATATAGTGCATGGCCGTTGTGTTGTCCGTGCTAACCAGCACTGTGTGATTCTGAATCCTCGTAAGAAAAGCCTGTAGGGCCAAGCGAATAGCTTTGAGTTCCAATAGATTGATGTGGAACTTGCGTTGGTCTGGATCCCAATGACCGCTCACCTTCAACTCTTGTAGCACCGCTCCCCAGCCTTCCAGTGAGGCGTCTGTGGTTAGAACCATGGGAGATGGAGGAAGCATGAAGGTTAGATCTCTTGAGATATTGCCTTTTACCAACCACCAGCTGCTTGCATTTTTCATTGCTGGTGTCACCGAGATTCTGTCGTCGAACGAGCCTTTCGCTTGGCACCATTGCCTGTCCAGTTGCTCTTGTAGTGGACGCATTCGAAGCCAGCAGTGCGGACTCAATGGTATGCAGGATGATATCGATCCAAGCAGGGACTTGTAGAGACGGACCGACATTGATTTCCTCTTTTGCTAGAGACGAGCTCACAGAACAAGTTTGTTCTGACGTTCCTCCGATGGAAAGGCCTTGCAGCGATTTGTGTCCAGGATAGAGCCTAGAAACCTTGCTGACCTGGATGGAAGAAGGATCGATTTCTCCTTGTTGAGTTGAAGGCCCAATTGGTCGAAAAGTTGAATGCAGCTTGTGACCGCCTTGGAAGCTGCCTGGAAAGATGGAGCTTTTATCAGCCAATGGTCGGGAAAGACCTCTAGAGATTGTTTTAGGAGAAACGCCGCCACCGGAGCCAGTACATTTGTAAATATCCTTGGTGCGGACCTGAGACCAAAAGGAAGCACTTTGAACTGAAAGTGGCTTCTTGCCTACTGTGAAGCGTAGGTATTGCCTGTGAGCTGAGTGGATCGGCACATGGAAGTATGCATCCTCTAAATCCAGAGTCGCCATGTAGTCTCCTGGATTCAGTAGCCGTAGAATATCCTGAAGGGTGACCCTCCTGAAGGATAGCTTCATGAGATAGGTGTTGAGCTCCCTCAGCTCAGATCTAATATTGGACGCCACTTTCCCTTTGTCTTGCGAACCAGGAAGAATCTGGAATAAAACCCTTTCCCCCTTTGGGATTGAGGGACAGGTTCTATTGCCCCCTTAATGAAAAGTTGGTGGGCATCGTGATGTAAAAGTCCTAGATGTTTCGATTCTTTGGCGCCTGGAGCTCTGGTTGGAGGAAGCTGTTGAAACTCCAAAGTGTGGCCACTCTGAATGATATTCAGAACCCACTGGTCTGATGTAATAACCTTCCGGCTGTGTAGACAATGAGAAATCCTTGCCCCCCACTGATGTTATTGGGGGGGTGGGAACAGTAGAAAGAGAGCCATGAAGCCGCTATTGCCGCTTAGAATTGTCTCTCCCTTGACGCCCTCTGGTGGCTGGCGAGAGAAAGACGCCGACTGGCCTTGGCGCTGTGTGTATTGTGGCTTGTAAGATTTGGAGGATTGCGAGTATGAAGAGTAGCGCTGTTGATTGCCACCTCTGTACGAGGAAAAACCTCTCCCCCTCGCACCTCTGAAAGGAACTTTGCGGTAATTCAATGACTTCAAGGACCTTGCCGTGTCCGTGTCCTTCTTGATGCCTTGAAGGGTATCATCTACATGCTTTCCAAAAAGCATCACTCCGTCGTAAGGTTAGTCCAATATCTTATTTTGAACTTCCTGGCGAAACCAGGTTGCCCGTAACCAGCCTTGACGCCTTAAAACTGCTGAACCCGCTAGTGCACGGAAAGCTGTAGTTGCTATGTCCATAGCACAATCTATCACCTCTGAAGAGGAACGCTCCCCTTCCACCAGTATCTTCCTGGCCTCATCTTTCGATCCATCCGGAAGTTGGTCCACAAACGGGGATAAATCGCACCACATCTGACGATCATATCTGCCCAAGATAGCAAGAGCATTAGCTGCTCGGACCAAGAGGCTGGCCATAGAAGAGAATCTTTTTCCCACATTGTCCAGATGTCTCCCTTCCTTGTCTGGCGGTGTAAGTGATGTCGATGAATTTTTGGACTTGCTTTGCGCCGCCTGGGAAATAACGGAGTCCGGCTTCGGCTGACCAGTCAGACAAACAGGACTACCTTCTGGAGCTTTATATTTCTTCTCCAGCCGGGGAAGAACAGGTATGACTGTTGCCGGATTCTGCATCACTTTAGTACCTTCCGACTATACATGTTCGATAATTGGAATTGAACAAACTGATTTTCTGAAAGGTTCCTTGAAGTCGTAAAGGAAACAGTCTGATTGTACTGTCGTAATAGTTAGGCCAAATCTTTTGGACGCCCTTTCCATAAGATTATGGATACCTCCAATGTCAGCAGGAGGGGAGGTAGCAGTATTCGGCACTGGTGAATCTGGATCCTGAATGACATCATCGTCCCAACCTCTATCCGGGTCATGAGGAGGATCAACCTGAGGATCTCTATCCGATGAGACATCATCCTGAATAGGTACAACCTCCTGATAGCTCTCTCTGGGTTCTGGTTCCGAAACTCGAGAAACCAAAGGCGTCACTGCAACTGCAGGAGTAGTAGGGATGGATGGAGAAGGAGGACGCTGTTGCTGTTCTGCAGTCTGCGACGGAAACCTCCTCTTCTAATCCTGTAGCATCAATTGCAAGTCCGTTATAAGAGAGGACGGCATTGCCACCATATCCTGACGTGACTTTTGTGAAGGCCTTTTTTGCTGTACAAACTGGCGTTCTTCAGCATGGCACTCATCAGAATCTTGGAACTCCACTTGTAATTGGGATGGGCTATAAGCATCTCTATAAGGACCATCCTCATCGTCATCAGACTCCTCATCCAGAAGCAAAGTGTGAGGCAAAGGTATTACACGCCGAGGAGATGTCATCTCTGGGGTAATTTGCTGCCTTTTTATAGATATACGGACCCTTTGAATCGTCGACGATGTCGTCGACGGACTCGTCGTCGACAGAAACGTGGCTGCCGTCGTCGACGACGTCGACACTACCTCCGTCGTCATTATCGTCGACGTCGAAAATGTAGACACCATCGTCGACGAGCAGGAAACCGGTACCTTAAACGTCGACGAAGACATCAGCGCCGCCGCCATACGAAGATGTACCTGAACCCAAGTCTTTTTTGGAAGTTGTCATCGACGTACCAGCTGTTTTTGTCGTCGACTGACGTGGTTTCTTGTCCGGTCTTCCTTCCTGAGGGACAGTAGAAGGTTTCTTGCCTCCCTTCTCCTTTTCAGAATGTGGAGAAGTAACAGAAACACCTTTCTTTACCTTCTTAGCTGTCTGTGTCTCCTCAGTCTGTCCGTGTCTCCTCAGTCTGTCCCAGCCTCTCCTTTACACCTCGGTGAGGAGATTTTATGGGACTAGCCTTTTCAGACCTATCAGAGGTCTTTTGTAAGGCTTTCACAGGGGGCACAATAGAAGTTGAAGGTAATGACCTACCCCTCTTCTTGGATCTTCTGGAGGACGCAGCTGAGGAAGAATCCTCACTGTCAGATGACATAACCTCCTTACGTGACTTCATTTTCTGCAGCCAAGTCAACTAACGGCCTTCCCTGTCTCTCAAGGTCTGTGTAGAGAATGTTCTGCAGATTTTACAATCTGTGGCCTTGTAGATACAGTCCTCATGCTTGTCCTCCACAAACAGCCTCTTCTTAGAACAGGTAGCACAAGCTCTAAATAACGCCTTCTTCTCCTTGTCAGACATATCAAAGTTGAAGAAATGGAAAAAGAATCCAATCTGAAGAGAAAAACTGAGCAGAGCTCAGTGGAGACTCCCTAGCACAAAGTGCGGTAGAAAATCTGAGGCTTTCTCAGGAGGGTTCTATGGGGTGAGGCTGTTCTGATTGGTTGTTGTAGAATTTTGGTCTCTTTTACAAAAAGAGGTGGATAAGCTACAAAATGAGATGAGGCCTAAGCCTAGTTTTCTCTTTTGTACTTACTGCTATGGTATTTTTTATTTACCGAGGCTCCCATTCAGACGACGGGGGAATGATACAAAGCATGGGAATCTATGAAAGTTCCAATACTGGGGCAATCAAAGTGCTTCCTTTTGGAGTCACCACTGCTCCCAGGTTTTTGCTCAAATGCTTGGCAGTAGTCGCAGCTCATCTACGAAGACAACACATTCACGTCTTCCCATACTTAGACGACTGGCTCATAAAAGCCAAGCATATTGTCTACAATATACTCACAAAATAGTGAAGCTGCTCCACCATCTGGGATTCACAGTAAATCTGTCCGAATCCCATCTCCAACCCTCCAACACATAAGCGTATTTGGGAGCATCTCTAGATACGCAAAATCCCAATCCAGCCAGAATCCGCAACATTTAAACTCTTCTTTGCCAATTGCAGCCTCAATACTCATTACCAGCTCGAGTGTTCATGCAGTTACTTGGAATTATGGCGTCTTACATCCTTATAGCCCCCCTATGCAAGACTTCAAATGTTTCCCCTTCAGGAATGCTTAGCACACCAGTGGAATCAGTCTCAGGGTCAGTTATTAGATCTAGTGTTGGCGGACGGCCGCAGTCATCGCTCTCTGCAGTGGTGGAATCCACAAAACCTTTCCAAAGGGTGGCCCTTCAGCGACCCGGTTCCACAGACCGTGCTAACAGCAGATGCATCTCTCTCTGTTTGGGGGCTCATCTCCAAACTCTCACAATTCAGGGCATGTTGAGCCTGCAGCAAAAGTAGCTTCACATTAATCATCTAGAGCTTCTAGCAATCTTTTTTTAGCACTCAAAGCCTTTCAAGTTCACTTGGTAGGCAACGCTGTACTGATACGCACAGACAACATGACAGCAATGTATAACATACAGAAACTGGGGGGGAACACACTCCAGCTGTTACAACTAACACAGACCCTCTGGAGGTATGCCATGCGTCATAAAATGGATCTCTTCGCAGAACACCTTCCAGGAGTAGACCTCAAATTGCAGATCTGCTCAGCAGACAGAGACAACAGATCCACGAGTGGGAACTCCACCCTCTAGTTCTCACCCATTCTATCAGATATGGGGCTTCCCAGACATAGATCTGTTTACCACACGCCAAAACGCGAAATGCCCAAGCTTCGCTTCCAGGTATCCACACCCATTGTCCAGAGGCAATGCACTATGGATGAATTGGTTAGGGATATTTGCCTACTCTTTTCTGCCTCTCCCACTTATTCCACTAGTGGTTCGGAAGCTCAGGCAATCGTCCCTGACACTAATCCTAGGTGCTCCCACATGGGCCCGTCAACTGTGGTTCACCACCCTGTTGGAGCACTCAGTAGTCCCTCACCGCAAACTCCATCTTACTCCCAGTCTCCTCATGCAGAGCTGTGGAGAGATAAAACATCCCGATCACCTCAACCTTGCAATCTGGCACTCCATGTCCTAGAGTTTGGCTACCTTAATCTTCCGCCAGACTGCATGAAGATTATTAAAGAAGCTAGAGGTCCTTCTACAAGAGCTAGTTGTGCAGCAAAGTGAAAACAGTTTGGTATTTATTGTAATAACAATCAAATCAACCCGCTTGATGCTTCAGTTCAGAACATCTGCTATTTACTGCAGCTACAGCGTTCAAATTTAGCGTACACATCCATACGTTTACATCTTGCTGCAATAGCCGCATACCTTCAAAATAGACAGCATCTGTCTATCTTAAGAGTGTCTGTTATTAAGGCATTTATAGAAGGACTCACGAGTCATTCCCCCAACACCTCCACCTGCCCCAGTGTGGAATCTCAATATTGTCCTCACAAGACTCATGTGTCCACCCTTTGAGCCATTGCACAAATGTAGGCTGCAATTTCTCACATGGAAAGTCGCTTTCCTCATTGCTATTACATCACTGAGGAGAGTAGGTGAGCTTCAGGTACTAGCCATAGAGGTATCATTTTTACAAGTACACCAAAACAAAGTGGTTCTTCAGACTAATCCTAAATTTCTACCCAAAGTGATTTCTGCCTTCCATATCAACCAATCGGTTGAGTTGCCTGTATTCTTCCCTCAACCATATTCTGTGGCAGAACGTGCTCTACATACCTTAGATGTTAAAAGAGCATTACTCTATTACATAAAAAGAACATACCTTTCCGTAAGACAAAACAAATCTTTGTGGCTTTTGCTTCACCTCATAAAGGCAATCCCATCTCAAAATCCGGTATTGCACGATGGATAGTCAAATGCATTCAAACATGCTATGCAAAAGCAAAACGACCATTGACAATTCCCCCTAGAGCAGACTCCCCTCGTAAAATAGGGGCTTCTATGGCTTTTTTAGGAAACATCCCCATAGATGACCTCTGCAAAGCTGCAACATGGCCTACACCTCACACATTTACAAAGCACTATTGTGTAGATGTGTTAGCAAGACAGCAAGCTAGTGTGGGCCAAGCAGTTATATGTACACTCTTTCAAACCTCTCCAACAGCTACAGGTTAGCCACCGCTTTGGGGAATGACTGCTTTCTAGTCTATGCAAAGCATGTGATCTACAGCTAACATGCCTCAAAATGAAAATTCTACTTACCCAGTATGCATCTGTTCTTGGCATGTAGAGTTGTAGATTCACATACACTAACCCGCCTTCCCGGGTACCTATACCTTTTGCAGTGATATCTTACTTAGATACATACACATGGACCTCTCTATTCTACTACTCTTGCTAACTCCATTATTATCCTCTGTGGGAAAACAATCTAACAATGGAGTCGTTGCCCATGCGCACTATCACCGAACATAGGAGTCACCAACCTCGTGACTGGAAAGACTTCTTGGAAGAAAAACAAAGTGCAAACATCTGGACCCAACCCTATGTTATGTTGTTATGTTAGGTTAGGTACTCTTGTATAGCGCTCGAATCTCCCTGGGGCATCTCGGCGCTGCCTAGAGTAACACATCCTTGAGACGAGAGCGGGGGCTGAATTGGAATTTAGTACAAAAAGGCTTTTAGGTGTTTCCTGAAGGAGGTATACAATGGGATTTCCCTAAGGAATTTGGGAAGACTGTTCGAATACTTAGGGGCAAGGTAGGAGAAAGCCATACCACCCGTAAACTTGAGACGGATGCGAGGGATCTGAAGCAATCTCGCCTTACCCGATCTCAGCAAACGACCAGGGGATATCTTTTTAATTTCTTTTGTAAATATTTCGGCCTCGACCGTTTAGAGCATTAAAAGACAAGCAACAGATTTTGAAGAAGGACCGTTTTTTACCGGCAGCCAATGTAAAGATTTTAACAAAGGCAATGCCGGGAAGCCAGCAGGCATGTTTAGGATCATTCTTGCAGCGGTGTTTTGGATGACTTGAAGTTTATTTAGAAGTGAAGTCCCAACCTCGGCCAGAAGGGCGTTCCCGTAATCCAAACGGCTGATCACCATCGCTTGGATCAATGTTCTACGGTGGTCGGTTGGGATATATGGGAAGATTTTCCGAAGTAGGCGAAGGCTGTGGTAGCAGGAACCAATAGTGGCTGCTACATGATCCCTCATAGACAGTAAATGGTATAGTTTCACACCCAGGTTCTTTACATTCTGTTTTGGGACCGGGGGGGGGTACCCAGTTGTGGAGGCCACCGATCATTGTTCCAGATGGTAGCGGCCTTTCCCAGCAGCATAACCTCCGTTTTACCCGGATTCAACTGGAGGAAGTTGTTGGTCATCCAGTTGGCAATTGCAAGAATGCCTTTAGTGAAACGGAGCCTGTCAGCCTCTGGGTTCGGGCCGATGGTGAACAGTAGCTGGGTGTCATCAGCATAGGAGATTGTTTCGAAGCCTAGCGCTTCTACTGCCTCAGCCAGCGGAGCCAAATAAATGTTAAAAAGGGTAGGGCTGAGGCAGGAGCCTTGTGGGGCACACTTGTCCAATGTTGTTTTTTCTGAGTGGAACGGGCCTAGGATGACCGTTTGGGCTTTGTCCGTTAGAAAGTTTTTAAGCCATTTAAGGGCTTGACCCTGGATGCCATAGGACATTAGCCTCTCCGCAAGCCTGATATGGGAGACGGTATCGAAGGCTGCGGAGAGGTCGAGGAGGATCAGTGTAGCAGATCTCCCAGCATCCACGGTTCGCCTCAATGAGTCGGTGACGGCTAACAGGGCGGTTTCTGTGCTGAAACCTGAGCGAAACCCTGATTGCGAGGGGTCCAGAATGTTGTTGGTTTCAAGATAGCTGCTTAGTTGTCTATTTACAATGCTTTCAAGCATTTTAGCCAACAGGGGGAGCAGTGAGATGGGGCGATAGTTGCTAAGCTCCTGCGGGTTTGCCAGGGTTTTTTTTAGGATGGGTCTGACAAACGCTTCCTTCCAGGAGGTAGGGATTGAGCCAGATTGAACCCTAGATTGCAGGCTATGCAAAGGATGTGAATCTACAGCTCTACATGCCAAGAACAGATGCATTCTGGGTAAGTAGCATTTTCCTTTACCTCCATGTCTAAGAAGACAGACTTCTGGATTCAAACTGTGTGGCACCTGCTGCAACGCCATGTCAGTGACGGGTCCACACTTAATGTTCGAGGCATGTGGGCTGCTAAATTCATATCTGTTGCATTAGATCGCCGCCTAGTGTTGGGTCCGGATGATCGCACATTGTTGTCCTGGAAGAGTCTTCGAAGTATCCTGAGATAGGTGGCTCCTCCCCTGGACTACAGTGCGCATGGGCATCGGCTCCATCCCCAGATTGTTTTTTTCCGCCATTGGGTTCGGATGCGGTCTCGACGTCTCTCTGTAGGAACCGAGAAAAACTAGCTTTTTACGGCCAAAAGGCCTTACTTTCATCGCGTCGGTATTGTTTGCGCACGGTCTCGAGTTCTTCCGTCTCTTTGAGTCGGATTCTACGGAGTCGTATCACTCTTCGGACATCGAGGCCTTCTCATCGCAACACGACCGCAACTTTTCACATGGAGCGGAGCCCGTTTAAATACTGTCCCGTCTGTGGGTCGAAATACCCACATATCGATGTGCACCCGGTCTGTAACAAGTGCCTCTCGCCGGACCACAACGAGGACAACTGCAAGGCCTGCTCCAGATTCAGGTCAAAAAAGACTCTCAAGCTTCGGCGCGCAGTGCGCCTTGAGGCCAGACAAGCGGCCCCGGATCCAGAAAACATCTTCGGCGACCAAGAAGAGGAGGGCCGGAGCCATCATCTTCAAATTTCACCGCCCGCGACGGACGTCGAGGCAGATCCGGAAGACGACGATGGAGTCGTGGGTCAAGGCCTTGAATACGTCGACGAGGTAGGGGACGTCGAAGAAGTTTATGGGGCCGCGGAAGATAGCTCGGGTGATGAGCTATGCCCCGAAGGTTATGCGGATCAGGCTCGGGTCACGGGATCGCCAGTCGGCCTTTCCCAAGACCCCGTACCGCAAGCCACGGCCCCGCCTTCAGGCCCGGCCACGGACATACTTGCTGTGCTGCCCGTAGCGAAACCGAAACTAAAACCGACGGTATCGACTACACCTAAAATGGCCGACCCGAAACCGAAACTTACGGATTCGAGCGTCCCTAAGATGGCGGCCGTTCCACCAAAGAAACCGAAACCTGCTGCCTCATCGACTCCGTCGGCCTCGGGTCCACAGAAGTCGAAGAAAACTGTCGATTCGACAGTGTCGACAGAAGAGGTTTCCTCTAAGAAGGGAGTTCGGCACGGATCGACCGATGCGATGCCTTCAAAGCCCGCCACAGCTGGCGACAAGACTCCAGTTCCGACTGGGACGTCGTTAGTCGGGCGCGTGGTGGAGACGGAGCAGGCAAAATCTCACGGATCGAAAGCTGGAACCTCAACACATCGGTCCAAGGACTCTGTGTCTACGGCTGCTGCGTCCACGTCTAGGACTCAGAAGGGCCAACAAGACGTCGGATCCGAGGGCAAGAAGAAGGCCTCCTCGTCGGCGTCAAGTGCCGCTGTGAGTGACGCGTCCCCCATCGCCGCTTCACTACAGAGAATTCGGGAGAAGGCATCTACGACGTCGGCTCCGATGCCATCGCACCAGAAGCCGATGGACTTGCCGGCGAAGCCTGCTAATAAACTTCTCTTCCTTCTGCCGCTCAAGGAGGCTCCGAAGGCCTTTACGCCAAAAACGGCGCCAAAGACATCGGAATCGTCAACGTCTGGAGCACTAACAGGTCGACTACTCGACTCAGGAGAAGATTCTGAGCGTTTTATCGACGCAGACACGGGTAAATTAACCCTTTACAAAAGAAAGATCACTTCGCAACCAGTGGACTCCTATGTTATCCCACTGAAGAAGAAAAAGCTTGCTCAGGACGCTTCGGCCCTGATAGAACCTATCCAGCCTCCACCTAGAAGGAGCCCAACACCTTCCCCAGACCACTCTGAGGGTGAGGGATATGGAGAAGATGACCAATACACTTTCCCCGTCAATGAACCCGATGCACAGCAAGATTCCTATGACGACATAGGTGACCAAGGCACTCAGGATGTGGGGCAAGACCAACAGCCTTTCAGTGCACGTGCATCCCCAACAGAAGATTCTGCAGGTTTTCATGCACTCATTGAACGGGCAGCTGCTAATCATGATGTGGACATGCATGCTGACCCAGTAGAAGAAGACTTTCTATTTGACACTTTTTCAGTCTCTGAAAGGACAGTAAAGACACTGCCTATGCTCAAAGGGGTCCTTAAACATGCTGCGGACATCTTTAAAGAACCCACCAGGGCGAGGGTGGTCAATCCACGCATCGAGAAGAAGTACAGACCAGCCCCGGCAGACCCTGCATACATTCGGGGACAGTTGCCTCTTGACTCCCTTGTGGTCGCAAATGCCCGCAAACGGGCGAACTCCCAAACAACGGGTGAAGCTCCTCCCCCGGACAAGGAGTCAAAAGTGCTGGAGGCAGGGGGAAAAAGGGTAGCTGCGCAGGCTGCCAATTTCTGGCGTATTGCCAATACACAGGCACTATTGGCACGTTATGATAGGGCGCATTACGACACCCTAGAGCAAGTTTTACAACACCTGCCTCCGCAGTTTCAAGAGGCTACCAGACTGCTTATAGAGGAGGGAAAACTAATCTCTAACGCAGCCATAAAGTGTGCACTTGATGCCGCAGACACAGCAGCTAGGGCTATTAGCACTAGCGTCATGCTGAGACGACAGGCATGGCTCCGCATATCGGGGTTTAAACCGGACATCCAAACAACCGTACTCAATCAGCCCGTCAATCCTGATAGACTGTTTGGTCCTGATGTTGACACCACCCTCGAAAAGATTAAGAAAGACAACGAAACTGCTAAGTCTATGGGGGCCCTACAATCACAACAGTTCAGGGGCAACACTTTTCGTCGCTCAGGTGCACGTGGAGCCACCAGAGGACAGATGGGTCAACAGTCACAGTTCTCCAGAGGTGGAGCACAGTCCTCGTACCCCAAGCAGAACAAAGGGGGTTATCGAGGAAACAGCAACAAGGGGCGTGGCAGAGGAAACAACAATTCCCGCTCCTCTGCCCCAAACAAACAGTGACTCTCTGTCACTGCCCCCCGACCATTTAACACCTGTCGGGGGGAGACTCCAGCAGTTCCTGCCAGTCTGGACAAACATCACCACAGACAGGTGGGTACGACAACTTGTCCAGTACGGTTATTGTCTAGAGTTAAAGTCCACTCCACCCAACATTCCACCAAGGCAACGGCCTATGTCCGCAGAGCATTTGCACTTATTGCAGCAAGAAGTAGTGGTGATGCTGCAAAAAGGCGCAATCGAGCTCGTGCCAGTGGAGGAGGAAGGCACAGGGGTATATTCCCTGTACTTCCTTATTCCATAGAAGGACGGATCTCTCAGACCCATTCTGGATCTACGTCCCCTCAACCTGTATATACTGTCAGAACATTTCCATATGCTTACACTGCAACAGATTCTTCCCTTGTTAAACCAAGGGGACTTCTTGGCAACCTTAGACCTCAAGGATGCTTATTTCCACATACCACTACACCCGTCCCACAGAAAATACCTCAGGTTCACTATCCAAGGCAAGCATTATCAGTTCAAAGTCCTGCCTTTCGGAGTGACCACAGCCCCAAGAGTGTTTACCAAGTGTCTGGCGACAGTAGCGGCGCACGTCAGGAGGCAGAACATCCATGTCTACCCCTACCTAGACGACTGGCTCGTTCAAGCCAAGTCGGAACGACAGTGCGCCGCGGACATGTCGACTACCATTCACCTCCTTCACAATCTGGGCTTCTCGTTGAACTACCCAAAGTCGCATCTTCAGCCGGCACATGTCCGGCAGTTTCTGGGTGCGACGATCAATACCCTGACGGCCATGGCTCAGCCAAACCAAGTCAGGATAGACAGCATGCAGTCTCTAATCCAAAAGTTCAGACCACAACACTCGCTTCCAGCGAGAGTGTTCATGCAGTTGATTGGCATGATGGCCTCCTGCATCTTCATAGTCCCTCACGCACGTTTACATATGCGTCCGCTCCAGGAGTGCTTAGCAAATCAGTGGACACAGGCTCAGGGACAATTGACAGACCTAGTGTTGGTTACCAGTCGGGCGTACGACTCTCTGCATTGGTGGAATCCACACAACCTTTGCAAGGGCCGACTGTTCCAGGAGCCAGTGCCACAGATTATCCTGACAACGGACGCATCTCTCCAGGGATGGGGAGCTCATCTGCTCACTTACACAGTGCAGGGACTATGGACGACGCAGCAACAGAAGATGCACATCAACTATCTGGAACTGATGGCAATCTTCATGGCGCTCAAGTCCTTCAATGTACATCTGTGCAACAAGGCAGTGTTAGTCCGGACGGACAACATGACCGCAATGTACTACATTCAAAAGCAGGGGGGCACCCACTCGCCACAGCTGTCTCATCAGGCTCAGAGCATGTGGAAGTGGGCCATTCAGAGGAACATTTTCCTCATGGCAGAACACCTCCCGGGCAAGGACAATCAGATGGCGGATCTGCTCAGCAGATACAGCCATCAAATGCACGAGTGGAAGTTACATCCGTCAGTACTCCGACCGTACTTCCAGCAGTGGGGTCATCCGGAGATAGACCTGTTTGCCACAAACGAAAACGCAAAATGCCAACACTTTGCCGCCAGGTTCCCTCACCCGCAGTCGCAGGGGAATGCGATATGGATGAACTGGTCAGGCAGATTTGCGTACGCTTTTCCGCCTGCCCCTCTGATCCCGCTGGTGGCAAGAAAACTAAGGCAGCACTCGATGACTCTCATCCTGGTTGCTCCAACGTGGGCGCGCCAAGCATGGTACACCACGTTTCTCGAACTCTCGGTGGTGCCGCATCAAAGGCTGCGCCTCACGCCCAGACTTTTGACGCAGAACCATGGAGACATTCAGCATCCAGATCCGCAACAGCTCAACCTGGCGATCTGGCTCCTGAAGTCCTAGAGTTTGGATACCTTCACCTACCTCCAGAATGCATGGACATCATCAAGGAGGCAAGAAAGCCGACTACCAGAGCGTGCTATGCTGCAAAATGGAAGCGTTTTGTCATTTACTGTACAGCCAATAACATTAACCCACTAGATGCATCTATCCCTAACATCATTTGCTATCTGTTGCATCTTTACAAGTGCAATCTAGCGTACACGTCCATTCGGATACATCTATCCGCCATAGCCGCTTATCTTCAGAACAGGCAGCATCTCTCAGTCTTCAGAGTGCCTGCCATTAATGCTTTTCTTGAAGGCCTGAAACGAGTCATTCCCCCAAGAACACCGCCAGCTCCGGTGTGGAACCTCAATGTGGTCCTCACCAGGCTGATGGGACCACCTTTTGAGCCATTACACTCATGTGAACTCCAGTTCCTAACGTGGAAAGTAGCTTTCCTCATAGCTATTACGTCACTGAGGCGTGTTAGTGAGCTGCAAGCGCTCACAACCCAAGAGCCATTCATTCAGATTCATCCAAATAGGGTAGTACTGCGTACTAACCCAAAATTCCTTCCGAAGGTGGTGTCACAGTTTCATCTCAACTAAACTATTGACTTGCCTGCATTCTTCCAAAACCCACAAACGGTGGCGGAGAGAATGCTTCATACTTTGGATGTCAGGAGGGCGTTGATGTACTACATTGACAGGACACAACACTTTAGGAAAACAAAACAGCTATTTGTTGCCTTCTCGCCACAGCACAAGGGCAACCCAATTTCAAAAGCAGGAATAGCCAGGTGGATTGTTAAGTGCATCCAAATCTGTTATCAAAAGGCTAAACGTACCTTAACGATACCCCCAAGGGCGCACTCCACACGCAAATTGGGGGCATCTATGGCTTTCCTGGGGAACATTCCTTTAGAAGACATTTGCAGAGCAGCCACGTGGGTTACACCACATACCTTTACAAAACACTACTGTGTTGATGTGCATTCCAAACAGCAAGCAGCTGTAGGACAGGCTGTTCTCAAAACACTTTTTCAAGTTTCTGCAGCTGGCACGGGCAACCGCCGCTAATGGAGGGACTGCTATATATTCTATGCAACAGATATGAATTTAGCAGCCCACATGCCTCGAACTGAATATGCTACTTACCAGTATGCATCTGTTCTTGGCATGTAGGGCTGCTAACATTCATATCGCCCACCCTCCTCCCCGGTGCCTGTCGCAGCTGCAGACATATTCTTGCATTCAATCATTAGCATGGACATCCTTTACACTATTTCACTCCATCTCTGCCACAATGGCTAAAAACAACCTGGGGATGGAGCCGATGCCCATGCGCACTGTAGTCCAGGGGAGGAGCCACCTATCTCAGGATACTTCGAAGACTCCTCCAGGACAACAATGTGCGATCATCCGGACCCAACACTAGGCGGACAGATATGAATGTTAGCAGCCCTACATGCCAAGAACAGATGCATACTGGTAAGTAGCATATTCATTGTCTCTGGTACCTGGAGCACGACCACGACTCCACGTTATGCTCTGACTGCCAGGCCATGGCTCTGAAGGCTTTGAGGGCCCGGAGTTCGTTGCCCGGAGTTCGTCTCCACATAGTTCGCCCCAAAGGTCTCTTCCCGGCCCTCTGTGGAGAGGAAGGTCTGGGCGCTTCTCTGGGAGTCATAAGGTCTCGCTCCCCGCATTGAAGCATGCTTCCTCTTCTCCCTGTCCGTTGGCCCATGTGACGAAAGAACCATGACGCTCTAGGCCTCATTATGCGGAATCTGCGCCTGGGTTGGCTCTGCAGCTCCCTGCATTTCCAACTTACAGAATTCTGGGACACTATGGATCTCATTTTTGGGCGACCTGACTCTCCCCGCGCGCCTCGGGCCCCAGAGCCTCAGGAGGGGATCCATCGGTTTCTACTACAATGGCTCCTGTGGCAATGGCCTCCAAAGGATCTGTTGTTGGATTTGGACCGGCGCCGGTCGTACCCCTGCGACCTTCTGCGGCGCTGAGACTCCCTATGCTGCCAGAGCCATTCCCATCCTTATCCCCAACAACCTGGAGCCAGGTCTTTGCCTTTTGCCACAGATTGTCGCCCTCGGGTCCTATGTCAGTTTCTTAGTCTTATTTTGAGGAGCTTGGAATGGAGGAGGATTGGGGGTCACTTGACCCTTTTGATAGACCAGCCTGAGCACAACATAGACTGGTATGGGGAACTGGGCAAGGCCAGTGGCCTGGATACCTCCCTGGGTTATGGCCTGCTGTCTCGCCCTACTGTGGCTATGGAGAACTTAGCTTCAAACGCTATGGTGGTGAGAAGGGCGGCAGAGGTCCTAGACGTCCTGCTCCCTTCTGTGGACATCAAGACAAACATTTTGACAGAGGTTCTGCAGCCGTATATCCCCTCCTCAGAAATCCTCCTGCCTTTCAACGAGGTCTTAACTGATGTCCTTCTGGGCACATGGTCCAAGCCCAGCACAGGGGCTCCACCACACACCGCCATCACTCTGCACCGGACGACCGGAAATTCTTCACCAATTACCTCGCCCCAAGCGGTTGTTGGTCCACACCTCTACCTCACAAGGTGCGTTCCCTTCTACACCCCGGACTGGGAATCTTAAGAGGCTGGATAGTTGGGGGAAAGAAGATTATTTCTTCCGCCAGCCTTCCATTGCGGTCAGTGAACACTGCATGCCTTTTGGGCTGTTAAACCCACTCTTTGTTGGAAACGGTTGAGCATGTGCTGCCACTGATTCGGAGGAGACCCCAGGCCTTTCTCTCCCAAGCGATATTGGATGGGTGAGGTGCGGCAAAGTATACCATTCATTTTGGGCTTGACACCACTGACTCCCTGGGCAGACCAATTTATTTATTTTTTTTTTTTTTTTGAAGACGTTTATTAATGTTCAAAGGTGCAATACATATAGCAAAGCCTACAACCCTGCGGGCCGGCTGCAAAGGAACGGCGAATCGTGAGGGTGCAAGTCTGCATAAGGGGGCGTATCCTTGCGCTCCTTGTGTCCCCGGTACATTAGGTCATGGATGGTATAGTCACATTATCTTAAATCAAGAAAAGAATAGGTCCATAAATGACGTCTTATTTTTCAGTTTTTCTAGAACTAAGCCATGAATTCAGCAAACTAAACAAAACAGTTCGTATCGGTATGTCCCAATGTTCCTATCGTGGCTACACCACATCAAGTCTGTCCCATTTGCACGGTGTCGATAGGAGTCACCTCTGACCAGTGTGGTATGTGTCGATGATGGTACTGCACATCAGGGGGTCAGTGGTGTGCATGCGCAAGTGCTCTTAGACTTAAGGCGGGACAGCTCCTTTGGGCCACGGTATTTCGCCGGTCGCCGGCCTGGTTAGTGGAGCATGTAGTTGTCAGGTGGAGTAGCCTCGCTGTCGGTGTGGCAAGCGGCGTCTACGCCTGCAGTCGCCGCCTGGAGACTGCTTCCACCCACCGTATCATGGGGGGTTGGAGAGGCCACCACCGGTGAGCAGGGGTCCGATACAGCAAACATGTGAACATGAATGAGGAAGGGGGTGGGGGGGGGGTGGAGTGTATCTGCGGGGGCGATGTCAGCAGCTCTGTGCTGGGGGCGTGTTGCTGGGCAATGACTGCTGGTGGGCGCCCGCGTGGGCGTCGAGCCGGTTCTGAGGTCTGCGCGCTGGGTGACCCATGTCGGTGTCGGGGGGGGGGGGCGGCGCTGCGGGTGGTGGTTCCTGCAATAGGGCTGCAGCCTCTGTGGCCCACCTCCGGTGTCGCTTATTCTACGTGAGCCCCCTGACAGTGCCCTCCCCCTGCAGGGACCCCAGGATGCCATCCCAGAGCAGTGCGATCGGGAACTGCCTCAGACCCGCTATTTCTTCCCGGTGAAGCGCCGTGCCTTCCGCCCTGGCCCAGTTAGTAAAGGATGTGAACCAGTGCCTCGGGGTAGGCGGTTCTCGCCGTTTGCAATGCCTTGCGAGCAGCCGTTTGGCCGTGATGAGGCCCAGATCCCAGAACCGTGCCTGTGTTTTGTTCAGTTTGGTTCTTTTATAGAGTCCGAGAATGCACGCCTCCCACGTGTCCGGCAGACCCGGGCCCGTGCTGTGAGTCAGGAGTGAAGTCACCTCCCCCCAGTACGCGGTCAGGGTTGGGCAGTGCCAAAGCATGTGTAGGAGATCTGCACCCAGCAGGTCACATCTGGGACAAACGGCAGTGTCGATCGCGAAGTATCTGTTTATTCTATCTGGCGTTAGGTATGCCTGGTGCAATATGTACAGTTGAATGACACGGAAGCGGGAATTGCGGGGGACGTTCACGGGACTAGCTAGGACTAGGTTCCACTCCTTATCTGTCCAGTCCCTCCCTCGGTGCGCCGCCCATTTAGCCCTAATCTGCTGTGTGGGTTTTTGCGTGTGGATGAGAAGCGCCTGCGCTAACCAATGCGTGATGTGCGAGCCTCTGCCCATTACATGTAGATATTGGATCAGGTGGTGTATCGGCGGCTCATCCTGGACGTCTCCCCAGGAGTCAGTGTATGCCCGCAGTACCGACGCATGGAATAGGAATTGCCCAGCCGGCAGTCCCGTGGTTTCCGATAGTTCCGCAAATGGGAGCAGGGCCCCGTCAGCATACAGGTCACCCATGGTCTCTACACCGGCTGTGACCCAGTGGTCCAGATTGCGCGGCGTAACCATCCCGCTCCTCCTGGGGGTGCCCAGCAGGGGGAGGGCAGGAGCATACGGTCTGACATTTTGTGTCAGTTTCAGGCTCCGGATAAAGCATTTGCGGGCCACGGCCATATGCAAGGGTAGAGGACGGGGTCCTTTGGTTAATGGGTGAAACAGGGCGCAAACCTGGGGGTGGGTCCATTGGTAGTCCGCAGTGGCCGTATCGTCTAGATGCGTATCGCTGAGCCAGTACGTCACCCATTGGAGCTGTGCAGCCAGGTAATACAGCTCCATGTTGGGGACAGCCAATCCTCCCTCCGCAGTCGGGGAGTACAGTTTAGCCAGCGCCACTCGAGGACGTCCCGCGTTCCAGATCAAGCCGCGAAGCATTGATTCCAGGTCGCGAAATATCCGTGCGGGGACATACGTAGGGATATTCGCGAAGTGATAGAGTAGCCTAGGGAGCGCTATCATTTTGGAAAGAGCTATTCGGCTGGGCACGTTCAGCGGCAGAGTTTTCCAGAAGGACATCTGGGCCCGCAGGGAGGAAATGGCGCGCACCAGGTTGCCCTCCAGTATGTCCTGTGGGTCTCTATAGATGTGCAGCCCCAGGTATTTAAACGTGGTCGGGTACCAAGCGAGCCGGGCCCCTCCAAGGTGCACATCGCATTCCTCCTGGTCTCGGCTGAACGAGTATATTCCGGACTTGGCCCAGTTGACCCTGAGGCCCGAGACCTCCGCGAAGGTCTGGAAGATGTCCGATAGCTCGGCTGGCACCGCGGTGAGGTCCCGCACATAAAGCAGCAGGTCGTCTGCATAGAGTGAGACTGTGTGCGTTCCGTCAGCCAATGGGATCCCCCATTCCGCCCCTCTGTCCCGCAGCAGAGCCGCCAGTGGTTCAATGGCTAAAGAGAAGAGGAGGGGCGACAGGGGGCAGCCTTGCCTGGTGCCTCTGCGCACCCTGATCCTCTCCGACAACAGCCCACCCGTCCTCACTCGGACACTGGGTCTCTGGTAGAGCAGTCCGACCATGTCAGCAAAGGCATCCCCCACCTCGAATCTGTCTAACACTGCTCCCAGGTATGGCCATTCTACTGAATCGAAGGCCTTCTCCAGGTCTAAGACCAGACACCCCGATCTAGGCCAATGCGTCAAAGCCGCTTCCTGAATCCGGAAGAGGCGGCGTAGGTTACGAGACGTGCTCCGCGCCGGCATGAAGCCGTTTTGATCCGCATGCACCAGAGTTGGTACCTCCAGGGCTAAGCGGCGGGCCAGGAGGGAGGTGAAGATTTTATAATCGGTATTCAGCATGGCCAACGGCCTATAGGACCCCATGAGTGCGCCATCCCTGCCCGGTTTCAACAGCGAGACCAGGTTTGCCTCGTTGAGCGAGTCTGGAAGTGCTGATTCCTCCATCGCAGTATGGTACAATTTGAGCAGCTCCGGAACCAGCGTGTCCGAACACGCCTTAAAGAATTCGGAGGGTAGTCCATCCGGGCCAGGTGATTTGCCGTTGGACAGCGCGAAGATGGCCTCGCGCATTTCTTCCGGGGAGAATGGCGCCCCCAGGGCTTCTTGCTGCGAGCCTATAAGGGAGGGCAGCGGAATGTCTGCCAGGTATTCTGCTATGTAGGCCGCGGAGACTCTCAGTTGAGATTTGTATAGGGCCTGATAGTGCCCCACAAACGCTTGATGTATCCTGCTTTGGGTGTACACTAGCTCTCCCTCAGCCGTGCGGATGACTGATACTGGCTCCGTGCGTTCCTCCTGCCTGACTAACCAGGCCAATAGCCTACCGGGCTTGTCACCGTGTTGGTGCACCCGCGCCGAATGGGCCGCAAAGTTGACGTGGCGCAGCCGTTCCAGTAGTGTTTCGTGCTCCGCCCGGGCCGCCTGCAGCCGGTCTCCTGCGCCTCCCACCGCCTCCTGTTCCCTGCCTAGTAGGTCCGCCTCCACCCTGCGCAAGTCCTCCTCCAACTTCCACCGTATGCTCCCCTGAGTGCTCAAGCAGTGTCCCCTTACCACCACCTTGAATGCGTCCCACTCTAGTCTCGGGGAGGATGCTGTATCTGAGTTGTCAGTGAAGTATTGTGCTACGCAGGCCTGCAGGGAGTCTCGAAAGGGGCCGTCTAGCAGTAATGCGGGTTGCAGTCGCCATGTGGGGATTGGTGGGCGCGGGCGTTCCCAAGCCATGTGGAGTGTATGGGGGTTGTGGTCCGAGTGTGTCCGACCCAGGTATTGGGAGTCAGTGATGTGCGGCAACATTTCCGTTGACACCATGTACCTGTCGAGGCGTACGTGTAACGCATGTGCTCCCGAGAAATAAGAGTACACCCTAGCGTCAGGATTGTGCGCACGCCATGCATCCCTCAGTTCCCACTGTGCCGCCCACTGTGTGAGTGCCCTCGTGGCCCCCTGGGATGTTGCCTCTGGCCTCGGCGGGACCGAGCGGTCCAGCACTGGGTCTAGTACCGTGTTATAGTCGCCTCCCAGTATCCATGGGACGCCGTGCCAGGGCGCCAATTTCTCTGAGATGCGCGCCAGGAAGGTGCCCTGATCCGTGTTTGGAGCGTAAATGGACGCCAGGACCACTGGTTGCCCGTCCATGCGACCCTTCACTAGGACATACCTCCCCTCCGTGTCTGTGTGAACTTCTGACATTACGAAGGGAGTTCCCGGCTTTACCCACAGCAGCGCTCCGCGGGCATATGAGGAGTAGTCAGTGGCATACAGTTGTCCCCTCCATCTTCGCCTCAGCGCTGTCACCTCCGCCCCACTCAGGTGTGTTTCCTGCAATAGCGCGACCTGCACGTTTTGCCTTTTCAAGTAGGAGTATATTTGATACCTGCGCGCGGGTGTGTGCATACCTCTAATGTTCCATGTACATATTTTTATGGCAGACATTTTGGCAATATACATTCCTCCCCGACAGTCCCAACAGCAGCGGCTCCACCAAAGGCCCCAGCAGTGGCTCTCCCAGCTCTCTCGTTCCCACCCCCCGCAGCACACTCAGCAAAGTTCGGGAAGACGTTAGGGCAGGGAAAAAAAACAATGAATAACAACAACCAACAGCGGGCTATCCCCACTAAAATACCAAAAGGGCAGTGGCGGAACGGGCCACCGTCCATGCTCTCAAGGGAGAGGAACATTCTTACTTGTCCAAGGGGCAGTGTGTGCTAAGCACAAGTTCGGCAAAAAGGATATATAGTCAGTTAGGGGAAGCAGGTCACTTCCCTGAGCCACTCGATACAGGGTGTTAGTAGCCACCTACTACGGTCCAACGCTCCGAGTAACCCATCCTGTGTGCGGCCAGGTGCGGATGTGTGCTGAAAGACCACCCCGTCATTTCCCACCCTGCTTACCACTAGTGCCACTAGGGCATTACTCACTGTACCAGGTGTCCACTGTTCGGTCAGCTGGCAGGGGGGGGGGGGGAGATGGCCTCAGCAGTGGCGGGCGCCAGTCGCGCATCATCTTCCAGTTGACCACCGCCAGCCCCCCCTTCATTGCGGCTAGGCCAAGGCAAACATCACCTCTAGAATCAGTGGATCAAGTCAGAGGTTTGCGGCGTGACTATAGGCAGTTCCACCGAGATCTGTGAGTTCGGAATCCCATAGATGGCCTCGTCGTCGTCGCTTGGTACCGGCGGTTGGCCGTCCTCCTGGGCTGTCTCTTGGGAGGGTGAGTTACTCATTTGAGAAACCTTCTGTAATGCATCGCGTTGTTCTTGGAGCATCTGGCCTAGTGGGGGAGAGTGTCTCGCCCCCTCCTCCGCGTGTTGGGACCGTTGGGTCCTGTGTCTGCGGCGGCGTCGCGGTCCTCGTGGCCTGTTCCTCGTCTCGCCCCCGCGAGAGTGCTTGGGTGCCGTGTCCGTGCCCCCGTCCAGCCACTCACTGGCCTCCACAGGTGTGCTAAAGAAGTAAGTGTTGTCTCCCGCCACTACTCTCAGCTTGGCAGTGAATAGTAGGGAGTACTTGAGGCCTGCGGTGCGTAACCTCCTCTTCACTTCCATGAAATCGTGCCTCTGGCGCTGTACCTGGATGGTGTAATCGGGGAAGAACATGATCGACGCATTGTCTATGCGAACCTCGCCCAATCGCCGGGCCTCTCGCAGCACCGTGTCTCTGTCTCTGTAGTTCAGTATCCTGAAGAGCAGTGGTCTCGGGTTGGCGCCGGTTGTGTAGGGTCTCGTTGGCAAACCCGATGTGCGCGCTCCACAACGAAGTGTGGTGACAGCGAGCCCTCGGGCAATAGTGTCCGCAGCCAGTCTTCCACATGTTGGGCCGGGCGGGCCCCCTCCCATTTTTCTGGAACCCCCACAAGTCTGACGTTGTTGCGTCTCGCCCTCCCTTCCGCGTCCTCGGCCCTGTCCTCCAGGAACTCCACTCTGTTCAGGAGGTCCTGCATTTGCCTGTCTGTCTGAGTGACCTTGGGCTCGATCTCCTTCACTGCGCCTTCCAGGGTCTTGGTTCGGTCGGACAGTTTCCTGTGGTCGTCGCGCAGGAGGGTCAGGTCCACTGCGACCCCATCTATTTTGGACTCCAGGGAGGTTCTAGTTTGTTGGAGGGACTGTTCCATTCGTTCCACCGCTGCCAGCACGCTGTCGAGCCTCGCAGCCAGTTGCTCGGCGGCCATTTTGTGTATCGGTCTGTCCGTCTTCCCTTTCGGCGGGGCCCCACCAGTCCCGGTGCGGGTCCGCACTCCCCCGGACATGTGCGGGTGGCGCCTGTCCGGCAGGGTCGTCCCCGGTGCTGCTCCAGTGATGGTGTCCCCGGATGCGCTGCACTCCTGGGTGGGGAACTCTGCGGGTGCCAGTTATTCCCTCTGTTTAGGCCGTCGTTGTTGCCCCCGGGGGGGGGGGAGGGGGTCCACCAGGGGGTACTGCGCCTTATCGCCCCATGACTGCGCCACACCGGCCCGAATGCTGCAATGGCCGAGTGGGCGCGTGTGACACGTGTGCCCGTGTGGTCTGGGCAGGCTGATCTGGGCCAGGTCCTCTCTTCACTCATGCCATACTGTCTCTCTGGCAGCCGTCACCTCCATGGGGGGGGGGTCCGCAGGTGCGCCCCTCCGTGCGTCAACAGTGTGGGGGGGGGATGGCCGTTCTGTTCCCGGTGGTTACGCGGCCCCCCGGTCAGGGTACCAGGCCCTCAGTGTCTGGCTCGGGGGCTGCTGCCTCCCGCCGGCCCCTCGGTGTCTGCTTCAGCGTGGTGGGCTCCCCGGGTGGCGCCGGTTGCTGTGTGGTCCCTCCGGGGGGGGCTGTCTGCTGTTGGGGCAACCGCCGTCCCCTGCGTCCCCCCCCGGGTCAACCACAGCCCCGCTATGCCTCACCTTGGTCCGGGGCAGGTCGTGCGTGGGGGCCGCGGCGCGAACGGGGGGCGCCTGTTCTCCCCGATGTCTGGGCTCGTCCCTGGCGGTCTGCAGCAGTTCAGGGTGTCTTCCGGACCACCGGCGGGTCCACCCGGCAAGGCAGTGGGCAGCTCGTGAGGTCCGGGCAGCTCGGTGAGGGTGGGCTGTCGGGCCTGTCCTCAGGGCCCAAGCCTCAGTCTCTCTTGGCTGTGCCGCCGGCCCGGGAGCGCCCCGCCCCGCAAGAGGGCTGTGAGAGAGGTCGGGGTCGGCCCCGTCGGAGCTCGGGAGCAAAACTTCGCCAGATGGGTCGTGGCGGGTTCCGGGGGGGCCCGCTCGAGGTTTCGGGCGGCCACGTTCAAAATTGCCGGATAATTGGCTCAGGGAAGGGGAGCCGGTAGCGGAGCTCTACCCAAGAGCGTCCGTCGCCATTGCGTGCTTAGCCACGCCCCCCTCCCTGGGCAGACCAATGTCGTCAACCGTGGTTGTTCGACGCCTGTGAGAAAGTGTCCCTTTTTGTGCATGGTTACCCCCCACTTTTTTCTTGACAGATGGTGCCCTTTGACTTGGTGAGCCCTGGGTTCCTGCCAACCAGGTCCCCAGGCCCTGTGTTCTTTTCCAAAGCTGTACCTTTGAACCCATAATTAGCCCAACTCTGGCCATAGGTAAGCACCTTGTAAAAGGTACCATGGGTAACAAGGGTACTGTGACCAGGGAAGGCCTCTAAGGGCTGCTGAATTTATTGTGCCACACTTAGGGGCCCTGCACCTTAACACACACTGCCATTGCAGGCTGTGTATTTGGTTCAGAGAAAAGTGAAGAGTCAACATGGCACACATCCCTGTGTGCCATTCCTTCAAGCCACTGCTTGTGGCCTAGGTGAGCCACCCCGCTAGCAGGGTGCACTAGATCACAGGTGAGGGTACAGTTCCATGAGCACTGTACCCCTACAGTGTCTAAGTCCATTCTTAGACATTATAAGTGCAGTAAAGCTGCTAAAGAGTATATGGTCTGGGAGTTGGTAATTTCGAACTCCACAGCTCCATAATGGCTTTATTGAACACTGGGAAGTTTGGTAGCAAATTCATCAGCACATTAAACCCACACTGATGCCAGGGTGGGATTTAATGTAAAATACGCAAAGATGACATCTTATAGATGCCCCCTGAGAAACGACCAGCCCCGGTGTAGTTCCTGAATGGCTACCTGCCATTTGCCACCACCAGACAGGTTTCTGGACTCCTTGATAGAGAGCCTCCACTCTCTGGGTCCAGAAACAAAGGCCAACCTGGGCAGAGGTGCAGTTCCTCCTCCCCCAGGATGAGCTGGGTCCACAAAGGGGAAGCTTCAAACCCCATTTAGAAAGAGGCTCATGCCTACATCCCACTTTAGGGTGGCATAATATGGCTTTACCCACCCCAAGGAAGGGTTCACGACCTGCACACCCCTGTAAACGCCTCTAAGTTCAGTATTTAGGGGTGACCCTGAGCATTGTCTCCTCAGATTTGAGGAAACGAGAAGAACCTAAGAGCTGTGCTGACCCAGGAAGAAGAGGATACCAACTGCTTTGGCACCGCCCTCCCGGCCTGTCCCAACATCAACCTGCCTACAGCAGAACCAAGGCGTGAGCCAGTAGCCCCCCAGAGCTTGGAGGACCTGCCCTGCAACCATCTTACAGACTCTGTCTCTCATAAACACTCGACTTGCTCAACAAAGACTCACCCACAGAATCCGGATCCAGGCGTCTCTGCGATTTTGCACCACTCTGCACCCGATGCACGCGGCCCGAGTTAGAGTGGCCCAACACCACAAGGAGGTCTCCCCAGTGTTCCTGGCCTGGAATCTGGTGATCCATAACCTCACTCAAGCTTCATGTCGACGCCTGATGCCTCAACCGGAAGTGCCCCCGAACGCCACCGGAGCTGGTAAGAATACCCAACACCAAAAGACACCCATGCACCTGATGCCACACGGCCTTGGGTGGCCCAACCAACGGTGTCCAGGCATCCCCCAATATCCCAACATATCTCTCCAGTCAGTGGTCGCCTTCAGGAAGTCTCCCTGTCAGGGCCGGCAGCCTCCTCTCCGTACCGAAGATCTCAATTGAAATCATACAGGTCCCTGTCACCTTGGCACTTTGTACCCGTCAGCCGCTGTGCCACTGGTGGTTCAGCTCCTGTGCTTATTGATGGCACCCGGAAGTGCTGATATTAACTCCAGGGCATTTGCTCCCATAACGGAGTGGCCTGCTCGTAAGCCGTCCCTGACCAAAGGCCCCCTTAGCCCTATTGGGTTACATTGGCCCTTGCACTCTGCACCCGACCGCCCCAGTGCTGCTGGTGGTGCAATTTGAGTGCCTAAGTGCACCTTGGGAACCTTGGTTCTAACCCCCAAAAACTATACTTGCAGGTCATTTACTTACCAGCAAACCGATAACCTTTTTTTGCCCTATAGAAACCTATGTAGTGATGTTTTGTTCCTATAAATGTACTAAGTGTCGAATTGAACTTCTGTATGAAAGAAAAGTAACTATATTGCAAACTTGAAAAGGTCTTACTTGGCTTGTATTTCAGGATCCACTGTGTGGTATCTAGGCATACCTCCCGACTAGTCGATGTAATCTAAAAGGAACTCAAAAGTAATTTTTCTGTAATTTAATAATGTTTTTAAAGCATATGCAAATCTGTAACGATTGCAAATCCATTCCCAATTGCTTTACCGTGTAAAGTTTTGCAATTGCAAGAACATTTTAACTACCTGTACCAAGCCCTGCTTGGTTCTAGAATTAAAACCTAAGTATACCTTTTTTATACTTACCCCAATGGGCTGGATTCTGTCTCTGAATGTGTGAAATCAGTCCTTGATTGAGTGAATACAAGAAATGCTTAACACGCCCAAGCTTAACTGTTCGCCCACACTACCACAAAGAGAGCTTCGCCCACACTACCACAATTTAGCCTCTGCTATAACTCTGGGGACCCCCTGGACTCTGCTCACTATACCTTACTTTAGTATAGTATATACAGAGCCAGCTTCCTACAGTTACTCCCATTTTTTTGCCTGGTGTCAGAGTGCTAGTCTGACTGGGATCCTGCTAATCAGGACTGCCAGTTACTGTGCTTACTCCAGTATTGGAGCTTTCATAGATTCACATGCCTGAATCAGTTCCCGTCGTCGAGACGGGAGTCTCCGGTATATAAAAAAGCAATGCTTAGTAGTATAGCAAACTGAAAAGAGGCCTAGGCTCATTTCCCTTTTGCAACCTATAACCGTCGTTATGGAAAAGAGACCAAACTTGTCTCTAGATCCAATGAGATCTCCTCACCCTCTAGAACACTCCTGAGAGAACATTTTGCCCCTCAGATTTTCTACCGCACGTTGTGCTAGGGAGTCTCCTTTGAGCTCTGCTCACACTCTGTCTTTTCAGCCTTTTTGAGGAACTTTGTTCTTTCATCTTCAGTTGGATTTGATAATACTTGGGACTGTCTTCATGTACATTCTTTTAGGAATGTCTGGAAAAGAGAAGGTCTTTTTAGAGCCTGTGCTACCTGCTCAAAGAAGAGGCTCTACACTGATGACCCTCATGAAGACTGTATTTACTGTCTATACCCTGATCACCAAGCCAATGACTGCAAGGTATGTCGCACTTTCTCTAGTAAGACTCTTAGAGATCGTGAGGGACGCCTTTTGATATGGCTTCAGAAGCTAAAGGCCAGAAAGGAGGTTATCTCTAGTGACAGCGATGAGGGATCTTCCTCTACTTCTTGGAGATCTCAAGAGAAGAAAATCTCCTCAAACTCATTCCTCAGAGGAACGTCCTGGGAAGGCCCTTAAAAAACCCACTCATGGGTCTTCTGGGCTGGGCATAGTCCTTCAAAATCTACTCAACCAAAGGAAAAGGAGAGTAAAGGACACACTTCTGGTGAGAAATCGTCAAAGAAATCTTCTTCTCTTCATGGGGATCCTCATCAATAGTCATAAGCACATGAATATTCCCGCCCATGTGCGGGACCCCGGAAAACATATATTATATATATGTAGCTCTACATATATGGATATATACATATATAAACATACAATGCAGTCCTCTCTAGAAAAGCTGAACAATGCTGCAATAGTAGTCTTTGCACATAAAACATTCCAATAAAGCAGGGAGAAAGAAAACCTTTGAAAACTGCTTTATTATACAATAGAAAAGGTAATCCTGCAAGGAAAGTGAAAGCATTGTCAGCACATAGGCTGCATTGTAGAAGATACAAACATGGGTACTCCTGGTCTATCGAAAAAGTGGCTAAGAAAGTCGCTAAAAAAGTCGATAAAAAAAGTTTAGTCTCTCAGGTGTAGAGTGTGTTGGTGATGTTCAGAATGAGGAAAGGAACCCATCAGCCCACCCATTGGCGGAGCATCATCATCTGGGATTTTTTGATGTACTGGTATCTACTAGGTTTCTCACTAGTTGATTGTGAGAAAGAGCCTAGTGTAAGATCCACCAGTGATGAAAGGCCAACAGTTTGTGGTATATGGTGCTGTGGACAAAAAATGCTAAATAAATATGAAAATGGTACCTTGGTTCTCGGTATAGATTTTCAATTGAAATAAGGAATAATAATCAAATATTCCTTATTAAGTGTTTATATCACTATGGCCACACTTAATGTATGTATACCTTTTACAATCTCCTGTCTCGTCATGAACCACAATACGCCTTGGACTATTACTGTTTATTTTTTTTTATTTTCTATTTTATCAAAGTAAAGAGATTTAAAAAAAAAAAAATTTTGTTTTCAATTCAAACACATTTGTATATACAAATAATTTTTACATATATACAAAAGGACGCGTTTCAGCCAATCAATTCTGGCCTCTTCAGGACTAGGGCTATTCAAAATCCATCGGGTTATAGAGACATCAGGGGCTGGAGGTAGTTTTCGAGTTGTATCTCTCTTTTCCCACTGGGCTCGGCTAATATCCAGGTAATAGAAATACTACGTGCACTGCCGGTGCTTGGGTGAAATATATCTCCCTATAAGCTTTTACAGCATTCAGCTGTCAATTGGAACGCCTCTTCATTTTGTTTGCTCGCGTTCATTTACCGGAGCTCGGCCGTGTCTGACGCTCTCTTCCCGGGGTGTTTTTACTTGTCTCTTTCTCCTAAATGCAAAGTCGCTCTGCTAACCCAGTCTGCTGGACAAAAAATGCAGTGCTAAATAAGTGTTCAAAGAAATATGTGTACAGTTTTAAAATTGACTATTATGATGCCAAAAAGAAACTTTATTGAAGGGGGTCATCATAATGCAAAGACTAAAAAACAGCGTGTAGATAGTATGTGAAATATTAACTATCATTAGATGAAATTAATGGTCAACATGTTTCAGCCATATCACGGCAACATCTGCCATGGCTTTCTTCAGGACCAAACTAAAATACCACAACTGCAAAGGTGTGAAAACCAAGCTTTTCAAAATTCTAAATCCGTGCAATCAATCCTACCATACAGAGGGTTCTTGATGGTAGTAAGAAGGTGTCACGGAATTGCAAGCCTTTCCCAAATTTTGCTTGGGGATGGCCTCACCTCTCCTGGCACTCGCTCAGGTTTGGAGGCCCCGCTCTGTCCGTCGGTACCTCAAGCTTAGGCTTAGACATGCTCCGTCGACGCAGAGTAACCAGCGGTCGACGTCGAAGCATAGAACTTTGACGTAAACTAGGCGATTGGCGACGTCGAGTCAAGCTCCACCGTCGCAGGTTCAACAGCGACCGGCGTAGAAGCATACCTCTCTGTCGACGTCATCCAGGCGGCGTTCAACGTCGAGACAGGTACCATCGCCTCCGTCGGCGTCCAGGCGATGTTAGACGTCGAGGTCTCGATCCTCTCCGGTGTCACATTCAACGTCGAGACCTAGAGGATCGGCGTCGCGGTATTGTTCGACGTCGAGGAGGATTTCTCAGTCGAACAGGTCAGCGAGGAGATCGCAGCCACGCTCACCCTCAAGAGCAAGGTCTAAAGGCTCAAAGCACCACTCAACGTCGGGGCATGCCAGATCAGCGTCGAGGAGACGTTCAAGATCCAGAGTCTCTCCCATTATGGTGACGCACAGCAGATCTACGTCAAGGCAGTCGCCAGCGACGTCCCATCGCTCTTCCCGACGGAGATCGCGCTCAAGAACCCATGGGGCCTCTTCACATTCTGTCAGGAGTTCCCCACAGACTATTGCTTCCTCTCGCAGTGCATCCAGGCATTCTAAAGAACCTGCAGGTTCTCCTGCATGAAGGTCTCTGAGGAGGCAGAGATCCTCTTCAGTACATCTCTCTCCCTCTACATCTGTGGAATCCACCAGCGGCAGGTGCTACACAAAGGGTAGCCGAATACTCGAGCACTTTGCGTAAATCTCCTTTGCAGCGTCTGGTGCAGGATGTGGACAAGTCACCTAACACTCGCACCAGAGAGCACCGGGGCAGATCTCCTGAGCGCAGGGCTGCGCATGGCAATCGTAAAAGACGAAGTACACCATCTTGGTCTTCTTGATCAACACATTCATCTAAGAGGGATTACTCTCCCACCCTCACGGATAGCCCAACCAGCAGAGTGTCACCCATTGACGACGTGAACACCTTTCATGATGTGTTGACCAGAGGGGCACAGAAGGTAGGTATTACCATGGCCACTACTCAAACGACCACTTCCATCATCTTTGAAACATCAAAGATTGGTGTCAAGACCGTTGCTCCCCTTAGTACCTGGAGATATTGAACCTGTGATCGAGGTGTTTTTAACTCCGGCTTCAGCAAAAGCTGTCCCTGCACGGATCTTAAAGAAGTACAAACCTGTGGCATCGGATCCTCTTTTTCTGAGAACTGATCCTCCTCCTGACTCAGTTATAATCGCAGCTGCGAAGAAAATGCATTCCATAGCCTCTTCTTCCTCCGTTCCACCTGATAAATACAGAAAAGCCCAAGACTCTTGGGGGAGGAAGGTCTGTGGTTCAGCTGCTTCCACTCTGCAGGTTTCCAATGCTGCAGCCCTTTTGGGGTGATATGACAGATCCCTGTGGGACTCTTTAGATCGTTTTAAAGAGAAGCTGCCGAAGAAAGACCAGCAGGACTTCTCAGAAATTATCCAGGAAGGTGCTCTGGTTTCCAACCAAGTTATAAGCACGGCAGCTGATGGAGGCTCTCTGGCGGCTCATTCCTATGTGCATGGCGTTTGCGCACGCCGATCCTCTTGGTTACGCCTCACTGCATTAAAGCCTGATGCACAACAGCGCATTCTCAGTCTTCCCTTCTCAGGTACTTCTCTGTTTGCGTCCCATACAGACAAAGAGATGGGAAGAATGAAGGCTGAATTGGACACTTTGAAGGCGGTGGGCCTTGAGAAAAAGAAACCGTACAGGAAGGGTTACAGGCCGTACAATCGCAGAGGTAACCAACAGAGGGTTCAAACCCCTCAATGGTCACAAAACAAGCAGTAAAAATCCCAATATCAAGGCTGACGCTCCTCCAGGGGCAGAGGAGGACGCCAGCAGCAATCCTCCTCCACATCCAAGACCGGGGGGCAGCAATGAGTCAATGCTTCCTCCAGCACCGTTGCGCACTCCAGTGGGAGGAAGTATAACACACTACGCTCGAGTGGCGCAGGATAACGAAAGATCAATGGGTGTGAAATATACTAGACAATGGATACGCGCTACGTTTTTGCACGGCTACAAAAGACTCACCTCCGGTAAAATCCAGACAACATCATTTGGACCTCCTGCGTCAGGAAGTGTCGACCCTTCTAGAAAAACATGCAATAGAAAAGGTTACACCAATGCAGAGGGGGAAAGGAATCTATTCCAGATACTTCCATGTCTGGAAAAAAGACCATCCACACAAGTTCAGACCCATTTTAGATCTGCGGTTCCTGCATCAAAAAAGAAAAATTTTGGCTGCCATCTCTCCATCAAATCTTTCCACACTTAAAAAGAGGCGATTGGATGTGCTCAGTGGATCTTAGGGATGCATACTTCCACATCCCGATCACAGCGCGGCATCGCAAGTTCCTACGTTTCACAGTAGGGAAGGATCACTACCAGTTCAAGGTCCTACCCTTCGGCCTCAAGTCAGCTCCAAGGGTATTCACAAAATGCATGGCAATAGTAGCGGCCTTCTTACATCGTCAAGGCCTACACGTCTATTCATACCTGGACGATTGGCTGCTAAAAGAATCATGTCCTCTTTTGGTACAAGAACACCTTCTCATGTGTCTGAACCTACTTCAGCGCTTAGGTCTTCATGTCAATCGGGACAAATCAGTCCTTCAACCAACCCAGGCGATCCACTATCAGGGAGCCACTATCAACTCCGCCCTAGGAAAAGTGTTTCCTTCGGCGGAAAGACTGTCATCAATTAAAGTCAAAGGCAACATCATTCTTCAAGCTCCTCAGCCATCAGTAAGACAAGTGGCTTCTCTGCTGGGCTCCATGGCCTCCTGCATTTTCCTCATACCCAACGCCAGGTTGAGGATGAGGCCACTTCAGCAGGACCTGGAAGACAAATGGAATCAGTCCTCTGGTCAGTGGAACGATCGGATTGTACTATCCCCTATTGCGAAGAAATTCATCCTCTGGTGGATGCATCCACAGAATCTCATGGTGGGAGTTCCGTTTCATCAGCCTTTGCCTGTGCAATCCCTGATTACAGACACTTCTCTTCAGGGCTGGAGTGCACATCTAGGTCCCCTTCAAACTCAGGGAAGATGGACCCCCAATGAGCAGACTTATATCAACATACTCAACTTGCGGGCTGTCTACTTGGCGTACCAAAGCGTTTTAACCTGCCATACAGTCATGATCAATATTGATTCTAACAGACAACACAACCACCATGTACTATTTAAACAAACAAGGTGGAACACGTTCTTGTCCTCTGTCTCTCGAAGCCCAAGCAATTTGGCATTGGCTGCTAGCCAGGAACCTATCGATCACGGCAGTCCATCTGCCGGGAGAGCAGAACATTCGAGCGGACTCCCTCAGTCGTCACTTCCAAGAGCAAGCAGACTGGGTGCTCAACAACGACGTAGTAGCAGACATTTTTCAGCAGTGGGGTAATCCCTGCATCGACCTCTTCGCAGACGAAGACAACAAAAAATGCCATGCCTTCGCATCCCGGTTTTACCGACCAGGAACGAGGGGGAATGCAATTTTGATAAACTGGTCAGGGACGTTTGCCTTTCCACCCCTCCCTCTCATTCCGATGGTAGTGGCAAAGCTCCTGAGATCCAGGATGAAAAAGATACTAATAGCACCGGACTGGCCTCGCCAGTGGTGGTATTCAGATCTGTTGAAGCTGTCAATTCGCCCTCATCGGAGGCTTCCATGCAGCCCGGACCTTCTTACTAAGATTGGGGGGAAGATCTTCCATCCCCGCCTTCCCTCCCTCAGCCTGACAGCATGGCTCCTGAAGTCCTGCAGTATGGACATCCAAACCTTCTTTTGGACTGCATGGACATTCTACGGGAGTCGAAGAGGCCTTCCACCAGAACCTCATACTCTATGAAATGGAAGAGGTTTTATTTTTGGTGTGTACAGAAAGGTTGGAGTCCAGTTGATGGTCAAGAGGAGGTCATCCTCCCATACTTACTCTATTTGGCCAAGTCTGGATATAGGTACATTTGGCAGCCATTGCGGCTTATTGTAAGTCTCCTAACCAACCTTCCTTTTTCCAACTTCAGGTGGTTAAGAACTTCCTACAGGGGCTAAAGAAAGTTTACCCTCCTGTGAGACATCCTTCTCCTCCTTGGGTGTTGAACCTGGTATTGTCCAAATTGATGGGTTCTCCCTTTGAGCCCATTCATAAGGAATCTCTTCAACACCTGTAGTGGAAAGTGGTATTTCTGGTGGCAATCACTTCTGCTCGCAGAGTTAGTGAAATTCAGGCGTTACCTTCTAAAGAGCCCTATACAGTCTTCCACCATAATAGAGTGGTGATGCGAACCCACCCGTCCTTTCTCCCAAAGGTTATGTCTGAGTTCCATGTAAATCAAGACGATTTCTTGGCCCTCTTTCTTTCCAAATCCTACGACACCAGCGGAAAAGGCTCTGCATTCGCTGGACCTCAAGAGGGTTCTCAAGTTTTACTTGGAAGCCACTAAATCTATGAGAAAGTCTGACCAACTGTTTGTGAACTATGGTTCTGTTAGAACAGGTTTTGGTGCTTCTAAACAAACCATCTCAAGATGGATAGTCTCATGTATAAAGTCATCCTACCAGTTGGCAAAATCCCTGAAGGCTCACTCAACTAGGGGCAAAGCGGCAACAGTAGCTTTCTTGCATAATGTACCGATGGCTTAGACTTGCAAAGCTACAACTTGGAAATCAGTTTACACATTTACCAGGCATTACTGCCTAGATTCAGACTCCAGAGCAGATACCCAAGTGGGCCAGGCTTCCTTGCGGAATCTGTTCCAGTGTTAATAATTGCGGAGTCTGTGTTCGCCTTATGGCGGTTTCTTATGTCTGGAGAGTTCTCTGTCTACTTGCCCGCAGGATGAGGGGATGGGCTTGCTATTCTATTCATGTGCTTATGACTATTGATGAGGATCACCCCGAAAAAGAAGGATTAGTTACTTAACTGTAATCCTAGTTCTCTTCCAGGGGTATCCTCATCAAAGTCATAAGCAACCCTCCCGCCTCCGCCGCCCCGTAGTCATGTGAAATACATATATCTGTTTTGTTTTTTTAATGGTCTGCGGTTATCCGCAAAGACCTGACCTAACTGTCATCCCTGAGGCATGATGGGAGCTAGGGGTCATGGCTGCCTTAAAGGCACGGTGTCAGTTTACTGTTACTGTTTATGTGAGTTAGCTTTTCAGCTTTCTACTCTATGGTTCTTCTACAATGCAGCCTATGTGCTGACAATGCTTTCACTTTCCTTGCAGGATTACCTTTTCTACTGTATAATAAAGCAGTTATCAAAGGTTTTCTTTCTCCCTGCTTTATTGGAATGTTTTATGTGCAAAGACTTCTATTGCAGCATTGTTCAGCTTTTTCAGAGAGGACTGCATTGTATGTTTATATATGTATATATACATATATGTATAGCTATATATATATATATATATATATATATATATATATATATATATATATATATACCCTACTCTCTTACATATAGATATATATATATATATATTATTTACCATACCAAACTTCTGATAAAAGAAGGCGCTGACTCCGTGAGTTTCAATCCAAACGTTTTATTTCTTTGCTCAGTTTCTGCTCAGACGCGTTTCGGCGGCTTGCTCCCGGCTTGTTCACTAACAAATGCATTCCACATAAATGCCTTATATACATAAACACGTTGTCATGGATTCGGTAGGCTCAACTCGTTTCTACTGGCAGTTTCTATGGTTACATGGTTACACCCAAGGTGATGACGCTGCCTCCTACATGACTTGCACATTATGACTACATGGCAGTCTGTTTACTGTTACTGTTACATTCACATATAACGTAAATTACGGCATTTCACAACAATTCAAATTGTGCTTAAATTATAACCTGTGAGTATCATTAACTTAAA
Organism: Lissotriton helveticus; assembly: GCF_964261635.1. NCBI lineage: Eukaryota > Metazoa > Chordata > Amphibia > Caudata > Salamandridae > Lissotriton > Lissotriton helveticus. Next base: position 171,366,917 of record NC_136069.1, read on the forward strand.
CTGTGTCAAAATGAACATTTTAAACTCCCTCGTTACACCGATTACCATTACATATATGTCAGCACAAATGTGAACGAATCCCGTGTGTTCCTACAATCGGTCCGATCATGCCTGCTCATAAAAGCACAGTGATTGGCTCAGGGCTGTAACTCCATTGTTAGGTTTGCGAGTTTCCTGGGCGCGATATGAAGTGAGAAGTACAAGCTCCTCATGATAACTAGGTGAGTTCTAAAGTAACGGTACATGCACCCTGTTAAACCCTTTGCTAGCCGAAGCATAACTAATGTATTATGGATTACGATCCTGCTTCTCAAGTGGGACAACGGGCGGACCTGCCACGAAAGTAGGCAAATTACTTAGGTAGTGCTGGGTGACGGATGATACCACATGCCTGGCATGACTTGATATGATCGGTGCAATATTAGTGTCAAAACCCTATAGTGACAGTTACGTGCGCAGTGTATTTACAGTGATATGGTCAGATGCAAGTGTTTCAGGGTACTTGGGAAAGGAGAGGCGGAACGGGCGCTCAGGAGTGTTTACTTAAATGTGGACACTAAGGGCTTCATCCGCATTCAAACCTGAAGGGATCTTGGAGTTCAAGAGAATGATATATCTTGACTCCAGGCGGCGTAATGCAAGTTTACGATTCCCACCTCTTGGACTCTTGGGGATGCTGTCTATAACGAAATACGTTAGACCATCTGCATTGCCCCCATGGGACTCATGGATGTGTCGTGCCACTGGATACGCTTGTTCCAGATTGGCAATTGCCCTCAAATGCTGCAGAATCCTCACATGTACGGGGTGGATAGTAGACCCTACATATCTTTTGCCGCACTGGCACGTTAACACGTACACCGCAAATTCTGTTTTGCATGTGAAGTGTTCCCTTATGGAATACTGTTTTCTTCTGAAGGGTAGTTGGACCTCGGTGGTGTTGATGCCATGATTACAGGCTTTGCATTTCATACATTTTTTTAAACCTTTTTGGGACTGTAGCCAATTCTTTTTCTTTTTTAGGACTGGTGCATTACACACCAGGGTGTTGCGCATTGATTTTGCTTTTCTGAATGATATCAATGGACTCTCGCCTACCTCGCTCCCTATGGTAGGGTCATTGTGTATCAATGGCCAGTGCCTTCTTAGGATTCTCCGGAGGTTTGAGTGGTACCGGTTATAGCCTGTTATGAGTCTAGGGGGTTGTCTCTCCTGGTTCTCTCTAACGACTTCCTTTGCCACCGGGAATAGTAAATCCTGTCGGGTTTTGGTGTTACACTTCACTTCTGCTTTCTTACATGTTTCTGGTGTGTACCCTCTCTTTTGGAGTCTCGAGAATAAATTCTTTTTAGCATTTGCGAGACCCTCAGTTGTGCTACAGTTGCGTGTCATCCTTAGGCATTCTGCATATGGGATTGATTGTTTTAGAGATGTGGGGTGGAAACTATGGGCATGCAAGATCCCGTTACCAGCAGTTGGTTTGCGGTAGGTGCGTGTTTGAATCCTATCATGTTCTACAAACAACTCTATGTCCAGAAATTGTATGGTTTCTGTGCTCGTGTTGCAAGTAAATTTCAAATTCAAACCATTTTCATTCAATTGTTCTGTAAAACTCACAGCACTCTCCACATTGCCCTCCCACAAAATAAATATATCGTCAATGAATCTGTTGTATACAATCACATTGTTTGTCATAATTTCTTTGTGCAGCAAAGTACCTGCTCCTCCCACCAGCCCATATGCAGATTCGCATAGCTGGGGGAGAAGCAAGTGCCCATGGCTGATCCTTGGACCTGTTTGTAATGCAATATATAATATATGTAGGAGAGTAGGGTCTGCTTCCTATGGTCACCCCCACTTTTTGCTGTGATTCTCTGGTTTTTTGACTTTAGTGTGTCTGTGGGTCTGCTAATCAGACCCACAGCCCAGCTATTCTCTCTCTAAATTGATACCATGTACTTTAGGTACATACCTGAATGGGCATTGGGTCACCTTTGTGAGCCCCTGTATAGTGTACCATAGGTACCCAGGGCATAGGTGCATCCAAGGCCTTCCAGGGGCTGCAGCATGTATTATGCAACCCCTGACTGGCCATCCAAACTACACCACAGGCTGATCACTCTGCTTTGGTAAGGTGGTGTAATCACCCCTTACTTAGATATAGCATACCTATATATACCTTATATATAGAAACATAATGAAATGAAATGAAAATTAAACGTAAACTTATAAAGCGCGATTGCTGCCCTGGGGCGTCCAAGCGCTAACTAGAAAGTGAAATCGCTGTCAGGGAAAAGCAGCTGAGGGAATTAATAGTGAGCGTTAAAGAGAAAGGTCTTTAATTGCTTCCGGAGGGAGGACAGGTTAGGGTCGGTCCTAAGCTGAAGGGGGAGCGAGTTCCACAGTCTGGCAGCATTGTAAGAGAACATCCTGCCACCAGCTCTTGCTCTCTTTATACTGGGGACTGTGGCCAAGAAGGCCTGGCTAAAGCGGGGGTTTTTCCTAGGGTGATACTGTGTAATAAGTTTGCGGCTAATTACCGGTCCTGTGTGCCAGAAGGCCTAATGGGATATGCACATTGCCTTAAAAGCAATTCTTTGCCGCACCGGGAGCCAATGCAGGCTGCTCAGCCCCGGTTTAGCTGACAGTCTGCGAGGCAACTGGAGCAATGTGCGTGCTGCGCAATTTTGGACTATCTGCAGCTTGCGCAGTGTGTAGTCAGGGGCACCAAGATACAGAACATTCCTAAAGTCCAGTCGGGACTGGATCAGGCCCTGGACAGCCACTTGCTTGGCTTCTATAGGTAGGAGTGGAAGAACTTTTTTCAGCATTCTAAGGAGACCAAAACAGGTTGCGGAGAGTTTAGTGGCCTGGGTGCTGAAGGTCAGGGTTCAGTCCAGCCATACCCCCAAGCTTTTTATGTTATCCTTGGGTACTGGAGGAGTACCCAAGCATGAAGGTCATAGGGAGTCAAAGTGCATTAAGGCCATGGGGCCCAGGAGCATCAGCTCAGTTTTATCCCCATTGAGCTTGAGGGAGGACGTTGTCATCCAGTTTTTCACCTCCTCCAGGCATTTCATTAACCCTGATTGTGCTGATTGGCCACATATGCACCTATAAGTCACACCTATGGCAGGCCTTAACAATCCTGGAGGCAGAGTGCTTGGTTTTATGTGAGAGGGTGCTCTAGCATGAGCTGAGCCCTTCTGCAGCTTTCGGAACCATGTCCTTATAGCTGTTCTATGATATAGCCATACCATATACTCTTAAGTGCATTATGATTCTCGCGGTTAATGCTAACTTTGATTTGGCTTTATCAAAACATGTTGTGTAAGGTGCCAGTCCTGGCGGCGGGGGTAGCATTCCACCCTTCTAGATGGAGAAGACCTGTAGTTACTGCTTTACCCGGTTAAAGTTAAACAGATCCTCAGCATCACAAAATGGATGCTGCTGCCACAGACACGAGTCTGACCTCCTGCAATTGACGAAACTTCAGCAAGGGAGGCTTGGACAATAGGTTTCCTGTCGAGGGAGGTGCTGACAGCCTGTAGTGTATTGGGGCAGGGTGGGTTGAATGGAAAGATGCTTTTCCAGACACTGCCTGGGGCACACAATGTGCACCATGCATAGCCCTGTTCAAACCAGTTGCTGGGGCACTCCAGCCCCGCTCTGGCGCAAAACTGGACAAAGAGAAAGGGGTGTAACCACCCCCTTCTCAGGGTCCACCCATAGGAGGGACCTAGCAGGTAATCCAGCCCCTAAAATCAGTATAAAGATAGGAGCTGTGTCAAGAGACATTAGATTATCCTGGACTGAAACTCTGAAACGGAACTCTTGGACCTTCGACATTCTATACCTAGACTAGAAGACTGAAGACCTCTCCCTTGTGGTCAAGGAGTGACCACCCTGTGCAAACAGGCACCTGCTTGTTTGTTTTGTCGACGCTCCTGCTGGAACCCGAAGACTCAGCGACTCAGGAACTGGACTTCCAGACTTCTTCGACTCCGACCCACATCCACAGCAAAGCAGAGACCCGTGGCGGACACGAGAGATGAGGGACCGGACACTCTGGACTACCTGCACTTTGCTAACAGTGCAACTACCGAGGCACCCTCGCAGTTGTGCATTGGGGTTTGAGAAGCCCCAGACCCGACCGCTATTTGCACCGAAGCACAGCCCTCCACACTCCACGAGTGCCCCGTGGGGCCTGCTCTTGCATTTCAGCTTGACACGTCTTCCCGGTTGCTAGCCCGTTGGCTAGTTAGCCCTCCAAAGACTTCCTTTTGAAACTACAGCGCTTTCCTGGTTGCTCCAGGCTTGCTCCAGCTTCCCTGAGAAGGAGAAGCTCCCTCGACCTTGCTGGTCTGAACTGAAGCCAATCTTCACTTCCTGCGTGGGTGGCGGTTGCCAAGGCTTGTTGGGTCCAATCCGGATACCGACACCGCAGTCAACTAGATCCTTCGTGGGACAGCTTGAATCCAGCTCCTGGTCGTCGGCGACGCCTCGTGGCTGCAGAGACAAGCTTCACCTTCTTCACCTGAAACACTCGACATCGCCTGGTTCCTTCCTGGTCCCTGGCTACTGACCCAGACTCTGTCCCCTCTGCTTTCAGGTTCTTCTCATCTTCGATCCAACCTTGGATCCACCCGGACACTTTTTTCCTGGTCGCCTGCAGCACTTCTTTGCAGCTCTCCATAGGAAACAGCGACAAAACCCGACACGAAAAGACACCTATGCCCCCGACTTCCCTGGGTGAGGTAACTCAAGTACTCCGGTGCTCCCGTGGGTGTTGACTCTCGAAGTGTCCTAGTTTAAAAGTGTTTTACCGTAGTCCATCCGGAAGTGTCTTTAATCAACTACTTTGTAACTTTTACATTCCCATTATAACTCTATGGTAACTCGCGACTGTGTTCCCACACTGCACGCATCTCCCGTGGGTCTCCTACTTCCTAACCTTTGGTTCTGTAGTGTAGCCCCAGCGATTCCCTAGGCCTATTCCCTATTCCTGAAGTCGTCTTTTTTTTCTTTTTTCTTTTTTTGTTTGTCCTCATTTGCTTGGCTCTCTTTGGGAAGCGCCAGCCACCATGCGTATCTATCCCAAGCAATTTCTGGGGGTTTTATCCGGATATTAAGACTGGACCAAGATACGATAAAATACGCGGCGGAAGGAACATCCACAGAGAGAGGATAGAAGGTTTTACTCCATCAAGGTGTTTTATGACCTGCGGACCATACTGTTTAAGCGAGAAAACCTACGGAACTGGCCCTTGGAGCTAAAGAAAGGCATACTCATAGGACCCGGGGGAAAAAACCCGAAATCCTACTACCAATATATCAAGAGATCCCAGAAGGCACACTTCTTCCTACTACGAGATCTAGCTAAATCCAACCTAGACACTGCGTATAGTGAAGTCAGCCAGCCTGAGTGAGATGGGGCAGCGCAATCCACCCAGAATTTACATATTTCTCTTCTAGCCATAAGAATTGCATAAAAGAGGAGAGATCTAGCTTGGCCTGTAACATTGTCGTTGATGCCGGAGATAATTAAAGGAAGATTTAAAGTCAGTGAAGTCTTCAAGATAGAGTCCAGAGTTTTCTTCACCTCAGCCCAAAAGTAGCTGATTAGCAGACAATCCTTGAACATATGAACATCCGATGCTTTGGGAAGGCCTCATTTATTACAAACTTTCCCAGACAAAAATTTTGACAATTTTAGAGGGGAAAAATATGCCATATGTGCAGTAAAAAGATGATTACGTTTCAGCCAAGCAGGTTTTACTATTTTATGCAAGAGTCTGAATGACTCCACCCAAGCATGCTTACACTGTAAGCTTATCTCATCTCCCCATAATTCGTCGGCCAATTTAAAGTCGCCATCTACCTCCTCGATTGCCCAGTACCAAAGTGCAACCTCCTTCATAGCCTGGGGCCTGAACACTTGAAGTTCCTCAATGTTACTATCTTTACCCAGGAGATTATCTTTCCTAAGTTGTGCCTGTGCCCAGCTCTTCATCTGTATATATTTGAATCTGGAAAGACCTGGGCCCACTAATCCCCGTAGATCTTCCCAGGGCAGAATAGATTGCCCGCACAGCACATCACCCCAGTTATTGATACCCGCGTCCCTCACCAGGACAATCCAGTTATCCCGGAAACAAAGGGGCGTAGCAGGGGAGTCCCATATTGGTGCAAAATTTGACTAATAGCTGAGCCCCACCTTCTTTCTTATAGATGCCCAGCTTTTAGTTAATGAATAAAGACATTTTAACGTAATTTTTTTTAAATATTTATGATCTCCAAATTTAAACAAAAAACCTTCTTCCGGTAGACCTTCTCCTTTCAACATGGCCCGAAACAATTCACCGCCTGATGAGTTGGTAGGTACCTTTAGGAGCATTCGCGAATGCGAAAGCTGGAAGGCCCAAGGATCATATTGTAGGTCCGGTAGAGCCAAGCCTCCTTTTTCCCTCCTCCGCCTAAGCTTCTTCCACACAAGTCTTGTTGTTTTGTATTTCCAGATGAAGGAATTTAATTCCCTTTGACATTTCTCTATTTGCTTGGTGTCAAAAGCCAGAGGGATAGTATTAAAGAGAAATGTGAACTTAGGCAAGATGGACATTTTTACTATATTAATCCTCCCAGAATAGACAAAGGGAGGAGAGCCCAAGACTTCATCTGCTTTTGGCACTCCCTGAACACCTGATCTAAGTTCTGATCAGGGATCTTTCCTACCTCTTGCGTGATTCTTATCCCCAAATATCTCAGACATTAAGTTGTGTGCTAGGATTATTCCATGTCATAATTTCAGTCTTGTTGGTGTTTATTTCATATCCTGAGAACTTGCCGAATTCAATCGCCCGATTAATCACTGTTGGAAAGGCTAAGTCTGTGTCAGCTGTCAAGATGAGGATATCATCGGCATATAATGCCACCCGCTTTTCCCATCCTCCAAATTTAAAGGGAACGCTGTTAAGCTCTCCCTAAGGACCTGAGCAAAAGGCTTGATGTAAAGGTTAAAGAGAAGAGGGGTAAACCGGGCAACCCTGCCTTGTACCTCTTGTGATTTTAAATATATCAGACAGAGAGCTGTTCACCAATAATCTGGCAGTCGGGCCTTATACAAGAGTTTGATGGCTTTACAGAATCTGTCTCCCAAATTAAATTTTGCCATGACCTCAGACAGATGAGCCCAATTAACCTTGTCGAAAGCTTTTGTTGCATCGAGGGTAAACACAGCAAGCGGGAGTGAGAAGGTGGATGCCATATCTATAGCACCAACCAGATCGTACGTTAAATCCGATAATTGACGGCCCTTGATAAAGCCTTTTTGATCCGAGTGAATTATGTTACCTACAACACTCCCAGCCTGTTTGACAAGATAGAAGCAAAGATCTTATAATCGCTATTGAGGAGGGAAATAGGACGACAGGATCCACAGTCAGTTGGATCCTTCCCGGGCTTAAGAATCAACACTACTGTGGCCTCACTCCACGAGCTAGGGGGATCCTCTCCTTTGATAAGGATATCATTGAAGACTGTCACCAAAATAGGAACCATGTCTTCCCTAAGTACGTGATAGGGCTCACCTGGCAGCCCATCCGGACCTGCCGCCTTTCCTCGTTTAGACTGGGAGATGGCTTTGCTTACTTCCAACTCTGTGATCTCAAGCTCTAAGCCTAACAACTGGTCATTAGAAATTTTAGGAAGAGAGACCCCTTCTAACCAGACTTTCCTATTTGTGCTATCCTCAATAATATCTTCCTTATATATTTTTTGGAAGAAATCCCGAAATGCTTTACCAATATTTACATTAGAGAGACAGGGGGAGATCTCACCTCTACCACAAATTTTTTAATATGATTTCGAATCTGGTCAGATTTTATTTTCCAGGCAAGAAGTTTCCCAGCCACCTCGCCATATTCAAAGTGTGAGATTTTGCTCACTTCCCAACTGCGTGCAATTATTTCTTGCAGTATGGTTTCAAGTTGGGTCTTAAGAGAATCTAATCTCATTCAATCATGTCTGATTTCTCTTCCCGTGCCTATTTTTTTGCTCAATACTGCTCATCTCATCTTCTAGGCCCCTGATGGCATCTCTATATTTCTTTTTTCTATAAGAGGCTCTGTTAGTGATAGAGCCACACAAGAAAGCTTTCAAAGAATCCCAAACTATAGAGGTCTTAGTCGAATACAGATTTGTGTTGAGGTAAAACTTAGTTTCGGCCCGAAGGAAGCTAGTTTCATCTTCATCTAGCAAAATAGTGCAATCAAAAGACCAGGAACTGTGAGGGCACTGCTGTGTCAGAGTCAGGTTAAAAGAGATTGCAGAGTGGTGGGAGAGGCAAATAGCAAATATTTTGGACTGAGTCTTTGATGTTATGACTGAACAGAGCATAATCTATTCTTGATTTGTGTTTGTATTTTAAATTTATAAATGAGGCCCCTAGTTGATCCCCCGCTCTATCTCTCCATACGTCAGCTAACCCAAGCTGCACCATCGATGTTAGGAGGAGTTGTCGTGACTTGGAGGGTACATTAGCTCTTGAATTAGGTGATTTATCCAAGAGGGGGTCTAACGCAATGTTAAAGTCCCCTACCCAAGTTACAGGGTCCAAAACACCTAAAAGGTGAGATCGAATCATTTCTATGTACGACGGATCGTCCTGATTCGGACCGTGTTACCCCACCAGGGAAATAATCGTCCCCCCTGGAGATACTTTCAAAATTAGCCATCTGCCACTACGATCTTCGTTGTACTGCAAGATTTGTGCATTAACTGTTTTTTTTTTAAATAAACAATAGCCCCCTAATATTTGCAGATTGATCTGTACAGATGAAGTTATCAATCCACTTCTGATTTTTCAATATGGCGGTAGTCTCGGATTTCAAAAGATGTGTCTCCTGGATTGCAATGATCTGGGCCGGGGAGTCTCAAATACTGAAGAATTCTGTCCCTTCTGCCCTTCATGCGCAGACCATTAACATTCCAGGATAAACACTGGAAAGAAGTCATGGAGTCACGGTTTCTTCAGCTATCACTACAACCCCCAACAAAAGAAAGCTCAAGAAAAAAACAACCTGAATATGGCTCAAAAATGCCTGATATCTGATGAGTGCTGACAAATGAGGAATTTTTACCCTTTTACCCCCCTTAACCCACCCCCCACCCTTGGGAAACCCATCCCTACTTACTCTGGCTCGGTGTGTTGCCAGAATTTTCGTCCTCCAGCTACCTCCCACTGCTCATCCTCTCCTCTACCCTAGGCCCCACGAATATTTATGAGTGCTAAGGGAAAGAAAAAGTACTAAATTACGATTGAAAAACGGGCACAAATTACTTCCCGTATTGATCAGTATGAAGGCATATTTCTGGGCCCCTTAAGTTTTTACTTCCTTGAAGTTATTAATGTTTTTATAGTGTATGTTTTTGGTTTCCCTTTATTTATTTTATATTTGTTTATGTATTCTTGTTATTTATTATATATATATATTTTTTCTTTTCCCCTTTCTCCCCCCCTTTATCGTCCAGCCCAATCTGTTTTCTCTTTTTTTATTTATTTATAAGGTTCCCCTTAAAGTAAGTAAAGTAGGCGATCATCGCTCACTGAACTGAAAGATCATTATTTCATTACATCATTGCTATTCGCGTGAGATATCCTCTAAAGATGTCAACAGATCATCTGCCTCGCTTGGGGATTTAATATTGTACATCTTATTGTTGTACATAATTCTCAAAAAAGCGGGAAATCTCATCTGGACCGTAGCACCCAAAGACCTGAATTTCTCCATTCTTTGACCTAGCTCCCATTGGCGATCCAGAGTGACCTTGGATAAGTCAGAGCGCACCTCAAATGGGAAATCCGGGCCCCTTACAGATTTTATTTTCAGGGCTAGGTTTAATACCTTTTCTTTTAGGGAGTAGGTAAGAAAATTAATCAGAATTTTTCTGGCTTTAGTCCTGGCTGCATTCAATCTTAAAGGATCTCGATGCAACCTCTGAATATCCTGTTCCAGGAGATCAACAGGTTCCTCCAAATTCAAAGATTTCTTCAATAACAATGCAACAAAGGCTTTAATAGTGCTCCCTTCTTTGCCCTCCGGAACCTTCAGTAACCTTAGGTTATTCCTTCGTGAATTATTCTCAAGAGATTCCATCCTCTCTTTTATCGCATCTCCCTCCCTTCGAAGGAATTGAATTTTCGTTTTAGCCGTCCCTAAGTTGGCCTTAAGCTCATCTACTGAGCTCTCAAGAGATTCAGTTGTTTGATTGAGCAAGTCCACTTTCCTTTCCAGGACATCACATACTGCTCTGATTTCTGTTTGATTATCGGCCGAGACCTTGAAGCCCTGTTTTATATCCATTTTCAGGGATGCGAGAAGTGCCCCAATTGAAGACTCCGCTAACTCTCTTTCCCCTGTCTCAGAGAGAACTGTGGACTGAGAAGACCCAGGTGTAGCAACAGATATTTGTTTGGAGCTCTTGCTTGAGTTAGGCTCGACAGGATTAGGGATAGTGGGAGTATTGCTGTTTATCCCAAGTGATAGGTTTTACAGTAGGTAGTTGTTCAGTCAGGGTAGAGTGGCCAGTACTAGGTTCTACAGGAGGAAAATCAGACATGATAGGTAGAAACTCAGGAGGGGGTTTGTATATCTCACTTGAAGCCTCAATATGGATATTCAAAACCTGGGGCTGGACCCTAAAAAAGGATCGCAGGGACGGAGTAATCAGAACAGTATTACTCTTAAGTGCTACTTACTTCACAACCCCTCTCTCTGCCCTCTTCTTTCCAGAGTTCCCCCTTGGGGTAGTACCTTGTGCCAAATCAGAGTCCTGATCCGATTCCGATTAAAGGATCCCCCTGCGCCGGATGTTACACCTTAAATCAAAAGTATCTGTGTCTTCAGTGCCATCACCGAGAGCAGGAGGGCGTGTATTACTTTGAGATAAAAGGGAGTTTTTAGTAAACTTAGAGCACTTCCCCTTCTTCCTAGCCCCTTTCCTGCTTTTATTCAGTAACACGGTGGTTTTTGGAGCATGTGATCCAGCTGCCTTCCTGGAGACAACAGAGTGAGGGTTCCCCTGTTTTAATAAAGAGACGCTCTTACCTCTGACAGATTCAGGCACCCCCTTACCGCCTCCTGTAGAAGCTGCCGCTGTTGCCTCAGTGGTATCTTCCCCCGAAGCATGTAGCTCTGGAATTGTGGTATCCTGTCGATTTGAAAAAAGCGCCAATCCCAAGTTTACTGGTGCTGGTACCGCTAGAGCTCACCCGAGAAAGCCCATACAGAAGGCCGCGAGCTGCCGCACTTCTGCCGCGCCTGAGCTCTAGGGCGCCTCCAGCCCAGCGCGGCAAGAGTGGGAGCCGCTTGATGCTACTATCCGTGTCCCCAGAGCACATTCAAAGCCGCTGACTCAGCCGAGCAAAGGCAGGGAAGAGAAACAAAAAACAGCGCCTCAGACGGCCACCAGGGGTCTTCAAAGCAAAGCAGGAGGCAGCCACCCAGCAAAACCCGCGTCCGAGGCCGGCAGGCAAGATGAGAGCGGGCGCCGAAAATCTCCACCATCGGCGGCTCCAGCTCCAGCGTTCCAGTGCCCCAGCGTCCCGGTCACAGCGGCAGGTAGGAGGGTTAGAAGTGGGAAAAAAGAAAAGCAACTAGCGCTCACGGACATGTAGTTGCCCGGAGCATGCTGCCTCGGGGAGGAGAGAGATGCAGAGGAGCAGCGGGAGAGGACGAGCGCCTCCGCTTAGCTAGCAGGCGCCATGTTTCCCCATGTCCTTTTCTCTTATCTCTTCCCTAGGCCCTAGGCCTATTCACTATTGCTGAAGTGGTCCTTATACCACTTACTTAGTATATGGTTTGTGAGGCCCCTAGGGCAGAATTGTATTTGTGCAGCTTATAGTATGCTTAATGACTAACTTGTAACGTATCGCGAACTCTGACCTCATAAAGAGTGCAGAGGGGTTGTGTTAGTAATAAATACATATATATTTGATGTATACTGTTAGAATCGGAGGTCTCTGGTTGGCACAGGTATGCACTTGTGACAAGCAGGGGCCTCCTCCTCTAGTCCGGGCAAGGGAACTACTCCTTCGAATAACCCCTGCTCACCCTCTAGGTAGTGTGGCGCGAGCAGACAAGGCTAATCCTCAGGGCGATAGTTAGTTAAGCATTTATGATCACGCACAATAAACCCACTGACCCACCACAAATGGACACCAGTCGTAAGGTTGTATCAAAAATACGTAGACTTTATATAAAAGATATACTCATATGCAGGATTAATAAAAGACCATGTAACGTTTAACGATTCGAGGCCACCAGATTTAAATAGGCAATTAGTCTTTGATTGTTCGTTGTTCAGCAAGGTACGATGACAGGGAAAACAGAACATTGCGGACCCTGGATCCGATATGAACTCGAGACGGAGTTCAAGTGTACCTTGCTTGTAGAAGTCAGAGGTGTTTCAGGCGCGGCTAATGGTGAGGGCGGACCCGGGACGAGGCCGACGGTTCTCCAGAGGATCTCTCCGGCTCGGGGCCCCCTCGAGGTGCGAGGTGGGAGAGCAGGACTGTGGAGGGTTGTGGCGATCCGGGGTCGATGCAGCTCACTGGGCGAGGCGCCGTTCAGGCCTGCGGGGCGTACTACTTCTTAGCACGCCAGGTCGTACTCGTGGATCTGTGAGGGGCGTCACGTTCTCGGGCAGACGGGTGCAGCACCAGGCCTCCGGTACCAACGTACGGAAGGCCTTTCTTGAGGTGCGGCACGAGCCTTGGTATGCAGGAGGGCAAAGCGAGACAGTCGGGTACGTATCGACGTATGGTCTGTCCGAGGCTATGGAATGCGCTCCGTGCAGATTCCGAATGGAGAAGATGAGAGGCGCACAACGCGCTCCGTTAGCAGGTGAGGTGACAGGAGAGCAGGCGGCCCGGCACTGAAGAGAAGAGCGACTCGGGGATGAGCGGGGCTCTCTGCGGCGGGGCGACCGAGCTCCGAGCTGTCACGACCTTGGGAGGGGCGAAGGCACCCGAGTCACAACTCCGGCGAGGGAATAAGATCTAAGGCCCAACAGCAGACGGGCACAAGCAGAATAGAACCCAATGGTCCTGGGGTTCCGTTCAGGGGGCAAGCTCGAGATCAAGCCCTTGGAGATCGTCTCAGGCACAAGTCTTCAAAGTCCTATCTGGTCTTTTCCTCTCCTTTCTCAGCAAGGCACCACTGCAGGCCAGTCTCACAGGATACAGACTGGTTTCCGTCCTTCAGCTTCTCTTGGTCCTTCTCGTCAGACAGAGGTTAGTCGTGGTCAAAACTGGATCTGGTTTGCAAGGAGCGGAGCTCCTACATTTATACTGAGATTCTTTTGTCTTTTCAGGCCAGGGGGCCTGAGCCTAGTTCAACCCGGTTTGGGAGTACTCTGTTTACAGGAAGCTGCCATCTTCTTTCAGGCTGCAGGGCAGGGACATCAGATGCTCTGCAGGAGGTGGAGCCAGCATTGTGGTGGTGGAGCACAACCCTATTCAGAGTCAAGGACTACTCCGCCCACCCATCCTGGTGTAAGCACCCCATTCACCACCTGGAGCCCCAGACTGTCCCCGGGAATCTCCCAGCCCTGTCACTCACACAAACCCAGACAGCAGATACACATCCTGGCAGAGGCGGGCTGAAATAGTTAGGCGAGCAAAGGCTAACTTTCTAAAAAAAGACACAGGATATTAAAATAAACCTTGCTAAAGGAAGTATTTTATTATTCTGAGTTCAGGCATACTAAACTTGACGTGCCACCGTGTTCCCTGAGCCTGCCGGGACTATAGCGTGTAATAATTCCGGCAGCTCGTCTTGGCCTAAGAGAACAGGTAGCCCTTCAATAGTGAAGAACGAAAAAAGGCGGTAATTCACTACTAGGACATGCCACACTCTAGGCTTGTCCTACCTTACGCTTACAATGCACCCTGCCCGTAGGCCTACCATAGGGGTGACTGATATGAAGGTTAGGGAAGGTTCAGGGACTGGCAAGTGTGGGCACTTGCGCAGTCAGCGTGACAGTCCCAGACTGTACGCAGGGTCTGCAATGGCGGACCCGAGACACATGTTACAAGGCCGCTTCTGTGGGTTGCGCAACCAGCGCTGCAAGCCCACTAGCGGCATTTGTATCTTCTAGCCCTGGCACTCCTCGTGCCCGTTACAGGGGACTTACAGTAAACCAAACAAGCCAATCGTTGAAATCAATTACGGATACATTTTACATTGGGAGCACTTGCACTGCGGCACGGATTGGCCATGGCGCAGTGCCCTGAGCATCGAATACCAGCAAAACATCTGAGGCACATCAGCAAAAAGTGGAAGGGAGACTCACGCCAAGGTGCCAGGTCTAACATATACCTTGTGTGGTGTTCTTTTATTTGATATTCAAGGGATTATATATGGTAAAACAGCTGGCTTCACATGCTCTCTGAAGTTTTAGCCTAAGACTGTTGGTCCATGCTACCACTAGGATAGCTTGTCTATAAGGTTGACTTTACACCCACCATCAATAAGGGTCGTTTAGACTGGTGCAAGGTGCCCACTAGAATAGTGGACATCATATGCCAGGCTAACTTCTCACAATATATGTTTTCCGGGTTCCCGCACATGGGCGGGAATATTCATGTGCTCATGACTTTGATGAGGATACCCCTGGAAGAGAACTAGGATTACAGGTAAGTAACTAATCCTTCTGAGCCATCAAAGTCACCTCCACAGGTCAAAGAGCCCTTCAGGAAGCCATCTTCTATGCCTCCTGAGGAGAAATCTAAAAAATCTGCATCGTCGACGGGATCGTCAACAAAGAAACAATCGCAGTCGCCGATGAAGATAAAGGTAAAGAAAATGGCTAAGTCACCATCAATCCCTATTGTGGTGTCGAAGGCATCAGTGTCGACTGCGGCGTCGACGCTGGTAACATCGACGACAATGGCAGCAATGACGACGACCATGTTGACGACGGGAGTGGTGGTGACTATGACTGGGTCATCGACGGTGTTAGAAATGGGATCCCGGGTTGGCCAAGGCTTGCGCCAAGGCCAGGCAGAAATCGCCATTTGCAGTTAGGGTAGGGAAGTCACCCGTCAAGACAACCCCTGCTCACCCCCTTGGTAGCTTGGCACGAGCAGTCAGGCCTATCTCGGAGGTCATGTGTAAAGCATTTGCACACGCACCCCCAGCAACAACCTCCCGGGCCCCCCACAAAAGGAACTCCACACAAGATGTATATGAAAATAGCTTTTGTATTGAAGAGCACACTTAGATATAAATACACAATTTACAAGGTGCCTGGGGCACGGGCAGAGTTTACAATGGACTATATACAGGACAGGGCCATGGGACCACTGCCAGGAATATGCACATGGTGGAACTGGCATTTAGAACACATAACAACTGGGAGCTTCCTAGAACTAGCGCTAGAACACATAACAACCAGGAGCTTCCGGGAACTAGCAGTAGAACTCACTCTAACCAGGAACAACATACATGGGACATCGGCTATTCAGGAGGGAAGGAATGACAAAGCACATAACATAACAGGAGCACTTTTAGGGGTGCAACACAGAATACTCTCAGGGATCACATAAACATTAGCCAATAACTTTCCACAGGCCAGCTGACCTTTCTGGGGCTAGGACGCCCAAATGTCACGATGTTCAGGGCAGGCTGCAGGTAGCCAGGGACAAACCTACACATGGCAGCTGCCCACGAAGTGCTGGACAGCTGCGGAGCATCGTGGGAGCCTCGCAGGCTCGGGGGAATAAATGTGCCATGGAGGAGCCTCTAGGGCTCGAGAACAAGATGCTGGGCTGAGCCTCGCAGGCTCGAAGAACAAAGGACAAAGGGGGACCCCTCGGGGCTCGAGAATACTGCGACCCGTTGGAGCCTTCTCGGGGCTCGGGGACAGAGGGACACGTGGGAGCCTTCTCGGGGCTCGGGCACAGAGGGGGAGTCCCTCTCGGGGGACTCGATCTCACTGGGGGTTCCACGGACCTCGGCAGCACCACAGAAGGATCATTGGAGGGGAGGGGCGGGCACCGGCAATGTGCCCCAACGCCCCCTCCCCTTCGCTGCACTCACTGGGTCGGCGCTGGTCTCTCCTCGCTCTCCGGGGCTCCCTCTCGCTCCTGGGGGCCCCGGGGGGGAAGCGGCAGTTCTCCTGGAGGGAAGCAGGGGCGCGGAGTAGGCTCCCGCCGCCCCCTGCCTCCCCGGCTCTCTCCGGCCGCCTCTCAAGCTCCTCGGGCCGCCGGCCAATCACAGCGCAGCCCGGGGAGACGTCAGCAGCAAATCCCGGGCCGGCAGCCAATCCCAGCGCGGCCCGGGGATAACATCACGAGGGGTCCCGGGCCGGCGGCGGTGACTCGGGGGAAATGACGAGGGCCAGGCTCCCTCGAGAATTAATGGCGAATAGCGAGGTAGGCACTCGCTGGGGGGGTAGAACCTCCGTGGAACAGGGCAAATGCCGGGTGGGCACCGGCTTGTAGAATATAGCGCTCCCAGCGCTAGTAACATGAAGGAAGCGCCCCAAAGCGCTAGAGGGCAAGAATCAGCGCTCCCAAGCGCTGGGGGTCAAAGGAAAGCGCTCCCAAGCGCTAGAGGAAAAATAGCAAAGTCCATAGGAAGTCCAGGACCTCAGGTGGAGCACAGCCGCTCCTAGGAGGGAAAGGCCATCAGAAGTCCAGGAGCAGGGCAGGGCCCAGGGAGACAAGCCAACCCTGAGCCCAAGCAGCAGCACGCCCCTGGCAGATTCAAGTTGGGAACAAGAACATTTTAGAAGAGGTCACAGCCTCTTTTTATACATGAAATTCCTTTGTCTAAGGGTGCTGGGTGGATGGAGAAACCAGTCGCAGCTGGTTTTGGGAGTATCTTGTTTTCCCCAGCCACCCCTTCCATTCATCAGGCAGGCTACGGTCATCAGACGCACCCCAGGGGGGTGGAGCCAGCATTGTGGGGGAAAGCCAATCCCCATACAGGATACAGGCACAGCACCTCGCTCACATCAGCATGTTAATCTCTCCATTCACCGCCGGGGCAGACCCACACAGACTCCTGAGCCAGGCTCCCCAGCCGGCTTCAGCCAATCACGCGCCAGCACACCTACTGCACACACACACCCATGTCTAGAAGTGGCACTTCCCTTTTAGACACACACATGCCGCATACATCATCTTGCAGCATTCAATCACACGAGTCCACACATACCAGACTCGAGCCTGTACCCCCCACGCATCAGGAACTATCAGGGACACACACATTCCCCATGCATTCCTATGGGAGGGCAGGCCTCTCCCATCTACACGCACTCAGAGTGGGAATCACCATCCCCAGGTCATATATAGCAAGCAAAAACTTCAGGGGTGGACCTGCCAGAAGGGCCCAGTCCAACAGACGGCAACATTGACGACGGTTACTAGGTCGTCGACGACGGAGAGCGATCTATGCCTGGTGTCGACGACAACATCGTCGACAGTAGAGTCGACGGCGGTCTCATCAACGGGCTCGTCGACGAGGGATACTCCAAAAAAACAGCTACTTGTCCGTAAGAAGATTACGCCAGAGGTCACTTCCCCCAAGCAAAATTACTCCTCTGGTTCCATCACATCTGCTGGAGGAGTCAGAGGAGTCCGAAGAGGAGGAGGATGACGGACCCTTTAGTTATGCCAGTAGTCCATCACAACTACATGTGAAATGCCAGGAGGATGATTACGAAGAGGGTTATGGAGAGTATTAGAACCCCTCGCAGCAACACTATCGACAAGGATACCAGGAGGAAATGGTTGCTGTGCCATCCTCCATGATGATGGATCTGCAGTTTATGCTGGCAGACTATAAAAAGAGATTTCTGCCGACAATAGCCTCTCAGGAAATTCCCATTTCACAACCACGTTCCATCCCAGCTACTCCAGTCAGAAGCAGAGAGTCACTACAGGAAATTACGCCTCCAACAGCTCAAGTTCAACATCACCAGGATCGGGTTACCACGGATGATGATGACCAGGAAGAGGGAGAAATAATGGATCCCAACAAGGAGTGGGATGACTACTTAATCCCATCTCCAGCATCGCCCACACCACTACCTGCGGATTCCCCACCGGTGGATATCGGTGGATTCCATGATTTAATGGAAAGAGCCACAAAGAGATTTCAGCTTCCAATGGCTACGACTCAGACGGAATGCTTCCTCTGTGATTTTAAAGAGCCATACCATAAATTGGTTTGATACATATCAATTGTTAACCATGTGTGTGAAGAAGGCTTGAAGGTGATGAAAACGCCAACGACAGTTACACCTGTCCGCGCTAGTCTGGAAAAGAAATATAAGGCCCCTTCGGACGCACCAGCGTGTTTACTGGGCCATCCTAAACCGGACTCTGTAATTTTCCAGGCAGCGCAACAAAAATCTAAGAATCCATCAGCGCCATATCCACACCTCCAGACAGGGAGGGAAGACGTTTGGACAATGCGGAAAAAAGGTTTTCCTCTGTCTGTTCTCCTCATTAGAGCGGCAAATGCCCTTGCCATTCTGGGCAGATACAACGGGCAAATATGGTGTGATATGGCTCAATACATAGACCTCATTCCTGAAGACAGCAGACAGGTAGCGAAAAAAATTCTGCAGGAAGGAGAGAGGTCTTCGGCTGAAGTTATCGATTGTGCGATGGACACCGCGACCATAGCATTTCGCTCCCTGGGGGTGCGGCGGTCCTACGACGCCAAGGTTGGTTAAGGCCTACTGCCTTTAGACCGGAGGTCCAAAATAAGTTACTAGACCTCCCACTTGATGGGGAAGATTTGTTTGGAAGGCAAGTAGATGAGGCCCTTCAGGGTATCAAGAAGGATTCAGATACGGCGAAGACCCTGGGTACATTACAATATCGTACGGTACCCTTTCAAGGTGCATGAGGAAGAGGACAACCATCTTATAGAGGCGGTTACCAACAGGGAAGATATCCCTCTTATTCATCGTCATCACAACAATACCGACAACAGTACGTGCAGAGACCGGGAGCTATTCTAAGTCCGCTCCTAGAGGTCGAGGGGGTTGTCAAGGAAAAGATAATAACAGAAGACAATGACAACCTTGGGTATCCGGCTTCCTGTATTCCTTCCCCTCCACAAGTTCCCCTGGGTGGAAGAGTCACTTCCCATCTACATCATTGGCCAACAATAACTACGAACAAATGGGTCCTCAACATCATACAATTCGGACATACTCTAGAATTTCCTCAATTTCCCCCTTGCACTCCAACTACAGGTCGAGAGATCAAACACTTATCTGAAATGCGCTGGGAGATTTGGACAAAAGGGAGCAATAAAACCGGTGCCGATCTCCCAGAAAGGGAGGGGATTTTATTCCTGTTTCTTCTTAGTCCGGAAGAATGCTCTCCAATGGCGTCCGATACTAGACCTAAGATTTCTGAATACTTACCTCAAAAAACAGTCATTCAGGATGGTGACCCTCCAAGACATTCTACTGCTCTTAAACCCAGGGAATTATATGACCACCCTAGACTTGCAAGATGCATATTTTCATATCCTCATTCATCCTTCCCACAGGAAGTATCTTCGGTTTACAGTAGCCGGAGACCATTATAATTTCAAAGTGCTGCCATTTATCCTCAAGTCTGCCCGAGAATTTTTACGAAATATCTAGCGCCGGTGGCAGCCTTTCTCAGAAGACGAAAACACCAAATATTTCCATACCTGGACGATTGGTTAATAAAAGCACCATCTGAAGCTTCTGCACAGACTTAAACTATGGCATGCATACAGTTGTTTGCAGAACTGGGGCTGACTTTGAATATAGAAAAATCATCCCTTCAACCTTCCAGAAAGATCACATTCCTTGAGGCAATTCTGGACACCTTAAAAAACAAAGCATTTCTCTCCACAGAGAGGCAACTGGGACTCGTAACTCTAGCCAAGGAATTCAAGAGAAAAAAGTGTCTTTTAGTACGCAAATACAAATCGCTCCTAGGGACGATGTCCTCGTGCATATGTCTCATTTCTCTTTGCCAACTAAAAATGTGTCCATTGCAGGTGGAGCTGGATCTACAATGGTACCATGCAAAGGGATCCTTCGATGACAAAGTGAAAGTCATGCCAGCTATGCTGCAGGCAGTAACATGGTAGACCCAAAGCAGAAACATCTCGGGGCCTTCTTCCTTCCTTACTGAACCAACTCCATTGGTAATTACCACGGACGCATCTCTGGAAGGATGGGGGGCAGTCCTCCTGGATTTACAGGTCAGCGGTCGATGGAAACGGTAGGAACAACAACTTCACATCAACTTGTTGGTGCTAAGAACAGTAGGCTTGGCGCTACTGGCTTTCCTACCAAGAGTTCAAGGAAGGTCTGTTTTAGTGCGAACAGACAACACAACCGCGATGCACTATCTCAACAAGCAGGGAGGCACGTGATCACTGTCCCTATCGCTGGAAGCCCAAATGATATGGGAATGGGCTATAGAACACGGGGTAACTCTAAAGGTGGTGCACCTTCCGGGAGATCAGAACATCAAAGCGGACACTCTCAGCAAACAGAAATCGACTTGCCATGAGTGGGAACTCAACCAAGACATATTACTAAGAGTCTTTGGCGAATGGAAAGTACCAACAGTGGATCTGTTTGCAACAGCCCAGAACAAGAAATGCCTGTTCTTCGCAAGCTGGCATCACCAACGGGGATCGTGGGGGAATGCGTTTTCGATGGCATGGTCAGGCGTCTTTGCCTACGCCTTTCCACTGATTCCCCTCCTGCCGCGGGTGCTCACAAAGATGAAGAAAGAACCGAGCAAGATAATACTGATAGCCCTTGGTGGCCCAGGCAACACTGGTTCACAGAGTTGCTCCTACGGTCGGAGAAACGTCCAATACGTCTACAGCCAATACCAGCACTCGTGACTATGTCTCAGGGACAGGTGCTTCATCCAGACCCGAAATCACTGCGATTAGCGGCCTGGCTCCTGAATACCGCAAATTCACCAATTAAAGATTTCGGCAGAATGTAGGGCTATACTATCAAAGGCAAGGGCTGAGAGTACAAATAGAATGTATAGGATGAAGTGGAAGAGATTCTGTTTATGGTGCCAGGAAAACAATCTCCAACCTCTGAATTCAGCAGCACATCAGATCATCCCATATATTCTGATGCTAACAAAATCTGTCTTGGCTCATGCTTCTATTAAAGTGCATCTGGAGGCGATTTCTAGATACAGGAGAACTTCATCAGACCCATCTCTATGGTCGGAAAGAATTATAAAACAATTCATGAAGGGATTATTTAGGGTCTTTCCCCAGATAAGGCCTCCACCACCGCTATGGCAGTTGAACATAGTTCTATCCCAGTTGATGAAACAGCCCTTCAAGCCAATTCACAGGGTGCATCTTAAATTCTTTTCCTGGAAAGTGGCCCTTCTAATAGTTCTCACTTCAGCCAGGTGAGTGGGGGAGATACACACACTCACAATTCAGGAACCTTTTATACAGTTATACAGTTGAGAGAGGACAGGATTGTCCTCAGGACTAATCCCAAATTACTCCCGAAAGTACCAACTGATTTTCATCTGAATAAGCCGTTGATCCTTTAAAGGATTTTTCCCTCAACCATCGTCTGCTGAAGAAAAGACTCTCCATACTTTGGATGTTCAAGGTTGTCTGAAGTTTTATTTACAAAGAACAAAACCTTTCTGATAGATACATCTGCCGTGTGGATTCCTCACCTTGTGAATATCCCCTTGCGTCAGCAACGTTCGGAAATTTTCTTCGTAGCACGCCGACGTGGACGACGTCACAGGAGTACGACCTCGCGCGTGACTCCGCCTGACGTCACCGACCCCTTATCAGGCCCACGCCGGCGTGATGACGTCAGTTCCCTTTTTTCCGCGTCTTCGACGCTAACGGTTTTCGGGATCTGCTGCGATACTTAGTATCTGGCTATTATTTAAACGTTACTGTTTCTCCTTTGCGACTTATTTCTTCATCGAGGATGTCGTCGAGGAAGACAGGATTTAAACAATGTGGTTCTTGTGCCCGCATGATGTCAATCACCGACCCACATGGCGATTGTTTGTGGTGTCTGGGTTCAGACCACGACGTTAAGAACTGTCGATCTTGTTTTAAGATGAACCCTAAGGCGCTTCGAGAGCGTGAAGCAAAACTACTTCTCGCGAAGGTAAAGGGAAGAGATGCTGGGAGATCTTCGAGGTCGACGTTGAGACGCTCGAAGTCGAAGCAACGGTCTCGATCGAAGTCGAGATCAGCGTCGAGGTCCAGAGCGGGTGGAGATCCAGAGCGAGGTCGAGGTCCAGAGAGAGATCAAGATCTGGATCCAAGTCGGCTTCGGGTCACGCTTCGAGCTCCTCGAAGAGGAAGCACAAGAGGAGGAAGCACAGCTCAAAGCATCATTCGGGGAAGGAATCTTCAGATTCGAAGAAGAAGTCTCGCAAACACCATAAGGACTTCGTTTCTCCTTCTCCTGCTCAGTCCATCGGGGGTTCCCCGACTCCGGAACCGGATCCGGTATCTTTGCATTCTTCGGAACATGAGGAGGAAGAAGAGGTAGTTCCTCAAACTCCGGCTCCGATGGAGACTCCTGTGGACCAAGAAGGTCAGAATGAACCTGTGTCGGAACGACCTCCTTTAGAGCATCCGGTAGGTTCGTACCCTCCCTTTCCTGGTCCTGGTCAGGACCCCTCGCATTTTCTCAATGCGATGTTTGGAGTATATTCCAGGGCGATGTACCCCGCTGGAGCACCTGTTGGTCCCATGGGTCCATTGTCATACAATTTGGGCTTTCCTCAGTCGTATGCCCCAGCTCCATTTATGCCTTTTATGCCGGCGCCTCTTACACCTTGGCTCGGTACGGCACCGCCGAGGTCTTCGACTCCGCATGCGGCTTCGCCGACTCCGGATCGACCTCGTAGTTTGGATCGAGGTTCCACACCTGTCCGTGAGTCTCGTCCTCCGGCTGCCCCGGCTCCTTGCTCGACGTCGAATCCGGCTCCGTCGGAGTCGTTACCGAATCCGTCGACTTCGATTCGAATAGAGTGGTCGAGACGAAGGGCTCAGCGTCTTCTGGAAGAAAAGGGAGATGAAGATTCAGATGTGGAAGAGGGTGAGCTTCTTGATCATGATGATGACTTTGAAGACCTACGTGATGCTAGTGGTCTGGAGCTCTCTCCTGAGTGGGGTTTACCTTCAGCTTCTGATGCTCCTTCTAGGGACGTGGCACCCTATCACGTTGTTATTAGGAAGGCTGCAGATCTTCTCAACTTGAAACTGCCCACGGTTGAGTACAAGCCCAACATCCTTACAGAAGTTTTGCATTCTCCCTCTTCTATTGTTGAACCTACATTGCCGTTCACTGATGCCTTATCAGATCCAATAAAAGAGATCTGGAAAAGACCGTTGTCTGCTCCTGCGGTTTCAAGATCTATTGCAAGGCGCTACAGGGTGGCTCCTGGTGACCCTGAGTTTCTCTCTTCGCACCCCTCTCCTGAAAGTCTTGTAGTGCAGGCGGCATGTTCTAACAGGGCTGCAGGCTCTTTCCCTCAAGTACCAGCAGACAAAGACTCAAAAAAGTTGGATCAGTCTGCAAAGAAGACTTTCTCTTCAGGGAGCATGGCTCTTAAATCCGCTAATGCTACTTGCCTTTTAGGAAGGTATGTCCATGCATTGATGGATTCTGTGAAGCAGTTATCACCTAAGCTTCCTGAGGAAGATAGAAAGAACTTTAATGAGGTGGTCTCAGACACTCAGTCTGCTGCGCGTATGGTTATTCAGAGTGGCATGGACACAGTTGATTCTGTTGCCAGAATTATGGGCTCTTCTATTGCGACCAGGAGAGCCGCGTGGTTAAAATCCTCTGATTTCTCTGCAGATGTGCAATCTACGTTGCTGGACTTACCTTTTGAAGGGACTGGCCTTTTTGGTAAAAAGGCGGATGTCGCCTTGGAAAGGTTTAAAGATAGCCGTGCTACTGCAAGATCTTTGGGTCTCCAGATGAGAGGGTCGACAACTAGAAAGTTTAGAGGCTTTGGTAGATCCTCTTTTCGTCCCTTCAGACAAGGCCAACAACAACAGCAGCAACAGCAGAACCCTCTGTATAAGTCCTATAGAGGTAGACAGAAGGGTCGTGGACGTGGGCGTCAAGTCTCCTCTTCCTCCACTTCCTCCAATAATACCCAACCCCCACCCGCATCAGCAAAGCAGCCCTAGATCCACCATTCTGGATCATGTGGGACCAGTAGGGGGTCGGCTTACTCATTTTCTACGAGATTGGGAATCGGTTACATCAGATCTTTGGGTTCTCAATCTCGTGGAAAATGGGTATGCACTTCCTTTTCAGGAGTTCCCTCCCAATTACCCTCCTTGCCAAGGTTATTGTTCAGAGGACCACCTGCTGCTCCTGCAGGAAGAAGTCCTGGCTCTGTTCCGAAAGGGTGCAATAGAGGTGGTTCCAGAGCAGGAGAGGGGTCAAGGGTGCTACTCCCGGTATTTCTTGATACCCAAGAAGGATGGCAGGCTTCGGCCAATCCTGGATCTCAGGATTTTGAACCTCTATCTCAAACAGGAGAAGTTCAAAATGCTCACCCTTGCTCAGGTTCTTCAAGCTCTGATGGAAGAAGACTGGATGGTGTCGATCGACTTGCAGGATGCGTATTTTCACATCCCCATTCTGAAGTCGCACAGGAAGTATCTCCGTTTTACGGTGGGATCGCAGCACTACCAGTTTGCGGTCCTTCCGTTTGGACTTACTACTGCGCCTCGAGTTTTCACCAAGGTGATGGCAGTGGTGGCTGCGCATCTCAGGAGAACGGGGATACCTGTGTTCCCCTATCTGGACGACTGGCTGATCAAAGCGGAGTCGCCGGAGAAGGTGCTCCATCATCTGCAGGAGACAACTCAGTTGTTGCACAGGTTGGGTTTTTCGATAAACGTACCCAAGTCTCACCTGGTGCCCTCCCAGCGCAACCTGTTCATAGGTGCGGTACTGGACACTACTGTATGTCGTGCATTCCCTCCACCTCAAAGGATTCACGACATACAGGAGATGATTCCTTTATTCTACAATGGAGCGGTTGTTCCAGTCCTGAAGGTCCTTCGTCTGCTCGGTCTGATGGCTTCTTGCATTCTGTTGGTCAGTCATGCACGCTGGCACATGAGGGCACTCCAGTGGTGCCTCCGCAGGCAGTGGTATCAACACAACGGAGATCTCAGGGAGTCAGTGAGGATCTCCAGAGAAGCTGCAGCGGATCTGTCTTGGTGGGGCGCGGAAGGCAATCTGTCTCAAGGAAAGCCTTTTCAACTGCCTCCATCCGTGGCCACAGTGATAACGGATGCATCCACTCTCGGGTGGGGTGCTCATCTGGGGGACCTGGAGGTCAAGGGCCTTTGGTCTCCAGAAGAAAGGTTGCTTCACATCAACCTTCTGGAATTGCGGGCGATACGTTTGGCGCTCAAGGCCTTCCTCCCTTCCCTTCGCGGCCTGTCGGTTCAAGTCCTGACGGACAACACGACCGCGATGTGGTACATCAACAAGCAGGGAGGAGTGGGGTCACAGTGTCTCTGCAGAGAGGCTCTGCGTCTCTGGTCCTGGGTTCAGGACCATCAGATTTGTCTGATGGCAAATCATCTGGCCGGGGTTCTGAACATTCGTGCGGACAGTCTCAGTCGGCAGTTCTCTGCCGACCACGAGTGGAGGCTTCACCCGGAGGTGGTTCTCGACATCTTTCGGATGTGGGGGACTCTTCGGGTGGACCTGTTTGCCGCTCGCGAGAATGCTCACTGCCCGTCATTCTGCAGTCTCCAGTATCCGTTGCAAGGAGCCTTGGGGGATGCGTTTCAGTTGAGTTGGGGAAATCAACTCCTTTACGCGTTTCCTCCCATACCCTTGATTCCTCGGGTTCTTAGGAAGATTCGCCAAGACCGGGCCCAAGTCATATTGATCGCCCCGGATTGGCCAAGAAGGGTGTGGTACACAGACCTTCTCCACCTCTCCTCTCACCCGCCGCTCCGTCTCCCTCACAGGGCAGACCTCCTCTCTCAGATGGAGGGGCAGGTTCTACACCCCCACCTCCAGACATTGCACCTTCATGCCTGGAGATTGAACGGGGCAACTTGAGTTCTTTTTCTCTCCCTCACGATGTGGTGGATGTCATTCTTTCTGCCAGGCGTGACTCCACTAAGTCCATTTATTCCTATAGGTGGTCTAAATTTGTTTCTTGGTGCAGGGAGAAGGATGTTGACCCTTTGAAGGCTCATTTATCTGACATTTTACAATCTGCTCTTTCTCTGGCGCAGCAAGGTTTTGCTGTGGCCACGGTCAAGGGGTATCTTTCGGCCTTATCGGCATTTCTCTGTTTGCCGGATCAGCCCTCTCTTTTTAAATCTCCGGTGGTTTTAAGGTTCTTGAGGGGTCTAACGAATATGTTCCCTCCTACTCCTTTTCTTGTTCCTCATTGGGATTTGAATCTTGTGCTGACCTTTTTAATGGGTTCTACCTTCGAACCCTTGCACAAGTGTCCATTGAGGCTTCTTTCTTTTAAAACGATCTTCCTCGTTGCAATCACCTCGGCAAGGAGGGTAAGTGAGCTTCAGGCTCTTAGTTCCAAGCCCCCGTTCCTGACAATTCATGCTGAAAGGATGGTTCTCAGGACCAGGGCTGCTTTTCTGCCTAAGGTGGTTACTCCCTTCCATCTTGGACAGTCCATTACCCTTCCTATCTTCTATCCTCCCCCTCACCCTTCTAAGGAGGAAGAGAGACTGCATCGTCTGGACCCTAAGAGGGCGGTGTCTTTCTATCTGGACAGGACTAAAGACTTCCGAGTGGACGACCAGCTGTTTGTTGGTTTTGCTGGCTGTCGGAAGGGCAGAGCGGTGCACAAGCGCACACTTTCCAGGTGGATAATCCTGTGCATCAAGATCTGCTACTCCCTTGCGGGTAAGGACCCTCCTGAGGGTATTAGAGCACATTCAACTAGAGCAAAGTCTGCAACATCTGCTTTGTCTAGAGGTGTACCTGTTGAGGACATTTGCAGAGCTGCGACTTGGGCCTCCCTCCACACTTTCGCGAAGCACTACTGCTTGGATACCGAGGTGTGGAGGGACGGCCACTTCGCGCGCTCTGTTCTCCAAGATTTCCTGGTGTAGCGGATGTAGGAGAGTAGGGTCTGCAATCCTATGATCACCCAGATTTTTTCTTTTTGCTTCACTGGTTTACGACTTTCCCTGGCTGTGGGCCTGCTAATCAGACCCACAGCCTAGCTGTTCTGTCTACTCCAAATTGTACCCAGGTACTGAATTGGCACTGGGCCCTCTCTTGTGTCCCTGTAACCAGGGCAGAGGTGTACCCAGAAGTCTCCCAGGGGCTGCAGCATGTATTATGCCACCCCTGGATTGACTAACTAAACCAGACACAACTGGCTGCTTGACAGCTGGGGCAAGGTGGTGTAATCACCCTTTGCTTTAGATATAGTATTCCGATATCTAACCCTAAAATGGACACATATATTCCTATCAGTCACTCCTATGGCAGGCCTTAACAATCCTGAAGGCAGAGTGCTTGGAATAATGTGAAATGGTGCTCTAGCATGAGCTGAGCCCGTTTGCAGCTTGCGGAACCAAGTCCTAATAGCTGTTCCATGATAACGCATACCATATACTCTTAAGTGCATTATAATCCTCGCGGTTATATGCCAACTCTGGTATCAAAACATGTCGAGTAAGGTGTCATACGAATTGGAATACTAACCCCTCGCCAATTCTGGCGACGGGGTTAGCATTCCACCCTTCTAGAGGGACACGACATGTTGGTAACCTGTAACCCCGGTTAAAGTCAGACATAGCCTCAGCTCCACAAGATGGATGCTGCCACCGAGACACAAGTCTGCCCTCCTGCTGCTGGGAGTCCTCCCAGCGTGGGAGGCAAGGACAAAGGGTTTCCTGCCAGGGGCGGTGCCAGCACCGTCCCAGACAGGATTTTGTGTATCCTAGGTAGGCAGGGCTTTAGAGGAAGGTGACTGCAAGTGGCACCCCGGTGCTCACTGTGCATATGCCGGCTTGAACCAGTTCCAGGGGCACACCAGCCCCTGAGCTGGGGAAAGCCCGGCATGGGAGAGGGGTGTAACCACCCCCCTTCCTAGTCCCACCCATAGGGCAGGACTTAGTCGCGTGCCAGACCCCTTTTGCAGGATAAAGGTAGGAGCAGGCCCCCTTCCAAATCAGATCATCTTTGAATCCTGAACCGACTTTCCACGAAAGGAACTCAAGACTCTTCTCAAGATTTCTCCCTTGTGACTAAGGAGTAGTCACCCTGCAGCAGCAGGCACCATCCAAGCATCGCGGCCTGCTGTAAGTCTCTCCTCCGGATCAAGACTGCCCAGCTCGACGAGAACCGGCTTCCCTGGCACCTCTGACCTCTACCTGCATCTTCAGCCCAGCTGAGACCCGTGGGTGTGACGAGACCTCGAGGGACCGGCCATCTTCAAGACTGCACAACGCTTGCCCAGCACGACTCCCGAGTGACCCTCGACCGAGTGCTTTGGGGTAAGAGAAGCCCCAACCCTGAGCAGCTCCAGCACCGAAGTTCAGCCCCCTTGTATCCACGAGATCTGCGTGGGGCCCTTCTGCTCTTTGCTGCTCACCGCGTTGTCCAGGACACTTGCCCGTTGGCTAGTGGCCCCCTGACGACGAACTTCGACAAACACCGCTGGTCTGGTTGCTCCAGACTGGCCCTTGCTCCCCTCCAACAGAGGAGCACCCCGGACCCTCCTGGTCCACTCCAGACGCCATTTTAAGTCCACCGCGTGGGCTTGCATTTGCCAAGACTTGTTGCCCCAATCCTGGGTCCAGCGACGTCGACAGCAGATATCTTCGTGGGACAGCTCGCACCTCCATCCTGGTCGCCGACAACGCCTCCTGGTCCGAGAGACTGCAGAGCCCAGCAGCGCCCACTCACCTGGTTGAGGTGACTTCGTCCGGTGCCACTCTGGTGCCCACCTAAATCACTGGCTAGTGATTCAGAACTTGGTCCCCTCTGCTTACAGGTCTTCCTCTTCCCCGATCCAGGCTTTGATCCCCACGAACTTCTTCACTGGTCGCCTGCCAGCATCTTCTTCCTTCAGGCTCCTGGTTCATCAACGAAGAAACCCGACGACATTTGAACCCTATGCAGCCGCAGCCCCTGGGCTAGGTAAACCGAGTACTCCGGTGCTCCAGCGTAGACCAACTCTCTAAGTGTCTAGATCCACTTTCGTTTTTGACCTACCTAGTCGGGTTCGCCCGAAAACACTAACTTTGCTTTTACTAGCCTCCATAGACTTTTTCCCGCCTTACGTGTGATAGTTCCCACTCTGCACACGACGTCCCTAGGCCTCCTGCTGGTAATCTAAAGGTTCAGTAGTCCAGTCCTAGCGATCCTAAAGCCTATGAGAATAGTTACTTACCTGCTAGTAATTCGCATTCCACTTTTGTAGTATATGGTTTTTCGTGCCCCTCGGGCATTTGTGTAAATTGTGCGACTTTAAGTATTTCTTTAAGAGTTTTGTTGTGTGCTTAGCTCCCTGTCTCATAAAGAGCCAGGGTAGTCTTGTTTTAAATAAATATACTTTATTTTTCATAACAACTTGTGTGGTGTCCTTTCACTTGGTGTTAAAGGGGTAAATGTGATGGTAAAACAGCTGGCTTAACACGCCCTCTAGAGTTTAGCCTAAAGACTGCACGTGTCCATGCTACTAGGATAGCTGGTCTATCAGGTTGACTTACAACCAAACATCAATAAGGGTCGTTTGGACTGATACAAAGTGGTCACTAGAATAGTGAACATTAAATATCAGGCCAACTTCTCACAGCGGAGTGGACACCCTCCTCCAGGAGTGGGGACTGCTGTGGGACTCTATTCACAAGGTGAGGAATCCACACGGCAGATGTATCTATCAGAAGAACAAGTTCCTTACCTTCGGTAACGCTTTTTCTGGTAGATACAATATCTGCCTGTGGATTCCTCACATGCCCACCCGCCTCCCCGTTGTCCACTCTGCTATACCTGGTCTTTCTGTATATATGGTTTATGCTATTGTATTGATTTTGATTTATGTGTACTGGGTACATTGTATATTTGCATATTTGCTATCGTTGGTCCGTCCGTGTGCCTCGAAGGCATGGAAAAAAGGGCGGAACTGACGTCATCACGCCGGCGTGGGCCTGATAAGGGGTCGGTTACGTCAGGCGGAGTCACGCGCGAGGTCGTACTCCTGTGACGTCGTCCACGTCGGCGTGCTACGAAGAAAATTTCCGAACGTTGCTGACGCAAGGGGATATTCACAAGGTGAGGAATCCACAGGCAGATATTGTATCTACCAGAAAAAGCGTTACCGAAGGTAAGTAACTTGTTCTTCAGGAAATCTACCCAATTATTCGTGGCTTTTAGTGCCCCCAGGAAGGGGTTCCCGTTGACGAAACGAGGAATTGCCCAGTGGCTTTCAAGTGCCATACAGTTCTGTCATCAGGTGGCTAGGAAGCCGTTAAATGCACGTGTTCGGGCACATTCCACGAGGGCAGTGGTTACCTCCACTGCTTTATTTTTGGGCGTACCTACCCAGGACATCTGCAGGGCTGCTACCTGGAAGACATTACTGCCTTGATGCACCTGCAGAGAAGGATGTGGCAGTGGGGCAAGCAGTACTGAGAATCCTTTTCCAGTAACGGTGAGCCTTCTTTACCATCCCTCCTTCCTTAGTGGGTGATATAAGCAAATTTTTTATTGTCAGATGCTGTATTATATGTGACTTTTTAATGCTTGTCTATATATGTATATATTGAGGTCTGGCTACTTCTGTTAGACGAGTTATGTTACCTAGTTCATGGTTTTAGGTGACATAACAAAATGTGCTAGGATTTACTGCTCGCTATTCTGATTCAAAGCGGTACAAAAGGGGGTGGTGATGAACGGAGCATCTAAACCAATCAAACACTCACATCCAGTCAACATATCTGGGTTTAATCCATCACAGGGTCAGACTGATTTGCGTATGGTCATGTCTGAACTGGGGTGGCAGAGTGGGCTAAAGAACGGTGATGGATTAAACCCAGATCTGTTGACTGGGTGTCAGTGTTTGATTGGTTCGGATGCTCCGTCCATCACCACCCCCTTTTGTACCACTTTGTTCGCCATAAGTTGGCAGGGTATGCTCCGACGTGAGTCCCTTGCTCACTTTGCCACTGGATGCAAGCAAGCCTGGCTGAAGATGGCTGAAATGCCAGAATTCAGTCCTAGGAAGCTTGTTTCCAGTCCAGGGAAGGCATGGCTTGGCAGTTCGGGCTGGACTGTTCCCATGAGGCACAGGGTCAGACTGATTTGCATATGGCCATGTCTGAACTGGGGTGGCAGAGTGGGCTAAAGAACAGTGATGGATTAAACCCAGATCTGTTCATTGGGTGTGAGTGTTTGATTGGTTCAGATGCTCCGTCCATCACCACCCCCTTTTGTACCGCTATTCTGATTCAGGCATTTGAATCTATGAAAGCTCCAATAGTGGAGTAAGAAAACAAGTTACTTATCTGTAACTGTAGTTCTCCAGTATTGGAAGCTTTCATAGATTCACATGCAACTCACCCTCCTCCCCAGAGAGGCTCACCTTGGATTTAGCATGAAAGGTGTCTATGGCACAAGTGCGAAAAATCTGAGGGGCAAAATGTTCTCTTAGGAGTGTTCTAGAGGGTGAGGCGATCTGATTGGTCTAGAGACAAGTTTGGTCTCTTTCGCATAATGAAGGTTATGGGTTGCAAAAGGGAAATGGGCCTAGGCCTCTTTTCGGTTTGCTAAGCATTGCTTTTTTATATACTGGAGACTCCCGTCTCGATGATGGGGAATGATTCAGGCATGTGAATCTATGAAAGCTTCCAATACTGGAGAACTACAGTTACAGATAAGTAACTTGTTTTCTTCTTCCCTGAATTTAACCATGGTAAGAACTTCTGCACCTCCACAATTGGCTAATGGTGTACTCTTGTAAGTCCCTAGTATATGGTACTTAGGTACCCTGGGCATAAGTACACCAGTGGTCTCCCATGGGCTGCGGCATGTATTGTGGCACCCATGGGACAACACTCAAACTGTGACTACAAGCCTAGCATCGCAGCCTCGTGAGAAAGCAGGTTCACCTGTTAAACGCGTCGAGAAAAGCCTTTGTAATAAAAACACGCTTTGCAACTTGGAAGTGGCCCGGATTTCTTTTCTTACTAAGGAGAGTTTTTTGGTTGTGTGTGTATATATATATATATATATATATATATATATGTGTATATATTACCTACTGGCGGTCGCCAGTAGGTATATATAGTTAGGATTTTTTCTCTATGGGATTTTTGAAAATTCTATGTCTAATAACTTTGGCGTTTGTGGACGGAATTGGCTGAAATTTTCAGGGAAATGGCACATTTTGGTTCTGAGCAGCCCTTGAAAATTTGGGGGGGGTTCGTCAAGGGGGGGCCGAGAAAAAAGGGGCTTGTCCCAAAACGTGTTTTTAACATTGAGTTTTCCATAGGGCGGTTGGCCTCACTTTTAGCCCGAACGGCTGAATGGATTTGCACGAAACTTGGCAAAATTGTAGGGACTGGTAGCCCGATGTGCCTTTGCTAGGTCTCAATATATGTGCTCCAGTGGATTTTGAGAAATTAACGTTCAAAAAAAGATATATATCTGTAACAGCGGACCGGGCAGCGCTCCGGTTCGCGGACTTTTCGCGGTACGGAGCTTTGTGAAGCGAAGCTGATTGGTTCTCCGGCGTCTGTGAACATTCCAAACAGTCCGTAGCGGCCGCCATCTTGTCTCTCTGTAGGATCGAGAGACAAGAGGAGGCCAAAGCGAAGGGGCAAATGACCATAAGGGGGCATAGTAGATCCTCGCTGACTCCCTAGGTTTGATGTGGAGGTTTTAAAAGGGGCCCGCGGGGCAAAAAAAAAAAAAAATAATAATAATCGAACGGCTGAATGGATTTGCACGAAACTTGGTAAAATATTAGGGACTGGTAGCCCGATGTGCCTTTGCTAGGTCTCAATATATGTGCTCCAGTGGATTTTGAGAAATTAACGTTCAAAAAAAGATATATATCTGTAACAGCGCTCCGCTTCGCGTAACGGAGGTTTGCGAAGCTGATTGGTTCTCCGGCGTCTGTAAACATTGCAAACAGTCCGTAGCGGCCGCCATCTTGTCTCTCGGTAGGATCGAGAGACAAGAGGAGGCCAAAGCGAAGGGGCAAATGACCATAAGGGGGCATAGTAGATCCTCCTTGACCTCTTAGGTTTGATGTGGAGGTTTTAAAAGGGCCCCGCGGGGCAAAAAAAAAATAATAATAATAATCGAACGGCTGAATGGATTTGCACGAAACTTGGCAAAATTGTAGGGACTGGTAGCTCGATGTGCCTTTGCTAGGTCTCAATATATGTGCTTCAGTGGATTTTGAGAAATTAACGTTCAAAAACAAGATATATATCTGTAACAGCGCTCTGCTTCGCGGAGATAAAATTATATCTGTATTACCTAGCTGTTGCTAACACCAGTTAGCGACGGCTAGTAGGAGATAGCGACCATCTTGGGCCCCACTTTGCATGTGAGTGATATTTATCACTAATGACATGCAAAGTGGGCATGCCAAGATGTTAGCGACTGGAAACAGTCGCTAACATCGCTATCTCCTATTATCAACTTTTGGAAATATTCGCGATAAGCGCGAATATCTCCAAAAGCTAGCACCTGAGCAGTTCTTAGCCATGTTATCCAATGGGAGGTGGATAACATGGCTAAGAGCATTAGCTCGGTAATGCATGAATATCGCTGAGTTTTCAGCGATATTAATGCATTGCGGTCGTTTTTTATCGTATTTGCGATAAACCTTGATAATAGCAAGGTTTATCTGCGATAATTTCTGACGATGCTTAGCGGTAAAAAAATCGTTGCTAAGCATCGTTAGGGATAAATATCGCTTAACTTTGGTAATATGCCCCAACGTCTGTTAACGTGCGATTCGAAGGAATTCAGGAAGTGTTGAAAAACATTGTCTGCGCCATCTTGTCTTTTTTCAAATGCCACACTTTTGTCGTGCACGGCAGTCATTTTAGATGCCTTGACCAGACCCACTCTGTGCACGCTGTCGATCCTTAGCATGGCTCCCACCCTCGCAAGCATCTCCCCCAGGCTGTGGTCACCCCCGCTCTCTGTCTTATGCATGGGTAATAAACCTCCCCCCATCTGCGCTGCTCTTCCCTGAGAATCACACCCTGTGCCCGCCCGACACCTCCCTTTCGCCCTATTCACTACCGCACCCTCTGACACTCCTTTTCCTCTGTGTCCGATTGTCCAGGCCGGTCCTAGGGTATCAGCTAGCCCTGCAGATGTAGTTTATGGCCCCAGCTGTAAAGAATCACCCCTCTTCAAAGGAGTTATAGTAGATCAAGGCCCACACTCGATGAGATCCGTCACAGCAGACGCGTTCCTATTATCTGAAAACCATCCTGTATTGTGATTGGGGAGGGGACCGAGCCTGAAGCGGAAGATTCCAGGGATGACTCTTTGTACATCAAAGTTTTTACAATTATGTGTCACATTAAAAATATATAGCACTCCGACAAAGTAGTAAGATTATAAAACTTGAATAACTTATAAATATATACAAGAAAACAAAAACAGTAATAACATATAAACATTTTTAGGGAAAAACAACGAAGTAGCGGTCGGCTGTGCGAATAGTACCAACGCAGCACAACGTCCAGATTTCTGGCGTGGGGCGTCGCGGGGGGTGGGTCATCAGTAGCAAACTGTTGTGCGAATAGTTCCAAGGCAGCAGAACGATGGCACCAAGGTGATGTCCAGTAAGTTGCCGCACTGGTTTTGGTATCCTACAATGCTGCTCCGAATAACGGCGTGGGGCGCCCCGGGGGAGGCGGCGTGAACGGGCCTCTCCAGGTGGAGTCTCATCTGTTGTAGTGGGGCGCCCCTTTACCGTTTCAGTTGCCATTCCGTCCGTTTTTGGTCCACTGTGTCAAAAGCCGCAATTCAGCTGAGTTGCGCCCACTCTTGCGGTGCAGCGATAGGCGGCTGTCACAGGACTCTCAAAATGGCGGCAGGCTGTTTCCTTTTTGGGCCTGGTCCACTGAAATGGCCCTGGGACACCTTGGAAATCGGACGCTTGTCTGCTAGGTCTTGGACCCCATTCTCGAAAGCGTCCCCTCCGCCTTGAGGATTCATCAAAAGTTTTGGGGGCCCCCGACTCCTGTAGGCTTCTGGTGGGGAGCGGCTGCCATGATTGCTCGCGGAATGACCACGACGGAGCTACGAGATGGTGGTGCTCTCATGCTGACGCCAGCTTCAGTCTGAAACATCCAGAAACAAGGTGGGGCTTTCATCGTTTGGGGAAAAAAAAAAGTTTTCATCCAATGAAAAGTGTTGTTTTTAGGTCATATGATCAAGCCTTCCATCATTAGGAAACCAAAAGTAAAATGAACCAATGAAAAGTTTTATAAACAAGTCACATGACCTGTTATGCGGCATAGGGTATAAAATGCGGAGAAAATACGTTGGCACGTGAGGCGGCGTCAGTAGCGGACCGATGGGCGAATAGGCCGAAGGCAACACAACGCGCCAAGATCCGGATGGCACCGAGGTGGTGTCCAGCAAGTTGCAGCACTGGTGTGGCCATCCTACAATGCTGAAAGTCGGCGTGGGGCGCCCCGTTGGCCTGTGAGTTTGCGTCAGTAGCGGACCGATGTGCGAATAGGCCGAAGGCAGCACAACGCGCCAAGATCCGGATGGCACCGAGGTGGTGTCTAGTAAGTTGCCGCACTGGTGTGGCCATCCTACAATGTTGAAAGTCGGTGTGGGGCGCCCCGTTGGCCTGTGAGATGACGTCAGTAGCGGACTGATGTGCGAATGGGGCCAAAGGCAGCGCAACAATATTTTCGGAATAGAAGACACCACAAGGCGCTGAGATGCCAAGATCCGGATGGCACCGAGGTGGTGTCTAGCAAGTTTTGGCACTGGTGTGGCCATCCTACAATGGTAAAAGTCGGCGTGGGGCGCCCTGTTGGCCTGTGAGGTGGTGTCAGTAGCGGACTGATGTGCGAATGGGGCCAAAGGCAGCGCAACAATATTTTCTGACTGACACCACAAGGCGCTGAGATGCCAAGATCCGGATGGCACCGAGGTGATGTCTAGGAAGTTGCTGTACTGGTGTGGCCAACCTACAATGGTAAAAGTCGGCGTGGGGCGCCCTGTTGGCCTGTGAGATGGTGTCAGTTGCGGACCGATGTGCGAATGGGGCCAAAGGCAGCGCAACAATATTTTCTGTATGGAAGATACCACTAGGCGTTGAGATGCCAAGATCCGGATGGCACCGAGGTGATGTCTAGCAAGTTGCTGTACTGGTGTGGTCATCCTACAATGCTGAAACTCGGCGTGAGGCGCCCCATTAGCCTGTGAGATGGCGTCAGTAGCGGACCGATGTGTGAATAGGCCGGAACCAGCACAAGGCGCCAAGATCCGGATGTCACCGTGGTGGTTTCATAGTTGAGAGGCACTTCATCTGCAGTGGGGCGCCGAGATCCGGATGGCACCGAGGTGATGTCTAGCAAGTTGCTGTACTGGTGTGGTCATCCTACAATGCTGAAACTCGGCGTGGGGCGCCCCATTAGTCTGTGAGATGGCGTCAGTAGCGGACCGATGTGCGAATAGGCCGAAGGCAGCACAACGCGCCAAGATCC
Source organism: Lissotriton helveticus (assembly GCF_964261635.1). Taxonomy (NCBI): domain Eukaryota; kingdom Metazoa; phylum Chordata; class Amphibia; order Caudata; family Salamandridae; genus Lissotriton; species Lissotriton helveticus. The sequence continues at coordinate 171,403,693 of NC_136069.1, forward strand.
GGATGTCACCGTGGTGGTTTCATAGTTGAGAGGCACTTCATCTGCAGTGGGGCGCCGAGATCCGGATGGCACCGAGGTGATGTCTAGCAAGTTGCTGTACTGGTGTGGTCATCCTACAATGCTGAAACTCGGCGTGGGGCGCCCCATTAGCCTGTGAGATGGCGTCAGTAGCGGACCGATGTGCGAATAGGCTGAAGGCAGCACAACGCGCCAAGATCCGGATGTCACCGTGGTGGTTTCATAGTTGAGGCACTTCATCTGCAGTGGGGCGCCGAGATCCGGATGGCACCGAGGTGATGTCTAGCAAGTTGCTGTACTGGTGTGGTCATCCTACAATGCTGAAACTCGGCTTGGGGCGCCCCATTAGCCTGTGAGATGGCGTCAGTAGCGGACCGATGTGCGAATGGGGCCAAAGGCAGCGCAACAATTTTTTTGGAATAGAAGAGACCACAAGGCGCTGAGATTCGGTTAGCACCGAGGTGGTGTCTAGCAAGCTATGCAGCTGAGTTGCGTGCGCACTTGCGGCGAATAGGTCGAAGGCAGCATAACAATGTTTTCTGAATAGAAGACACCACAAGGCGTTGAGATTCGGTTACCACCGAGGTGATGTCTAGCAAGTTGCCGCACTGGTGTGGCCATCCTACAATACTGCTCCGAATAACGGCGTGGGGTGCCCGAAGGGGGGGGGGGAGGCGGCGTGAACGGGCCTTCCTAGGTGGAGGCTCGTCTGCTGTAGTGGGGCGCCCCTTTACCGTTTCAGTTGCCATTCAGCTGAGTTTCGGCTGCTCTTGATGCTACAGCGACAGGCGGCTGCAACAGGACTCTCAAAATGGCGGCCTGTTCTTTGGATTTGGGCCTGGTCCACTAAAATGGCCCTGGGACACCTTAGAACTCGGACGCTCGATTTTTTTTTCCTTTCCTGTACATGCAAAAAAAGGTAAATGGCCTGTACGTTACACGCTTCATCTGCTAGATGAACTCTCCAGAGGAACCGAAAAAAAATATAGTTATGGTAACTATACCATGCATCGTCATATGGAGAGGTGGCACCAATTAATTATAGTGCTGCATAAAAGAGAGATTTGGAGGAGAACCCCTGACCTGCTAGTACATTCATCAAAGAAGTGGCACTGACAGCATCAGAGGCAAGGGAAACGGTCCCAAATATTTAGAAGAACTTTGGAAAGATTAAAATGACATGTTTAGATTGTGGCAAATTAATTTCATGTGGACAGATGAGTGTTACTCTAATAAATACAGCATATGAACATCATCATAGTCGATGGTTGGTAGAGACATTTTGACTATATCCTGGACCGGCCCGTCCTCGCCCAAAATGGCGCCGGAATAAATGGGACTCGTAACTCCTTGTTGTGTACTGGTTGCAGAACCTTGAAATCACGAGATACGTATGCAGTTTTGAAGCACATGGCGGGCGGGGACGTGAATTGATTGAATATTTCGACATCCCTATTGATATTAAGTTCTGATGTGTTATTGATTACTGTACTATTGAAAGTTCGAATTAACGTCACCCATGGTACTTGCCCGCAAATGTATATCTAGATAATTTTATTGTAACTGGCCCTGTCGTATTTTAATTATAAAATGTACGTCCACCGATTCCGTAACTGTTAGACACCTTAGTTCTTGCAACCTAATGGCCCGCCCGTTACGTTCCTCTACAGTGTAAATGTCTACTCATCATATACGATTACAGTTTGCTCCGTGGCCGGCCCACGTGGTTATAGGCTCGTATTTGTATAATGAAATTTTCACAATAAAGGTTTTTAAAAGAAAACATGGTAGTAGTATATACATTGGTAAAGTTTTTAATAATAGTCACTGTTTTAGAATCATTAAAAGGCAAGTGAAATAAAGCAGACCAATTACATGAAGGGTAAAAGGTATAATACGAAGGAACGCAGTAAAGATAAATGGTCAAGGGCTGTTGTGTTTTCTATTCCTGCAACATAAAGTGATCGATAAGAATCTCATATTCAGGCGTATCGGCGACTAAGACAGCAGGTCGACCCTCTTTTGCTCAACGGCTCCGTCATGGGACGAAGAAACGCTCTTTTTCTCGAAAAAAGAATATATTTTAATTGCAGGACAGTTGTAAATTTTCCGGGAAAGTACATTAGCCTGGAACATTATAACATATATGTAAGAAAAAATAATGTTCGGAAGTAATAAAAAGCGTAATTTTTAGGTCATATGACCAAGCCTTTCATCATTAGAATAAGAAAAGTAAAATGAACCAATGAAAAGTTTTATTAACAAGTCACATGACTTGTTATGCTTACGTTACGCGCTGCGCGCCCCGGATGACTTCCGGATGCGCTAACGCGGCGCGTCATATGACGCATTACGCGACAACGCAGGTCCAGAATATAGTCAAAATGTCTCCACCAACCAGCGGTCGGAACACAACCCCTTTCAGCAGGCTAAATAGTTCTGTTAAATGACAACAGAAGGGACAGGCAACAAGAACCATTAGTCAAAGAGGGGAGGGCTAGTTCTTCTCTACCGGGTTACATTGGGGCGCTACCGGAACTGATCGAATTGGTAGTCTACAGTGTTTCTGGATGTTTCAGACTGAAGCTGGGGTTAGCATGAGAGCAGCACCATTTCGTAGCTCCGTCGTGGCCATTCCGCAACCAATCATGGCAGCCGCTCTTTATCGTTATTTTGGGCGGGGTGGGTGGCGGAGCCGAGCTGTTTTGCAGCCATCATTGTGTGGAGTTCAGTTCATCTCACTAGTTTTGTATTTGTCATGAGGGGTTGTTCCTAATGTTTCTATTTTAGCGAGGTCAAAAAGAGATCCCATTAGTGGCCTACTGATTTTGCTCGATTCCTTTTCTTTTTTTTTTTACACGATTTTTCGTTATCTGCAAAGACTAAACAGAGTATTGCGACTCTGTGTTTGTTTGTAAATAGAGAATGAACCAAAGAGAACCAATTCTAAAACAGTAAATACTTGGATAACAATCAATCAAATGGAGAGAGAAGCAGGCACGACGTATTACAACTGGGGCAAAGGCCTGCGTTAACTACCCTTCACTATGTGCAAAGAGAGAGTACTCCTAATAGAAATGAGTGGGGGGGGGGGGCACCATTCAAAGCAGATCAGTGTGCATAAACACGAAAATGTTTTCACTTACCACGTACTTGACATTCGACAGCTTATGATATTTGCTATTAAAAAACCATAGAAATTCACTGAAAAAACCATAGGTTATAGACCATATATAGTTAGGAATTAGCATTTACAAAACCTTGAAAATTCACTGAAAAAACCATAGGTTATAGACCATATATAGTTAGGAGTTAGCATTTAAAAAACCTTATTTTACTCACACAAAACCATTGAAATTCCATATATAGTTAGTTGCACTAACTATATATCGCGCACCCGCAATCCACTGCTGATGATGTCACATATTACATCATTCATGACATGGTCAGTGACATCACTGATGACATCACTGATGACATCTCAAATGACATCACTGATGACATCACTGATGACATCTCATTTGACATCAATGACCACATTACTGATGATATCATTCATGTGACAATACAATGCATCTCCTCACATTTTAATATAACGTCTGTTTCACCCAGTGTTAAATACAGAGTATAATTTTTGAAACCATTGACACACCAATACTAGTTACTACATATGTACTCACTGATTCCTACGTCTACACACACATTCACTCATTCACCCATACAATCATTCATACATACAATCACTCATCTTTACAACACTATCATATGCACTCATACACCTATACAGACACTCACACTCTGCCACTCATCCATGGAGTTACTCACACACCTAGTCAGTCCTGTAAAGAATCAATCACACTTCCATTTTCTTGTCTATACAGTTAAACATAGAGCACCTTACATTTTCAAACATATACTAACACATACTTACCTTGTTATACAATCATTGATATAAGTACACATTGATCTGCACAGAGTCACACACCTCCCAGCCAGCCACACACACACTCAGTCTCCCATACAAATACTTGGACAATCAATCAGTAACCCATATAGTTAATCATATAGCTACTGATCAACACATGCAGCAGTTTACAGAACAACAGACATAATGATGCACAAATTAAGACACTTTAGTCACTAACCCATGCACTCAGTGAGACACATTTAATCACTCGCTCATACATTCAGTCATGCACCTACTAAATCCTTTGTCCAGACACTTATACTTCCACTCATTCTTCAATATGTAAGACACATTTTAACTTTACAGAAACATACAGTCACTGGATGTTGTCATCAGTGATGTCATCAGTGATGTCATCAGTGATGTCATTTGAGATGTCATCAGTGATGTCATCAGTGATGTCATTTGAGATGTCATCAGTGATGTCATCAGTGATGTCACTGACCATGTCATGAATGATGTAATATGTGACATCATCAGCAGTGGATTGCGGGTGCGCGATATATAGTTAGTGCAACTAACTATATATGGAGTTTCAATGGTTTTGTGTGAGTAAAATAAGGTTTTTTAAATGCTAATTCCTAACTATATATGGTCTATAACCTATGGTTTTTTCAGTGAATATATATATATATATATATATATATATATATATATATATATATGTATGTATATTACCTACTGGCGGTCGCCAGTAGGTATATATAGTTAGGATTTTTTCTCTATGGGTTTTTTGAAAATTCTATGTCTAATAACTTTGGCGTTTGTGGACGGAATCGGCTGAAATTTTCAGGAAAATGGCACATTTTGTTTCTGAGCAGCCCTTGAAAATTTGGGGGGGGTTCGTCCAGTGGGGGCCGAGAAAAAAGGGGGGTCCCAAAACGTGTTTTTAACATTGAGTTTTCCATAGGGCGGTTGGCCTCACTTTTAGCCCGAACGGCTGAATGGATTTGCACGAAACTTGGCAAAATTGTAGGGACTGGTAGCCCGATGTGCCTTTTGTAGGTCTCAATATATGTGCTCCAGTGGATTTTGAGAAATTAACGTTTAAAAAAAGATATATATCTGTAACAGCGGACCGGTTAGCGCTCTGGTTCGCGGACTTTTCGCGCAACGGAGCTTTGTGAAGCGAAGCTGATTGGTTCTCCGGCGTCTGTCAACATTCCAAACAGTCCGTAGCGGCCGCCATCTTGTCTCTCGGTAGGATCGAGAGACAAGAGGAGGTCAAAACAAAGGGGGAAATAACTATAAGGGGGCATAGTAGATCCTCGCTGACCCCCTAGGTTTGATGTGGAGGTTTTAAAAGGGCCCCGCGGGGCAAAAAAAAATAATAATAATAATAATCGAACGGCTGAATGGATTTGCACGAAACTTGGCAAAATTGTAGGGACTGGTAGCCCGATGTGCCTTTGCTAGGTCTCAATATATGTGCTTCAGTGGATTTTGAGAAATTAACGTTCAAAAAAAGATATATATCTGTAACAGCGCACCGCTTCGCGTACTTTTCGCGTTACGGAGCTTTGCGAAGCGAAGCTGATTGGCTCTCCGGTGTCTGTAAACATTCCAAACAGTACGTAGCGGCCGCCATCTTGTCTCTCGGTAGGATCGAGAGACAAGAGGAGGCCAAAGCGAAGGGGCAAATGACCATAAGGGGGCATAGTAGATCCTCGCTGACCCCCTAGGTTTGATGTGGAGGTTTTAAAAGGGCCCCGCGGGGCAAAAAAAAAAAATAATAATAATAATCGAACGGCTGATGACCATAAGGGGGCATAGTAGATCCTCGCTGACCCCCTAGGTTTGATGTGGAGGTTTTAAAAGGGCCCCGCGGGGCAAAAAAAAAAAATAATAATAATAATCGAACGGCTGAATGGATTTGCACGAAACTTGGTAAAATATTAGGGACTGGTAGCCCGATGTGCCTTTGCTATGTCTCAATATATGTGCTTCAGTGCATTTTGAGAAATTAACGTTCAAAAACAAGATATATATCTGTAACAGCGCTCCGCTTCGCGGAGATAAAATTATATCTGTATTACCTAGCTGTTGCTAACACCAGTTAGCGACGGCTAGTAGGAGATAGCGACCATCTTGGGTCCCACTTTGCATGTGAGTGATATTTATCACTAATGACATGCAAAGTGGGCATGCCAAGATGTTAGCGACTGGAAACAGTCGCTAACATCGCTATCTCCTATTATCAACTTTTGGAAATATTCGAGATAAGCGCGAATATCTCCAAAAAGTAACAGCTGCCCTGAGCAGTTCTTAGCCATGTTATCCAATGGGAGGTGGATAACATGGCTAAGAGCATTAGCTCGGTAATGCATGAATATCGCGGAGTTTTCAGCGATATTAATGCATTGCGCTCGTTTTTTATCGTATTTGCGATAAACCTTGATAATAGCAAGGTTTATCTGCGATAATTTCTGACGGTAAAAAAATCTTTGCAATGCATCGTTAGGGATAAATATCGCTTAACTTTGGTAATATGCCCCAACGTCTGTTAACGTTCGATTCGAAGGAAATCAGGAATTGTTGAAAAACATTGTGTGCGCCATCTTGTCTTTTTTCAAATGCCACACTTTTGTCGTGCACGGCAGCCATTTTAGATGCCTTGACCAGATCCACTCTGTGCACGCTGTCGATCCTTAGCATGGCTCCCCACCCGCGCAAGCATCTCCCCCAGGCAGTGGTCACCCCCGCTCTCTGTTTTATGCATGGGTAATAAACCTCCCCCCATCTGCGCTGTTCTTCCCTGAGAATCACACCCTGTGCCCGCCCGACACCTCCCTTTCGCCCTATTCACTACCGCACCCTCTGACACTCCTTTTCCTCTGTGTCCGATTGTCCAGGCCGGTCCTAGGCTATCAGCTAGCCCTGCAGATGTAGTTTATGGCCACAGCTGTAAAGAATCACCCGTCTTCAAAGGAGTTATAGTAGATCAAGGCCCACACTCGATGAGATCCGTCACAGCAGAAGCGTTGCTATTATCTGAAAACCATCCTGTATTGTGATTGGGGAGGGGACCGAGCGTGAAGCGGAAGATTCCAGGGATGACTCTTTGTACATCAAAGTTTTTACAATTATGTGTCACATTAAAAATATATAGCACTCCGACAAAGTAGTAAGATTATAAAACTTTAATAATTTATAAATATATACAAGAAAACAAAAATAGTAATAACATATAAACATTTTTAGAGAAAAACAACGAAGTAGCGGTCGGCTGTGCGAATAGTCCCAACGCAGCACAACGTCCAGATTTCCGGCGTGGGGCGTCGCGGGGGGTGGGTCATCAGTAGCAAACTGTTGTGCGAATAGTTCCAAGGCAGCAGAACGCGCCGAAATCTAGATGACACGAAAGTGATGTCTAGTAAGTTGCCACCCAGCAAATAACGGCATGGGGCGTCGCGGGGGGTGGGTCATCAGTAGCAAACTGTTGTGCGAATAGTTCCAAGGCAGCAGAACGATGGCACCAAGGTGATGTCCAGTAAGTTGCCGCACTGGTTTTGGTATCCTACAATGCTGCTCCGAATAACGGCGTGGAGCGCCCCGGGGGAGGCGGCGTGAACGGGCCTCTCCAGGTGGAGTCTCATCTGTTTTAGTGGGGCGCCCCTTTACCGTTTCAGTTGCCATTCCGTCCGCTTTTGGTCCACTGTGTCAAAATCCGCCATTCAGCTGAGTTGCGCCCACTCTTGCGGTGCAGCGATAGGCGGCTGTCACAGGACTCTCAAAATGGCGGCAGGCTGTTTCCTTTTTGGGCCTGGTCCACTGAAATGGCCCTGGGACACCTTGGAAATCGGACGCTTGTCTGCTAGGTCTTGGACCCCATTCTCGAAAGCGTCCCCTCCGCCTTGAGAATTCATCAAAAGTTTTGGGGGCCCCGAGTCCTGCAGGCTTCTGGTGGGGAGCGGCTGCCATGATTGCTCGCGGAATGACCACGACGGAGCTACGAGATGGTGGTGCTCTCATGGTGACGCCAGTTTAGTCTGAAACATCCAGAAACAAGGTGGGGCTTTCATCGTTTGGGGGAAAAAAAAAGTTTTCATCCAATGAAAAGTGTTGTTTTTAGGTCATATGATCAAGCCTTCCATCATTAGGAAACCAAAAGTAAAATGAACCAATGAAAAGTTTTATAAACAAGTCACATGACCTGTTATGCGGCATAGGGTATAAAATGCGGAGAAAATACGTTGGCACGTGAGGCGGCGTCAGTAGCGGACCGATGTGCGAATAGGCCGAAGGCAATACAACGCGCTAAGATCCGGATGGCACCGAGGTGGTGTCATAGTTGAGAGTTCTGAGCAGCGGTTGTAACACTGTCTGAAGCTTATTTGCAGCTGCTGCAGCTTCACTACGCGCCAAGATCCGGATGGCCTGTGAGTTTGCGTCAGTAGCGGACCGATGTGCGAATAGGCCGAAGGCAGCACAACGCGCCAAGATCCGGATGGTGTCTAGTAAGTTGTCGCACTTCTGTGGCCATCCTACAATGTTGAAAGTCGGCGTGGGGCGCCCCGTTGGCCTGTGAGATGGTGTCAGTAGCGGACTGATGTGTGAATGGGGCCAAAGGCAGCGCAACAATATTTTCTACTATATTTCCGGAGTAGAAGACACCACAAGGCGCTGAGATGCCAAGATCCGGATGGCACCGAGGTGGTGTGTAGCAAGTTGCCGCACTGGTGTGGCCATCCTACAATGCTGAAAGTCGGCGTGGGGCGCCCCGTTGGCCTGTGAGATGGCGTCAGTAGCGGACCGATGTGCGAATAGGCCGAAGGCAGCACAACAATATTTTCTGACTGACACCACAAGGCGCTGAGATGCCAAGATCCGGATGGCACCGAGGTGATGTCTAAGTTGCGGACTGATGTGCGAATGGGGCCAAAGGCAGCGTAACAATATTTTTTGTATGGAAGATACCACTAGGCGTTGAGATGCCAAGATTCGGATGGCACTGAGGTGATGTCTAGCAAGTTGGTGTGGTCATCCTACAATGCTGAAACTCGGCGTGGGTCGCCCCATTAGCCTGTGAGATGGCGTCAGTAGCGGACCGATGTGCGAATAGGCCGAAGGCAGCACAACGCGCCAAGATCCGGATGTCACCGTGGTGGTTTCATAGTTGAGAGGCACTTCATCTGCAGTGGGGCGCCGAGATCCGGATGGCACCGAGGTGATGTCTAGCAAGTTGCTGTACTTGTGTGGTCATCCTACAATGCTGAAACTCGGCGTGGGTCGCCCCATTAGCCTGTGAGATAGCTGTTCTTTGGATTTGGGCCTGGTCCACCAAAATGGCCCTGGGACACCTTAGAACTCGGACGCTCGATTTTTTTTTCCTTTCCTGTACATGCAAAAAAAGGTAAATGCCCGGTACGTTACACGCTTCATCTGCCACGATGAACTCTCCAGAGGAACCGAAAAAAAATATAGTTGTGGTAACTATACCATGCATCGTCATATGGAGAGGTGGCACCAATTAATTATAGTGCTGCATAAAAGAGAGATTTGGAGGAGAACCCCTGACCTGCTAGTACATTCATCAAAGAAGTGGCACTGAGAGCTTCAGAGGCAAGGGAAACGGTCCCAAATATTTAGAAGAACTTTGGAAAGATTAAAATGACATGTTTAGATTGTGGCAAATTAATTTCATGTGGACAGATGAGTGTTACTCTAATAAATACAGCATATGAACATCATCATAGTCGATGGTTGGTAGAGACATTTTGACTATATCCTGGACCTGCCCGTCCTCGCCCAAAATGGCGCCAGAATAAATGGGACTCGTAACTCCTTGTTGTGTACTGGTTGCAGAACCTTGAAATCACGAGATACGTATGCAGTTTTGAAGCACATGGCGGGCGGGGACGAGAATTGATTGAATATTTCGACATCCCTATTGATATTAAGTTCTGATGTGTTATTGATTACTGTACTGTTGAAAGTTCGAATTAACGTCACCCATGGTACTTGCCCGCAAATGTATATCTAGATAATTTTATTGTAACTGGCCCTGTCGTATTTTAATTATAAAATGTACGTCCACCGATTCCGTAACTGTTAGACACCTTAGTTCTTGCAACCTAATGGCCCGCCCGTTACGTTCCTCTACAGTGTAAATGTCTATTCATCATATACGATTACAGTTTGCTCCGTGGCCGGCCCACGTGGTTATAGGCTCGTATTTGTATAATGAAATTTTCACAATAAAGGTTTTTAAAAGAAAACATGGTAGTAGTATATACATTGGTAAAGTTTTTAATAATAGTCACTGTTTTAGAATCATTAAAAGGCAAGTGAAATAAAGCAGACCAATTACATGAAGGGTAAAAGGTATAATACGAAGGAACGCAGTAAAGATAAATGGTCAAGGGCTGTTGTGTTTTCTATTCCTGCAACATAAAGTGATCGATAAGAATCTCATATTCAGGCGTATCGGCGACTAAGACAGCAGGTCGACCCTCTTTTGCTCAACGGCTCCGTCATGGGACGAAGAAACGCTCTTTTTCTCGAAAAAAGAATATATTTTACTTGCAGGACAGTTGTAAAATTTCCGGGAAAGTACATTAGCCTGGAACATTATAACATATATTTAAGAAAAAATAATGTTCGGAAGTAATGAAAAGCGTAATTTTTAGGTCATATGACCAAGCCTTTCATCATTACAATAAGAAAAGTAAAATGAACCAATGAAAAGTTTTATTAACAAGTCACATGACTTGTTATGCTTACGTTACGCGCTGCGCGCCCCGGATGACTTCCGGATGCGCTAACGCGGCGCGTCATATGACGCATTACGCGACAACGCAGGTACAGAATATAGTCAAAATGTCTCCACCAACCAGCGGTCGGAACACAACCCCTTTCAGCAGGCTAAATAGTTCTGTTAAATGACAACAGAAGGGACAGGCAACAAGAACCATCAGTCAAAGAGGGGAGGGCTAGTTCTTCTCTACCGGGTTACATTGGGGCGCTACCGGAACTGATCGAATTGGTAGTCTACAGTGTTTCTGGATGTTTCAGACTGAAGCTGGGGTTAGCATGAGAGCAGCACCATTTCGTAGCTCCGTCGTGGTCATTCCGCAACCAATCATGGCAGCCGTTCTTTATCGTTATTTTGGGCGGGGTGGGTGGCGGAGCCGAGCTGTTTTGCAGCCATCATTGTGTGGAGTTCAGTTCATCTCACTAGTTTTGTATTTGTCATGAGGGGTTGTTCCTAATGTTTCTATTTTAGCGAGGTCAAAAAGAGATCCCATTAGTGGCCTACTGATTTTGCTCGATTCCTTTTCTTTTTTTTTACACGATTTTTCGTTATCTGCAAAGACTAAACAGAGTATTGCGACTCTGTGTTTGTTTGTAAATAGAGAATGAACCAAAGAGAACTAATTCTAAAACAGTAAATACTTGGATAACAATGAATCAAATGGAGAGAGAAGCAGGCACGACGGATTACAATGGGGGCAAAGACCTGCGTTAACTACCTTTCACTATCTGCAAAGAGAGAGTACTCCTAATAGAAATGAGGGGGGGGGGGCACCATTCAAAGCAGATCAGTGTGCATAAACACGAAAATGTTTTCACTTACCACGTACTTGACATTCGACAGCTTATGATATTTGCTATTAAAAAACCATTGAAATTCACTGAAAAAACCATAGGTTATAGACCATATATAGTTAGGAATTAGCATTTACAAAACCTTGAAAATTCACTGAAAAAACCATAGGTTATAGACCATATATAGTTAGGAATTAGCATTTAAAAAACCTTATTTTACTCACACAAAACCATTGAAATTCCATATATAGTTAGTTGCACTAACTATATATCGCGCACCTGCAATCCACTGCTGATGATGTCACATATTACATCATTCATGACATGGTCAGTGACATCACTGATGACATCACTGATGACATCTCAAATGACATCACTGATGATATCACTAATGACATCTCATTTGACATCATTCTTGTGCTAATACGATAAACCTCTTCAGACTCTAATATAATCTTAGATACACTCAGTGTATACAGACACTCACACACTTCCACTCATCCATGGAGTTACTCACACACCCAGTCAGTCATGCAAAGAAACAATCTCATCTCCATTTCTTCAACTATACAGTTAAACACACCTTACTTATTGAAACATATACTAACACATATTTACTCTCTTATACAATCCCTGATACAAGTTCACAATGATCGATACAACCACTCACTCATTCGGTGGCTCTCATGCACAGTTATTTATATATGCCAACTCTCACATGTACTGTGTTTTACATATGTACTTACTATGACATGTAGCATTGAGATATCCATTTACTCATCAATACACTCATGCACACAGTCAACTGCCCATGTAGCTGTTTCCACATGCACTCTTGAACTCATACACCTAGTGAATAAACTGTTCACACATCTATGCATAGAGTCACACACCTTTCAGCCACCCCCACACAAACTCAATCTCCCATAGAAATACTTGGGCAAGCAATTAATAACACATATAGCCTCTCGTATAGCTAATGATCAACACATGCAGCAGTTTACAGAACAACAGACATAATGATGCACAAATTAAGACAGTTTAGTCACTAACCCATGCATTCAGTGAGACACATTTAATCACTCACTCATACAGTCAGTCACGCACCTACTAAATCCTTCATCCAGACACTTATACATCCACTCATTCTTCAATATGTAAGATATATTTTAACTTTACAGAAACATACAGTCACTGGATGTTGTCATCAGTGATGTCATCAGTGATGTCATTTGAGATGTCATCAGTGATGTCATCAGTGATGTCACTGACCATGTCATGAATGATGTAATATGTGACATCATCAGCAGTGGATTGCAGGTGCGCGATATATAGTTAGTGCAACTAACTATATATGGAATTTCAATGGTTTTGTGTGAGTAAAATAAGGTTTTTTAAATGCTAATTCCTAACTATATATGGTCTATAACCTATGGTTTTTTCAGTGAATATATATATATATATATACACATATATATATATGTACATAAAAATATATATATATATATATATGTACATATATATATATATATATATATATATATATATATATATATATATGTACAAGGGTCTTCAACAAAGAAGAGTCTGAGGCCGCTTGGGGGGAACAACGGAGAACCTTTAATGCAGCAAAAGCGGGCGGGCGTATGCATTTCGGCCGTGTGTGGCCTCCTCAGCGCCCAGCATGGAAACAGGAAACGCCTCTCACAGTTCTGCCCCACCTTATGAAGTAAGTACAAAGTCCAGCTCCTCCCCCTAGCCATGATCAGTGTCACCTGCTGAGGTAATCCAAGTGGATAGGAACTGCAAATCCCAGCATGCAGTGTTCTGCTGGGTTCGTCGTGTCTTGGCGGGGAATGGCAGGGCTGGAAGAAAGCGCTGTGTCTGGTGTCCCGCGTAGCCTGCCACAGGAAAAGGACTCCTCGCGCCCCCCAAAGACGCACAACCAACTCATCCAGGTTCTTTGTTTCACGGGGACCCGTGCGACAGTGCGCCAGGCCCGGGGTAGAGTGCAGTGACTCTGCCACCGTGTTTCTTCCTCCCAGATGCGCTGGTGGGCTTGATTCAATCCGAAGCCTCGGAGACAAGGTCAGATGCGCCGGAGCACATCGCAGCCAGTGGAAATCAAGCCTGCAAACGTGCGGCGGCCCCAGAAGCACTAAACTGGCAAGATAGTGCAAAAATATGTACAAGGGTCTTCAACAAAGAAAAGTCTGAGGCCGCTTGGGGGGAACAACGGAGAACCTTTAATGCAGCAAAAGCGGGCGGGCGTATGCATTTCGGCCGTGTGTGGCCTCCTCAGCGCCCAGCATGGAAACAGGAAACGCCTCTCACAGTTCTGCCCCACCTTATGAAGTAAGTACAAAGTCCAGCTCCTCCCCCTAGCCATGATCAGTGTCACCTGCTGAGGTAATCCAAGTGGATAGGAACTGCAAATCCCAGCATGCAGTGTTCTGCTGGGTTCGTCGTGTCTTGGCGGGGAATGGCAGGGCTGGAAGAAAGCGCTGTGTCTGGTGTCCCGCGTAGCCTGCCACAGGAAAAGGACTCCTCGCGCCCCCCAAAGACGCACAACCAACTCATCCAGGTTCTTTGTTTCACGGGGACCCGTGCGACAGTGCGCCAGGCCCGGGGTAGAGTGCAGTGACTCTGCCACCGTGTTTCTTCCTCCCAGATGCGCTGGTGGGCTTGTTTCAATCCGAAGCCTCGGAGACAAGGTCAGATGCGCCGGAGCACATCGCAGCCAGTGGATTCAAGCCTGCAAACGTGCGGCGGCCCCAGAAGCACTAAACTGGCAAGATAGTGCAAAAATATGTACAAGGGTCTTCAACAAAGAAGAGTCTGAGGCCGCTTGGGGGGAACAACGGAGAACCTTTAATGCAGCAAAAGCGGGCGGGCGTATGCATTTCGGCCGTGTGTGGCCTCCTCAGCGCCCAGCATGGAAACAGGAAACGCCTCTCACAGTTCTGCCCCACCTTATGAAGTAAGTACAAAGTCCAGCTCCTCCCCCTAGCCATGATCAGTGTCACCTGCTGAGGTAATCCAAGTGGATAGGAACTGCAAATCCCAGCATGCAGTGTTCTGCTGGGTTCGTCGTGTCTTGGCGGGGAATGGCAGGGCTGGAAGAAAGCGCTGTGTCTGGTGTCCCGCGTAGCCTGCCACAGGAAAAGGACTCCTCGCGCCCCCCAAAGACGCACAACCAACTCATCCAGGTTCTTTGTTTCACGGGGACCCGTGCGACAGTGCGCCAGGCCCGGGGTAGAGTGCAGTGACTCTGCCACCGTGTTTCTTCCTCCCAGATGCGCTGGTGGGCTTGATTCAATCCGAAGCCTCGGAGACAAGGTCAGATGCACCGGAGCACATCGCAGCCAGTGGAAATCAAGCCTGCAAACGTGCGGCGGCCCCAGAAGCACTAAACTGGCAAGATAGTGCAAAAATATGTACAAGGGTCTTCAACAAAGAAGAGTCTGAGGCCGCTTGGGGGGAACAACGGAGAACCTTTAATGCAGCAAAAGCGGGCGGGCGTATGCATTTCGGCCGTGTGTGGCCTCCTCAGCGCCCAGCATGGAAACAGGAAACGCCTCTCACAGTTCTGCCCCACCTTATGAAGTAAGTACAAAGTCCAGCTCCTCCCCCTAGCCATGATCAGTGTCACCTGCTGAGGTAATCCAAGTGGATAGGAACTGCAAATCCCAGCATGCAGTGTTCTGCTGGGTTCGTCGTGTCTTGGCGGGGAATGGCAGGGCTGGAAGAAAGCGCTGTGTCTGGTGTCCCGCGTAGCCTGCCACAGGAAAAGGACTCCTCGCGCCCCCCAAAGACGCACAACCAACTCATCCAGGTTCTTTGTTTCACGGGGACCCGTGGGACAGTGCGCCAGGCCCGGGGTAGAGTGCAGTGACTCTGCCACCGTGTTTCTTCCTCCCAGATGCGCTGGTGGGCTTGATTCAATCCGAAGCCTCGGAGACAAGGTCAGATGCGCCGGAGCACATCGCAGCCAGTGGAAATCAAGCCTGCAAACGTGCGGCGGCCCCAGAAGCACTAAACTGGCAAGATAGTGCAAAAATATGTACAAGGGTCTTCAACAAAGAAGAGTCTGAGGCCGCTTGGGGGGAACAACGGAGAACCTTTAATACATATACATTTTTTCTAGAAAACACAAACAATGTAAACTTACATACACCACCAGGCTAAACAATGCTGTGAAATGCAGTCTTTGCACATATACAAACAAACCAGGAAGACCAAAAGGAACTTGAACAGCTTTTAATAAACAGCAGAAAAGTAGTCCTGCAAGGAGAAAAAGAAGGCATTGTTAGCCCATTGGCTGAATTGTAACTGAAACAGCACAGAAAATTAAAGCAAATACAGAGCATCAAAAACTGGCACCGTGCCTTTAAATCAGCCATGACCCCTAGCTTCCCATCATTCCTCAGCGGTGACAGTTAGGACAGTTCTTCTTTTCAGCTCCTTCAGTCAGGACCCTGGTTATTCAGCCTCTCAGGTTTTGACTTTTCAGTCAGAAATTGTATTCCTTTATTATCTAGAACGTTATACTTTGACATTTTACACCTGTTGAAGTATTTCTTTACCCTTTTTTCTTCAAGAGTTTCACATTTTTCACCTGAAATGTGTTCTCTTTTAGATTCCTACCCTTCCTGTGGCAAGAAGGCAAAAACAGACTACCACTCTGTAACCATTGCCTTTTGGATTCTCATGATTCCGAGACTTCAACATTGTCAGTCTTTATCAAGTTAGGTGTCACCATGGTGACACTGGCACAAGTGTCCCTATAGGCCTGAGCCATTTTGCCATTAATCAAAGGTGTCTGCCTGTATTTGCCCAAAGTATTGGGACTTATCTCAGGGGACATATCCATATCCCCTGTACAGACAAGGACAGCCTGAGTGAGTGTGCCAACTAAGTTGTCAGACCCCTCAGTACCCAAGGTTAACCCAACTAATGCCTTGGGAGGTACACTACCACTACTGACTGTACTAGGGGGTGCAGTTGCCTTAGGGGCTGTAGTGGCAGGAGTTTGTCCTCCTCTTTTGGTGCACTCACTAAACCAGTGAGACTTACTTTTGCAGTACTGGCACCACCTTTTTGACTGGCCTTCTTGAGTCTTCTTCTTCTGGGAAGCCTGACCCCCACCCTCTTTGGTTTGTTGGGGACCTGGTGAAGACTTCTGGTCATTTTGTTCACTCTTTGCATTACCCTTCTGGTCTGCTTTCTTCTGACCACCCTGGTTCTGGTTCTGCTTGATCCTTGTCCTGACCCATTTGTCTGCCTTCTTTCCCAATTCTTAGGGAGAGGTCAGATCTGAATCAACAAGGTGCTGGTGCAACAACTGGTTCTGACAATTGTTTAAAATTTGTTCTCTCATCATAAGATTATACAATCCTGTGTAATCTGTAACCTTGCTACCCAGCAACCAGCCCTCCAAAGCCTTAGTGGCACAATCCACAAAGTCAGACCAGTCCTGAGACTGAGTTTTCTGGGTGTCTCTGAACAGCAACCTGTACTGCTCAGTGGTTAAACCAAACCCATCAACCAGTGCATTTTTCAGGACCTGGTAATCATTAGCATCCTCCACTCTTGTAGTGAGGAGCTTATCTCTACCTTTACCATCAAAGGAGAGCCACAGTATAGCTGCCCACTGACTTCGGGGAATGCACTGCACAGTGCAGGCCCTCTCCAAAGCAGCCATCCATTTCTGGATATCATCACCTTCTTAAAAGGGGGGCACTATTTTAGTCAGGTGTTTAGTATCTAAACCCTTCTCTCTATCTCTTGGGAGATTGCTGCCACCAGTGGGAGCTAGCCCACTCATCTGCTGCTCTCTAGCAAAGGCAAGCTTTTCTTTGGCCAGGGCAAGTTCTTCCCTTTCAATCCTCAGAGCAGCCTGTCTCATTCTAGCTTCATGCTCTATTCTCTGAGGGGAAGTCACTCTCCTCTGTGGAGAGTTCCTCCTCCTCTGGGAAGAGGCATTAGAGTGCAGAGATCTATTGGAGTCCCTAGAAAGAGATCTATCTCTCTTAACTCCAAGGTTAGGCCCACTTCGGGTTAGTACTGGGGGTCCCCCAGATCCTAGCCCAAGTAAGTCTAAGTTGGCCCTGGTTAGCCTTCTGACTACCTCAAGACCTTTGTCTACCTCATCCCCAGAGAGTTCCTCCTGATCCTCCTCCTCCTCAACTGCTGTAGCAGTGTTGGGGAGGTCTGGATCCCCAGAGGTTCCCTCTAAGGCTGGCATGTTCTCATGTAACTGAGAAATCTTTCTGGCATCATATGTCTCTAAGAGACCTATCAGAAAGGGAATGGTGGGGTTAGACCCCTGCTTCAGTTTCCTGGAGGTACAGACTTGTCTCATCTCCTGGAAACTGAGAGCTGCATATCTTGAAGTGACCTGTGGAGGGTCAACACTTACATGGGGAGTCTCAGTGGACTCTCCATGGTTAGACATGCTTTTCTAGTGAGGTGTAAGTGGTGCACTTACCTACACTATATGTTTGCCTACTGATCCCTTGCTAGAGTTGTAGTTTAGGGTGTGCTAGGCCCTAGGAGCTACAACAGCTGGTTCAGTAGAACTCAGAGTATTCTAAGCTAAGTTATATGTACCTTTAGTACTTATGTGATCTTTCGCAAGATATTCTTAGGATATGTGTGGTAAAACAACAGCAAGCTCAAATCCCAACCGCTGCTCACCAATGTGAGAAGTTGGCCTGATGTACAGTGTTCACTATTCTAGTGATCACTATATATCAGTCCAAACAACCCTTATTGATGATTGGTTGTAAGTCAACCTTATAGACCAGCTATCCTAGTAGCATGGATACGAGCAGTCTAAGGCTAAGACTCTAGAGGGCGTGTTAAGCCAGCTGTTTTACCATCACATTACCCCTTGAACACCCAGTGAAAGGACACCACACAAGTGTTATGAAAATAAACAATGTATTTATTAGAATCACAACAGCCCTGTACTCTTTATGAGGACAGGGTGCTAGGCACACAACAAAACTCTTACGAAAATACTTAAGTTAGCACGGTATACACAAATGCCCGAGGGGCACGAGAAACCATATACTTTAAAAGTGGAATGCGAAATTACTAGCAGGTAAGTACAGTACTAATAGGCTTTGGAATCGCTAGGACTTGACTATGGAATCGTTAGATTACTTCTAGGAGGCCTAGGGGACTCGGGTGCAGAGTGTGCACCCTCACGCGGGATGCGGGACAAAGTCTATGGTAGCTAGTAACGCTAAAGTTAGTGTTCACGGGCGAACCCGACCTGGTAGGGAGAAAACGATAGTGGATCCTGACCCTTGGATAGTGAGGCTATGCTGGGGCACCGAAATGCCGAAGTTACCTAGCCCAGGGGCTGCAGCTGCATAGGTCTCAAAAGACGTCGGGAATCCTCGTTGCCGGACCAGGAGCCTGGAAGAAAGATGCTGGCAGGCGACCAGTGAAGATAGTTCGAAGTGATCCAAGCCTGGATCTGGAAGATGGATGACACCTGAAAGCAGAGGGGACCAAGTTCGTGACTACTAGCCAGTAGTCAGTGGGTACCAGGAGGGCACCGGATGGTAGTCACCTCGACTAGGTGAGCGGGCGACGCTGTGCTCTGCAGATCTCACGGACCAGGAGGCGTTGTCGGCGACCAGGATGGAGAGGCGAGCTGTCCCACGATGGATGAAGCTGTCGGCGTCGAAGAACCCAGGATTGGGCAACAAAGCCTTGGCTAATTCAAGCCCACGTGGTGGACTCAAAATGGCGTCTTGAGTGGACCAGGAGGGTCCGGGGTGCTCCTCTTCTGGAAGGGAGCAAGAGCCAGTCTGGAGCAACCAGACTAGCAGCAGTGATGTCGTCGGGCGTCGTTCAGAAGGCCACAAGCCAGCGGGCTAGTAGCCAAACAACGCGGTGAGCAGCAAAAAGCAGAAGGGCCCCACGCCGATCGTGGAGATGCTGGGGGGCTACTCTTCGGTGCTGGAGCTGCTCAGGGTCGGGGCTTCTCGGACCCCAAAGGCACTCGCCAGGAAATTACTCGGCGGGCTTGCTGTGCAGAAGTCGTGCAGTCTTGGCAATAGTCGGTCCCTTGAGGTCTCGTCGCACTCACGGTTCTCAGCTTGGCTGTAGAGGTGAGTAGAGGTCGGAGGTGCCAGGGAAGCCGGGTCTTGTCGAGCTGGGCAGTCGGATTCCGGAGGAAGGACTTACAGCAGACCGCAGTGTTCTTGCGATGGTGCCTGCGGATGCAGGGTGACTACTCCTTAGTCACAAGGGAGAATCTTGAAGAAGGAAATCTTGAAGTCCTTTCGCAGAAAGTCGTGTCTTGATTCCAAAGATGATCTAATTTGGAAGGGGGCCTGCTCCTACCTTTATCTGGGAAAAGGGGGCTGGCACGCGACTAGGTCCTGCCCTATGGGTGGGACCAGGAGGGGGGTGGTTACACCCACTTCCTTGGCGGGCTTTTCCCCAGCTCAGGGTCTGGAGTGTCCCTGGAACTGGTTCAAGCCGGCCTATGCATAGTGAGCACCGGGGTGCCACTTGCAGTCACCTTCCTCTGAAGCCCTGCCTACCTAGGATACACAAAATCCTGTCTGGGACGGTGCTGGCACCGCCCCTGGCAGGAAACCCTTTGTCCTTGCCTCCCACGCTGGGAGGACTCCCAGCAGCAGGAGGGCAGACTTGTGTCTCGGTGGCAGCATCCATCTTGTGGAGCTGAGGCTATGTCTGACTTTAACCGGGGTTACAGGTTACCAACATGTCGTGTCCCTCTAGAAGGGTGGAATGCTAACCCCGTCGCCAGAATTGGCGAGGGGTTAGTATTCCAATTCGTATGACACCTTACTCGACATGTTTTGATACCAGAGTTGGCATATAACCGCGAGGATTATAATGCACTTAAGAGTATATGGTATGCGTTATCATGGAACAGCTATTAGGACTTGGTTCCGCAAGCTGCAAACGGGCTCAGCTCATGCTAGAGCACCATTTCACATTATTCCAAGCACTCTGCCTTCAGGATTGTTAAGGCCTGCCATAGGAGTGACTGATAGGAATATATGTGTCCATTTTAGGGTTAGATATCGGAATACTATATCTAAAGCAAAGGGTGATTACACCACCTTGCCCCAGCTGTCAAGCAGCCAGTTGTGTCTGGTTTAGTTAGTCAATCCAGGGGTGGCATAATACATGCTGCAGCCCCTGGGAGACTTCTGGGTGCACCTCAGCCCTGGGTACAGGGACTTGGAGAGGGCCCAGTGCCAATTCAGTACCTGAGTACAATTTGGATAGGGAGAACAGCTAGGCTGTGGGTCTGATTAGCAGGCCCACAGCCAGGGAAAGTCGTAAACCAGTGCAGCAAAAAGCAAAAATCTGGGTGATCATAGGATTGCAGACCCTACTCTCCTACAGGTGGGACCAGGAAGGGGGGTGGTTACACCCCCTATCCTTTGTCCGGTTTCGCGCCAGAGCTGGGGAAGGGATGCCCCAGCAACTGGTTTGAACCGGTGTATGCACAGGACACCTTGTGTGCCCCAGGCATGTCTCATTCCTTTCAGGCCTCCCTACCTCAATACACAAAATCCTGTCTGGGGTGGTGCTAGCACCTCCCAAGGCAGGAAACCCTTTGTCCAAGCCTCCCTCGCTGGAAGGACTCCCAGCAGCAGGAAGTCAGACTTGTGTCTGTGATGGCAGCATCTATTTTGTGATGCCAAGGCTTGAGTTAACTTTAACCGGGGTTCCCAGTTACATACATGTCGTGTCCCTCTAGAAGGGTGGAATGCTACCCCCGTCGCCAGAATTGGCGAGGGGGTAGTATTCCAATTCGTATGACACCTTACTCGACATGTTTTGATAATGTTATACCAGAGTTAGCATTCAACCGCAAGGATTATAATGCACTTAAGAGTATATGGTATAGCGTTATCATGGAACAGCTATTAGGACTTTGTTCCGCAAGCTGCAGACGGGCTCAGCTCATGCCAGAGCACCATCTCACATAATTCCAAGCACTCTGCCTTCAGGATTGATAAGGCCTGCCATAGGAGTGACTGATAGGAATATATGTGTCCATTTTGGGGTTAGATATAGGTAACTATATCTACAGCAAAGGGTGATTACACCACCTTGCCCCAGCTGTCTTACCAGCCAGTTGTGTCTGTTTAGATGGCCAGGCAGGGGTGGCATAATACATGCTTCAACCCCTGGTAGGCC
Organism: Lissotriton helveticus; assembly: GCF_964261635.1. Taxonomy (NCBI): domain Eukaryota; kingdom Metazoa; phylum Chordata; class Amphibia; order Caudata; family Salamandridae; genus Lissotriton; species Lissotriton helveticus. Next base: position 171,425,432 of record NC_136069.1, read on the forward strand.
CTGGGTACACCTATGCCCTGGGTACCTAAGGTACACTGTACAGGGACTGATAAGGTGGCCCAGTACCAATTGGTAAATGCACCTAAAGTACATGGATGTCAATTTAGAGAGAGAACATCTAGGCTGTGGGTCTGATTAGCAGGCCCACAGCCAGGGAAAGTCCTAAACCAGTGAAGCAAAAAGCAAAAATCTGGGGTGACCATAGGATTGCAGACCCCACTATCCTACACATGGGACACCTTGTGTGCCCCAGGCAGTGTCTCATTTCATTAAGCCCTCCCTGCCCCAATACATTATAGCCTGTCTGGTGTGGTGCTAGCACCTCCCTGTGACAGGAAACCTATTGTTGAAGCCTCCCTTGCTGGAAGGACTCCGAGCAGCAGGAGGTCAGACTTGTGTCTGTGGCAGCAGCATCCATTTTGTGATGCTGAGGCTCTGGTTAACTTTAACCGGGATTAATGGAAGTAACATGTCTTCTCCCTCTAGAAGGGTGGAATGCTACCCCCGTCGCCAGAACTGGCAAGGGGGTAGTATTTCAAAGCGTATTACACCTTATACGACATGTTTTGATAAAGCCAAACCAAAGTTAGCAATAACCACGAGGATTATAATGCACTAAAGATTAGGTATGGCAATATCCTAGAACAGCTATAAGGACATGGTTCCGAAAGCTGCAGACAGGCTCAGCTCATGCTAGAGCACCATCTCACATAAAAGCAAGCACTCTGCCTCCAGGATTGTTAAGGCCTGCCATAGGAGTGACCAACTCTTTGTTGGCTACGTGGGCGCTAAGAAAGGATGGGCGGTGCAGAAGCGAACCATCTCTCGGTGGGTCGTTTTGTGTATTAAGATCTGTTATTCCTTGGCTAAAAAGAAACCTCCTGTGGGGTTGTGCGACCATTCCACTTGGGCCACGGCGGCTACTACTGCCTTGGGACGGGGAGTCCCTTTGCAGGACATTGCACTCGCTGCACACGTTTGCCAAGCACTACTGCCTGGACAGCCAAGTCCGGAGAGACGGCTTCTTTGGCCATTCGGTTCTCCTGGACTTCCTGGTGTGATCTTGGTTTGCAGACCCACCACCGGGGTTGGTATTGCTGGGGTATCTATTCTAAGGTAAGGAATCTAACACTAACTTGTTTCTTTCAGATGCACTAGTTACTTACCAACAGTAACGATATATCTGTAAGAAACATTAGTTAGTGTTAGATTCCTTACCGCCCCACCCATCCTCCCCGTTCTGCGAACCGATATCTAGGGTTATGGCATTTCCCTGTCAGGGCCCTAGTTTCATGGCACCAGTGTCAGTTTCTTGCATGGCTCTGCGTTCGTTGCGCGGAAAGCTATGTACAGAACTGGTGTCCGCGCGCGACGTCGGTGTCTAAGTACTCCAGCGACGTCATTCCGGCGATCACGACGCAGACGACGGACGCGGAGCCGCCGGACGAGGCCTACCGACGCGCAGTGGTACTGCTGACAAAAACTTTACCGGATCCAGTCTGACGCCTGGGAATATTCTAAGGTAAGGAATCTAATACTTACAGATATATCGTTACCGAAGGTATGTAACTTGTGCATTTAGTCTTGTCCTCCTACCACCTTCTGTGGAGCGATAGCATGCTGGGTAGTCAAACCCTTTTAGTTTATTGCTAAGAGTGTCATGACTGGAGGGTCAGCATGCTGTACTGTCAACAGTTCTTCATTTCCTTTTTACCTCAAAGCTCCTAATCCAACATATTTGAAGTGAGTTATTCCTCCAGCTCTTCCTAACTGAGATTTATCTCCCCTCTTGAAGCCAGTCAAAATGTAGCTAGAAGGAAATCTTATTTTAGCAACCTTATTTTGATAAGTGTCACTATCGTTCTGTGGCATAGCGTCAGCCCAGTTCTTCCCCTAATGGTAATTCAGGAGGATTTCTATGCAGGAGACAAACCAGTAGGGCAAAGAAATGCTGATACAAAAATGAGGTTGTTGGGTTTACCTTCCTCCATAGAGGCCAAAAGTGCTGTACTATTACCAACTCTGTAGGCATTAGTGTGAAATGCAGCAATATGTTCTCTTCCTGCAGATGTGGAGTCTGACCAGATTCAGTAATGGAACTCAGTGGTAAGACAACAGACTCCCTGCAGTGCGTGAAGTGGTCCTAAAGTGGCAAAACAAGCCTTACGTTTCATTGTGACCACTATACCAAAACACAAACCTGAAAGACGAGTTTTGAAAGCTGTTAAGCGGCATAACAATGGAGTACAGACTTTGTTTGAATGCATTCTTTACAAGAGAGAAAATGAAATTAAGAATAATGCAGAGCAATAGTACTATACACCACTGCGCAATGTGCGGATGTGGTATTTGGACACTTTTTGCTGCTTGATTAAGCTAAAGCTAGTATAATGAAGTAACCCAAGATAAAGAAAAGTAGAAACAATGTCCAGGTACTCCTCTCAGGCTGATGAGCTGCAATGAAAGAGGGCAACATGTCAAACAAGGCTGGATGTTAACCTAATACATTTATGCTTGCTTCCTTTAGTTCATGTTACTTTTAGTTTTTGCATGAAGCCTAATTGGTATTGAAGCTTATTGAAGTTTGAATTCTATTGTAATGGGTGATGTTTGTACAGTAAGAATGTTTGCAGTATAATACTCACCATGAAATGTCATGTAGCTCTGCTCTTGACTGTAAATTTTCCATCTGATAGCTGACAGCCTTACCAACATTATGGTGGCTATGTTCAAGGTGAAGATGGTAAATATACCAATCTAGGTTCAGGAGGCAATGTTTAAATTCAAGAATTTAATAGTGTAAATAGACAGCAGATTTGCTGCAATATGTCCTGGTAGGTTAATTTCCTTGCCTTTTTGCTAGTTTATTATGCAAAAGTAATCACTTCTCTCCTCCTCAGCATATTCTTAGTTAGTATGTATGGAAGGTAATAAACTTTAATAAGCATTACTTAGCTTTCCTGTAATGTAGTGTCATGCCTGTGATTTACTAATGGTATATGTTGTGGTTAGAAAATGTGTGAATGTTTGTTGGTAGTTATAGATGTTGGGTGTAGTCTTTTTGAGTTAAGTTATACGCTTTAGCTCACACCCTGTTCATCATTGGTACATGTTCAACTAGGTACGCTGCTTGTTGCAGTGATGTAACATTACAAAGAAGTGCAGTGGTTTTTTTTTTTGTAAGTTTACTTTCTCAACATGTTAGTGAATGTAATTTTTTCAGGTGACCGGTTCAGATCTATAATAGATGATGCCTGGTGGTTTGGAACAGTGTTGGCTCAAGAGCCATATCACCCAGATTATCCGGATAGTCACTTTCAGTGTTACAGTGTTAGGTGAGTGAACACATTTTTTTTATTAGTTTTTAAATTTGTGCTATGGGAAGGTTGCCCTTATTGTTTACATTATCAGCATCAAACCCGTGTCCGTGTGGAGTCTTCATGTTTTTTTAAAAACACTTTATTCTGGGATCTTTTGGGGATCCAGGGTCGTTACAACCTCCAGAAGTGACATGATTGGTGCATTATTAAAATTCCTCAAATATATAATCTCCAAACATGAATATCAAAATCACAAACAAGCAAATCAACAGGTTGTGCAGGCATGTTATCAAGCACAAATCAGCAGCGTTCATTGGCCCCTTCGTCAGACGCGTTGTCCACAGTTGAGAGACCTCCCAGTTGCAGATTATCCATCATGGCAGTGGCCGGTCGGGTCCTCTCTCTTTTAACATAGGTATCTGAAAGAAACACGTAGTGATAGATTCCTTACCTTATAATTACCCCCAGGCGTCCGATTGGATACAGAAAGTTTTCGTTAGCAGTACCCCTGCGCATGGGAAGATGGCGTTCTGCGGCTCCGCGTCTGTCGTTGGCGTCGTGGTCTTTGAGATGACGTCGCAGCAGATACTAAAACTCCGCCCGCGCGCACTGATGTCGGTTCTTTCTTTTTCTGCGCCAGCAGGTGCAGATCCGGAGAGAGTTGTACTCCCAGGCTTTTTTTTACTTAGTTTTTCAAGGCCTTTTTGTCTCTATTTTTTGAGTCAATCGAGAACTGGTGCAGAAGGGATGCCCGGGTTCAAGTCTTGCGGGGATATCTGTAACGGACCCGCACAGCGCGTGTCTTTACTGCATGGAGCACGGCAACGACCCCGACCCCAAGTCGTGCCCCGACTGCCGGGCCATGGCGCTGATGACTTTGCAGGAGCGGTCCCAAAAGTTAGTTGAATTCCAGCAGTCGGCCTCACGCCGCTTATGGTCCCGGTCGTTCGTTGGGATCAAAGTCTTCGCACTCAGGGTCAGGTAAGGCGAACCATCACAAGAAGTCGAAGGAGCTTCATCATTATCAGACTTCCCCTCGCGGCTGCGTAGGCTCCCCCGCGGCTCCCGCGGAGCCTATGCAGTCGCCGTTGGCCTACCCGTCCTTCCCGGGTCCGATGGCGACTCCGGCCCAGCTGCAGGAATTTCTCTCAGCCATGGCTCGCCTCTTTGGGTAGTCGGGCCCCGCAGGCCCGACTGGGGGTCCTCGCCCTTTTACAGTCGGTGGCTCTGGCATCGCTGTCGGCTCTGACTCCGTTGCCTCTGGGCCCCCATAGATCCAGACCTGGATCCTTGTCGACACCGGTTGACCTTGTGACACCTCCACGTCATCGACCCCACCAGCACCACCTCCGACTTCGCTCGTTCCACTGGACACTGTCGTGCCCGGTTTCAGCCCTGATGTGGACACAGCGCTAGAACGGTACGCTCGATGCCTATTCTGATGGGGCCTTTCTACCCCTATGTCCAACCTCCTGATTTTTGGCCTGTTCATCAGCCTTTGGAGAAAGTGGAGGACTGGGAGGGGTCTGAGAACCCTCTCACAGCACAATGTGAGCTTGACGCGGACTGGGCAGAGGAGCTGGAGGATGCCAGTGGTCTTGATACCTCTCCTGACATTGGCATGCTAACTCCTGCTACCGTGGCTACGGAGGAGGGTGCATGTTATGCAGTGGTGTTGCATAGGGCGGCAGAGGCCCACCGACTCGAACTCCCTACAGTGGCCGTCTGGACTAACCCCCAAACAGAAGTGCTTCAGCCAGCGGCTACCTCTGCGGAGCCACTGTTTCCTTTTAATGATGCACTTTGAGACATTCTTTTTGGCACCTGGTCCGGGCCCAACACAGGGGCTCCTGTGGATAGGAACGGGTCCCGACTCCATCGCCCGTCCCCGGGTGACCCCATTTTCCTTTCCCTACACCCCACCCCTGAGAGCTTGGTTGTCCAAGCCTCTGCGTCCCAAAGCGCATTACCTACTGCAGTCCCAGACAGGGAATTCATGAAACTGGAGCAGTTCTGTAAGAAGATTTTTTCTTCTGCCAGTTCAGGGCTGCGGTCCGTGAACACTGCATGCTACTTGGGCCATTATTCCCACTCTGTGTGTGATACGGTGGCGCAAGTGCTGCCTCAGTGTCCGGAGAGGTGCAGCAAAGTTCACGATTTGATGTGGCCTTGACACCGCGTATTCGCTGGGCATGGCGATTCCCACGACAGTGGCACTCCGTCGTCATGCCTGGCTGAGGACTATTCGTTTCTCTGGGGATGTCCAGAACACCCTGATGGTCATGCCCTTTGATGGCATTCACCTATTTGGCAACAAATCAGGTGCGTTGGAGTGCTTTAAAGACTCGCGGGCTACGGCCAAGTCCTTGGGCCTTTCCACCATGCACCCTCCTCCGCCTTCTGCTTTTCGCTCCTTTCGTAGCCACGGAAGGGGCGCCCGACACGTTCGCTTCAGAACCACATTCCTGTTCAGCAACAGTCTCAGCACGGCCACGGACGTGAGACCCGCCGGGTCAGAGGTCCAGCGGGCGGGTCAGTCCACCTCCACCCTGGCCACCACTGCCTCCAAACCTTCCTACTCCGGTTTTTCAGGCCCATCAAACGCCAGTGGGCGGCAGGATTCGCCATCACTTCCTCCACTGGCGTACTTTCACTTCAGACAGGTGGGTTTTACAAATAGTCCGAAGGGGCTACTCCCTCCAGCCATGCCACCCCAGTACCAACGCATGTCGGAGATCACTTGCACTACTTCAACAGGAAGTCGCGGCCCTCGTGGCCAACGGGGACATCGAGCGCGTTCCTGTGCCAGAAGTAGGACGTTGTTGTCATTCCCACTACTTTCTGGTGCCTAAGAAGGGCAAGGGCCTGCGTCCTATCTTGGACCTAAGGGACGTCAATCGCTTCCTCCGGAAGAAGAAGTTCAAGATGCTAACTCTGGCTCAGGTCCTTGCTACGCTGGAGACTGGATGGTAGCGTTGGAACGGCAGGACGAATATTTCCATATACCCGTCCTGCCGGCCGCCCGCGTAACCTACAGTTTACTGTAGACCATGAGCACTTTCAGTTTACCGTGCTCCCCTTTGGCCTTACCAGAGCCCCTCAATTGTTCACGATAGTGATGGCGGTGGACGCAGCTCATCTGCGTAGATCAGGGGTTCCAGTCTTCCCCTATCTCGACGACTGGCTGTTGAAGGCGGGCCCACCCCGGACAGTCATCTCCCACCTTCAGACTGTGGCCGACCTCCTGCATTTGCTGGGGTTCTCCATCAATGTGCCAAAGTCGCACCTGATTCCCTCTGAGAAGATCCTCTTCATCGGAGCGGTTCTGGACTCGGCGCGGTTTCGGGCTCTGATTCCGATCTTTCAGCCTTTATCCCGAGTCTCAGTCCAGTTAACGCTGCGGCTTCTGGGGCTGATGGCCTCCTGCATCCTTCTGGTGCATCATCACCAGGCCCAAGTTATTCTTGTGGCTCCGGACTGGACTCGCAGAGTTTGGTATCCCGAGCTACTCAGTATGACCATCGATCCCCCGATCCGTCTACCTCTTCGGGAGGATCTTCTGTCGCAGCATCAGGGGACGGTCCTCCACCCGAACCTGTCCAGTCTCCTCTTTGCGTGGAGATTGAGCGGCAGCAGTTGATTCCTTTCGACTTGCCTCCTGAAGTCTGTGATGTGATTCTGGCAGCCAGGCGTGCCTCCACAAAATTGGTGTACGCCTGCAGGTGGAACAAATTTGTGGCATGGTGCACAGCAAAGGCTGTGGATGCACTTTCTGCCCCCCTTTCAGAGGTTCGCCTCTTTCTTCTTTCTCTTGTCCATCAGGTCTCTGCTCTGGGCACTATCTAAGGCTACCTCTCTTCCATTTCAGCCTTCTTGAGGCTTCTTGATCAGCCTTCTCTTTTCAAGTCCCCTGTTGTAAATAGGTTCTCGAAAGGCATCACACACGTTTCCTCCTGTTCCTTTCGTGATGCCTCAGTGGGACTTCAACCTTGTTCTAACCCATTTGATGTGCGCTCCTTTCGAGCCACTTCACAGTTGCCCTCTTCGTCTTCTGACTCTTAAGACTGCATTCCTGGTTGCCATCACCTCTGCCAGGAGAGTGAGTGAGCTCCTGGCTCTATCTTCTAAACCTCCTTTCCTCTCTGTCCATCCAGACAAATTTGTCTTGAGAATCCGTCCATCTTTCCTACCCAAGGTGGTTACAGCCTTTCATATCGGGCAGTCTAGCACTTGCCCACCTTCTTTACGCCTCCGCATCCCTCGAAAGAGGAAGAGCGTCTCCCCCATCTGGACCCAAAACGTGCGCTCTCCTTTTATCTAGACCGCACAGGCCAGTTCCGGGTGGACGACCAGCTCTTTGTTGGTTACGTGGGCGCTAAGAAGGGACGGGCGGTGCACAAGCAGACCATCTCTCGGTGGGTCATGTTGTGCATCAAGGTCTGTTACTCCTTGGCGAAAAAGGAGCATCCTGTTGGGCTGAGGGCCCATTTCACTCGGGCCACGGCGGCCACTACTGCCCTGGGTCGGGGAGTCCCCTTGCAGGACATCTGTCAGGCAGCTATGTAGGCTTTGCTGCACACATTTGCTAGACACTACTGCCTGGACAGCCAAGTCCGAAGAGATGGCTTTTTCGGCCATTACGTTCTCCGGGATTTTCTGGTGTGATCTTGGTGCGCAGACCCACCTCCGGGGTTGGTATTGCTGGGGTATCTATTCTAGGGTAAGGAATCTAACACTAACCTGTTTCTTTCAGATGCATAAGTTACTTACCTTCGGTAACAATATATCTGTAAGAAACAGTAGTTAGTGTTAGATTCCTTACCGCCCCACCCATCCTCCCCGTTCTGCGAAGCGATATCTAGGGTTAAGGTATCTCCCTTTGAGGGCCCTAGTTTCATGGCACCAGTGTCGGTCTCTGTCATGGCTCTGCGTTCCTGGCGTGGAAAGCTTTGCACAAGAACTGATGTTAGCGTGCGAGGGCGGCGTCTAAGTGCTCTAACGTCATCCCGGCGATCACGACGCCGACGACGGACGCGGAGCCGCAGACGACGCCTACCGAAGCGCAGGAGTACTGCTACGCAAAACTTTCCGGATCCAGTCTGACGCCTGGGGATATTCTAAGGTAAGGAATCTGACACTAGCTACTGTTTCTTACAGATATATCTTTACCGAAGGTAAGTAACTTGTGCATCTGTGCTGGAAGCTTGCGAATTAAAGAGTTGTATTGCAGCTTCGGCCTGCAAGTTTGAGTTGTTTGTCGTGCATTTGATCCTTTTTAGATTTAAGGTGTAAATAGGCCCCAGGGATATATCTGGCCTGATTAAACTAGGTATGGTAGCTGTTAGATGAATGTCCTGGGGGCGATGATCACTATCGTCCTAGTCCCCCATTCTGAACCCAAGGATGTATAAAAACAGCGCAAGGCTTGCAAAAGTGTAGTCCCATATGGAGCTTGTTGTCATAGAGTAAAATGATTCGACTGGACGAGAGTCTTCCGGAAACCTTCCGTTTAGTGTGCGAAGATTTAGATGTTCTAGGTCGTCGAGGAAGCGGCTGTTGCGGCATTTTCGTGTGGTGGGACGCATTATGTGGGAATATTGTGGATTCTAGTTAGAGCCAATACCTCCTCCCCTTCTGCCGGGCCAATGAGATAACGGTTTAGGTCCGCTGTCAAGATAAACATCGGATTTTCCATCTCTGTGGCATACTTAACCAATTGGTTGGTGAGTTTAGTCGAGTCTTTCGCTTTACGTTGAGGATGGACATACGAGTAAATTATGCAAACCTCAATTTCTTCTTCATCAAAGGCGATACTAATTGTGGCTGCTAATATTGCACTTGACATCGAGTCCATAAGGGTTGCTGAGGCTATGCTCATTGTGGAAACATAGGTGATCAGCCCGCCAGAGTAGTGGCCAAACTTGCAGGATCCTTGTTGCTGGTGTGGAAAAACATGTGTAACCCTCAATGTGCTGTGGGTCCATGAGCCAAGTTTCTTGCAACAAGATTATATCGAAGGTCGTAATGTAGTTTAAAAAATGCGGGTCCTCTATTTTTGTTGCTAAGCCATTAATATTTCATAAGCTTAGTCTAGGGAGGGTTCCTTTTCCCTGCTGTAGGCTCTGTCTTGTGGGTTGCCTCAATCCTCCTCTGTGCGTATAGTTATTGTGTGGGATAGTGCTTCCCTGGTAAGACCTTCATTTGAGTAGGCGACTGCCCTCGACCATACATCTGGTTGGTCCCACTGGCTGCTGGTAATTTGTTTACGCTATCTTCCTCACGCGCCTCTGAGTACGCTTTTTGAGTGTGCCTGGTGTTTTTTTTTGTTGCAGGGCTTGCGTTGCTCAGTAATTGGAAAGGGGCAATGTCGATGGCCCAGTTTTGGAATATCCCCAGTTCAGCTAGGATTGCGTCTGCAATTTTGCTTTTGGTCCATGTTGTCTTTTTTTTACTCTGGGCTTTGAGGGTTAGCAGTATGTATGAACTCTACAGAGAGTAGATCCTTTGAACTTATTCCGGCCAGGTTTGGAATAGACTTAGTTAGTCTTAGAATGTTTCCTCGATTTAAATAATACTGGTGCCCCTTTGAAGTGTATAGAGGATAAAAGACGAAGACCTCTGTTTCTTGCTTTCTAGTTCTTGGTGTTTGTGAAGCCGGTGGCTGTAGGTTTGCTTGGCCAATCGATTCAGTTGGGAGTGTGAAGCTGGTTGCTTTTGCGAGGTGTGTTTACGCTTCGTTGCTTGATCCTTCTACCGCAGAGTTCTTTGTGTTTGCTTTAGATGTTATAAACATGAGGGATGTTTGCTTTAGTTCTTGCCCCCATCCTGTGCCCTTTTTCCTGTAGCTTCCAACTGGAGCTGACATTGGTTGGTATGATAAGCCTTTTAATCTCTCTGAGCGATGACTCCTGATTTGGCCTGTCTGTCGTTCCGCAGGTTTCCATTCTGGGCCCTGTGTTTAAGCTCGTGTTGGTGACTTTTTGCTTTGTTTCGATCAGCCTTGAGGCCCCTGAGTTGCACGCCTCTCTGCGTGACTTCTGTAGGAGTGCAGATTCGTTGGATAAGTCCCTTGTTTCTCCCCTCAAGTCTTGACTGTGTTTTGACTGTTGATTGTGACCTCTGTCAGATTTTGTTATTGGGAGAGTTGTTATGGTTTCTATTCTGTTTGCTTCTTTTTGGTCTGCATTGTCCCTTAATGGGGGTCCTTGTCAGTTTTCTTCTCCGGTTTCTGTATATGCCCTATTTTTGTTACATTTGTGTGGGGCTTTTGGTTGGGCCCTTTCCTTTTCTTTTGGCAACGTTTTTTGGCATTGAGTTTTGGAAGCCCTCCCACCGGGCCTTCTCGTCTTCTCGATATTCCCCTCAAGGTTGCCTTTATGCATGTTACCAGCTGTTTTGCTGTTGGAGATGCCCTGGTCTTTTATTAAGTTTCCTGCTGTTACACATGTGATATCCTTTATCAGACCACTTAGCATTGAGGGCAAGGTGGATAATTTGTTTACAACCTGGTCGCAGTTACAGCTGAGGTATGTGTTTGATTGCGCTCTTGTTATCAGGCCGTTCAGATTTCCCAGTTTTTTGTCGATGCCTGCAGTGAAGACTGCTGGTGTGTTCAATAGTGTTAGTTGGATTTCCATCTTTTCTGACTGATATTGCAGTGCTTCGACGGCTAGTTGTATTGTGTTTAGTAGTGAGGTCCAAGTGCCAGTGTTTTGTTCCTTTGTATACTCATTCTCCTTTGTGCTTTTATTGATTTGTTCTGCTGAGAAGGAGTCCCGGGGAGGCTCTTGAGAAGAGTCTTGGGGAGAGTGCGCCCTTTGTTCCTGGTCTGGAGTGTAAGTGGCGAGCATATCTTCCCATTCTTGTGTGTCTAAGTAGGATATGGTCGCCCTTCCCTCCTCTTTCTGGCTTAGGTTTGGTATCCCTGCTCATACTCCTCCATGTTGGTTAGGCGCACTTCGTTGAGCAAGGGGTACTGGGATTGGTGATGATTTTATGTTTGCTCGATCTGTTTTGATAGGGGTGCTATAGCTTCTTATCATCATGTTGGTTGTGGGGCTGGAGTTGATTTCACTGATTTGTTCCCCATCTTCACTCCTTGAATCTGCGCTGGCTTTGCTCTTGACCTTGTTTTTTTATGGTGGCCCAGTCTTCGAATCTGGCATCAAGTTGTGACTGTGGATCAGCTGTTTTTTGGGACTTGTGTTCTGCAGTTGGACTCCTCTGAGTGCTGCCCTGCCGACTAATTTTTGTTGGGGAGCATCCTGAGTTGCCAGGCATTCCTGCGGAAGCCGCTGGGGATGTGCTGTCTGCCTCTTTTGCCCCCGCGGGGTGTGCTGGCGATTTATGTTTAAGCTCGAATTGCTGGCCTTGTTGCTGTGGTGCCCCACTTTTGTCTAGGGGTAAATGGCTTGGAATGGGTACTTGTGTTTGTAGGGGTAGGAGTAGGAGTAGCAGTAGAGATTGCAGGCCTTTAAGGGTTGCATTGCTGGAAAAGAGAGCTGACCTGCATCCCTTAGGAAATTAAACTTTGTATAGATCTTGGGTTGGTAAGAGCATGTGGCTCTGGTAGGTTGCTTCGGTGCTATTGTCTCCCTCTGGTCCTACTTGGTTGCGATGAGTTTTTGTTCGGCGTTATCCTGAGCGCTGGGATTTTGTTTCTTTACTTTTTTCCCCTTTGATTTGAGCGGCATGACCACTCTCGTTCTTCCCGACCTCATTGGGCCACCTGGGACCGTTGGATTGCAGATAGATTTCAGCCCTCCAGCAGAGGCTCAGCAGGGGCCTTCAACACCCCAGATGCTCCTATTCCTGGGGGTACTAAACAGGAACTAAGGAGCTGAGAAGCTGAGGAGTGCCCAGGCACCGGGCCTACTTGAACCCTTGCTCTAAAGTTTGCTCTGAGCCTTAGTCCCATAGAACGTCCTCTGTCTCTCCTCTCCGCTCTGAGTCTGCCCTCTGCCGCTATTTGCTCTGTCGTGGCAAAGTCCAAGCTGTGACAGCTGGAGTTGCTGGATGTTATCCTGGAGCTTATCTTGGTTGTGAGAAGTTGGCCTGATATATGATGCTCACTAGTTCTAGTGATCACATTGTATCAGTCCAAACAACCCTTATGGTGATTGGTTGTAAGTCAACCTTATAGACCAGCTATCCTAATGGTAGCATGGACAAAGCAGTCTTAGGCTAAACTCTTTTGGCATGTGAAGCCAGCTGTTTTACCACAATATAACCCCTTGAATACCAAGTGAAAGGACACCACACAGGTTGTTATGAAAATAAACGATATATTTATTAATAACAACAACTCTGAACTCTTTATGAGGTCAGAGGGCTAAGCACATGACAATCTTTTACGAAAAATACTACAAGTCGCGCAAAATTACAATGGTGCCCTAGGGGCACGACAAACCATAAACTAAGTAAGTGGAATGTGAAAGTCGATAAAGGAAATGGAGCTGTCCAGAAGCTGTAGGATCGATGGGACCACGCTACACTAACTTCAGGTAAGTAATAGAAGGCCCACGGAACGCGTGTGCAGAGTGTGAACTCACACGTGAGATGCGTAACAACGTCTATGGACAGTACAGTTCAAGTTAAAGGTGAGTACGGACAATCCTGACTATATAGGACAACAACGACTGTGGAACTGGACACTAGGACAGTTAAACTACCCTTGAGCACCAAAATGCTCTCGTTACCTCACCCACGGGCTGCGGGTGCATAGGTGTCAAAGTGCGTCGGGTTCTCACGTTGAAGTCTATGGAGCCTCAAAGAAAAGATTCTGCAGGCGACCAGGAGGAAGATGTCTGGTGCAATCCAAGGGTGGATTGTTGAAGAAGGAGACCTGAAAGCAGAGGGGACAATGTTCACAGTCACTAGCCAGTGACTGGAGTGGAACCAGGAAAGAACCAGATGTCGTCGTCGCGATCAGGTGAAGAGTGGACGCTTGACTCTGCAGCCACGTGGACCAGGAGGTGTCTTCGACGACCAGGATGGAGGCACGAGCTGTCCCACGCAGGCTCTCGCTGTCGGCGGTGTTGGATCCGGGATTGGAGGCAACAGGCCTTGGCAAAGGCAACCCACGCGGTGAGTGAAGAAAGCGTCTGGTGCGGACTAGGAGAGTCCGGGGTGCCCCTCTTTTGGAAGGGATCAAGGGCCAGTCTGGAGCAACAAGACCAGCAGTGAAAATTCAAAGGTTCGTCGTCTAGGAGGCCACTAGCCAGCCGGCAAGTGACCAGACAACGCGTCGAGCAGCAACCAAGCAGAAGGGCCCCACGCAGATCTCGTGGATGCTGGAGGGCTGATCTTCGGTGCAGGGGCTGCTCGGGGTTGGGGCTTCTCAGTCCCCAAAGCACTTGGTCGAGTTTACCTCGGGAGTCGTGCTGGAAGAGAAGTGCAGGTTCGTTCAAGATGGCCGATCCCACGTGTCTCGTCGCACCCACGGGTCTCAGCTTTGCTGTAGATGCAGGTTGAGGTCGGAGAGGTCTGGGAATCCTGGTCTCGTCGGGCTCTGAAGTCTGGATCCTCGAGGGAAGACGACAAAGTGAAGCCGCTGGATGCTTGATGGTGCCTGCAGTTGCAGGGTGGACACTCCTTGTCCACAAGGGAGATTCTTCAGTCTTCTGTGGAGCAGAACGTCGAAGGCCAGAGTTTCTTCTTGTTGAATAGTTCAGGATAATCTAATTTGGAATGGGACCAGCTCTTACCTTTATTCTCCTAAAGGGGGCTGCACTACTGACTAGGTCCCTCCCCTGGGTGGGACCAGGAAGGGGGGTGGTTACACCCCCTATCCTTTGTCCGGTTTCCCGCTGGGGCTGGGATGCCCCAGCAACTGGTTTGAACCGGTGTATGCACAAGGCACCTTGTGTGCCCCAGGCATGTCTCATTCCTTTCAGGCCTCCCTACCTCAATACACAAAATCCTGTCTGGGGTGGTGCTAGCACCTCCCAAGGCAGGAAACCCTTTGTCCAAGCCATCCTCGCTGGAAGGACTCCCAGCAGCAGGAGGTCAGACTTGTGTCTGTGGTGGCAGCATCCATTTTGTGATGCTGAGGCTCGAGTTAACTTTAACCGGGGTTCACAGTTACATACATGTTGTGTCCCTCTAGAAGGGTGGAATGCTACCACATGCGTCCTCTACAACAGTGTCTAGAAGATCAGTGGACTCAGAGGACAGGATGTTGGGAGGATCGAGTTCTTCATCAGTCCGCCAAGGATTCCATCAGGTGGTGGATGAAGAGATCACACTTGATGGGAGGTGTTCCGTTTCATCAAGACCCTCCGGTGCAGACTCTGATCACAGACGCTTCACTCCAGGGTTGGGGTGCTCATATGGGCCCTCTGCAAGTACAAGGGCTATGGTCCGACTCAGAGAAGGGCTATCACATCAATCTGCTGGAGCTGCGGGCTGTTCATCTAGCCCTCAAGTCCCTGTTTCCATCATTCCAGTCTCAGTCCCTCCTGGTGCAAACAGACAATACATCGACAATGTATTATTTAAACAAGCAGGGGGGTACTCGGTCCAGGACTCTGTCCATAGAAGCCCAGACCATCTGAAATTGGTTACTGGCGAGAGACTTGTCGATAACAGCTGTACATCTGCCGGGAGTTCTCAACTCACAAGCGGATTTCCTAAGCAGAGACTTGGTCGAGGCTCACGATTGGGTCCTCAACGAGGAAGTCACAAACAGTATTTTTCAGGCATGGGGAACACCAGATATCGATCTGTTTGCAGACGCGGAAAACGCAAAATGCCCCTTCTTCTCGTCCAGGTTTCCCCAGAGCGGGTCTCAGGGGAATGCCCTTTTGATAGACTGGTGTCAGAACTTACTGTACGCTTTTCCACCGACCCCGTTGATACCAACAGTAATCAACAGGATGTACAGAACCGACTCCAGGATGATTTTGATTGCCCCAGAGTGGCCGCGCCAATGGTGGTTTCCAGATCTCCTTCAGTTGTCGGAAGTACCACACAGGAGATTGCCGTGTCGCCCGGATCTTCTGTCCAAACAGAAGGGGAGAGTGTTCCACCCCAATCTGTCCTCCCTGCGCCTGGCAGCATGGCTCCTGAAGCTTAATGTGGTGTTAACTAAGTTAATGGGTGCTCCTTTTGAGCCTATACATAAGTCTTCCTTGCAACACTTAACTTGGAAAGTAGCATTCCTGGTGGCTATTACTTCTGCTCGTAGAGTGAGCGAGATTCAGGCTCTGTGTTGCAAAGAACCGTTTACTGTGTTCCATTCTAATAGAGTGGTACTCAGGACGCATCCTGCTTTTCTGCCCAAGGTAGCGTCACATTTTCATATTAATCAAGCCATAACCTTGCCTACCTTTTTTCCAAATCCTACTGGTCCTGCTGAAAGGGCTCTTCATTCCTTAGATTTGAAGAGAGTCCTTAAGTTTTATTTAGATAGAACAAAGACTTTGAGACATTCAGACCGTTTGTTCATTAACTATGGTCACTGTTAATACAGGCTCTGCAGCATCTAAGTGGTACATTGCTAGATGGATTGTTTCTTGTATCCTTCTAACTTATCAGTTGTCAAATAGGTCTTTGTCAGGAAGACCAAAAGCACATTCTACAATAGCTCTCCTTAGTAATGTTTCTATGGCAGAAATTTGTAAGGCAGTTACTTGGCGTTCAGTGCATACTTTTACTCGCCATTATTGCCTTGACTCAGACACACAGGCAGATGCACAGGTTGGGCAGGCATCTCTTAGAAATATATTTGCTAATTCTACCTGAGATCTGTGTGTTACAGCTGTTGTTGTTGTTATTTTCTCTGTTCGCCCGCGTTTTGTGGGTATGAGCTTGCTACTCCAGTCAGTGCTTATGACTATTAATGAGTATCCCCTGGAAGAGAAGGATTAGTTACTTACCTGTAATCCTAGTTCTCTTCCAGGGGTATACTCATTAAAGTCATAAGCACCCTCCCGCCTCCCCGGGCGAGCAGTAGCTTTATGATGGTACTATTGTTTTTCTAGATGCAGATTCCTGCTAAGTTTACTGTACCGTACAAAAGAACTGACCTAACTGTCACCTGTGGTGCATGATGGGAACAGAGTTCCCCTGGAGGCCTTAAAGGCAAAGTGTTCAGATTCTCTGATGCCTTAAAGGCGAGGTGTCAGTCTGATTTTCTGTACAGGGATAGTTTTTCTGTATGCAGCCTTCTTAGGCTAATTGCCTTTTATTACAAATTCTTTGATGAAAATAAAGGGTTTTTTGCTGATTATGGAATGCTTTTGAGGCTCATGCCTTCTTATTGCATTATTTATATGATTTATTTTCATACTGCAGAAAATATGTAATTATGGCTTTATTAGCCTATGGGTTATGTTGGGCTGCATTTTATTGATTATACATATATATGTGTATAATTTGTTTAGTACTATGTACTACTATTGTATATATTTAAACATATATATATATATTCTATTATATGTTCCGCGTTCCCGCTCATGGGCGGAGATTATTCAGTGCTTATGACTTTAATGAGTATACCCCTGGAAGAGAACTAGGATTACAGGTAAGTAACTAATCCATTGTGTATATGTGTTAGCAAGACAGCAAGCTAGTGTGGGCCAGGCAGTTCTACATGCACTCTTTCAAAAATCTGCAACAGCTACAGGTTAGCCACCGCTTGTGAATCTCCAACTCTACATGCCAAGAACAGATGCATGCTGGGTAAGTAGCATTTTCCTGCCATGCCCCTCTTGCCTTATAATCATGACTGTTTGCATTACTCCGATTTCTCCAGTAGCAGATTGCGAATTTTCTTAATAGTGCTACACTTTTGTCTTGTGTGATTGCTGTGTTAGAACTTGTGAGAAGTTGGCCTGATGTGCAGTGTTCACTATTCTAGTGATCACTATATATCAGTCCAAACAACCCTTATTGATGATTGGTTGTAAGTCAACCTTATAGACCAGCTATCCTAGTAGCATGGATACGAGCAGTCTAAGGCTAAGACTCTAGAGGGCGCGTTAAGCCAGCTGTTTTACCATCACATTACCCCTTGAACACCCAGTGAAAGGACACCACACAAGTGTTATGAAAATAAACAGTGTATTTATTAGAATCACAACAACCCTGTACTCTTTATGAGGACAGGGTGCTAGGCACACAACAAAACTCTTACGAAAATACTTAAGTTAGCACGTTATACACAAATGCCCGAGGGGCACGAAAAACCATATACTTAAAAAGTGGAATGCGAAATTACTAGCAGGTAAGTACAGTACTAATAGGCTTTGGAATCGCTAGGACTTGACTATAGAATCGTTAGATTACTTCTAGGAGACCTAGGGGACTCGGGTGCAGAGTGTGCACTCTCACGCGGGATGCGGGACAAAGTCTATGGGAGCTAGCAAAGGCAAAGTTAGTGTTCACGGGCGAACCCGACCTGGTGGGAAGAAAACGACAGTGGATCCTGACCCTAGGGTAGTGAGGCTATGCTGGGACACCGAAGTGCCGAAGTTACCTAGCCCAGGGGCTGCAGCTGCATAGGTCTGAAAAGACGTCGGGGATCTCGTTGCCGGACCAGGAGCCTGGAAGAAGGAAGTTGCTGGCAGGCGACCAGTGAAGGAAAGTTCGTTGGATCCAAGCCTGGATCGAGGAAGAAGAAACCTGAAAGCAGAGGGGACCAAGTTCTTGAATCACTAGCCGGTGATTAAGCGGGCACCAGGATGGCACCGGGCGAAGTCACCTCGACTAGGTGAGTGGGCGACGCTGGCTCTGCAGATCTCACGGACCAGGAGGCGTTGTCGGCGACCAGGATGGAGAGGCGAGCTGTCCCACGATGGATGAAGCTGTCGGCGTCGAAGTTACCCAGGATTGGGCAACAAGCCTTGGCTAATTCAAGCCCACGCGGTGGACTCAAAATGGCGTCTTGAGTGGACCAGGAGGGTCCGGGGTGCTCCTCTTTTGGAAGGGAGCAAGGGCCAGCCTGGAGCAACCAGACCAGCAGCAGAAATGTCGTCGGGCGTCGTTCAGAAGGCCACAAGCCAGCGGGCTAGTAGCCAAACAACGCGGTGAGCAGCAAAAAGCAGAAGGGCCCCACGCAGATCGTGGAGATGCTGGGAGGCTGCACTTCGGTGCTGGAGCTGCTCAGGGTCGGGGCTTCTCGGACCCCAAAGCACTCACCAGGAAATTACTCGGTGGGCTTGCTGTGCAGAAGTCGTGCAGTCTTGGCGATGGCCGGTCCCTCGAGGTCTCGTCGCACCCACGGTTCTCAGCTGTGCTGTAGAGGTGGGTAGAGGTTAGAGGTGCCAGGGAAGCCGGGTCTCGTC
Source organism: Lissotriton helveticus (assembly GCF_964261635.1). Taxonomy (NCBI): domain Eukaryota; kingdom Metazoa; phylum Chordata; class Amphibia; order Caudata; family Salamandridae; genus Lissotriton; species Lissotriton helveticus. The sequence goes on from NC_136069.1 coordinate 171,444,039, forward strand.
GAGCTGGGCAGTCGGATTCCGGAGGAAGGACGTGCAGCAGACCGCAGTGTTCTTAGATGGTGCCTGCGGATGCAGGGTGACTACTCCTTAGCCACAAGGGAGAATCTTGAAGAAGAAATCGTGAAGTCCTTTTGTGGAAAGTGGTATCTTGATTCCAAAGATGATCTGATTTGGAAGGGGGCCAGTTCCTACCTTTATCCTGTAAAAAGGGGCTGGCACGCGACTAAGTCCTGCCCTAGGGGTGGGACTAGGAGGGGGGTGGTTACACCCACTTCCTTGGCGGGCTTTTCCCCAGCACAGGGTCTGGAGTGACCCTGGAATTGGTTCCAGCCAGCCTATGCACAGTGAGCACCGGGGTGCCACGTGCAGTCACCTTCCTCTAAAGCCCTGCCTACCTACAATACACAAAACCCTGTCTGGGACGGTGCTGGCACCGCCCCTGGCAGGAAACCCTTTGTCCTTATCTCCTGCTCTGGGAGGACTCCCAGCAGCAGGAGGGCAGACTTGTGTCTCGGTGGCAGCATCCATTTTGTGGAGCTGAGGCTCTGTTTGACTTTAACCGGGGTTAGGGGTTACATACATGTCGTGTCCCTCTAGAAGGGTGGAATGCTAACCCCGTCGCCAGAATTGGCGAGGGGTTAGTATTCCAATTCGTATGACACCTTACTCGACATGTTTTGATAAAGCGATACCAGAGTTGGCATATAACCGCGAGGATTATAATGCACTTAAGAGTATATGGTATGCGATATCATGGAAACGGCTAAGGGATGGGTCCCGAAAGCCGCAGACAGGCTCAGCTCATGCCAGAGCACCATCTCACACGATTCCAAGCACTCTGCCTTCAGGATTGTTAAGGCCTGCTATAGGAGTGACTGATAGGAGATCTGTGTGTCCATTTTTAGGGTTAGATATAGGTATACTATATCTAAAGCAAAGGGTGATTACACCACCTTGCCCCAGCTGTCAAGCAGCCAGTTGTGTCAGATTTGGATGGCCAGCCAGGGGTGGCATAATACATGCTGCAGCCCCTGGTAGGCCCTGGGTACACCTATGCCCTGGGTACCTAAGGTACACTGTACAGGGACTGGTAAGGTGACTCAGTATCCAATTTAGATATGTACCTAAGGTACATGGAATCCATTTTACAGAGAGAGCAGTAGGCCTGGGGTCCTGAATAGCAGGGCCCCAGGTCAACTAAGTCAGAAAACCAGCAAAACACCAGGCAAAAAGTTGGGGGCAACCATAGTCAGGGATCTACCTTCCTACATAACCCCCGCCCAAACGAAAGGAGATAAGGCTAGCCTTGCCAGGTAAGCCTATATTGCCTGAGTGGCCATATAAGGAAGTAACAGCACTGGCATGGTTACCCCCTATCTCATGGTCCACTAAGCAATCCCTCACCCTAAGGGTATCTGAGGGTCTCCACCATAGGGAATCTCTACCTGCGGTGTGTTTTGGCAAAGGAAAAGGCTGGTGCTGAAATGGAGTACTGAAGTGAGGCTCCACTAATTTTGGGCTCAGCTTCCTCCAATCATTTTCCACCATAGAGGCCTTTCTTTCCAAGACTGAGTTGTTTTGGGCTCTCAGGGTCAACCTCTGGCTACCTACAGCTGGAGGTTGGGTCCCTCTGTTTGGCTTACTGGAGGGACAGGTCAGGTTTGGGGCCCTCAGGTCCCAGGTTTGGCTGTGTCCATCTGTGGGTGGTCCCTAACTAAATTTAAGGGGGATCCCTCAGGAGTTGGTTTTATTTTCACTTGGCTAGGACTACTAGCTTCAGTGCCTTTAATCTGCTGATTGGGGAATTCTTTTGGACAGGGGGCCCTTTGGGGTCCAACACTGGCCTCCCTGACCTCTACAGCCCTGGGCTGACTGAGGCAGGGTAGAGAGGGGCAGGTTACCTGCTCCAGACTGGGTCCCACCTTGGAAGGGTCCACTGACATCAGGGGTTCTGCCAGGCTAGGCCTGACTACCTCTGTGGCAGTTTCTTCACAAGGGGTCAGATCAGTTCCCTGAGGAGGCTGATCTTTTCCTAAAGTCTGGTGGGAGGGAGATTTCTCTTCCTCCTCAATGCTCTCTGTCTGAGTGGAGTGATCCATAGTTTCAGGCTTCACAACACTATCATCTGTCTGAGTTTGAGCTGTGGCCATCACAACTCTCCCAACCTTTTCAGGAGGGGGCTCAGTTTGGGTGTGGGCTGTTACCATGACAGCCTTGACAACCTGTTCTGGGAAGGAAGTTGTCTGAGATGGGGTTGTGACTGGCACAACCCTCCTGACTTGCTCAGGGAGGACATCTTGGACTGGGGCTCTGACTAACACTGCCCCACTAACCTTACCATGGGGGTTTACCATTCTAGAAGAGGTTTCTTGCTCTACCTCAGCCCAGGCTGAGGTCTCTAAATCATTCCCCAGTAGGCAATCTACAGGCAAGTTGGATGACACTGCCACTCTCTTGGGGCCAGTGACACTTCCCCAGCTGAGATTTACTACTGCCATGGGATGAGTTTTCTTCACTCCATCAATGTTGGTCACCTGGTATGTGGCACCAGGTAAAAGTTGCCTTGAGGGGACTAGACTCTCAGTCACCATAGTGATGCTAGCCCCTGTATCTCTATAGGCCTCAACTTTCATTCCATTGATGAGGGGCTCCTGTCTGTACTTGCCCAAAGTGTTGGGACAAGTTGTGAAGTTGGCAAACCCCATGCCAGTCTCACAGACAAGAGTATCTAAGTTTGGGGACCTGGTTAGGCCAGAGTCCCCAGGAACTCCCAAAGTAAATGCACCCAAATTCTTGGGGGCACTCCCACCACCTGGGGGATTACTACTAGTAGTAACAGGAGGTTTGGGAATGTTACTTGGGGGTATGTTTTCCTTATTGTTATTCTTTGGGCAACTGCTGTCAGTTTTTAAATGACCCACCTGTTTACAGGGATAACAATAAGGTTTCTTCTGGTTATTGGAAGGATTCTGGGACCCACCCCCCTCAGAGGATTTTTGGGGCCCTGATGTGGTTTGATCTGTAGATTTATTCCCACCCTTCTCTTGAGGCTTGGTTGATTCCTTTTTCTGGTCACCACCTTGGTTCTTGGGCCTAATCCTGGTTCTGACCCATTTGTCTGCCCTCTTACCCAATTCTTGTGGAGAGGTCAGATCAGAGTCTACCAGGTGCTGGTGTAATAACTGGTTCTGACAATTATTTAAGACTTGCTCTCTCATAATAAGATTATATAATCCTGTGAAGTCAGTAACCTTGCTACCCAGTAGCCAGCCTTCCAAAGCCTTAGTGGCACAATCAACAAAGTCAGACCAGTCCTGAGACTGAGTTTTCTGGGTGTCTCTGAACAGCAACCTGTACTGCTCAGTGGTTAAACCAAACCCATCAACCAGTGTATTCTTCAGGACCTGGTAATTGTTAGCATCCTCTACTCTTGTAGTGAGGAGCTTATCTCTACCTTTACCATCAAAGGAGAGCCACAGTATAGCTGCCCACTGACTCTGGGGAATGCACTGCACAGTGCAGGCCCTCTCCAGAGCAGCCATCCATTTCTGGATATCATCCCCTTGCTTAAAGGGGGGCACTATTTTAGTCAGGTGTTTAGTATCTAAACCCTTCTCTCTATCTCTTGGGAGATTGCTGCCACCAGTGGGAGCTAGCCCACTCATCTGCTGCTCTCTAGCAAAGGCAGGCTTCTCTTTGGCCAGGGCAAGTTCTTCCCTTTCAATCCTCAGTTCAGCTTGTCTCATTCTAGCTTCATGCTCTTTTCTCTGAGGGGAAGTAAATCTCCTCTGTGGAGGATTCCTTCTCCCCTGAGAAGAGGCATTAGAGTGCAGAGATCTACTGGAGTCCCTAGAAAGAGATCTATCTCTCCTAACTCCAAGGTTAGGCCCACTTCGGGTTAGTACTGGGGGTCCCCCAGATCCTAGCCCAAGTAAGTCTAAGTTGGCCCTGGTTAGCCTTCTGACTACCTCAAGACCTTTGTCTACCTCATCCCCAGAGAGTTCCTCTTGATCCTCCTCCTCAACTGCAATGTTGGAGAGATCTGGATCCCCAGAGGTTCCCTCTAAGGCTGGCATGTTCTCATGTAACTGAGAAAGCTTTCTGGCATCATATGTCTCTAAGAGACCTATCAGAAAGGGAATGGTGGGGTTAGACCCCTGCTTCAGTTTTCTGGAGACACAGATCTGTCTCATCTCCTGGAAACTGAGAGCTGCATATCTTGAAGTGACCTGTGGAGGGTCAACACTGACCAGGGGAGTCTCAGTAGAATCTCCCTGGGTAGACATGCTTTTCTAGTGAGGTGTAAGTGGTGCACTTACCTACACTATGTGTTTGCCTACTGATCCCTTGCTAGAGTTGTAGTTTAGGGTGTGCTAAGCCCTAGGAGCTACAACAGCTGGTTCAGTAGAACTCAGAGTATTCTAAGCTAAGTTATATGTACCTTTAGTACTTATGTGATCTTTCACAAGATATTCTTAGGGCATGTGTGGTAAAACAACAGCAAGCTCAAATCCCAACCGCTGCCCACCAATGTGAGAAGTTGGCCTGATGTGCAGTGTTCACTATTCTAGTGATCACTATATATCAGTCCAAACAACCCTTATTGATGATTGGTTGTAAGTCAACCTTATAGACCAGCTATCCTAGTAGCATGGATACGAGCAGTCTAAGGCTAAGACTCTAGAGGGCGCGTTAAGCCAGCTGTTTTACCATCACATTACCCCTTGAACACCCAGTGAAAGGACACCACACAAGTGTTATGAAAATAAACAGTGTATTTATTAGAATCACAACAACCCTGTACTCTTTATGAGGACAGGGTGCTAGGCACACAACAAAACTCTTACGAAAATACTTAAGTTAGCACGTTATACACAAATGCCCGAGGGGCACGAAAAACCATATACTTAAAAAGTGGAATGCGAAATTACTAGCAGGTAAGTACAGTACTAATAGGCTTTGGAATCGCTAGGACTTGACTATAGAATCGTTAGATTACTTCTAGGAGACCTAGGGGACTCGGGTGCAGAGTGTGCACTCTCACGCGGGATGCGGGACAAAGTCTATGGGAGCTAGCAAAGGCAAAGTTAGTGTTCACGGGCGAACCCGACCTGGTGGGAAGAAAACGACAGTGGATCCTGACCCTAGGGTAGTGAGGCTATGCTGGGACACCGAAGTGCCGAAGTTACCTAGCCCAGGGGCTGCAGCTGCATAGGTCTGAAAAGACGTCGGGGATCTCGTTGCCGGACCAGGAGCCTGGAAGAAGGAAGTTGCTGGCAGGCGACCAGTGAAGGAAAGTTCGTTGGATCCAAGCCTGGATCGAGGAAGAAGAAACCTGAAAGCAGAGGGGACCAAGTTCTTGAATCACTAGCCGGTGATTAAGCGGGCACCAGGATGGCACCGGGCGAAGTCACCTCGACTAGGTGAGTGGGCGACGCTGGCTCTGCAGATCTCACGGACCAGGAGGCGTTGTCGGCGACCAGGATGGAGAGGCGAGCTGTCCCACGATGGATGAAGCTGTCGGCGTCGAAGTTACCCAGGATTGGGCAACAAGCCTTGGCTAATTCAAGCCCACGCGGTGGACTCAAAATGGCGTCTTGAGTGGACCAGGAGGGTCCGGGGTGCTCCTCTTTTGGAAGGGAGCAAGGGCCAGCCTGGAGCAACCAGACCAGCAGCAGAAATGTCGTCGGGCGTCGTTCAGAAGGCCACAAGCCAGCGGGCTAGTAGCCAAACAACGCGGTGAGCAGCAAAAAGCAGAAGGGCCCCACGCAGATCGTGGAGATGCTGGGAGGCTGCACTTCGGTGCTGGAGCTGCTCAGGGTCGGGGCTTCTCGGACCCCAAAGCACTCACCAGGAAATTACTCGGTGGGCTTGCTGTGCAGAAGTCGTGCAGTCTTGGCGATGGCCGGTCCCTCGAGGTCTCGTCGCACCCACGGTTCTCAGCTGTGCTGTAGAGGTGGGTAGAGGTTAGAGGTGCCAGGGAAGCCGGGTCTCGTCGAGCTGGGCAGTCGGATTCCGGAGGAAGGACGTGCAGCAGACCGCAGTGTTCTTAGATGGTGCCTGCGGATGCAGGGTGACTACTCCTTAGCCACAAGGGAGAATCTTGAAGAAGAAATCGTGAAGTCCTTTCGTGGAAAGTGGTATCTTGATTCCAAAGATGATCTGATTTGGAAGGGGGCCAGTTCCTACCTTTATCCTGTAAAAAGGGGCTGGCACGCGACTAAGTCCTGCCCTAGGGGTGGGACTAGGAGGGGGGTGGTTACACCCACTTCCTTGGCGGGCTTTTCCCCAGCACAGGGTCTGAAGTGACCCTGGAATTGGTTCCAGCCAGCCTATGCACAGTGAGCACCGGGGTGCCACGTGCAGTCACCTTCCTCTAAAGCCCTGCCTACCTACAATACACAAAACCCTGTCTGGGACGGTGCTGGCACCGCCCCTGGCAGGAAACCCTTTGTCCTTATCTCCTGCTCTGGGAGGACTCCCAGCAGCAGGAGGGCAGACTTGTGTCTCGGTGGCAGCATCCATTTTGTGGAGCTGAGGCTCTGTTTGACTTTAACCGGGGTTAGGGGTTACATACATGTCGTGTCCCTCTAGAAGGGTGGAATGCTAACCCCGTCGCCAGAATTGGCGAGGGGTTAGTATTCCAATTCGTATGACACCTTACTCGACATGTTTTGATAAAGCGATACCAGAGTTGGCATATAACCGCGAGGATTATAATGCACTTAAGAGTATATGGTATGCGATATCATGGAAACGGCTAAGGGATGGGTCCCGAAAGCCGCAGACAGGCTCAGCTCATGCCAGAGCACCATCTCACACGATTCCAAGCACTCTGCCTTCAGGATTGTTAAGGCCTGCTATAGGAGTGACTGATAGGAGATCTGTGTGTCCATTTTTAGGGTTAGATATAGGTATACTATATCTAAAGCAAAGGGTGATTACACCACCTTGCCCCAGCTGTCAAGCAGCCAGTTGTGTCAGATTTGGATGGCCAGCCAGGGGTGGCATAATACATGCTGCAGCCCCTGGTAGGCCCTGGGTACACCTATGCCCTGGGTACCTAAGGTACACTGTACAGGGACTGGTAAGGTGACTCAGTATCCAATTTAGATATGTACCTAAGGTACATGGAATCCATTTTACAGAGAGAGCAGTAGGCCTGGGGTCCTGAATAGCAGGGCCCCAGGTCAACTAAGTCAGAAAACCAGCAAAACACCAGGCAAAAAGTTGGGGGCAACCATAGTCAGGGATCTACCTTCCTACAGAACTGTATGTAATTAGGCTTGTAAACTTGTAGTGCTTCTTCCAGTCTTTGAGTGTTTCCATCATCCCAGACTAAGTGGAGAATAGTCCTTCAGCAATTAAGATGATGCATGGTTCACCGGCTCCCTGGTTGCGGAATTTTAGTGTGTTGTACATGTAATTTTTTTTTTTTTTTTTTGCACCTTTTCAAATATCGTGCTGCAATTTGATTAATTTTTCACTTGACTTTGTATGTGTCTTATTTATTAGCTGTGGCTTATTTGTCCTACAACTTTAATACTACATTTTTACTGCAAACGGAACAAGTTCATTGCTTTTTCTTAGTTCAGGTATTTGTCAAGAAAGCAGTTCACTACAATCAAGTTTATTCTTTAGGTAGGTAGTATCTTGGTACTATTAGAGTTTAAGATAATTGTAATGATTTCTCTGGCAAAGGACATACTTGCAAAGCTCTTATTACGTGCTGTCTGTTCCTAACCAATGCTCTGAAAGCTGCATTTATTGTAATTTAAATCTTATATTCTGATTTGTGATTAAACAGGTGGGACAGTAAAGAAATAGAAAAGCTTAGTCCATGGGATTTGGAACTTGTTCCTGATAATGGTACGTGACCACAGTTTACTTATTGTGCTTACCATGTGTTTTTTATTTTCATATAATGCATTCATTCTAAACTGCTGGAATATTTGTTGTAAACTAACAGAAATGTCATAAACCTGCAATAGCATATAAGAAGAAAATGTTTAGATTAATGTTGCCTTGCAGTATTTCTGTTAGATACTATCCATCAGGTACTTTGTCGTGGGAGTCGCTCAATCACAGGCTGTCCCCTGGAATCTTATCAGGCTCTTGTGAAATTATTGAGAAGTGGGTGCCTGAAGGTAACTCTCATCCCCTATCATGGTGTACACATCTGAGTACGTGATGGAGTGGCTTTTTGACCAAGAGTGCATCTAACCTACCTGTACGCTCAATACCTATGCTGAATGAATAGGATGTCTCAAATCAACAAATGATAGTACTTTCGAAGATACAATAGCCCAGTGGCCAAATCTACAAAGTCTGGGCATCCTAGCGTTAGAGGGCGCACGACAAGATGGCCGCACCCTAGTGAGGCTCTGCCCGGCCGAGCGACCATCCGTTAATTATCCACCTCATATCTGCTACATCATGGTCTCTTGTGCCTGCTGGGAGTCGTGCATAATTTAGGCATGATTTCAAGACTGATTGAGCCTCTGCGCCTCGCTGTGTTAGTGAGTTGCAGCTTGGCTTATCCGGACGACTCGCGGGGGAAAATAGCGGCTGCAGCGCGGCCCCAAATCTGAGCCTTGCCTACCGCGAGCGGGACTGCAGTGAGGGAATTCCAGCTCACCTCGTCACTGCAACAGGGAATCCTGACGTTGCTCTTGCCTGGAGGGTGAACTGCGACCAAGTGCAGAATGATCAGTGGTCGCGAAGGCTGCGTATCACCTGGCACTGCTGGGTCCTGACGGAGCGAGTGGCTGCTACCTGCGAGCGGCGGACCCTGCCAGACGTGATCTTCGTGCGCCTCCTGATCGGATACTACCTGCATTTGCTGACGCCTGCCGGCTGCGGTGAGTGGGACGCGGCTTGGCTCAGGCTGCAGCTGCAGAAGCGGGTGTAGGCCTGGGAGGGGGTTGCGGCCTGGGAGCTGTGGCGGGCTGCTGGTTGGCAGGAGGCGCGTGCATTGCTAGAGCGGCTAAGCGGGGCTGCCGGAGGAGACACTACAGGCTGCCATGAAGCATTTGCATTCGCACGGGGCTCCCAATACCTGTGGCTGAAATTCAGTACATGTCTTTGCAGTTGGCTGATCTAACACTGCCTTATTTGTACAGTGTGATCTGGCCTGTGATGTGACACACCTTACTAGAAACTCTTGCCATCTACTGGGGTGCATGGAGTGCTAATGCTGACTTTCTGGTGAGCGACGCTTTGACGGTGGGAGCTGCTTCTGAGACACTGCGGCTGGGGACAACCAGATATTGCTGCTGTGGGGTCTACTAAGGGCTCTCGATTCCTTTTGTGCACAACTGCGTCCAAGTGTCAGGAGCTTTGACCTGGGCTGTTACTAGCTGCAAGCTCTTTGAGACTGTACTATATTCCCCCATACACTACACACGTGCCACTGTCACCTCCGGGCATATACACAGGCGGAGGGCCCCGAGGATTGCCATGGGGCACACAGATAAGTCGCAGCCTCGCCTTATGTTCGAGGCGTGTAAATCATCAAAAGGTGAGCAGAAGGCAGCATCTGTTTCAGAGGCAGGTGCCCATAATGATCACCTTCCCACTCTGGAGTCCACACTGCTGGCAATGCAACAAAGTCTTCAGTCCATAGAAGGTATGATGGAGGCGGTAAATCACCTCCTTGACAACATGTCATCCCAGCTGGAGAAACAGAACGCTCGTATGGGGGAAGTGGAGAGCAGGGTGTCCACAGCGGAGGATGGCCTGAATGATGTCGCTGAAAAGACACTTAATATGGAAAAGGTGCTCTCCCTCATCCAAGCTGAAAACAAGGATTTAGAAGCGCAATTTTTACCGTGACTGTACAGGCAGCTAGTCGAGAATTTGGGAATGTGAAAAAATGTCTACAAACGGAAGGAGTTCCATACCCAATGCTTTACCCCGCCAGACTTCGTATCGGCCCTGATGGATATTGTAAAATCTTTTCAAACCCAAAGGCTGCTCTTGAGCATGCAAAGCAACTAAAACGTAGGAGACGAGAAAGTAGCGCTGCACCAGATGAAGAGGAACAGTAAAGTGCTGGGAACATTTATGGAAATATACACTCTTGAGTTATATTTTATTCTGTTTCTGATTGACTCTCGAGGGGTCGTTCGTATGTCTGGTCACCTCATGTATCTGACTTTGACACTAAACCATCGCTCTGTGGTGTTAGCTGTATTGTATTCTGTGTGGAAATCTGTATTATGTATGCTGTATTTAACCCCGTTAGTTTAATTGCCCGAACTAGGATGCTTTATCGTCAGGCCTTGCCTGTACCCTGCTTTGGCGGGGTGTAGTGGGGATACTTGAGGCCCCAGGGCACACTAAATGATGTTATAATGTATGGTGTGTGCCAACCTAGTGCTATCCTGGCATAGTTTCTCTAACTGCTCGGCCACCTCCTACTAAAAAGGAGGATTGTAGCACTCTGCGCCCCGGACCTGGGTGTACCCCAATTGACTATTTTTTTTACGAACATGTTGGGGGATGTTTATCTGAGATGGCTTTGGCGAGTTGGGGACACTGAAGTGGGTGGGGGGGTTATGGGATTTGTTTTGGGTATGGCAGAATTGCATTGTGGTAATCTTAAGTATTTTTTAGTGTGGAAACTCTGGATTTCTCAGGCTCACACTGCGTATATTAGGATACTGGCAGTTCATTGATGATGACTGGCCGATATGAACAGTTCCATTAAGTTCCTCACCTGGAATGTACTGGGCTTAATACTCCCAAAAAGATAAGATCTGTTTTTGAGTACTTGGATTGTATGGGAGTGCAGGTCGCCTTATTGCAGGAGAAGCATCTCACCACTGAATCTGGTAAAAAGGTAGGAGCGTGCAGGGCGTGTGCTAAAGTCGTGTCCTCTTACTCTTCCTATTATAGAGGAGTGCTAATTCTTATAAAGAAAGTTGTCCCATTCACTGTGTTTAGCGTAGATACGGATGAACACGGACGAGTGGTGCTTATGCATGGGTGGTTGGGCGCATGAGTGTATTGTTCGTGAATGTGTACGGTCTACAGAATCTCTACATTTCTCCCTGCTGCACTCATTTGGTGTGGTGGTGTTAATGTTTGCCTGGACCCGCCCTAGATAGAACTAGCAGTAGTGAGGCGAGACCTAAACGAGCTTCGGGGGTACTGCTTGGGATACTTGAGGCAGGAAATCTACATGATATATGGCACCGTCGGCATCCCGTGGGTCGGGAGAGTACATTTGTTTCCTCAGTCCATGGATCGTGGTCCCGTATAGAATTTTGGCTGGTCTCGGAGGAGGTGTGTACATGGGTAGGGAAGGTGCAACACAAGGCGCAAACGCTTTCGGACCACACTCCTGTAACCCTCGACTTGCAGGTTCCTACTTGCGAGAAGCCACCTTTTGCATGGCGGTTACAGCCTTCTGAATTAATGGATCCAGTATTTAAACATACAATAGCTGAGGCGATCAGGAATTTCTTTAGAGAGAATGAAGGCTCAGTGGACAGTGCATGAGTGCTTTGGGAGGTGTTAAAGTCACCATCAGGGGCATTGTATTGGGACACAGTCGGGAGTTCTGCGTGACATACGACGTCGGATTAAAAAGTTGGCGTCTGATATCTCCACACTTGAACGCGAATATGAGGCCAACCCTTCTTCAGCGAGATTGGCTGATATACGAATGCTTGTCACTGAGCATAATGAAACAGTTGACCAGGAGTTGTTACACTGCTCGCGCCAAAAGACTGCTTGCTACTATTGTGAGGGTTGCCGTCCATGTCGATCCCTAGTGCAAAAACTGGCAGCGCCGCGAACTCAGGAGCATATCACGGAATTGGAGAACACGGATGGGGTTGCACACTACTCAACTCTGGAAATTAGTGCAGCCATTGTGCAGTTTTACACCCGGCTGTACGCTGCAACAAGTGTCCTGTCTCCTGAAGAGTTTGGCACATACCTAGATGATGTTGCGTTGGGCTTGCTTTCTAACTAACATAGAGAATACCTAGTACAGCCGTTCGATGAGGAAGATGTTAAATTGGCTATAATGTAATTACCAACCTGCAAGGCAGCGGGTATTGATGGCCTGCCTAGCGAATTTTATAAGGCATATGCGGCTGACCTTGCCCCTCGATTTGTTAGAAGTATAAGCGGAAGCATATGAAAAAGGAAAATTGTCGCCTTCCCTCAAAGAGGCTTTGCTGGTGACTCTATTGATACCTGACAAGCCTCCGAACCAGTGCGACTCCTATAGGCCCCTCTCGATTATTAATATTGATGCAAAGATTCTTGCAAAAATGATCGCCCCTAGGCTACAACCATTGGTTGCTCTTTTAGTTCTACTGACCAATCTGGGTTTGTCACTGCGCGCTCTACCACACATAATCTCTTTTCGCTCGCACTGGAGCCCCTAGCTTGCCAACTCTGGCAACGGCATGGGGCAGCTGCCTTGAGATTTCAGCAGAGGCCACTGGTTGTCTCTTTTTATGCGGACGACATGTTGTATGTTCGCGAGCCTGAGGTATACTTGCCAGAGCTGCTCCGGGAGTATGTTAAATTTGAACGGTTTTCCGGTCTTGGGATCAACTGGTCAAAGTCGGTGGTGTTTCCACTGACGGCGCACACTAAGGAAATTGAGCTGGACTACCCACTAACCTGGACATCGGAACCCGTGAAATATCTATGGGTTTCGCTACATAGATATCCAGCGGTGGTGATATCAGAGAACTATGGCCGGACAGTCACGCGTATTATTCACCAGGCGGAGAGGTGGGCATATCTGCCTCTTTCTTTGGCAGATAGAATAGCGGTTGTAAAGATGGCCTTTTTACGCAAACTGCTGTGCTTCTTCATTAATATCCCTATCAAATTGAATATGACGCTGTTTAAAACGTTTCAATCCTCTTTGTCGACATTTGTGTGGGGCGGTAAGGAACCCAGATGTAGGTGGGATCTTTTAGTGCAGCCATTTGAACGTGGAGGATTCGAGGCCCCAGATCTCAGACTGTATTACCTCTGTGCACAGGTGCAGTTTGCGCATTATTGGCACTTCCCGCAGCCATTTCAGCCACATGTGGCGGTAGAATCAAACGTGGTCCTTCCAATGCCAGTACAGGCATCCTGTCGGGTGGCACAGGTGGCCCACGGACTGAGATAAACCCTGTACAGTGCACGGCGTGGCCTGGCGTGTTCTGACGGAACGAGCTCAGCTATCCTTCCTTTATGCTCCCCTATTGCCTCTGGCTTCGCACTCTGATATATCTGCGGCTCGTGAGAAGCAGGCCATCTGTGAGTTGGCCAAAGTGGGTATCAGACGGGTGGGTGATTTGTATAAGAATGGTCAATTTAAGACCCTGCAAGTTGCGCAGAAAGGTACGGACCGAGGCTTTATGTTTGGCTTCACATACGTTCTAGTAAGGCAGGCCATCAGGACTGTCTATCCGGACTATCAAGCAGAACCTACAACGGGCATTGCAGGCGTCAGGGCCTAATCACTAAACTTTATAACGTGTCCTTGCAAGAACGGGAGCAGATAGATCACCTCTCATGCACTAGATGGCAAGTAGCTCTGGGGACTACCCTCGCTCTGGATGTTTGGATGACATGTTGTGCCCTCACAGGTCGACTCACGGCTAATTGTAACCTCATAATAATTCACTTTACATTTTTACACTAATTATATTATACCCCTTTGCAGTTATGACGATATGGCCTGCAAGAAACTACTAATTGTGTGCGGTGTGGAATGGCAGATGCAGACTTCCTACATGTGGCATTGCTGTGTGCGGGTGTGTTTGCTTTTTGGTCTGAGGTGACGAAACTGCTTACTGATATAACATCGGAACCTGTGCAATGCATCTCCGAACTCTGCCTACTAGGATATGTAAAACGGCTCAAGCCCTGTAACAGACGCATAGTTGCAGGGTCCACCTTGTTCGCCAAGAGGGCTCTGGCGCAATGTTGGGGTGCAAAAACCACTCCGACGGTGAAAAAATGGCTTCGTTATTTACTGTATTGTAATACTCAGCTCCTGACTTAAAAGGAGGAATTACCTGAGACCTCTCGCCCCAAAGATTTCTAGGCCCCGCTAACTGCATATCTGTTGTCCAGATCAGACTTGCTGTAAACGTGTATAAATAATGCACTCTTCCAATCTGTATGCTGGCTAGTTCCAGGTTCGGTCTCACACACTGCCACAATCGCTGTTCTGTTGAAGATGTCCACTTGCGCCTCACGGGCTCATACTAGTGGCCTTATTTGAGAACTTTGTACAATGCTGTCATTGACATTTCTTTGCATCTGTGTAGCTATTGAACCACATGTATTTCTTCAATGTGCTAGACTTCTGTCTGTTCTGCCTAAGGGTAGGTTGGGGGAGGGACGGGGTGAGGTTTGCTCCTTGTTGCTATATTGTAACAGAACTCTTGTTATTAGATGTCATTGTTTTGACTGAAATCAATAAACAAATTTAAAAAAAGAGAAATCTGGATATTCATTCTCCTCCTTGGTATCAATGTATTTTGAACCCATTTAACCCTTAAGTTATGATGCGAACTAGCCCCCCGCTGAACCCTTTTTTGATGTTTATTTGATTGATTTGTGTGTAAGCCTTGTAAGAAGATCGGATCCTTATAGCATAGTTACCCCCTCATTTTGCCTAGTGTCAGTGTGTTTTGGACTAGTCTGACTGGGATCCTGCTAACCCGGACCCCAGTCACTGTGCTTCTTCCCTAAATTTCACATGGTAAGTACTTTTGGAACCTCCACAATTGGCTACTGGTTTACCCCTATAAGTCCCTAATATATGGTACTGAGGAACCCAGGGCATAGGTACACCAAGGGTCTCCCATCGGCTGCAGCATTTAATATACCACCCATGAGAAACCTCTCAAACAGTGACAAAAGGCGTGCCATTGCAGCATATGTTTAAGCTGGTGCTATCACCACTTACGACAGATATAAGTTTCCTTATATCCTAGTTCGCTACACTTATAACATATGTCACCCCTAAGGCAGGCCTTCAATTCGGAAGGCATGGTGCTGGGTTATAAGTGTGAGGGTGCCCCTGCATGAGCAGGACATCCCCTACAAACCCCAGACTTGATTCTCCAGACTTTGTAAGTGCGGCCAGCCATTTTGATACATATAGTGGCCATGCGTCATTATGCAATGGCTAACTATATAGTGGCTGTGCCGAACCTGGGCATGTTTGGTATCAAACATGTTGGAATCATACTCCAACACTGTTACACTATTTCTTGGATCTGCCAGAAAACTGGTGCTTCTGCTCAAGCCAGACTCGAGTGGAGCTCAAGCGTGGGAAGGTAGAACAATAGTGTTCGAGGCATGTGGGCTGCTGAATTCATATCTATAGCATAGATCGCCGCCTAGTGTTGGGTCCGGATGATTGCACATTGTTGTCCTGGAAGAGTCTTCGAAGTATCACGAGATAGGTGGCTCCTCCCCTGGACTACAGTGCGCATGGGCATCGACTCCATCCCCAGATTGGTTTTTTTCCGCCATTGGGTTCGGATGCATATTTGATCACTCAAGTTCGGATTCGATAGAAACTTTCTTTTAGGCTCAAAGGCCTTTCCTACATCGTCGGTATTGTCTTGCGTTCGGTGCCCAGCTCTGTTCCGGCTCGGTCCCCGAGTCGGACATCCAGAGGAGTCGCGTGGCTCTTCGGTGCTAGAGGCCCAGTCGACGCAACAAGCCGTATTCGACGACACATCATGGAACGGAGCCCGTTCAAGAGGTGCCCCGTGTGCAACTCTAAGTATCCCCACATCGACGTCCATCCGGTGTGCAACAAGTGCCTGTCGCTGCATCACGATGAAGACAACTGTATGGCTTGTTCTCGTTTTCGTTCCAAGAAGACGATTCGACTTCGGCGCGTGGCGCGCCAGGAGGCCCAGCAGACGGCACCTGACCCGGTGAACATTTTCGATACCGAGGGAGAAGAGGCAGACGAGCAGGAAGATCGAGAGCCGATTTCAAATCCAGCGGCAGAGATCGACTCCAACTACGAGGCAGACGTAGAAATGCTCGATACTGAAGACGTCGTCGACGAGGTAGGAGACGACAATGGGGCCTATGGGGCCACGGAAGATAGCTCAGACGAGGAGCTATGCCCCGTTCGGACAATAGCTAAGGCTCAGGTCGAGGGATCGCCACATGGCCTTACCCAAGATCTTGTACCTAGATCCACAGTCTCGCCTCCGGGCCCGGCTATTGACACTTCTACGGAGCCGCCATTAGCCAAATCGAAACCGAAAGAGAAAGCTTCGGTCTCGACGGACACTTCTACAGAGCCTCCATTAGTCAAATCGAAACCGAAAGAGAAAGCTTCTGTCTCGACAAAACCAAAAGAGATAGAGGCGCAGTCGAAACATAAAGCGCCTGTCGCCTTGGTCAGCTCCACGTCTTCACACCTGTCAGTGCAGACGAAGTCAAAGAAGGTTGTCGAAAAGGTGAAGTCGCTCAAGGGCGTCGACCCGAAGACGTCGGCGAACAAAGGCCGTCGACACAGACAAGGGACTCGGAGCTACAAAAGCTGTCGATCCTGCGCGTCGGCCGGACAAGGCCAAAAGTACTACGGCCCTCGAGTCTGCACATGATGGTGGCCCGAAAACACCTGTCGAGTCGACGCAACTGTCCGCATCCTTCACAAAGCAGGTGTCGGACTCATTGCAACGCATTAAGGACAAGGCTTCCGCGGTCGATCCGAAGAATGCTCCGACGCCGAAGCCTGCCGCAAAACCGAAGAAGGTCGTCGAGGCGTCCATGAGGGTGTCCACGGGGCCAAAGCCTACACCTGCAGTTGTAGGCACAAAGCATCGACAACCCCTGCTGGAGGAGCAGTCGGAACAATTTATCGACAACGGTAAACTTTCCATTTACAAGCGGAAAATCACACCAGCACAGCCTATGGAGTCCTAAACAATTCCTTTAAAGAAGAAAAAGGATTCCACAGATTCCCCAGTTCTTGTTGAACTGATTAATCCACGTGGTCAGGACACTGCTCCAATCTCGCCCAATTACTCGGATGTGGAGGTTGGGGAAGGTGATTATGAGGAATACAACTACCCTGCCGACACTGATCCTGAAGATCAGCATGACACATGGGCAGATGCTGCAGACCCGGGGAATCCACAAACTGCCCCGGACACTCAAGTGTATACTGTCAAAACCTCACCTACTGAGGATTCTGCGGCATTTAATGCGCTTATTGAGAGGGCAGCCAAGAATCATGACGTCCAGCTCCATGCTGACCCTATTGAAGTAGACTTTCTGTTTGACACCTTTTCCACCTCTGAAAAGACCGTCAAGACTCTGCCAATGCTGAAGGGTATCTTAAAACGTGCTGCAGAAATTTTTAAGGAACCCACACGTGCCAGGGTTATAAACCCCAGAATTGAAAAAAAGTACAAGCCGGCACCTGGCGACTCTACCTACATCAAGGGCCAGTTGCCATTGGACTCTCTAGTTGTTTCTAATGCCCGGAAGAGGGCAAATTTGCAAACTACTAGTGATGATCCTTCCCCTGACAAGGAATCTAAGGTGCTAGAAGCATCGGGGAAGAGGGTGGTGGCTCAAGCGGCCAATATCTGGCGCATTTCTAACACGCAGGTACTCTTGGCCAGATATGTCAGGGCACATTATGATACACTTGAAACACTGTTACAACACTTGCCAGATGAGTATAAGGAGGCAGCAGAGATGCTCATTCAAGAAGGGAAGCTCATCTCAAATGCTTCAATTAGGTGTGCACTGGACGCAGCGGACACCGCGGCCAGGGCCATTAACACCAGTGTAATGTTGCGGCGTCAGGCCTGGCTCAGAATCTCCGGGTTCAAGCCGGAGATACAAACCACCATCCTCAATCAACCTGTCAACCCTGACCACTTATTTGGCCCGGAGGTGGACACCACCCTGGAAAAAATCAAAAAAGACACCGAAACTGCAAAGTCTATGGGGGCTCTTCAGTCCCAGCAGTTCAGGGGTAGTAGTTTTCGTCTCTCAAGCAATAGAGGTGTTTCCAGAGGCCAGATGTCCCAGCAAACACAGTACACTAAAGGTGGTGCACAAACCTCTTACAACAAGCAGAATAGAGGCAGATATCGCGGCAACAGCACCAAGGGCAGAGGTCGTGGAAACAACAACTCCCGATCCTCCGCCACCAACAAACAGTGACGCCTTGTCACTGCCCCCCGACCATACAACACCAGTCGGGGGGAGACTCCAACAGTTCCTGCCAGTCTGGAAATCCATCACCACAGACAGGTGGGTCAGAAGACTTATACAGTTCGGTTATTGTCTGGAGTTAACATCCACTCCACCCAACATTCCCCCAATACACCGTCCTATGTCCGCAGAGCATTTGCGCTTATTGCAGCAAGAGGTGCTTGTCATGCTGCAAAAAGGGGCAATCGAGCTCGTACCAGTGGAACAAAGAGGCTCGGGAGTGTACTCCCTGTACTTCTTGATCCCAAAGATAGACGAGTCCCTCCGACCCATACTGGACCTCAGGCCCCTAAACCAGTACATTCTCTTAGAACACTTTCATATGCTCACGCTGCAGCAGGTTCTTCCTTTGAGAAGTTGGCCCGATATATGATGCTCACTAGTTCTAGTGATCACCTTGTATCAGTCCAAACAACCCTTATGGTGATTGGTTGTAAGTCAACCTTCTGTAGTAGGGGATCTCTGTGTATAGTCATAATCTAGTGAATAGTCCCGCCCATGTGCGAGGACCCCGGCAATCAAAAATAATCTCTTAAGTTGTCAGAAAATTGCAGAACTGCAAAGACACTTAAGAGAGAATTTAAAGACAAATAATGCAGCCTATATCCACAGGCTACACTGTCCAGTACTTCAACTAGAAATTCCACCAAAAATCCACAAACTGCAAAGCCTGTCCAGATTTCCCTTGCTTTAACAGCAAAAACCCCTCTGGAATGATAGAGAGGAAGACATGGACAGACAAGCCCCATAGTCTGCCATTATGTGGCTTAAATAGGGTACTGTGCCTTTAAGAGAACTTTCCAGAACTTCTCCCAGTATCCCAGAATGCATAGCAGGTCCCTCTCACTTTCAGTTCTTTTTTCCGGCTCCTGCTTACAGGACCCTGGTGCATTGAGCTCTCCCTTTTCAAGGGTTTATTGGAGTTTTTGTTCACTTTTTGGATTTAAAAGGGTTCTTAGTTGATTCTTGGTAATTCCTTTTCACTTCTGTGTGTTTGTTCAGGCTTTTAGGGATCTAAAATGCCTGCTTTATTCGACAAGTGCCCAGCATGTGGAAGGAAGAAGGCCAAGACTGATCCACACGACGTCTGCATTCTTTGCCTCCCTGAAGAGCATGTCCCTGAAGATTGTGACATCTGCCAGACCTTTTCTACAAGGACCCTGAGGGAAAGGCTGAGAATTAGGCTCCAAGGCCTAGAAAAGAGGCGACTGCAGGCTGCAGGTGGGTCTGGGCAGGCTGGGAAGGCTCCCTCTGCCGCTGCTGAGGCCTCTGGGGGGCTCCCCAGAGGCAGGAAGACCAGCAAAAGGTCCCGGTCTCCGTCGATAGCATCGACGACGACGTCGAGAGGGATGACGACGGTGTGTTCCCCTTCTCCCCGGGGCTCCGGGTCGAGACAGCGTGGAAGATCGACGTCGAGAGGCCTGGCTAGGCCGCCGTCGAGATCACCGCCGACGGCGTCGTCGACGTCGTTGTCGTCAAAGTCGAGGCATCGCCGTCGACGAAGGCACCGGCGCTCGCCGTCGAAGCGACATCGCCGGTCGCCGTCGAGCAGTTCGCCGTCGGGGGAATCCTTGGCGTCGAGGACTGTGAGGAAACAGTCATCGAGGAGGAAGAGTCGACGCTCGCCGTCGAGGTCTGACCGCTCGTCGTCGAGGGGGCGACGCTCGTCGTCGAGGAAGAAGCACTCGACGTCGAGGAGACGGCGTTCGACGCCGGAGTCGAGGGATCGCCGTTCCACGCCTGAAAAACAACGCTCGACGTCGAGCAGGAAGAGATCAGCGTCCCCGAGGGTCTCATCCTCCCCTAAGCGGCGCGGGAGGGATTCTCGCGCCAAAAGTCACGCTGGATCTGGTGAAGGACGTCGGAGGCGTCGCTCACGCTCTGGAGGGTCTGGATCACAGGCTTCTCCCCCGAAGAAGTCACCGGGCTCGGTGTACTCGGTGGTATATACACCGCCAAGGCCTGCGACTCCTCCACCTCTGCCGAAGGAGGCTCCTCCGGCTAATCCGCCGCTACCTTCCCTTCCTCCGCTACCCCCTGCGGGGCAACCTCCGCCGCCGGTTCCACCTCATAGGCCACCGAGGTCGGTGTCGCTGCCTTTGCTTCCGACACCTCCTAAGGGTACGCCTACTCCGAAGCCCCAGGACAGGCCACGGAAGACGCCTCCATGGAAACCGGTGGAGCGCCCACATGCTGGGAGGTCGCGCTCCCGCTCCAGGAGAAGGGAACGTTCGCGTCACAGGTCTTCCACACGGTCTAGATGGCGCCACAGGAGACACAGGTCTCGTTCCCGGACCCGGTCGTCTGGGGCCAGGGACTACTCCCCGACCTTGTCGGATTCGCCAGACACGAGGGTGTCACCGATCGATGATCTGGTGTCCTTCCAGGACGTACTGTTACGTGGTGCGGCGAAATTGGGCATTACTTTGACAGTGCCCACTCCCAAGACATCAGTCATTTTCGAGACGCTCCACCAGAAGCATTTGTCTCGGCCGTTACTGCCACTGGTGCCGGGTCTGGAAGAACCGGCCATGGATCTTTTCCTCACCCCAGCGGTGACTAAGGCGGCACCTTCCAGACTGCAGAAGAAGTACCGGGCTCCGGACTCGGACCCAGCCTTTCTAAGGATGGAGCCCCCTCCAGATTCGGTGATTGTGACGGCGGCGCGCAAACAGCATGCCACCACACCTTCCTCCACAGTTCCACCAGATAAGGAATCTAGGTGGTTGGATTCGGCTGGGAGAAGAGTTTGTGGGACCTCGGCGACCTCAATGAAGGCAGCTAGTGCCACTGCCTTGTTGGGTCGGTATGACAGAGCCCTCTGGGAATCCCTTCAACAGTTTGTGGAGCTCCTCCCACGGGACAAGTGGGAAGACTTCCAAGAGGTGCTGAACGAAGGGATGTTGGTGGCGAATCAAGTCATCAGCGCTGCTGCCGACTCTTCTCTGCTGGCGGCGCATGGTTTCTGCCACGGAATTAACCAGCGACGACATGCATGCCTCCGCCTTACGTCTCTGAAACCGGACGCTCAGCAAAGGGTTGCCAATCTGCCATTCTCTGGCGAAACCCTGTTCGGGAAGCACGCTGATGATGAAATGGCCCGCATGAAGGCGGAGGCCGAAACGCTCACAGCGGTGGGTTTGGAGAAGCCCAAGGAGACCAAGAAGTCGTACCGTCCGTTCCAACGTCGGTTCGGTGGTCAAGGCAGAGGGCGTGGCCAGTCTTCTGGACAACAGCAGCAACAACAACAGCAGCAGTTCAGAAGACCGTTCCAGAAGCGCCAGAGAGGCAGAGGCGGCCATCAGTCGGCCCCAGCGACTAAAGGCCAGGCCGGGTCTAGGCCCTGAGCACTTACTTACCCTGCAAGTGTTACCCCCTCCGGGGGCGGGGAAGCATTCAATCTTTTCTGGCAGAGTGGAGAAAAATTACTCAGGACAAGTGGGTGCTGAATATTGTTTGCAAGGGATACAGTCTTCGGTTCACCAGCCCGCCTCCATCAATTCCTCCGGTCAGCTCGCAGTATGAACTGCGCGAGCTCCAGGCGGAGGCCGATATCCTGTTAAGGAAAAGGGCGATAGAAGTCGTACCTCTGTCTCAAAGAGGAAGAGGTCTGTACTCCCGGTTCGAAAAAAGGACAAGAACAAGTTCAGGCCCATTCTGGATTTGCGACAAGCAAACAAGTAGATTCGCAGAGAAAAGTTTCGCATGCTGTCGTTGCATCAGATTTATCCTCAGCTGCAGCGGGGAGACTGGCTGTGTGCCATAGACCTCCAGGATGCTTACTTCCATGTGCCCATTGCACACAAACACAGGAAGTTCCTGCGGTTCCAAGTCGGCGCCAATCACTATCAATACACAGTACGGCCATTCGGACTGAAGTCTGCGCCGAGAACATTCTCAAAGTGCATGGCGGTGGTAGCCGCACACCTACGGAGGAACAAGGTGTTTGTCTACCCGTACCTGGACGACTGGTTGATCAAGTCCTCCTCCTTCACGGAAGCGCAAGCGCACTTCCAGAAGACGTGCGTTCTCTTGAACAAGCTTGGGTTGCACATCAACATGTCCAAGTCGGTTCCGACTCCAGTCCAGTGCATTCAGTACTTGGGAGCCTCCATCGATACGCTGTCAGGAAGCGTGTCTCCTTCGGAGGAGCGACGATTATCACTGCTTCGGAAGGCTCGGGCTCTTATGGCCACTCCATCCACGACAGTGAGGACGGTGTCTTCTCTACTAGGATCGATGGCCTCATGTATCTTCCTAACGCCCCATGCACGGCTGCACATGAGACCGTTGCAAGAGTGCTTGGAGGATCAGTGGGATCAGAGGAGAGGATCTTGGGACGACAAGATACGTCTATCTCTGCATGCTCTTCAGTCTCTGAAGTGGTGGTGTTCAGCTGAGAATCTCCTCAGAGGGGTTCCCTTCCACAAGGACATTCCCACTCAGGTTATCGTGACGGATGCTTCTCTCCAGGGCTGGGGAGCGCATTCCGGAGACCTACAGATTCAAGGGTTGTGGTCCCCGTCGGAGTCCACGTACCACATCAATTTCCTGGAACTCAGAGCTGTTCACTTGGCACTGAAGGCCTTTCACCCGTCCTTCCAGACCAACTCTCTACTTGTACAAACGGACAATACGACCACAATGTATTACCTCAACAAGCAGGGAGGCTCGAGGTCACGCACCCTGTCGCAGGAGGCGCAGGCGATCTGGCGCTGGCTTCTGGCTCGAGGACTGACGATAACGGCTACCCATCTGCCAGGTGTGCAGAATGTTCAGGCAGACGCGCTGAGCAGACTGATTCAGGAAAACCACGAATGGGTCATAAACGACGAAGTACTAGGAGAAGTCTTCGCAAGGTGGGGGACTCCAGACGTAGATCTGTTCGCCACCGCCGAAAACAGCAAATGCCGAGGCTTCGCCTCCAGGTACTACCAGCCGGGGACGCTGGGGAATGCGTTATGGATCAACTGGTCGAACAGCTTTCTGTACGCTTTTCCACCCATTCCCCTGATTCCGACGGTTCTCATCAAGCTGTCCCAGTCCAGGGCGCGGATGATACTGATTGCCCCGGAATGGCCCAGACAGTGGTGGTTCACGGACCTGCTTCACCGGTCTCTCCTTCCTCACATTCGGCTGCCGTGCAGGCCGGACCTTCTCACGAAGTTCGGGGGCGGATGTTGCACCCCAACCTCTCGTCTTTGAGTTTGGCAGCATGGCTCCTGAGATAGTGCAATATGGTCATTTGAATCTCCCTGCAGATTGTATGGACATACTGAAGGAGTCTAAGAGACCTTCCACTAGGACTTCCTATGCGTACAAGTGGAAGAGATTTTGTATCTGGTGCAAGTCTAAGAACTATGATCCGACGACTTGTAAGGAAGATGTCATCCTTCCTTATCTTCTACAGTTGGCGCAGTCTGGCCTTAATGTCCATTCTATTAAGGTTCATCTTGCTGCTTTGACTGCCTACAGGAAATGCCCTTCGCAGACTTCCTTCTTCCAGATCCCTGTGATCAAAGATTTTTTGGAAGGCTTGAAGAAAGTGTTCCCTCCTGTCAGGCTTCCTTCACCTTCATGGGAATTGAATCTGGTGCTGTCCAGGTTGATGAAGGAGCCTTTTGAACCTATTCATAAGGCTTCGTTGCAGCACCTGTCCTGGAAGGCGGCGTTCCTCGTGGCCATTACATCGGCCCGCAGGGTGAGTGAAATTCAGGCGCTGTGTTGCCAAGAACCTTATACTGTATTTCATGCTGCTAAGGTTGTTAGGCGTACTCACCCTAAATTTCTTCCCAAGGTTATTTCTGATTTTCATGTCAACCAGACCATAACTTTGCCTATGTTTTTTCAGAATCCTTCATCTCCAGCGGAAAGGTCGTTACATTCCCTGGATGTTAGGAGGGTGTTGAAATTTTATCTGGATAAGACCAAAGATATTCGTAGGTCTGACCAATTGTTTATCAATTATGGATCAGTCAGGATGGGTCTTGCGACCTCTAAGCAGTCTATCTCTAGGTGGATTGTGTCCTGCATACAGTTATGTTACCAAAAAGCTAATAAGACCTTGGGAGGTAAGCCTAAGGCTCATTCCACCAGGGGCAAAGCTGCCACGACAGCATTGCTCCGTAATGTTCCAATTGCAAAAATCTGCAAGGCGGCCATACCTTTGCTAAGCATTACTGCCTGGACACTGATGCCAGGGCAGACGCTCAGGTTGGGCAGGCTTCGCTGCGAAATCTGTTCGCACAATAGTGGTGTTAATTCTCTTTCCTCCACCGCCACTTTGGTGTGGGGATGGGCTTGCCATTCTATTCACTAGATTATGACTATAGACAGAGATCCCCTACTACAGAAGGAGTAGTTTCTGTCCTGTAACTCCAGTTCTGTAGTAGGGGTATCTCTGTTATAGTCATAAGCGCCCTCCCGCCTCCCCGGTGGAGAGAGAGAGAGAGAGATGTTCGTTTAAGGAATGCGACAGGTCTGGCGTGTTACGCCTTCAAAAAGAACTGAAAGTGAGAGGGACCTGCTATGCATTCTGGGATACTGGGAGAAGTTCTGGAAAGTTCTCTTAAAGGCACAGTACCCTATTTAAGCCACATAATGGCAGCCTATGGGGCTTGTCTGTCCATGCCTTCCTCTCTATCATTCCAGAGGGGTTTTTGCTGTTAAAGCAAGGGAAATCTGGACAGGCTTTGCAGTTTGTGGATTTTTGGTGGAATTTCTAGTTGAAGTACTGGACAGTGTAGCCTGTGGATATAGGCTGCATTATTTGTCTTTAAATTCTCTCTTAAGTGTCTTTGCAGTTCTGCAATTTTTTGTCAACTTAAGAGATTATTTTTGATTGCCGGGGTCCTCGCACATGGGCGGGACTATTCACTAGATTATGACTATAACAGAGATACCCCTACTACAGAACTGGAGTTACAGGACAGAAACTACTCCTTATAGACCAGCTATCCTAATGGTAACATGGACAAAGCAGTCTTAGGCTAAACTCTTTTGGCATGTGAAGCCAGCTGTTTTACCACAATATAACCCCTTGAATACCAGATGAAAGGACACCACACAGGTTGTTATGAAAATAAACAGTATATTTATTAATAACAACACCTCTGAACTCTTTATGAGGTCAGAGGGCTAAGCACATGACAATCTCTTACGAAAAATACGTTAAGTTGCACAAAATTACAATGGTGCCCTAGGGGCACGGCAAACCATATACTAAGTAAATGGTATAAGGAAATTGATTGAAGGAATGGAGCTGTCCAGAGGCTGTAGGATCGCTGGGACTATGCTACCCTAACTGTAGGTAAGTAATAGGAGGCCCACGGAACGCGTGTGCAGAGTGTGAACTCGCACGCGAGTTGCGTAACAACGTCTATGGACAGTACAGTTCAAGTTAAAGGTGAGTACGGACAATCCTGACTAGGTAGGACAACAACGTCTGTGGAATTGGACACTAGGACAGTTAGACTACCCTTGAGCACCGAAATGCTCTCGTTACCTCACCCACAGGCTGCAGGTGCATAGGTGCCAAAGTGTGTCGGGTTCTCACGTTGAAGTCAATGGAGCCTGAAAGAAAAGATGCTGCAGGCGACCAGGAGGAAGATGTCCGGTGCGATCCAAGGGTGGATCGGTGAAGAAGAGGACCTGAAAGCAGAGGGGACAGTGTTCAAAGTCACTAGCCAGTGACCGGTGTGGAACCAGGAAGGAACCAGGTGCTGTCGTCGCGATCAGGTGAAGAGTGGACGCTTGACTCTGCAGCCACGTGGACCAGGAGGCGTCTTCGACGACCATGGTGGAGGCACGAGCTGTCCCACGCAGGCTCTCGCTGTTGGCGGTGTCGGATCCGGGATTGGAGTCAACAGGCTTTGGCAAAGGCAACCCACGCGGTGAAGGGAAAAGACGTCTGGTGCGGACTAGGAGAGTCCGGGGTGCCCCTCTTTTAGAATGGAGCAAGGGCCAGTCTGGAGCAACCAGACCGGCAGCAAAGATTCAAAGGTTCGTCGTCTAGGAGGCCACTAGCCAGCCGGCAAGTGACCAGACAACGCATCGAGCAGCAAACAAGCAGAAGGGCCCCACGCAGATCTTGTGGAGGCTGGAGGGCTGATCTTCGGTGCAGGAGCTGCTCGGGGCTGGGGCTTCTCAGTCCCCAAAGCACTTGGTTGAGTTTACCTCGGGAGTCGTGCTGGAAGCGAAGTGCAGTTTCTTCCAAGATGGCCGGTCCCACGTGTCTCGTCGCACCCACGGATCTCAGCTGTGCTGCAGATGTAGGTTGAGGTCGGAGAGGTCTGGGAATCCGGGTCTCGTCGGGCTCTGAAGTCTGGATCCTCGAGGGAAGACGACAAAGGGAAGCCGCTGGATGCTTGATGGTGCCTGCAGTTGCAGGGTGGACACTCCTTGCCCACAAGGGAGATTCTTCAGTCTTCTGTGGAGCAGAACGTCGAAGGCCAGAGTTTCTTCTTGTTGAATAGTTCAGGATAATCTAATTTGGAATGGGACAAGCTCCTATCTTTATTCTCCTAAAGGGGGCTGCACTACTGACTAGGTCCCTCCCCTGGGTGGGACCAGGAAGGGGGTGGCTACACCCCCTATCCTTTGTCCGGTTTCGCGCCAGAGCTGGGGCAGGGATGCCCCAGCAACTGGTTTGAACCGGTGTATGCACGGGACACCTTGTGTGCCCCAGGCATGTCTCATTCCTTTCAGGCCTATCCTCCCCAATACACAAAATCCTGTCTGGGGTGGTGCTAGCACCTCCCAAGGCAGGAAACCCTTTGTCCAAGCCATCCTTGCTGGAAGGACTCCCCGCAGCAGGAGGTCAGACTTGTGTCTGTGGTGGCAGCATCCATTTTGTGATGCTGAGGCTTGAGTTAACTTTAACCGGGGTTCACAGTTACATACATGTCGTGTCCCTCTAGAAGGGTGGAATGCTACCCCCGTCGCCGGAATTGGCGAGGGGATAGTATTCCAAATCGTATGACAGCTTACTCGACATGTTTTGATAATGTTATACCAGAGTTAGCATTTAGCCGCCAGGTTAATAATGCACTTAAGACTATATGGTATAGCGTTATCATGGAACAGCTATTAGGACTTGGTTCCGCAAGCTGCAAACGGGCTCAGCTCATGCCAGAGCACCATCTCACATAATTCCAAGCACTCTGCCTTCATGATTGATAAGGCCTTCCATAGGAGTGACTGATAGGAATATATGTGTCCATTTTAGGGTTAGATATAGGTATACTATATCTATAGCAAAGGGTGTTTACACCACCTTGCCCCAGCTGTCATGCAGCCAGTTGTGTCAGTTTTAGATGGCCAGCCAGGGGTGGCATAATACATGCTTCAGCCCCTGGTAGGCCCTGGGTACACCTATGCCCTGGATACCTAAGGTATACTATACAGGGACTGATAAGGTGGCCCAGTACCAATTGGTAAATGCACCTAAAGTACATTGTTGTCAATTTAGAGAGAGAACAGCTAGGCTGTGGGTCTGATTAGCAGGCCCACAGCCCGGGAAAGTCGTAAACCAGTGAAGCAAAAATCTGGGGTTCTGGGGTGACCATAGGATTGCAGACCCCACTCTCCTACATAACCCCCCCCCTAAACCTAGGGACATTAAACTAACCTTGACCAGGTGAGTCTTCCTGTTCTAAGTGGAAATACCTGGAGAGACCATCTGCATTGCCATGGTCAGTCCCTGGTCTGTGCTCCACTGTAAAGTCCATCCCCTGTAGGGAAATGGACCACCTAAGAAGTTTGGGGTTTTCACCCTTCATCTGATTTAGCCATAAAAGGGGCGTATGGTCAGTCTGAATCTTGAAGTGAGTTCCAAACAAGTATGGCCTCAACTTCTTCAGGGCCCAAACCACAGCAAAGGCCTCCCTCTCAATAGCTGACCAACGTTTCTCTCTAGGGTTCAGCCTTCTGCTTATAAAAGCAATGGGCTGGTCATGACCATCAATATTCAGTTGAGATAGAACAGCTCCCACACCCAACTCAGATGCATCTGTTTGGACAATGAAGGTTTTGGAGTAGTCAGGACTCTTGAGAATAGGTGCAGTACACATGGCCTGCTTTAGGTCATCAAATGCCTTTTGACAGCTAACTGTCCACTGAACTTTCTTTGGCATTTTCTTGCTTGTCAAGTCATTAAGTGGTGTCACAATAGACCCATAATTTTTGACAAACTTCCTATAGTAACCAGACAGGCCCAAGAAAGCTCTGACCTGTGTCTGGGTGGTTGGAGGAGCCCAGTCCTTTATGGCCTGTATCTTGCTCTCCAATGGTTGAACCTGGCCTCCACCCACAAGGTGGCCCAGGTACACAACCTGACTCTGCCCTATCTGGCACTTGGTGGCCTTGATAGTGAGGCCTGCCTTTTGCAGGGCCTCCAAAACTTTCCTCAGGTGGATCAGGTGATCCTCCCAGGTGGAGCTAAAGACAGCAATATCATCTAGATATGCTGCACAGAAGTCATCCAACCCAGTGAGAACTTGGTTCACCAACCTTTAAAAAGTGGCAGGTGCATTTTTCAAACTAAAGGGCATCACCACAAATTGGTAATGACCTCCTGGGGTAGAAAATGCTGTTTTGGCCTTGGCATCCTCAGCTAACCTGATCTGCCAATAACCAGCTGTTAGGTCAAATGTACTTAAGAAAGTTGCAGAGGCCAACTTGTCTATCAGTTCATCTGCCCTAGGTATTGGATGGGCATCTGTCTTAGTGACAGCATTGAGACCCCTGTAGTCTACACAAAACCTCATCTCTCTCTTACCATCCTGGGACTAGCCCAAGGGCTCTCTGAGGGTTCAATGACTCCCAATTCTAACATCTTTTGGACTTCTTTCTTAATGCAGTCCCTGACGTGGTCAGGTTGCCTGTAGATTTTACTCTTGACAGGCAGACTGTCACCAGTGTCCACCTCATGGGTGCACCAGTTTGTCTGACTGGGGGTCAGTGAGAACATTTGCCTGAAGGATTGAAGAACCTGTTTACAATCCTCTTGTTGATGGGCAGAGAGGCTGTCAGAAAAGACTACACCATCTACTGACCCATCATCAGGGTTCTGAGTGAGCAGGTCTGGGAGAGGGTCACTCTCTCCCTCCTGCCCCTCATCTGTGGCCATGAGCAAGCCCATGTCCTCCCTGTTGACAAATGCCTTGAGCCTGTTTACATGAAGCACCCTGTGGGGGCTCCTGGGAGTTCCCATGTCCACCAAGTAGGTGACCTCTCCCTTTTGCTCAATGATGGTATGGGGTCCAGACCATTTGTCTTGGAGAGCTGCTGGGGCCACTGGCTTCAACACCCACACCTTCTGTCCTGCATGATAAACAGTTAGGACAGCCTTTTGGTCATGCCAAGCTTTTTGAAGTTCTTGGCTGGCCTCAAGGTTTTTAGATGCCTTCTCCATGTACTCGGCCATCCTGGAGCGGAGACCAAGTACATAGTCCACTATGTCAAGTTTAGGCTTTTTGAGAGGTAACTCCCATCCTTCCTTCACTAGACATAGGGTCCTCTTACAGGATGCCCAAACAGAAGCTCAAAAGGACTGTAACCAACACCCCTCTGTGGGCCCTCTCTGTAAGCAAACAGGAGGCAGGGTAAAAGGATGTCCCATCTTCGCCTAAGCTTTTCAGGTAACCCTTTTATCATCCCTCTGAGAGTCTTGTTGAATCTCTCAACAAGCCCATTGCACGGTGGGTGATAGGGTGTGGTAAATTTGTAATTTACACCACATTCCTTCCACATAGCAGTCAAGTATCCTGACATGAAGTTTGCACCTCTGTCAGAGACAACCTCCTTAGGAAACCCCACTCTGGAGAAAACTCCAAGTAGGGCCCTGGCCACAACAGGAGCTGTAGTGGTCCTAAGGGGAATAGCTTCTGGATACCTGGTGGCATGATCCACTACCACCAGTATAAATCTGTGCCCAGATGCTGTTGGGGGGTCCATTGGTCCAACAATGTCTATCCCCACTCTCTCAAAGGGTACCCCCACCACAGGTAGTGGTATAAGGGGGGCCTTTGTTGCGCCACCTGATTTGCCACTGGCTTGGCAGGTGATACATGAGCGACAAAACTCTTTAGTGTCCTCAGACATATGAGGCTAGTGAAAGTGTGGGGCAAGCCTGTCCCAAGTCTTGTTCTGGCCTAAGTGACCTGCAAGGGGAATCTCATGGGCTAAGGTGAGAAGGAAACCTCTAAGAGACAAGGGGATGACCAGCCTCCTGGTAGCACCAGGCTTGGGGTCTCTTGCCTCAGAGTATAGGAGTCCATCTTCCCAATATACCTTATGGGCACCTGTAGCATTCCCTGCAGCCTCAGCAGCAGCCTGCTGTCTGAGGGGTTCAAGAGAGGAACAGTCTAATTGAGCCTTTCTCAAGTCTGCCCTGGAAGGTCCCCCTGTCCCAACAAACTCAACCTGATCAGGTTCAAGCTCTTCTAGGACAGTTCCTTCTGGGGTCTCTGGGTCAGCCTCCTGAGAGGGCTGATCCTCAACCTGGGGCAGGGGGGAAGGCTCTGCCTTAACCCTACCATTCCTTCTCTTGGGTAGTGTCTGGTCCATTCTTCCAGGATGCAGCACTTGTTCAGCTGGGCATTTCTTGGCCTGTGACCTAGTCACAGCAAGGACATGTGAGGAGAGACCTAGCATTTCTACATGAGTCCTGTACTCCACATCTGACCACAGTGAAGATTCCAAATCATTGCCCAAAAGACAATCTACTGGGAGGTCTGAACTAACTACAACCATTTTGAGGCCAGTTACCCCTCCCCAGGAGAAATTAACAACTGCCATACTGTGATTGGTAGTGACATTGCTAGCATTGGTCACTAGGTAGTCTGAACCTAGAATGATCTGGTCAGGGTCCACAAATGTTGGTGTCACCATGGTGACACTGGCACATGTGTCCCTGTAGGCCTGAGCCATTTTTCCATTAATTAAAGGCGTTTGTCTGTACTTGCCCAGAGTACTAGGACTTACAGTTGGGGTCATATCCATGTCCCCAGTGCAAACAAGAACTGTCTGAGTAGGAATTCTGACTAAGTCAGAACCCACCTCAGTTCCCAGGGTTAACCCAACTATAGCCTTGGGAGGTACACTACCACTACTAACTGTACTAGGGGGTGCAGGTGTCTTAGGGACAGTAGTGGTAGGAGTTTGGCCTTTCTTGGTGCACTCACTAAACCAGTGAGTCTTACTTTTACAGTATTGGCACCATGGTTTCTTAGGACCATCATTCTTCTTCTTTTGGGTAGTTTGGGACCCACCCTCCTTAGGTTGTTGGGGCCCTGTTGAAGACTTCTGGTCATTTTGCTTATTCTCATTACCCTTCTGGTCTGCTTTCTTCTGGCCATCTTCTGGTTCTGCTGCTTGACCCTTGTCCTGACCCATCTGTCTGCCTTCTTTCCCAATTCTTGGGGAGAGGTCAGATCTGAGTCAATCAAGTGCTGATGCAACAACTGGTTCTGACAATTATTTAAGATTTGCTCTCTCATAATTAGATTATACAATCCTGTGTAATCAGTAACTTTACTTCCCAGTAACCAGCCCTCCAGAGCCTTAGTGGCACAATCAACAATGTCAGTCCAATCTTGAGCCTGAGTTTTCTGGGTATCCCTGAACATCAACCTGTACTGTTCAGTGGTTAAACCAAACCCATCAATCAGTGCAGTTTTCAAGACTTGGTAATCATTAGCATCCTCATCTCTAACAGTGAGGAGCTTGTCTCTACCTTTACCTTCAAAGGAGAGCTACAATATAGCTGCCCACTGACTCTGGGGTACCTGCTGTACTTTGCAGGCTCTCTCCAAAGCAGTTATCCACTTGTGGATATCATCTCCTGTCTTATAGGAGGGCACTGTTTTACTCGGGTGTCTATTATCAAAACTCCTGTCTCTATCCCTAGGGATATTGCTGCCACCAGTGGGGACTAAGCCACTCAACTGTTGCTCTCTAGCAAAAGCAAGCTTCTCTTTGGCAAGGGCAAGTTCTTCCCTTTGGATCCTCAGATTAGCTTCCTTCATCTTTGCCTCATGCTCTCTCCTCTGAGGGGAAGTCATCCTCCTCTGAGCAGATGCATGAGAGGCACGAGAGTGCACAGATCTAATGGAGTCCCTAGAATGAGACCTATCTCTTCTAACTCCATGGTTAGGCCTGCTTATGTTCAGCACTGGGGGTACCCCAGTTCCTTCCCTATGTAGGTCTAAGTTGGCCCTTGTGAGTCTGCTGACTATCACAGAACCATTGTCTGCCTCATCCCCAGATTGTTCTTCTCCTTCCTCCTCCTCTTCTACCTTCTCTGTTTCAGGGAGGTCTGGATCACCAAGAGTACCTTCTAAGGGGGGCATGCTCCTATCTGGATTAGAGGGGTCTGTGTTGGCAGCCCTTCTGGCATCATATGTCTCTAAGAGACCTAACAGAAAATGAGTGGTAGTGTTAGAACCCTGTTTCAATTTCCTGGAGGTACACAATTGTCTCACCTCCTGAAAACTGAGAGCTGCATATCTGGAAAGGACCTGTAGAGGGTCACTAACCACAAGGGGAGTCACTGAGGTCTCTCCTGTGGTAGACATGCTTTCTAGTGAGGTGTAAGTGGTGCACTTACCTACACTGTGGGTTTTCCTACTGATCCCTTGCTAAGAGTTGTAGTCAGGGTGTGCTAGGCCCTTTCTACTACAACAGCTGGTTCAGTAGAACTCAGAGTAGTTCTAAGCTTGTTATATGTACCTAGAGTACCTTATGTGATCTTTCAAATGATTTTTCAAGATTATACGTGGTAAAAACAACAGCAAGCTCAAATCCCAACCGCTGCACACCAATGTGAGAAGTTGGCCTGATATATGATGCTCACTAGTTCTAGTGATCACCTTGTATCAGTCCAAACAACCCTTATGGTGATTGGTTGTAAGTCAACCTTATAGACCAGCTATCCTAATGGTAGCATGGACAAAGCTGTCTTAGGCTAAACTCTTTTGGCATGTGAAGCCAGCTGTTTTACCACAATATAACCCCTTGAATACCAGATGAAAGGACACCACACAGGTTGTTATGAAAATAAACAGTATATTTATTAATAACAATACCTCTGAACTCTTTATGAGGTCAGAGGGCTAAGCACATGACAATCTCTTACGAAAATTCTACAAGTTGCACAAAATTACAATGGTGCCCTAGGGGCACGACAAACCATATACTAAGTAAGTGGAATGTGAAAGTCGATAAAAGGAATGAAGCTGTCCAGAGGCTGTAGGATCGATGGGACCACGCTACACTAACTTCAGGTAAGTAATAGGAGGCCCACGGAATGCGTGTGCAGAGTGTGAACTCACACGCGAGATGCGTAACAACGTCTATGGACAGTACAGTTCAAGTTAAAGGAAAGTACGGACAATCCTGACTAGGTAGGACAACAACGACTGTGGAATTGGACACTAGGACAGTTAGACTACTCTTGAGCACTGAAATGCTCTCGTTACCTCACCCACGGGCTGCGGGTGCATAGGTGCCAAAGTGTGTCGGGTTCTCGCGTTGAAGTCAATGGAGCCTGAAAGAAAAGATGCTGCAGGCGACCAGGAGGAAGATGTCCGGTGCGATCGAAGGGTGGATCGGTGAAGAAGAGGACCTGAAAGCAGAGGGGACAGTGTTCAAAGTCACTAGCCAGTGACCGGTGTGGAACCAGGAAGGAACCAGGTGCTGTCCTCGCGATCAGGTGAAGAGTGGACGCTTGACTCTGCAGCCACGTGGACCAGGAGGTGTCTTTGACGACCAGGATGGAGGCACGAGCTGTCCCACGCAGGCTCTCGCTGTCAGCGGTGTCGGATTCGGGATTGGAGTCAACAAGCCTTGGCAAAGGCAACCCACGCGGTGAAGGGAAAAGACGTCTGGTGCGGACTAGGAGAGTCCGGGGTGCCCTTCTTTTGGAAGGGAGCAAGGGCCAGTCTGGAGCAACCAGACCAGCAGCAAAGATTCAAAGGTTCGTTGTCTAGGAGGCCACTAGCCAGCCGGCAAGTGACCAGACAACGCGTCGAGCAGCAAACAAGCAGAAGGGCCCCACGCAGATCTCGTGGAGGCTGGAGGGCTGATCTTCGGTGCAGGAGCTGCTCCGGGCTGGGGCTTCTCAGTCCCCAAAGCACTTGGTCGAGTTTACCTCGCGAGTCGTGCTGGAAGCGAAGTGCACTTTCTTCCAAGATGGCCGCTCCCATGTGTCTCGTCGCACCCACGGATCTCAGCTGTGCTGCAGATGTAGGTTGAGGTCGGAGAGGTCTGGGAATCCGGGTCTCGTCGGGCTCTGAAGTCTGGATCCTCGAGGGAAGACGACAAAGGGAAGCCGCTGGACGCTTGATGGTGCCTGCAGTTGCAGGGTGGACACTCCTTGCCCACAAGGGAGATTCTTCAGTCTTCTGTGGAGCAGAACGTCGAAGGCCAGAGTTTCTTCTTGTTGAATAGTTCAGGATAATCTAATTTGGAATGGGACCAGCTCCTACCTTTATTCTCCTAAAGGGGGCTGCACTACTGACTAGGTCCCTCCCCTGGGTGGGACCAGGAAGGGGGGTGGTTACACCCCCTATCCTTTGTCCGGTTTCCCGCCAGAGCTGGGGCTGGGATGCCCCAGCAACTGGTTTGAACCGGTGTATGCACAGGGCACCTTGTGTGCCCCAGGCATGTCTCATTCCTTTCAGGCCTCCCTACCTCAATACACAAAATCCTGTCTGGGGTGGTGCTAGCACCTCCCATGGCAGGAAACCCTTTGTCCAAGCCATCCTTGCTGGAAGGACTCCCAGCAGCAGGAGGTCAGACTTGTGTCTGTGGTGGCAGCATCCATTTTGTGATGCTGAGGCTCGAGTTAACTTTAACCGGGGTTCACAGTTACATACATGTCGTGTCCCTCTAGAAGGGTGGAATGCTACCCCCGTCGCCAGAATTGGCGAGGGGGTAGTATTCCAAATCGTATGACACCTTACTCGACATGTTTTGATAATGTTATACCAGAGTTAGCATTTAACCGTGAGGTTGATAATGCACTTAAGAGTATATGGTATAGCGTTATCATGGAACAGCTATTAGGACTTGGTTTCGCAAGCTGCAAACGGGCTCAGCTCATGCTAGAGCACCATCTCACATAATTCCAAGCACTCTGCCTTCAGGTTTGATAAGGCCTTCCATAGGAGTGACTGATAGGAATACATGTGTCCATTTTAGGGTTAGATATAGGTATACTATATCTATAGCAAAGGGTGATTACACCACCTTGCCCCAGCTGTCATGCAGCCAGTTGTGTCAGTTTTAGATGGCCAGCCAGTGGTGGCATAATACATGCTTCAGCCCCTGGTAGGCCCTGGGTACACCTATGCCCTGGATACCTAAGGTATACTGTACAGGGACTGATAAGGTGGCCCAGTACCAATTGGTAAATGCACTTAGGGTACATGGAGTCCATTTTAACAGAGAGAGCAGGAAGCCTGGGGTCCTAAATAGCAGGATCCCAGACCAACTAAGTCAAAAACCAGCAAAACACTAGGCAAAAAGTTGGGGGCAACCATAGTCCGATATCCACCTTCCTACAGTCATGCTTAGTCTGTGGGGCCATGGCTCCGAAGACCTTGAGGGAGCGAGTGATGAAGCTTCTCGCGGACCTGCAGTCGACACCGTCCAGCCAGACTCCGCGGAGATCTCGGTCCTGATCGAAGAAGAGGAGGTCATGGGACCATTCCCGGAGCCCTAAGTCCTCTTCCTCCCACTCGAGGTCCTCGGGACACTCTGGGAAGAAGCATTAGAAGAAGAAGTCCAAGGGGACTTAATCTTTGCCTCAACTGTCATCTATTGTCAAGAGGTAAGGAGCACCGACGCTCTAGGAACAGTTCCAGAGCCGGCACCATAGTAGACTTTGCTCCTCCCTCCCCTTTCCAGGTGTCGGAGCGACTCCTGCTCAAATAAGAGTTTTACGAGCCCATGCTCTACGTATTTGAGTGGAACGACCCTGCACATGAGCCTTTGGGCCCTGTGGGGTCGGAAGGGGCCCCATCGTGTTTGACGCAGTCTGCTCCGACCACAGTACCGGTGGAGCCTCAGGGAGCCAATAACGGATCACGTTCGACACTGGTCGTACCATCACCACCTCCCCGGCATTGGATCCGAAGTCGGTGCCTAAGACATTGGCGATTCCCATTGGTGGGGCTAGCCCCATCCTCCTCCTTGACAACACGGAGCTGGAACGACGTCGCTCAACACCAATTTCAATGTTGACCGAACCCAGAGGTCCTATGTTGTCACCTGAGCACTTCGAAGTTGTGCTAGGCTCAGGAGAGGACTGGAAGGGGTTTGGGGACCCTCTAGAAAACCAGGATGTCTCTGAGGAGAATTTGGACTGGTATGGGGAACTTGGGTAGGCCAGTGAACTGGATACTTCTCCAGATACTGGCATGCTCCCTCCGCCAACAGTGGGTACGGAGGAGGAACCTCCCTATGCCATGGTGGTAGAAAGGGCAACTGAGGTCCTTGGAATAGAGCTTCCCTCTGTGCAGTTCAGGACTAATCTCCTGACCGAGGTGTTTCAACCTGGAGCTTCAACGTCTGAACCCCTTTTGCCCTATAATGAGGCACTTAAAGACGTCCTTCTAGGTACATGGTCCTAACCTTGCACAGCGGCTCCTGTGAATAGTCCTATTGTGTGCCACCATCTCGCAGCTCTGGGCGACCCGAAGTTCCTCAGCCAACACCCAACCCCAGAGAGTTTGGTGGTACAGGCATCTAGATCCCAGGGCCTGTTTCCTTCCGTCCATTCCGATAGGGAATCCAAGAGGCTGGACTCATTCGGAAAGAAGTTGTTTTCTTCCTCTAGCCTTGCATTGCGGTCGGTGAATACTGAATGCTTATTGAGCCGTTTCTCCCATTCCCTTTGGGAGACTGTTGCGCAAGTGCTGCCACAAGTCCCGGAGGAGGCCTGGGCTGTGCCCTTCTAAGCTGTCAAGGATGGGAAAAATGCAGCAAAATTAATCATACGGTGTGGCTTAGATATGACCGATTTGCTGGGTAGATCGATTTTGTTAGACCCGGCACCATTGGCGTAGGTCTCCCTTCCATTTTTTTGCTCTTGCCTTATATGTTTTTGCTATGTTTTGCCGGTCTAGATGCTTTGGGCACTTTGCCACTGCTCTTCAGTGCTGAAGTTCTAGTGCTCCCTGTTGTAAATTGCTGAACTGGATTAGTGAATCCATGATTGATTTATTCGATTTGCTTGTCAGACCCTAGTACAGGGCACCATGAGTG
This sequence comes from Lissotriton helveticus, assembly GCF_964261635.1. NCBI lineage: Eukaryota > Metazoa > Chordata > Amphibia > Caudata > Salamandridae > Lissotriton > Lissotriton helveticus. Next base: position 171,481,545 of record NC_136069.1, read on the forward strand.
CAAAGGGCCTGTAAATCAAATGCTGCTGGTGGGCTTGCAGCACTGATTGTGCCACCCACAGAAGCAGCTCGTAAAATTTGGCTCAGGCCTGCCATTGCAGAGTCTGTGTGCAGTCTGGGACTGCCATGTCGACTTGGCAAGTGCACCCACTTGCAAGTCCCTAAACCTTCCCTTTTCTACATGTTTGTCACCCCTAAGGTAGGCCCCGGGTACACCTCTGATCAGGGTGCTTTGTATGTGAAAGGTAGGACATGCCCTGGTGTGTGTTGCATGTCCTGATAGTGAAAAACGAAATTGGCTGCAATTCACTATTGCAAGGCTGCCTGTTCCCATATGCCAGAATGGGCAGTTTGATTATAACATCTTATAATCCTAACTGACCCAGGGAACAAGGTAGAAAAACGAGTATAGAATGCCTGAACTCAGAATGTTAAAATACATCTTCTAGTGTGGGTGATTTTTACATTCTTTGTATGAAAATACCACTTTTAGAAAGTAGGTATTTTCTTGCCTAACCATCCAGTATGCCTCTGCTAGGTTTGCATATTACATGTCTGATTTGAGAGTGACAGGGGGCTAGAGAGGGCTTCGGCTCCAGCAGTCTGATGAGTCAGGGGTGGCCTGAATTGGACTTGGGTTGAATAGAGAGTAGGGGTAGGAGATTTCCTTTCACTTGCCTGAGCCTACATTGAATAGAGAGTAAGGGGGGGGGGATATTTCTTTTCAGCTACCTGGGCCAGGTCTGCTTCCAACAATGATGTCTCCACCTTCTACCAGGAAGCTGCACCAGGGAGGACAGAACTGGTTTGGGCTGGGTACAGACACTCTCTGCCTTCAGAGAACAACAATTGTGTGTATAAAAAGAGGGGCCCAGAACCCAGAACTTTAGATCAGAACACTTCTGGGAATCAAGACGAACCTTTGCCAAGGAGAGAAACCAAGAAAGCTGAAGGAGGAGACTGCCCCGCGCTGGTTACTGTTTGGAGTTGGCCTGCAGGGGTTACTTATTGCCAAGGAAAGGAGAAATGGAACTTTGTTTGTACTTTATCATCTTGAGTAAGATCTCCAAGGGCTTGAAGCTGAGCTTGCCTTTTGTTCTGAAGTCTCAGGGACACAAAGACTTCACCAACAGCTCCCCTGAATTTCCTTGCTGGGAATTCTACCTGCAGAGAGGTGCCTGCTGTTGTTTTAGGACCTGCGTGTCGCTGGAAGCGTGACGCATTGAGGAAGAATCGTGACGCCGCTGGGGGGCGCTAGGTGGCGCGCTAGCAGATGGCCGCTCTGTAGCGAGCTCCTGCCGTCCGGCGTTATTAATCCTCTAATTATCCTCTTCTTTGGCCAAGCGGGTGGACTCTGACACCCCCGATAGATTGCGGACACCGTGCTGCAGCTGTGGGCCGAATTTCGCTGCTGTTGCTGCCTCGCTGACCCAGGAACTTGCGGAGAAAGGAGACCCCGCCTGACAGCGAGACTCCTGGAGCTGAAGAGCCGGCTGCAGAAACTACCCTGCTCCGAGGCTGCAACGTGGATGACTGGGCCGCGTCGGGCGTGTTCCTACACCGCGGTCGCGGGACTTATACCCTACTGCCTGCGACGCTGATACTGCTGGCTGCCACACAGGGTGTGTGAGCCTGTGCGGAGCCGATCCCCCTGCACGGCGAGCATTTCGGTGTGGGGAGGCCTTGACGAAATTACCGGCACGCATCATAGGGCCGATTGCCACTCTGGGGCCGCGTGGGAGGTGTGGCGCCCCCGTCTCTGACCCTGTCCTCGGAGTAACACTGCAGAGGGACTGCAACTGCCCTGCACAGAGACTGTGGAGTGGCCGATTGGGCCGCATTAGCGGCGCTGCTGAGGCGCGACCTGCGGGTACCGGACCCTGATGCCCGAGACGCTGTAATTACGGATCGCTACACTGCACATATAACCCTGCATAAGGTCATCTGGGGAGGGTTGGGGTGAATGTGCACTTGAGGTCGGCGCTGGCTCCAGGCTTGCTTTGGTTCAGGCGGCGTGTCTGACCTTCGTGGCGGTATTGTCAGGCCACCAAGCGCCGTGAAGGTATGTGATGCACCCACCTCCAACCCTGAACAGAGCGGAGTAAACCCGCGAGCTGCCGATGTGGCCTGCTGACCGCACCCGGGCTACTGAGACACTAGGCTGACAGAGTGGAACTTCCGGCGCCATTTTGGACCCCAGAGTGTAGCAGAGCTGAGTGGCTCGATAGTACTCACTAGGCGGTGGAGGGCACAGGTGGTAATTTCGATCCCCAATTGCTGTGACATTCGCACAGTGGAGGAACGGCGGCCGCCTTGCGGGGGAGTCTGAATTCTTGCAGGTAGGCCCTGTGGTGAGTGCTTCTACCGAACAGCACGGCTTTCACCACTCTGCGACCTGATACTTCCATTGCCTCCACGTGTAACCTTGCTAGACTTGAGCGCTGTGGGGGCGAAGGGGATGGGATCCCTTTCATACCCGATCGACACAATGGGCAAACCGGACACGCGCCAACCCAAGATTACTTTCGACGTGGCCAAAAAAGCGCCCCGACCTAGCCAAGGAGATCGGGAACAGCCTGGACGCGATGTGGATGGAGCGGCGGCGCCTGCCTCAGCTGCCTATGTCCAAGAGATCCTCAGAGAAGTTCGGCAAGGTTTCGCCACTATTGTGGATAAGGTGGACAGGCTATCGGCACGGATGGATGCCATCGCCCACAAGCTAGATGGGCATGACGAGAGGATTAAAGAAGCCGAAAGATGCATCTCTGACTCTGAAGATGTCTCTGCCACCCACACGTCCCAGCTGTCTCGCTTGGACAATCTTCTATGTTCCATAGCGGCGAAAAATGAGGACTTGAAAGCGCGCAGTCGGCGCAACAACATTCACCTTATTGGTATTCCAGAGTCCACCAATACTGGACGTATGGAGGAATATGTGGAGAAGATGCTCCTGGATGCTGTGGGTGCTGACGCTCTCTCTGCCCAATTTATTGTCGAACGGGCGCACCGCTCGCTGGCACCCCGGCCCAAGCCCGTGGACACTCCTCGACCTATAATAGCGCGCCTCCTAAACTACAGAGACCGGGATGTGGCATTGCGGGCGGCATGCAGCAGACGAGAGCTGGTCTACAATGGAGTCACCTTTTCCATATATCCTGACTTTACTCCTATGGTGCAGGAGGAGTGCCGTAAGTTTTTAGATATCTGAAAGAGACACGTTAGTGATAGATTCCTTACCTTAGAATATCCCCAGGAGTCAGACTGGATCCGGAAATTTTTGCGTAGCAGTACCCTTGCGCGTCGGTAGGCGTTGTCTGCGGCTCCGCCTCCGTCGGCGTCGTGGGCGCCGTGATGACGTCGTCGGAGTACTTAGACGCCGCCTCCGCGTGCTGACGTCAGTTCTTCTTTTTTCCGCGCCAGCAGCGCAGACCCGGAAAAAGTGGTACCTTAGTCTCTTTTGACTAAACTTTTTGATCTCTTTTGATTGTTCTCTTTCGAGTCTTCGACTCCGAAACGGTGCCAGTGGGGATGCCCGGTTTTAAGCCTTGTGAGGATTGCGACCGGCTGATGTCGGTCACCGATCCTCACCGTCGGTGTCTCCACTGTCTCGGCGTCGACCACGACGACAAGACCTGTTCCGACTGCTGGGCCCTGACTTCGAAAGCTAGGCGGGAGCGGTCCCGCAAGCGACTCGAACTCCGGCAGTCGGCCCCACGCCGAGAGAGGTCCCGGTCCGGACGGAGGTCGAGGGACCGGTCGCGGGAGCGGAGCCATCATAGCTCCGGGAGTCGACATCACTCCTCTGGGTCGAAGTCGTCAGGTAAGCATAAGAAGTCGAAGAGACGTCATCGCTCTTCCGACGCCCCCGACGCGCGCTCGACGCGGCCGGGGGTTCAGGTGACACCGCCCACGCGGCTGCGTCGGAGTCGCAGGCGCCGGGCCCTGCCCCATACCCTCCGGTCCCTGGGCCGCGCTCGACGCCGGAGGAGATCGAGCGGTTCCTCATGGCCATGAGGTCCCTCACTCCCCCGGCGGGCTCCTCGACGCCTTTGGGCCCAGCGGACCCGCCTGGGGGCCCTAGCGGGTCGGGGGCTCCTGCCCGACGCCGTCAAGTGCTTTGACCTCTGCGCCGGCGGCACCTTCGGGCCCGGCGCCGCAGGGCCCACCTGGATCCGGTTCCGGATCAGGGTCGCCGCCGGTGGACCTGACGACCTCCCTGGCGCCGACCCCTCAGGTGTCGCCCCCGGCGCCGTCTTCGGGCGGCGCCGTCCCCAAGGCCTCCCTCGACCTGGCTCCGGCGCCGGTGCATCGCCGCTAAGCGCCGCTTCAGACGCCGTTCTGAGAGTTTATCTTTCATGAGCCGGCCCCATCATTTGACACCCTTGAATACCAGGAGATGGGTGATGAGGGGATTGGGAGGGGTCTGAGGACCCTCTGACACGGGAGTGTCAGTCTCAAGAGGACTAGACAGGTGAACTTGGGGATGCCAGTGGTCTGGACACATCGCCCGACGCTGGCATTGTCTCCCCCCCTACCGTGGCTACGGAGGAGGGGGCAACCTATAGTGTGGTGCTGACGCCGGCGGCCAAAGCCTTGGGCCTTGAGCTCCCCGTCGTGGCCGTGAGGACTAACCTCCTCACTGAGGTCCTTAAGCCGCAGTCATGCTCAGCCGAGCCTCTGCTGCCGTTTAACGAGGCTTTGACCGACGTTCTTTTGGGCACTTGGTCCAAGCCCGCTACAGGTTCGCCTGTAGATAGGAACGTGGCCAGACGTCACCGCCCGGCCCCGGGCGACCCTTGTTTCCTGTCCACCCAGGCCACCCCTGAGAGCCTGGTGATCCAGGCCTCAAATTCCCACACCGCATTCCCGTCGGCTCCGCCTGACAGGGAATCCAAGAGGTATGAGCAATACGTCAAGAAGGTATTCTCCTCCCTCAGTTTGGGACTGCGGTCTTCGAAGTCTGCATGCCTCATGGGCCGCTACACCCACTCCTTGTGGGACACGGTCGCGGACGTGCTGCCAGAATGCCCGTTGGAGGTACGGGCTAAACTCGGCCAAGCCCTTGTGGAGGGCCGAGATGCGGCACGTTATTCAATTCGGTGTGGACTAGATACCACCGATTCACTGGGCAGAGCGATGGCAACGACGGTGACGATTTGTCGCCACGCCTGGTTGAGATCCTCCAACTTCTTAACTGATGTCCAGAATACACTGATGGACATGCCGTTTGATGGCCGTCGCCTTTTTGGCGACAAGGAAGACCATGCGCTTGAGCGTTTTAAAGACTCCAGGGCTACGGCCAAGTCCTTGGGCCTCTCGGCCCTGCGCCAGCAATCGGCTGCCTTTCACTCCTTTCGTGGCCACGGAAGGGGTGTTCCCACACGTGCTGCCAGCCACGCGCCGCAAGGTAATACCCAACGCGGTGGCGGCCGTGGAAACCACCGTGGCGGCGGTCGGAGTCAACGGCAAGGTCAGTCCACACCTTCCCCCGCGGCATCCGCCTCAAAACCCTTCTAGTCCGTGCTTTCAGGCCCATGTGTCGCCAGAGGGGGGCAGTGTTCGCCATCACCTCCTCCACTGGCACACTGTCACTTCGGACAGGTGGGTGCTGCAAATCGTCTAAAGGGGCTACTCCCTCCCCTTCGAGACGACCCCTCCAGCCATGCCACCGCAATACCACCGAGTATTGGGGTAACATTTGTGACTTCTGCCGGAGGAAGTTACGGCCCTCTTGGCCAAGGGGGCCATCGAGCGCGTTCCTGGGCCAGAAGTAGGGTGTGGTTGTTACTCCCACTACTTTCTGGTAGCCAAGAAGGGCAAAGGGGACCTACGCCCTATCTTGGACCTCCAGAACGTCAACGGCTTCCTCCGGAAGGAGAAGTTCAAAATGCTGACACTGGCTCAGGTCCTAGCTGCCCTGGACCCAGAAGACTGGATGGTAGCGTTGGACTTCCAGGACGCTTATTTCCACATCGCCGGCCCACCGGCGCTACCTGTGGTTCACGGTTGGCCACGAGCACTTTCAGTTTACCGTGCTCCCCTTCGGCCTTACCAGCGCCCCATGGGTGTTCACAAAGGTGATGGCGGTGGTCGCAGCTCATCTGCGCAGGTTAGGGGCTTCAGTCTTCCCCTACCTCGACGACTGGTTGTTGAAGGCGGGCTCGCCCCAGACAGTCGTCAGCCACCTCCAGACTACGGCAGACCTCCTGCACCAGCTGGGGTTCTCCCTCAATGTGCCGAAGTCGCCCCTCTGCCCCTCTCAGAAGCTCCTTTTCATCGGAGCAGTGCTGGACTCAGCGCAGTTTCAGGTTTATCCTCCCGAACAGCGGGTCCGGGATATTCAGGGTCTGATTCCACTCTTTCAGCCTTTATCCCGGGTCTCGGTCAGGTTGACGCTGCGGCTTCTGGGGCTGATGACCTCCTGCATCCTACTGGTGCCTGACCCCAGGTGGTGGATGCGGGCTCTGCAGTGGGACCTGAAGTTTGTGGGCCCAGCATCAGGGCAACCTGTCCGACCACGTCCTGATCTCGGAGGGCACTGCGAGACAGCTGCAGTGGTGGCTCACGGACCGCGATTGGGTCAGCGGCAGATCCCTCTCCCTTCCCCAACCAGAGCATGTGGTTGTGACGGACGCCTCCCTCCAGGGCTGGGGAGGCCACATGGGAGAGGCGGAGATCAGAGGCCTCCGGTCTCCGGCTGAGTCCCAGCTCCATATCAACCTTTTGGAGATGCGGGCGATTCGTCTAGCACTGAAGGCATTCCTCCCCTCTGTCCGGGGGAGTGTAGTGCAGGTTGTGAGAAGTTGGCTTGATATATAGTGCTCACTATTCTAGTGATCACTTTGTATCATACCAAACAACCCTTATTGATGATTGGTTGTAAGTCAACCTTTCAGACCAGCTATCCTAGTAGCATGGACACGAGCAGTTTTCAGGCTAAACTCTAGAGGGCGTGTTAAGCCAGCTGTTTTACCATCACATATACCCCTTGAACACCAAGTGAAAGGACACCACACAAGTTATAGGATATTTATTAATAACAGTTCTACCCTGAACCCTTTATGAGTCAGGGAGCTAAGCACAATACAAAACTCTTACGAAAATACTTTAAGTTGCACAATTTACACAAATGCCCGAGGGGCACGAAAAACCATATACTACAAAAGTGGAATGCGAAATACTAGCAGGTAAGTAACAAGATCCAGAGGCTTCAGGATCGCTAGGACTACACTACTGAACCTTAAGGTTAGTGGCAGGAGGTCTAGGGAGATCGTGTGCAGAGTGTGCACTCTCACGCGGGATGCGGGAAGAAGTCTATGAATGCTAGATTTCGTAAAGTTAGTGTTATCGGACGAATCCGACTAGTTAGGCTGAAAATGAAAAAGGATCTGGACACTTAGATAGTGTACCTACGTTGGAGCACCGAAATGCTCGAGTTACCTAGCCCAGGGGCTGCGGCTGCATAGGGTTCAAAAGACGTCGGGAATCCTCGTTACAGTCTATGGAGCCTGAAAGAAGAAGTTGCTGGCAGGCGACCAGTGATGAAGTTCGATGGGATCCAAGCCTGGATCGGAGTTGAAGATGACCTGAAAGCAGAGGGGACTCAGTTCTTGATCACTAGCCAGTGATCAGATGGGCACCAGGATGGCACCGGATGAAGTCACCTCGACCAGGTGAGTGGGCGACGCTGGGCTCTGCAGTCTCTCGGACCAGGAGGCGTTGTCGGCGACCAGGAAGGAGGGGCGAGCTGTCCCACGAAGGTGCCTGCTGTCGGTGCTGCTGAAACCAGGATTGGAGCAACAAGCCTTGGCAAAGGCAAACCCACGCGGTGGACTCAAGATGGCGTCTGGAGTGGACCAGGAGGGTCCGGGGTGCTCCTCTGTTGGAGGGGAGCTAGGGCCAGTCTGGAGCAACCAGACCAGCGATGGAAGTGTAGTGGTTCGTCGTCAGGAGGGCTACAAGCCAGCAGGCAAGTGGCCGGACAACGCGGTGAGCAGCTAAGAGCAGAAGGGCCCCACGCAGATCTCGTGGATGCTGGGGGGCTGGACTTCGGTGCTGGAGCTGTTCAGGGTTAGGGCTTCTCAAACCCCAATGCACTTACTCGAGGGTCTCTCGGGGGTCGTGCTGGTGAAGCGTCGTGCAGGTATTGAAGATGGCCGGTCCCACGGGTCTCGTCACACCCACGAATCTCAGCTGGGCTGGATGATGTAGGTAGAGGTCAGAGATGGCAGGGAATCTGGGTCTCGTCGAGCTGGGCAATCTTGATCCGGAGGATGGACTTACAGCAAACCGCAAGAGCTTCGATGGTGCCTGCTGGTGCAGGGTGGCTACTCCTTAGCCACAAGGGAGAGTCTTCAGAAGAGTCAAGAGTTCCTTTCGTGGAAAGTAGTTTCAAGATTCAGAATTATCTAATTTGGGAAGGGGGCCTGCTCCTATCTGTATACTAAGAAAAGGGGCTGGCACGCGACTAAGTTCTGCCCTATGGGTGGGACTAGGAGGAGGGTGGTTACACCCCTCTCCTTTGTCCGGTCTCTCCCCAGCTCAGGGGCTGGTGTGCCCCAGGAACTGGTTTGAGCCGGCATATGCACAGTGAGCACCGGGGTGCCACTTGCAGTCACCTTCCTTTCAGCCCTGCCTACCTGGGATACACAAAATCCTGTCTGGGATGGTGCTGGCACCGCCCCTGACAGGAAACCCTTTGTCCAGGCCTCCGTTGCTGGAAGGACTCCCAGCAGCAGGAGGGCAGACTTGTGTCTCGGTGGCAGCATCCATTTTGTGGAGCTGAGGCTATGTCTGACTTTAACCGGGGTTCACAGTTACATACATGTCGTGTCCCTCTAGAAGGGTGGAATGCTAACCCCGTCGCCAGAATTGGCGAGGGGTTAGTATTCCAATTCGTATGACACCTTACTCGACATGTTTTGATAATGCTATACCAAAGTTAGCATTTAGCCGCGAGGATTATAATGCACTTAAGAGTATATGGTATAGCGTTATCATGGAACAGCTATTTGGACTTGGTTCCGCAAGTTGCAAACGGGCTCAGCTCATGCCAGAGCACCATCTCACATAATTCCAAGCACTCTGCCTTCAGGATTGATAAGGCCTGCCATAGGAGTGACTGATAGGAATATATAGGAATACTATATCTAAAGCAAACGGTGTTTACACCACCTTGCCCCAGCTGTCGTGCAGCCAGTTGTGTCTGTTTGGGTGGCCAGCCAGGGGTGGCATAATACATGCTTCAGCCCCTGGTAGGCCCTGGGTACACCTATGCCCTGGATACCTAAGGTATGCTGTACAGGGACTGATAAGGTGGCCCAGTACCAATTGGTAAAATGCACCAAAGGTACATGGTTGTAATTTAGAGAGAGAACAGCTAGGCTGTGGGTCTGATTAGCAGGCCCACAGCCAGGGAAAGTCGTAAATCAGTGAAGCAAAAAGCAAAAATCTGGGGTGGCCATGGGATTGCAGACCCCACTCTCCTACACAGGTGTTCACGGACAACACCACCGCCATGTGGTACTGCAACAAACAGGGCGGGGTGGGGTCGTGGACCCTTTGCCAGGAGGCTCTGCACCTCTGGCAGTGGCTGGAACGCCAGGGCGTGACCCTGGTGGCTCAACACCTGGCAGGTTCTCTGAACGCCAGGGCGGACGAGCTCAGCCGTCGATGCATGATGGATCACGAATGGCGTGATCGGAGACGCTTTTCGTCGCGAGTGGAGTTGCGGTCTGTTCTACGCCTTTCCGCCTATACTACTTCTGCCCAGAGTGCTGAAGAAGATCAAGCGCGACCGGGCCTAAGTCATCCTTGTGGCTCCGGACTGGGCACGAAGGTACTGGTATCCAGAGCTTCTCAGTATGTCAGTCGATCCCCCGGTTCGTCTGCCTCTTCGGGAGGACCTTCTGTCGCAGCAGCAGGGGACGTTCCTCCACCCGAACCTGTCCAGTCTCCACCTCCATGCTTGGAGATTGAGCGGCGACAGTTGAGGCCATTTGACTTGCCTCCTGAAGTCTGTAAAGTCATTCTGGCAGCCAGGCGTCCATCCACAAAGTCAGTATACGCCTGCAGGTGGAACAGATTTGTGGCATGGTGCACAGCAAAGGCTGTGGATCCTCTTGCTGCCCCTCTCTCTGTGAGGTTCTTCTCTTCCTTCTTTCTCTTGCCCAGCAGGGCTCTGCTCTGGGCACTATCAAGGGCTACCTTTCTGCCCTTTCAGCCTTTCTAAGGCTGCCTGATCAACCTTCTTTTTTCAAGTCCCCTATTGTAAATCGCTTTTTGAAGGGCATCACACACACGTTCCCTCCTGTTCCGTTTGTGATGCCTCAGTGGGACTTGAACCTGGTTCTTACATTTCTGATGTGCGCTCCCTTTGAGCCACTTCACAACTGTCCTCTCCGCCTTCTTACTTTGAGGACTGCTTTTCTGGTTGCCATCACCTCTGCCAGGAGAGTGAGTGAGCTCCAGGCCCTTTCTTGTACTCCTCCTTTCCTTCCTGTCCATCCATCCGGACAAGGTTGTGTTGCGTACTAAGCCACATCGGGCAGTCTATCACCTTGCCCACCTTCTTTCCGCCACCGCATCCCTCTAAAGAGGAAGAGCGGCTCCACCGTCTGGACCCAAAACGTGCGCTTTCATTCTACTTGGATTGCACACGCCAGTTCCGGGTGGATGACCAACTCTTTGTTGGTTACGTGGGTGCTAAGAAGGGGAAAGCGGTGCACAAGAGGACCATCTATCGGTGGATCATCTTGTGTATCCAGGCATGTTATTCCTTGGCTAAAAAGGAGCCCCCTTTTGGATTGCGGGCTCATTCCACCCGAGCCACGGCAACTACAACTGCCCTGGGCCGGGGAGTGCCCTTGCAGGACATTTGCCAGGCGACTACGTGGGCCTCGCTGCACACGTTTGCAAGACACTACTGCCTGGACAGTCAAGTCCGGAGGGATGGCTTCTTTGGCCGTTCCATCCTCCAGGACTTTCTGGTGTGATTATTGGTTCGCAGACCCACCACCGGGGTTGGTATTGCTGGGGTATCTATTCTAAGGTAAGGAATCTATCACTAACGTGTCTCTTTCAGATGCACAAGTTACTACTTGTGTAACGATATATCTGTAAGAGACATTAGTTAGTGATAGATTCCTTACCGACCCACCCATCCTCCCCGTTCTGCGAACCGATATCTAGGGTTAAGGTCATCCCCTTTCAGGGCCCTAGTTTCAATGGCACCAGTGTTGGTTTTTAACATGGCTCAGCGCTTCTGGCGTGGAAAAGCTGTGTCTAAGAACTGACGTCAGCACGCGGAGGCGGCGTCTAAGTACTCTGACGACGTCATCACGGCGCCCCCGACGACGGACGAGGAGCCGCAGACGACGCCTACCGACGCGCAAGGGTACTGCTACGCAAAAATTTCCGGATCCAGTCTGACGTCTGGGGATATTCTAAGGTAAGGAATCTATCACTAACTAATGTCTCTTACAGATATATCGTTACACAAGTAGTAACTTGTGCTTCAGTGGCCCCTAAGCTCATTTTGCTGGGGGAGGGGGAGCTTCACACCTCTATCTGCAGCTAGATCTGTGTGATGAGTATCTCTAGCGCTACCAAGAACCTCGTGATGCCTTCTAGGTGCTTGGCTAGTGAGGAGCTTAGGTCCTGGGGTATGACGGAGTGCTGAGTGAGTGAGCTAGCATCCCTCCTTTTTTAGCAGGTCAGTGAGTGACTAGAGATTTGCGATTTACCACCTCAGTTCTTTTTACAACAACTTACCTTGCCCTGTTGCGCAGTTTGTGTGCTGATACTTGTAGCCTGCATTCATAGGAGGAAAATCTAAACTACACAAGCAGCTTGTGTTCTTCTTGTCAATTCGATATGGCATTCTGGTAGCTGCAGTCCTGCATTTGTAAAAAGAAAACGAAAATAACAGTGTGCATTGTTTTATATCATGCATGTACATTGAATATTGCATTCTGGTACTTGGAGTCCTGCGTTTGTAAAATGAAAATAACATGTACAGTGTGTTTTATGCTATAATTGACCTAGGATGCATTTTGATACTTGTAGTCCTTCGTTTGTAAAACAAAAACAAGCAGAACATGTACTCTGTGTGTGCTATATAAATACACGTAGGAGGAATATTGCATGCTGGTACTTGTACTCCTACATTTATAAAATGAAAATCAAAGCAACATGTACAGTTTGTATTTTTGTAGCATATCTGTGCTTGATAGATTTCACTCTGGTACTTACAGAACCAGAATGAAACTCAAAAGTACATGAATTTTTTCTACAAACAAAATATATAAGAAGGGTCTAAAGGATAAATATTTAAAGACCTTTTATTTCATCTCCTACCACAATATCTAATACACAAAGAAAATAAAAGGTCTAAAGTGTTTGTACAAATAACTGTAAATTTAGGCTAACACAAGTGTAAGAGTATCCGTAGGCTGAGATATTCCCATCTGACCTCCCATATTTTGGCGGAGTATCATCATATGGGATATATTGTCACAACATCCAAAGCTTAACCGCCCAGACCATCAGCCGATGGTGCGGAGTTGGATGAGAAGATGTACACTCAACCCAAACTGATACTTGGGTGTAAGTGCAGTGCTGTGGTGAAATGTTAAAATTAACGACTCAGACAAAAATATATTTAATCAAGATGTCTGAGTGTCAATATTAAAAACACGCCAGGTAGTTGAAACTTATGACTACACTGTGGCGCATATGCAGATGGTCAACATGTTTCAGCCCTCCAGACTTATTTTCGGGCTTTCATCAGGACCTAAATGATGGGCTACTGCAACAACGTGAATTTAAAGAAAATGATCGTGCCTCACTCAGGCGTCTGAGTGAGGTACCGACGGACAGAGCGGGGCCTCATGTTCCCGAGCGGATGCCGGGTGAGGTGAAGTGTTTCTCCACGCAATGCGCGGATTGTTACCAGATACTTATCTTTTACATGGATATTGGGGCTCCAAATTCATGGTAGATATATGCATTCCATACTTTTTTGGCACGATCATTTTCTTTAAATTCACGTTGTTGCAGTAGCCCATCATTTAGGTCCTGATGAAAGCCTGACAATAAGCATGTACAGTGCGCATTGTTGTATATAGGACTTCTGCAAGGCAGAGTGCATTCTGGTACTTGCAGTCATGTATTTATTTTTATATTGGTGTTCTGTTATGGTATTTTAAAACAAAGCATTTATAATGAGAATTCAGACCACAGATGATGCTTGCATTGTGTCCTCCCACGTCTGTGTGTGGAAAGCTGTTTTCCTTTGTATGTTTAGCACGGACAGGGTGCTGGCCATGATTGACTTGTATGTAGTCTGTGCGGATTAGGTGCTGGGGAATATGTGCATCTCAGTGGTTTAACATACTAGGCACCCTGCATGCTACATGCCCCACGATGAAGAGAAGGTGGCATTGGGTTTGTGCGCATACACTGCCAGGCCAGCAAACCTTGTAACCGAAGATGTTTGGAGTGGGTGCTGCGAGAGGTGTACCCACATGTTATGGGGTGCTCACACATGCAAGGGCTGTCTGATGTGTGTACCACCATAGGATGCCGGCTGTTTCAGGGGCACACCGCTGCTTGAGGGGGATGGGAAAGAAAGTTGGTGGCACCAGGAAAAGCCACTTGGTAAGTGGCATCATGTCAGCAGTACCCTGTCGACCCAAGTATGTGGCCACACATACAGAGACTAGGTGTAGTGAGTGGTAGCTAATGAGGAGGCCCACACACTTGTGTCAAAAACATTTGTCTTCATTTGTCTCACCTTGGTTGATAACATTGTGATTCGCTTTGAAAAAGACTGTAAAAGGACTCCTGACCAGCGTGTGATGCTTTCACCCCATCATGATCTTTTAGCCTCAGCATTTTGCATGAAAATCTAGACCCAGGCCAATAACTGGAAAAACAAAACTACACATCCCAGAATGCAATCGAATGTCTGGGAAACCAGAGTAGCGCCTATTGTCATGGCATGTGGTCTTCTGGCAGCACTGCACCCATGCAGAGACCACAAGCACCCAGCCCAGGAGAGACCATGGCACAAAGATGAAGTCTTTAATTATTCTCTGGCTCCAGGGCATTGTGATGGAAACATCCATTATACCTATGAACTGGCTCAGTTTTTTGGCATTTCTGTCTCCAAACTTTTCTTAGGGGAACAAACCCCCCAAACTCCCCCTAGTAGTGGTTGCTCACTGAGCTTGCTCGCTACACACCATGTGGGAGCTGGACTCACTTTTACTTTGTTCTCTCTGATTCACTACTTGTCTATTTTTGGTGCTCTCTGAAAGAATGTCTATGGGTACATATGACTGGGTGGGTAACCTGGTGCTCTTTAATGTCGACATCTACTATTTACTGTGCTTTGAAAGTATACAATTGAATATGTAATGAAAATTTTGCTATAAAATTCACCATTTTGGTCTGTCTTTTTCCAAAATGTTCTCGGGGGAAGAACCGTCTCAACCCCCCTTAGTAGTGGTCGGCCTCGCTTGCTACCCGCCGGACGGGGGCTGGGCTGGCAAAATGTGCCAGCGCTGCTTTCAGTTCCCAATCCGGCCCTGGCCGCTGGCTCTGGCCACAGCGCCACATGGTCCCACGCTGCTGGCTCCGTTCTCGGCGCCGCAGTGGGTGCCATTTGTTCCGCCCCTGCCCAGGTTCCACAACACTTTTGTCCCGGCCTGGGATCCGCATTGGGACACGATGCTGGTTTGGCCCCGTCCGGCCCCGTTTGTTCCTTCCCCGGTCCCTGCCCTGCCGCCGTGCGTCGGAGGTGGAGGATGACTGGGAGGGGTCCTAGGACCCTCTTGCTCGTTAGTGTGACTCTGAGCAGGACTGGGCGGACGAGTTAGAGGAGGCCGGCGGCCTTGTTGTCTCCTCTGACCCGGGGTTTGCCTCTCCCCCGCCTACCATGAGGAAGGCACCTCTTACACTGTGGTGCTCCGTCGGGCAGCTGAGGTCCTCAACCTTGATCTCCCTACGGTGGCCCTAAAAACTAATCTTCCAGAGCTCGCTCATGGACATGCCCTTTGATGGCACTCGCCTGTTTGGCGATAAAGCTGACAGTGCGCTGGAGCGTTTTAAGGACTCTTGGGCTACGGCCAAGTCCTTCGGTCTTTCCACCACATGCCCGGCAACGTCTACCTTTCATTCCTTTCGTGGCCATGGAAGGGGCGCCCATGCCCGCTCGTTCAGTCAGAAGCCTGTGCAGAACCAAACTCAACACGGTCGTTGGCGTGGTGGCCGCCGGGGCGGCACAGGGGGCCAGCGTGCGGGACAGTCCACCTCCGCTCCCGCAGCATCTGCCTCAAAGCCTTCCTAGTCTGAGCTTTGGAGTGCACCCCACGCCTGTGGGTGGCAGGATTCGACATCACCTTCCCGAATGGCGTGCCGTCACTTCCCATATGTGGGTGCTGCAACTCGTCCGGAGGGGTTACTCCCTCCCCTTCGAGTCTACCCCTCCAGCCATGCGTTTATCCAGCAGGAAGTTATGGCCCTCTTGGCCAAGGGGGTCATCGAGCACGTTCCTAGTCCAGAAGTAGGACGTGGTAGTTATTGCCACTACTTTCTGGTCCCCAAGAAGGACAAATGTGGCTTGCGCCCCATCTTGGACCTCAGGAACGTCAATCACTTTCTACGGAAGGAGAAGTTCAAGATGTTGACTCTGGCTCAGGTCTTGACTGCCCTCGACCCTGGAGACTGGATGGTAGCGTTGGACTTGCAGGACGCATATTTTCACATCCCCGTCCTGCCAGCCCACCGGTGTTGCCTGCCGTTCACGGTAGTCCAGGAGCATTTTCAGTTTGCTGTGCTCCCCTTCGGTCTTGCCAGCACCTCTCGGGTGTTCACGAAAGTGATGGCGGTGGTCGCAGCTCACCTGCGCCGGTCAGGGGTGTCCGTTGTAGGAAGGTAGATCCCTGACTATGGTTGCCCCCAACTTTTTGCCTGGTGTTTTGCTGGTTTTCTGACTTAGTTGACCTGGGGCCCTGCTATTCAGGACCCCAGGCCTACTGCTCTCTCTGTAAAATGGATTCCATGTACCTTAGGTACATATCTAATTGGATACTGAGTCACCTTATCAGTCCCTGTACAGTGTACCTTAGGTACCCAGGGCATAGGTGTGCCCAGGGCCTACCAGGGGCTGCAGCATGTATTATGCCACCCCTGGCTGGCCATCCAAATCTGACACAACTGGCTGCACGACAGCTGGGGCAAGGTGGTGTAATCACCCTTTGCTTTAGATATAGTATTCCTATATCTAACCCTAAAATGGACACATGTATTCCTATCAGTCACTCCTATGGCAGGCCTTAACAATCCTGAAGGCAGAGTGCTTGGAATCATGTGAGATGATGCTCTGGCATGAGCTGAGCCCGTTTGCAGCTTGCGGAACCAAGTCCTAATAGCTGTTCCATGATAACGCATACCATATACTCTTAAGTGCATTATAATCCTCGCGGTTATATGCCAACTCTGGTATCGCTTTATCAAAACATGTCGAGTAAGGTGTCATACGAATTGGAATACTAACCCCTCGGGGTTAGCATTCCACCCTTCTAGAGGGCCACGACATGTATGTAACCTGTAACCCCGGTTAAAGTCAGACATAGCCTCAGCTCCACAAGATGGATGCTGCCACCGAGACACAAGTCTGCCCTCCTGCTGCTGGGAGTCCTCCCAGCACAGGAGGCAAGGACAAAGGGTTTCCTGCCAGGGGCGGTGCCAGCACCGTCCCAGACAGGATTTTGTGTATTCTAGGTAGGCAGGGCTTTAGAGGAAGGTGACTGCAAGTGGCACCCCGGTGCTCACTGTGCATAGGCCGGCTTGAACCAGTTCCAGGGGCACTCCAGCCCCTGATCTGGGGAAAGCCCGCCAAAAGAGAGGGGTGTAACCACCCCCCTCCTAGTCCCACCCATAGGGCAGGACTTAGTCGCGTGCCAGCCCCCTTTTGCAGGATAAAGGTAGGAGCAGGCCCCCTTCCAAATCAGATCATCTTTGAATCCTGAAACTACTTTCCACTAAAGGAACTCAAGACTTCTTCCCAAGATTCTCCCTTGTGACTAAGGAGTAGTCACCCTGCAGCAGCAGGCACCAACCAAGCATCGCTGTTTGTTGCCAGTCTCTCCTCCGGATCAAGACTGCTCCAGCACGACGAGAACCGGCTTCCCTGGCACCTCTGACCTCAACCTACATCATCAGCCCAGCTGTGATCCGTGGGTGCGACGAGACCTCGAGGGACCGGCCATCTTCAGAACTGCACGACGCTTGTCCAGCACGACCACCGAGTGACCCTCGACTGAGTGCTTTGGGGTAAGAGAAGCCCCGACCCTGAGCAGCTCCAGCACCGAAGTTCAGCCCCCCTGCATCCCCGAGATCTGCGTGGGGCCCTTCTGCTCTTTGCTGCTCACCGCGTTGTCCAGGTCGCTTGCCTGTTGGCTAGTGGCCCTCTCACGACGCTCCACGACGACAACCACTGCTGGTCTGGTTGCTCCAGACTAGCCCTTGCTTCCCTTCTTCAGAGAAGCACCCTGGACCCTCCTGGTCCACCCAAGACGCCATTTTAGGTCCACCGCGTGGGCCTTGCATTTGCCAAGACTTGTTGCCCCAATCCTGGGTCCAGCGACGTCGACAGCAAGTACCTTCGTGGGACAGCTCGCTCCTCCATCCTGGTCGCCGACACCGCCTCCTGGTCCGAGAGACTGCAGAGCCCAGCAGCGCCCACTCACCTGGCTGAGGTGACTTCGTCCGGTGCCATCCTGGTGCCCACTCAAATCACTGGCTAGTGATTCAGAACTTGGTCCCCTCTGCTTACAGGTTTCTTCTTCCCTGATCCAGGCTTGGATCACCACGAACTCCTTTACTGGCCGCCTGCCAGCAACTTCTTTCTTCAGGCTCCTGGATCTTCAACGAGGGTTTCCGACGCAACTTGAACCCTATGCAGCCGCAGCCCCTGGGCTAGGTAAACCAAGTACTCCGGTGCTTCAGCAAAGTCCAACACTCTAAGTGTTCGGATCCACTCTTGTTTTCGACCCACCTAGTCGGGTTCGCCCGAGAACAGTAACTTTGTCTTTGCTAGCCTCCATAGACTTTTTCCCGCCTTACGCGTGAGAGTTCCCACTCTGCACACGACGTCCACAGGCCTCCTGCTACTAATCTAAGGGTTTAGTATTGTAGGCCTAGCGTTTCTAAAGTCTATGACAATAGTTACTTACCTGCTAGTAATTTGCATTCCACTTTTGTAATATATGGTTTTTCGTGCCCCTCGGGCATTTGTGTAAATTGTGCGACGTAAAGTATTTTCGTAAGAGTTTTGTTGTGTGCTTAGCTCCCTGACTCATAAAGAGTTCAGAGTAGACTTGTTATAAATAAATGTCTGTTTATTTTCATAACAACTTGTGTGGTGTCCTTTCACTTGGTGTTCAAGGGGTAATGTGATGGTAAAACAGCTGGCTTAACACGCCCTCTAGAGTCTTAGCCTTAGACTGCTCGTATCCATGCTACTAGGATAGCTGGTCTATAAGGTTGACTTACAACCAATCATCAATAAGGGTTGTTTGGACTGATACATAGTGATCACTAGAATAGTGAGTACTGCATATCAGGCCAACTTCTCACATCCGTCTTCCCTCTACCTGGGCGACAGGTTGTTGAAGGCGGGCTCGCCCCAAGCAGTTGTCACCCACCTTCAGACTACGGCCGACCTCCTGTATTTGCTGGGGTTCTCCATCAACGTGCCGAAGTCGCACCTGAGTCCCTCACAGAAGCTCTCCTTCATCGGAGGGGTTCTGGATTCTACGTGGTTTTGGGTTTATCCTCCCGAGCAGCGAGTCCGGGATATTCAGGCTTTGATTCCGATTTTTCTGCCTCTATCCCGGGTTTCAGTCAGGATGACCCTCCGGCTCCTGTGCCTGATGGCTTCCTGTATCCTGCTAGTGCAACATGCCAGATGCCAAATGTGGGCTCTGCAGTGGGTCCTGAAGTTCCAGTGGGCATTGCATTGGGGCAACCTTTCCGATCATGCCAGATCTCGGAGGGCACTGCACAACAATTGCAGTGGTGGCTCATGAAGCTCGATTGGGTCAATGTCAGGTCCCTCTTCCTTCCTCAAATGGAGCACACAGTGGTGACGGATTCGTCCCTTCTGGGATGGGGAGGCCACTTGGGAGAGGCGGAGATCAGGGGCCTTTGGTCTCTGGCGGAGTCCCTGCTCCATATCAACCTTTTGGAGCTTTGGGCAATCCGATTTGCACTGAAAGCCTTCCCTCCCTCTGTCCGGGGCAGGGTTGTGCAGGTGTTCACGGACAACACCACTGCCATGTGGTATTGCAACAAACAGGGCGGGGTGGGGTCCTGGACCCTATGTCAGGAGGCTCTGCGCCTCTGGACATGGCTGGAACATCAAGGGATTACCTTGGTGGTTCAACACCTGACAGAGTTGCAGTCTGTTGTATGCGTTTCCGCCTATACAACTACTGCCCAGAGTGCTAAAGAAGATTCAGCGCGACCGGACCCAAGTCATTCTTGTGGCTCCGGATTGGGCACGAAGATACTGGTATCCCGAGGTACTCAGCATGGCGATCGATCCCCCGATCCGTCTGCCTCTTCGGGAGGATCTTCTGTCGCAGCAGCAGGGGACGGTCCTCCACCTGAACCTGTCCAGCCTCCACCTCCATGCGTGGAGATTGAGCAGCGACAGTTGACAGCTTTCGATCTTCCTCCCGAAGTCTGTGATGTCATTCTGGCAGCCAGGCGTCCCTCCACTAAAATGGTATACGCCTGCAGGTGGAACAATTTTGTGGCATGGTGCACAGCCAAGTCTGTGGAGCCCCTTTCTGCCCCTCTTTCTGAAGTTCTTCTGTTCTTTCTTTCTTTGGCCCAGCAGGGCTCTGCTCTGGGCACTATCAAAGGTTATCTTTGGCCATCTCCGCCTTTCTATGGCTTCCAAATCAACCTTCTCTTTTTAAGTCCCCGGTTGTTAACCGTTTTCTGAAAGTCATTACACACACATTTCCTCCCAAGCCATTCATCATGCTTCAATGGGACTTAAACCTTGTCCTAACATATCTGATGTGCGCTCCCATCAAGCCCCTTCATGTCTGTCCTTTGCGTCTTCTTACTCTCAACAAGGCTTTCCTGGTAGCTATCACCTCTGCCAGAAGAGTGAATGATTTCCAGGCTCTTTATTCTAAATGTCCTTTCTTTTCTGTTCATCCAGATAAGATGGTTTTAAGGACCTCTCCTTCTTTCTTGCCAAAGTTTGTCACGCCCTTCCACATCGGGCAGACCATCACTTTGCCCACCTTCTTTCTGCCTCTGCATCCTTCGAAAGAGAGGCTCCACCCGTCTGGACCCAAAACGTGCGCTCCCGTTCTATCTGAAGCGCACACAACAGTTCTGGGTGGCTACGTGGGCGCCAAGAAAGGTCGGGCCGTGCACAAACGGACCATCCCTCGGTGAGTTGTTCTCTGCATCAAAGCCTGTTACTTGTTGGCTAAGAAGGAGCCTCCTGTTGGGCTGTGTGCCCACTCTACCCTAAGCGTGGAAGGGTATACTCAGACATGAGTCCCTTGCTCATTGCACCATCAGGATTCAAGCAAGCCGGGCCGAAGACGGCTGTAATGCCAGAAACCGGTCCCCGGAAGCTTGTTTCCTTCCCAGTGTAAGAATTGGCTTTTGTAGTTTGGTTTGCCCTGTTCCCATCATGCACTGGGACAGGAACAGACTAATTTGCATACAGCCAGGTTCTGAAACTGGGATGGTGCAATGAGCTAAAAAACGGTGTTGGATCTAGCCCTGATCTCTTGACTGGGTGAGAGTATTCTGCTTAATTCAGAGACTCTGTCCCTCACCACCCCTTGTTGTAAATTATTTTGTCCACCCTGAGCGTGGAAGGGTATACTCAGACATGCAGACCCTCCAGGATTTCGCGATTTCGCGATATCGCGAATTGCCGCGAAATCGGCACTTCTTTTAAAATGCCGCGATTTTTACTAAAGTGCCCGCGAAATCGGCACTTTTGTAAAAATGGCGGGATTTTACCAGAAGTGCCCGCGAAACCTAAACATCCAGACCCCTTTCAAGGGGATTAAAAGTGCATAGAGGCGAATGGGCGTTGCCCCACTTGGCTCCGGACGAGGATCGGGCTGGAAGACAAGGGAGACACCACACGCAGTGCAGCAGCCTCAAAGGAGAAGTGCTCACTGCCCCGTGTGCCGACCAAAAATTGCATATTGTCTGACTCGGTTTTGTTTTATTCAAGCCAGGTACGACTCCGAGGACGAGGTCACACTCTCGGCCTCCAGCCTCTCACATGCAGTCATCCCTCCCTGCCACGGTCTGCCGCAGTACTGTACAAGTAAGGTAGGCGAACGGCGATAATGCATTAGTAATACGACCTTTGGGGCATCCTGCGACAGAGTGCCATGACGGACAACCTCTAAAGAATTC
The DNA here is from genome assembly GCF_964261635.1 of Lissotriton helveticus. Classification (NCBI taxonomy): domain Eukaryota; kingdom Metazoa; phylum Chordata; class Amphibia; order Caudata; family Salamandridae; genus Lissotriton; species Lissotriton helveticus. Next base: position 171,503,021 of record NC_136069.1, read on the forward strand.
CTTAACTCAACCTACCTTCACTGTTCCTTGTCACGCATTTATCAGTGAAAGATTAGCTCATCCTGCGAATACAGGTTCTAATCTAAAGAATATACTTTTGCACTTTGACCGACTGAACTCGATTGAGCAGCCTGCCGTGGAATTCGTCAGCAGGGTAAATACCGTTTTTGTGTCATGAGGCAATCACACTCATCACAGGTGCAATCAAGAGACGCGAGGCGCCTTCATGCACTTCCTGGTATCATTTCAAACATTGCGGTTTTCATACGCAGGTAATTAGCTCATAGTGTGAAGGGAGTTGTAACAGTCAACTGCTTCCCACAGAGCGCTCTGGACCTATGGAAATCGGTCAGTGCCGTCCAAACACTAATCTTAATCACGTGTCTTTATGTTTAACTGTTTTACAAAGCAATGTTATGCGTTTATAAAATAGAACTTGTGTCTAGAGACAGAAATATAATAATGTGGTCACATAGTTTTAATCGGGGATGCACACGATTATAACTTTGGCAATAACATTTTGTGAAAATTCACCTGCTAAAGTATGTTTGTCGTGTTATTTATTTATTTTAAACTTATTTTAATAGGTGTTTTAAATAAGTCTTCCATGTTCCTGAACTTCACAAGTTTGGAGAAATTGTTAAAGGAACTTTGAAGTTTCACAACACTACTCTCCTAGTTGTAGCGTGAAAACTGTATTTATGGAAATCAAACTTCCAGGCAAATTTGTAAACTACCATTTTGTAACTATATGGCAAAAAGTATTTGCCTGACAGACGTGTGTGTGTTGGGTGAATTTTGGCTGCCGAAAGGAGGCATCAGGCATGGTTTCTGTTCCCGGATGGGCCCTTGTCTGCAGACATGCACTGCCCGGGCCCGAGGGGCGCTAGGAGGGCTCAGTGTCCGCAGACAGCAGTAGCTTTAGAGAGTTCAAGGGCATCAGTGACCCTGCGGCACAGGCGTCAGTCGCACTACAGACCAACACACACAGGCATCAAACACACAGACCACAAACACACCCAGACCACAAAAACACCAGGGACCAACACACACAGACCACAAACACACCAGGGACCAACACACACAGACCACAAACACACCAGGGACCAACACACACAGACCACAGACACACCAGGGACCATCACACACAGACCACAAACACACCAGGGACCAACTCACACACATACCACAGACACACCAGGGACCAACACACACAGACCACAAACACACCAGGGACCAACACACACAGACCACAAACACACCAGGGACCAACACACACAGACCACAGACACACCAGGGACCAACACACACAGACCACAAACACACCAGGGACCAACACACACAGACCACAGACACACCAGGGACCAACACACACAGACCACAAACACACCAGGAACCAACACAAACACACATACCACAGACACACCAGGGACCAACACACACAGACCACAAACACACCAGGGACCAACACACACAGACCACAGACACACCAGGGACCAACAGACCACAGACACACCAGGGACCAACACACACAGACCACAAACACACCAGGAACCAACACAAACACACATACCACAGACACACCAGGGACCAACACACACAGACCACAAACACACCAGGGCCCAACACACACAGACCACAGACACACCAGGGACCAACACACACAGACCACAGACACACCAGGGACCATCACACACAGACCACAAACACACCAGGGACCAACTCACACACATACCACAGACACACCAGGGACCAACACACACAGACCACAAACACACCAGGGACCAACACACACAGACCACAAACACACCAGGGACCAACACACACAGACCACAGACACACCAGGGACCAACACACACAGACCACAAACACACCAGGAACCAACACAAACACACACAGACCACAAACACACCAGGGACCAACACACGCAGACCACAAACACACCAGGGCCCAACACACACAGACCACAGACACACCAGGGACCAACACACACAGACCACAAACACACCAGGAACCAACATACATAGACCACAAACACAGAAAACCAAGATATCTGTGTTAGTTGTAAGAAAAACCGCCAAATAAAATGCCGCTAAATTGCCGCTAAATTTCCATATTTGTGCCGCTAAATTTCCATTTTTGTGCCGCTAAATTTGCTAATCCATGCCGCTATATCCTGGGGGGTCTGGACATGATCCCTTGCTCATTGCACCATCAGGATTCAAGCAAGCCGGGCCGAAGACGGCTGTAATGCCAGAAACCGGTCCCCGGAAGCTTGTTTCCTTCCCAGTGTAAGAATTGGCTTTTGTAGTTTGGTTTGCCCTGTTCCCATCATGCACTGGGACAGGAACAGACTAATTTGCATACAGCCAGGTTCTGAAACTGGGATGGTGCAATGAGCTAAAAAACGGTGTTGGATCTAGCCCTGATCTCTTGACTGGGTGAGAGTATTCTGCTTAATTCAGAGACTCTGTCCCTCACCACCCCTTGTTGTAAATTATTTTGTCCACCCTGAGCGTGGAAGGGTATACTCAGACATGATCCCTTGCTCATTGCACCATCAGGATTCAAGCAAGCCGGGCCGAAGACGGCTGTAATGCCAGAAACCGGTCCCCGGAAGCTTGTTTCCTTCCCAGTGTAAGAATTGGCTTTTGTAGTTTGGTTTGCCCTGTTCCCATCATGCACTGGGACAGGAACAGACTAATTTGCATACAGCCAGGTTCTGCAACTGGGATGGTGCAATGAGCTAAAAAACGGTGTTGGATCTAGCCCTGATCTCTTGACTGGGTGAGAGTATTCTGCTTAATTCAGAGACTCTGTCCCTCACCACCCCTTGTTGTAAATTATTTTGTCCACCCTAAGCGTGGAAGGGTATACTCAGACATGAGTCCCTTGCTCATTGCACCATCAGGATTCAAGCAAGCCAGGCCGAAGACGGCTGTAATGCCAGAAACCGGTCCCCGGAAGCTTGTTTCCTTCCCAGTGTAAGAATTGGCTTTTGTAGTTTGGTTTGCCCTGTTCCCATCATGCACTGGGACAGGAACAGACTAATTTGCATACAGCCAGGTTCTGAAACTGGGATGGTGCAATGAGCTAAAAAAACGGTGTTGGATCTAGCCCTGATCTCTTGACTGGGTGAGAGTATTCTGCTTAATTCAGAGACTCTGTCCCTCACCACCCCTTGTTGTAAATTATTTTGTCCACCCTAAGCGTGGAAGGGTATACTCAGACATGAGTCCCTTGCTCATTGCACCATCAGGATTCAAGCAAGCCGGGCCGAAGACGGCTGTAATGCCAGAAACCGGTCCCCGGAAGCTTGTTTCCTTCCCAGTGTAAGAATTGGCTTTTGTAGTTTGGTTTGCCCTGTTCCCATCATGCACTGGGACAGGAACAGACTAATTTGCATACAGCCAGGTTCTGAAACTGGGATGGTGCAATGAGCTAAAAAACGGTGTTGGATCTAGCCCTGATCTCTTGACTGGGTGAGAGTATTCTGCTTAATTCAGAGACTCTGTCCCTCACCACCCCTTGTTGTAAATTACTCTACCAGGGCAACAGCAGCCACTACTGCTTCAGGTGTTTCCTTGCAGGACGTTTGTCAGGCAGCTACGTGGGCCTCGCTGCACACATTTACCAAGCATTACTGCCTTGACTGTCGAGTCCGGAGAGACGGCTTCTTTGGCCGTTCTGTTCTCTGTGACTTTCTGGTGTAATCTTGTTCGCAGACCTTCCACCATGGTTGGTATTACTGGGGTATCTATTCTAAGGTAAGGAATCTATCACTAATGTGTCTCTTTCAGATGTACAAGTTACTACTTGTGTAACGATATATCTGTAAGAAACATTAGTTAGTGATAGATTCCTTACCACCCCACCCATCCTCCCCGTTCCGCGAACTGATTTCTAGAGTAAGGACATCTTTTTCAGGGCCCTAGTTTCTTGGCACCAGTGGTCAGTTTCTTGCGTGGCTCTGCGTTCCTGGCACGGAAAGTCGTGTGCATAACTGACATCTGATAGAGACTACTAGCCACAGATTCCTTAACGTAGAATTATCCCCAGGCGTGAGACTGGATCCGGAAATCTTTGCCTCAGCATCTCTGTGCGCCGGGGTGATACCACATGACCCTGCCCTGATATTGTCCGTGGGCGTGATGTCAGCGAGGTCACATAAGCCCCACCCCGGCACGCTGGCGTCAGTCTCCTTCTTTTCCGCGTGCAATGCAGACCCGCATTGTGTGCTTGACCTGTTTTTAGGCCTTCTTTCAACGCTTTTGTGTTGAGGAATAGTATGCGAATGCCTTCGAGTTTCGAGACGTGTACTTTGTGTACGCTTCAGATGTCGGTGACGGACCCTCACCCTATTTGTACGTGGTGTTTGGGCGAGCATCATAATTCTACGGTCTGCGACGCTGTCAGCATCTGAAACCGAAGTCCCGGGGGGAGCGCGGGATGAAATTGATTTTGGCACGCTTGTCCAGATCGGTCTTGTCACCGTTTCCATCTACTACCTCGGATGGGGACAGGAACTGCCGATTCCGCCTGCGGCATCGTCCTTCACCGAAGCCCCATGGGCGTCGCTCGCCCACCGGTATGGCTTACAGTGTGTCACAGAGGCCTGGTCCTCGTTCTGCAGAGGGCGCAGGTTCCCCTCGGGATGTGCGCCCTCGCTCGTCGCCACCCTATCTGCCGTTTCCTGGCGTTGGGGCGACTAGGACCCAAATGGAGGCCTACACTATTGCTTTGCAGGCTTCTTTGGCCCTCCTCCTCTTCCTGAGACGTCTGCGGATCCCTTTCCATGTTCTGGGCCTTCCGCGGAGTCACCGGTAGCTTCTGCGCCGACGAGTTCGGCTCCAGGTTTTGGGGGTGTAGTGTCGTCGAGGTGCGGCCCTACGAGGATTTCCCTCTTCGACCCACGGTGCCCCTGCCTCGCCGCAAAACCCAGCTGCGTTCCCTGTGGTGTCGCAGGAGGTCGCCGGGACTCATGGTTTGTGAGTCCCTCTCGGTCTGCTGGGTACATGGCTGTCTTATCGAAGGCCGAGCCGATGCATTTCCGGCGCCGTCAGCTTTCCTCCCCGGTGGTGTGGCCGGGGCCCAGGGCGCCTCCCCAGGTCCCCCTCGGTCCTCTACGCAAGCAGCTGCCTCGTCAGAGGTCGAGTCGGCGCCGTTCATTAGCTGTTCCGCCTCCAACCCTGCCCCCTTCTCCTAGGACGCAAGTGGTGGTGGAGGTCGACTTTGCACCCCGGATGGTCACTTCGGCTCCGATCGATGTCGCACCGGTGCCTGTGGCAGACTCCACGGTGCCGTCCTGGCGTCGGGTCGTCGACTCGTCTCCGGAGGTCCCTTCCTCTTCGGAGGTTTGTCATCTCCTCGTCTCCTCTTCATCGGAGACTGGACGCCGCGTCGTTGCTTTATCTCCGGCGTCTTCAAGGGAGGGCTCTTCGCCGTCTCCACGCCCACAACCCCCGGTCCCTCTCTTCCGCAACTCGCTGTTGGTTGCCCCACAGGCTTCTCCGCCTTCTCTGGAGGCCCCTCAAGGCCCCCACTCGTCTATGGATCTCCCACTCTACAGGGGCTGGCCGTTTCTTCTGCTGGATTCGGAGATGGCCTGCTTAGTTTACAGCCGTCGCCCACGGAGGAATTGCTCTCTCCCCCGCGACGCCCTACGGAGGCGAGTGTAGCCTTTGGCCGGGCCATTTGCACGGCCACTGGCATTTTGCAGATGGGCAACCCGGTTACCCCATTCCCTACGGACCATTTCTGCACGATCCATTCTGCCTTTCTTTCCACCTTTCTACTCACAGCCCTCTCCTGCAGACTGCCTTTCCTTCCTTACCTTCAGTGTTGTTTCCTCCATCACGGGAGGCCCGGTGATTGGATTCTTGCGGGCATAACATCTCCGCTTCCTCTGGTGCTGCTTTGCGAGTGCTCAACACACTTTGTGTGTTGGCCAGGGCTACCTCCAGCCTATGGGATTCAGCGGAGTCAATTCTGTCTCGCTCCTCACATGAAGGTGTCTGCGATGATCTGCGGCACCATCTGTTGGATGGCTGGGAGTTGGTCGCATCTATTCTCAGTTCGGCCTTGGATGTTGCTGATGCTCTCGGCCAATCTATGGAAAGTTCTGTGGCTCTCTACCATTATGCTTGGTTGCGGGATGGCGTTTTTCCGTAGAATATTAGGGAGCGTCTGCTTGACCTTCATTTTGATGGGGTTCTTTAGTTTAACACCCATGCCATTCCATGGCTCCTTGCAGGGCTCCGCCCTCCTCACCCTCCATAAACTTTGGCTTGTCGGTCCTTAGGTGCTTTATGGGACGTGTTTATCCCACCTTTTTCACTGGGCCTAGTGTTTCAGTTGGCCGCATCTTCTGTGTGGCTTGAAGTGCCTTCGGGGTCCTTCACTTGGCACCTCTGTACTGTTGGCTGCTAGTACAGCCCTTTGGTTTTTGTGGTGTGGTGTTTTGGCTGTTAGTACATCCGTATAGGTCCTTAGGTTGGGCATCTGTGTAGTTTTTTGTTTGACTGGTAAGCCGCCTGTGGTACTTCGCGCAGGCACTTTATCTTCTTGTCCTCTGCTGCGTTTTTTTTTTCTTAAGATGGTTCCCATGTTTTGTTTGGGACATATTATTCCCCTAGCTGGGGTACTTGTAGCTATTGTATAGCTCTGCCCTACGCTGGCGAGGGTGTGGACACCTTTCGAGTTCCTCGCTGTTCCTGGCGTCACTGTATACCTCTGGTGCGGTCTCTCTTTTGTCTTAGCGCTGCTTGTGCTCCTCCAGGTCTGGTCTTCCTACTGTCCACTGGATCGCCAGACTGGCTTTGGCATGCCGTCTTCAGCGTCGTGTCGTGGTGTTTCCGCCTTCTTGTCCAGCGTTTCGGCCTGGTCCTCTATCTTGTGTTCCAGGCGGGCTGGGAATCTCCAGGTCTTCTCCTGTGTTCTGGCTGACGGCCTAGGTCCGTCCTGCGTTATTCTTCTCTTTCTCTTCTGGCTGGTCCCATTTCTTTCATGGGTCAGCTTATGTCTCTAGTACCTCTTCTTTGGGGGTTTGTTCTGGAGTTCCCTCTACCTTCCTCTTGCGCTTAGCTTGTTTTGGACGCACTGCTTTGTGGTATTTACCAGCTGCCGGCTGCGCACGCCTGGTCGTTATGGTCTGCCTCCATGGGCCTTGGTGTGCACTCTCGTGCTCCTACCCCTTGTTCTGATGGAGCTTTGCGAATCTCTGTCTTTCTTCTCACGCCTGTGCTTCTTGGCTGTGGGGCCGTTTCTGCTTTGTCTGCTGCCTCGGCTGATGCCTGTTCAGCTGTCCCCTTCACCGTGTGTGTGTGTTCACATGCGGCAGGCTCGCCCTCCATTTTCACCTCTTCTCCTTGGGAGTGTGAGGTGGTTCTTTTCTTCGTTGGTACTCCCCTGGCGCTGTCTGTCCCTCCGGGGTTTTCTGGTGAATGTACCTTGGGTTGGCATGGGGTATCCTGGCCTTCCCTTCGCTTGCCTACTTTTGCTTGATGGGGGCGGGCCGCCCTTTCCACCCTTGACACATCCCCTGTTGGGGGTCCTGTGTTTCTTCCAAGCTGAGCAGGTTCTCTCGCAGGCCCTCCTCCCCTCTCTGGCTAGGGTATCTATTCTACGTTAAGGAATCTGCGGACGTTACTTACCTTCGGTAACGGTGTATCTGGTAGGGACTATTCTAGCCGCAGATTCCTTCATGACCCGCCCTTCCTCCCCATTCAGCTTGGTTTTCTGCATTTACCTCCCTCCGGGTGGCTTGTCCCTCTTCGATTCCTCCCTTGCGGGATGTTTTGTTCTATTCTTTTTTCCACCCCTTCCTTGCTGATACTTGGACGGTTAATTCATGTATACTTATGCTTTCCTGCACCATGGTTTTTTCCAGTGCGGGGGCCTCCTCTTATTCTTCTTCCCTTTAATTACTTGGGATTCTGACTCTTCTGCGGTCCTCTGAGTTGGGGTCTCTGGGCTGTGTCTCAGCCTTTAGCTCCTTCCAGGGGATGTGACCATCCTCGATTGTGGTGTCGCGGTTGGTGCTGTTCCTCTCCTTTCCTTTCCTCTCTTTTCTCTACTTTTTCGCACACTGTTCCCATGCTCTCACAGTTTTCGTTGTGGCGCAGAAAAAGTTCTCAGAAGAAAACTGACGTCAGCGTGCCGGGGTGGGGCTTATGTGACCTCGCTGACGTCAGGCCCGCGGAAGACGTCAGGGCTGGGTCACGTGGTACCGCCCCCCGGTGCGCAGAGATGCTGTGGCAAAAATTTCCGGATCCAGTCTCACGCCTGGGGATAATTCTACGTTAAGGAATCTGCGGCTAGAATAATCTCTACCAGATACACCGTTACCGAAGGTAAGTAACTTGTAAGTCAGCGCGCATGGGTGGTGCGCGACGCCACCTACTGACGCGCAGAGGTACTGCTAGCGAAAACTTTCTGGATCCAGTCTGAAGCCTGGGGATATTCTAAGGTAAGGAATCTATCACTAACTAATGTCTCTTACAGATCTATCGTTACACAAGTAGTAACTTGTGCGTTTGCCACCTCTGCAATAGATGCCAGTACTTTTGCTGGACAGGAATCAAATGGTGAGCCAGACTTAAGGGGCTTTATTAGTGCAAGGGATTTCTCCAATGTGATGGCAGGAAACTGCGTGAGGGATAGACCAGTATTATGGCTAGCATCAGGGGGCAGACCAGTGGCTGCTTCTAGTGCTGGCAACTGAGCTTCAAAAGAATCCTGAATGATTTTAATGTTATCATGGAAAAAATAGGCCATGAGATCGGTCCAATCCCTAGTGGGAACAAACGGGCTACTGATTGCCGTAGGTGATGACATTTTTTTTAACAATATTAAATAGTTCTCTGCTTTATTACCATCCTGATGGATTTTAGTGGAAAAGAAAAGTTTCTTTCTATCGCAGACTTTCCTATAGTGATCTTTCAAGGCCTGTTTCTAAGTGGATTTGTCAATGGGTTTGTAATTAGTCAGCCACTCTCTTTCAATGCGTTTGCACGCACTTTTGCTTTTTCGAAAGGCCTCCGTTAACCAAGGGGCTGAGGCTCTGTTGGTTTTAGCTGCCCTCGTGGTGGAAGGGGCAAGTTCTAAGGCACAAAGTTGAAGTCAATACTCTAAGGAGAGCACATCCCTCTCAAGGTTCCCACTATGGGGAATAGGGTGAAGACTAAGTGCGCTCTGCAAGGCCTCTGGGGAGATCAGATGGAAGGGCCTATAACTGCTGGCCCAGGCTTTACCATGTGGTTAGGTCCTGTCTAGCTCCCTACAGACTATAAAACCTATCAGATAATGGTCCGACCAGGCTATAGGGAGGGGCGCATCCGTTTCAATCCGGTACGATTGAAAAATCTGGTCCTACGTACGCCCCTTTTCATGAGTGGGAAGGCAGACATACGGGGTCAGATTAAGTATGTCAAGAGATTTGCACAGCCTCATAGACTCCGGTCCGGAGGGGTTATCCATATAGATATTAAAATGTCCAAGGCCCAAGCAATGACTATATTTGGCAGCCATAGGGGAGTTTGCATGGCTGATAGACTCCAGGAACTTTCCTGCCGGCACCGGTGGGTGGTAGATTACTACACCTTCAATGGACTGATGAGCAGAGATGTTAGAAGGAAACCCATGCTTTCTGCCCCCTCTATCTCCATAATCGGTAGTGAAGCGCATCTGAAGGAAATCCTAAAGATTTATGGACACACACCCCCTCCCCTCGGGTAGTTCCTTCCTTAGGATCTGATAACCCTGGGGGATTGCACTGGCGGTAGTGGGGTTGGAGGCTTCAGTTAGCCAAGTTTAAGTTAAGAACATCATATCGGGAGTTGAGTCAACTAACAGTTTGTGGAGTTGAAGCTCATGTTTTTTACTGAGTGGGTGTTGAGTAGGAAAGCCTTCAAATGATTGCCTACGCCGCCACGCTGGTCTAAGTGTGGGCCAGTATTAGAGTTCTCGTAGCGTTCCCTTAGATTGGGAGATGCCACCCAGTTGCAGTATTTACACACAAGACAATTATCATCGCCCAACTGCAAAGGGAAGTGGGGGCTGCAGCTCATACACCTACCGATGTTGAGAAAGCTGTCTCTGCAATACATGATGAGATTTGACTGATCTGATAGCAAACCGGCAGCATTTCCGGCACCGGCCGCCTCCGGGACGCTGCCGGGCGCAGACGGGCTTGCCTTAGGCTGCATGCTCACGCAGCGTCCTGTTTTAAAGTCCCCAGAGTGAAAAACAACTAGACCGCACCGTCTAAGAAAAATGGATTTGTTGGTACAAAAGCCTCCCAAATTCAGGGTTTGATTTCCCCCTCCCTCTCCTGTCAATTCACACACGATATAAAAAGTTGTAAAATCCAATTTTAAAAATACACTCCAAATTCAACAGTAGACCGTGCCACTGTTACCGAGAAGCCATCCCTCTCTGGACTGTGACGGCCCCCATGGTTGGACATGCATTGATGGGGATTTTCTCCCGTGTAGGGTTCCCCGAAGAGAACTACATATCTAAGTATATGAAGTCCATGTGGCAGGAGTGCGGTGTAACCTACACGTTCACCACTCCTTACCACCCCAAGGTAATGGGCTGGTTGAGAGATTCAACCGGACCCTAAAGGGCATGATTATGGGTCTTGAAGATTCCATGAGGCGTAAGGGAGACGCCCTCTTGCCATGCTTTCTGTTTGCTTACAGAGAGGTGCCACAGAAGTCCCTAGGGTTCAGCCCCTTTGAAGTGCTGCATGGTCAACCTGTAAGAAGACCTTTGAGTTTGTTAAAGGAAGGCTTGGAGAAAGCTCACAGTAAACCTCCCCAGGATGTAAATAGCTACATACTGGCCTTCAGAAACCAAAATAGGCGTTTCAGACAACTGGCTCAGGCGAATCTGAAAGCCAGCCAGGAGGAGATAAAACGGTGGTATGATCTGAATGCCCTCTGATCGAGTTTCAGCCTGGACAGAAAGTGTGGGTCATGGCCCCTGTGGAGTCTTGTGCGCCCCAGGATAAGTGGACCGGACTATTTGAGGTAGTGGAGTGCAAGAACAATACCACCCACTTGGTGGACTTGCGGTCTCCTAGGAACCCTTTGCGGGTCCTGCATGTAAACCGCCTGAAGCCCCACTTGGAGAGGTCCGAATTGGGCATGCTCTTAGCGACAGATGATGGAATGGAGGAGGAGGCTGAGCCTCTTCCTGACCTCCTGTCTGCAAAAGAGCAAGATGGGTCAGTGTGAACCTCTCTTCCGTCCTGACCCCTGAGCAGCAGGATGACTGTCGTCAACTGTGGGGACAGTTTCCTGATCTGTTCTCCCTGACTCCTGGTGTCACCGAGTGGTGCGTCCTGATGTGGTCACTGGGGACAATCCTCCTGTGAAACACAAAGCTTACAGAGTGACTGACGGGGTCAGAGCTTACATCAAGGAGGAGGTCTCCAAGATGATTGCCTTAGGGGTGATTGAGTCCTCTAATAGCCCTTGGGCCAGCCCAGTGGTCTTGGTCCTAAAGGCTCCGCGCCTGGTGCCACACCCGAACTCCGGTTTTGTGTGGACTACCGAGGACTCAATTCAGTCACCAGGACTGAAGCGCACCCCATCCCCAGAGCTAATGAGCTCATTGATCGGTTAGGGGCTGCCCGGTACCTCAGTACGTTTGACTTAACGTCTGGGTACTGGCAGATCGCCTTAACTGGTGGGCCAAGAGAGAGGTCAATATTCTCCACATCAGATGGGCACTACCAATTCCGGGTTATGCCCTTTGGGATGAAAAATGCCCCTGCCACCTTTCAGAGGTTGATCAACCAGGTGTTGGCTAGACTGGAAGATTTCAGTGCCGCCTACCTGGATGACATTGCAGTGTTCAGCGCCAGTTGGGAAGAACATCTGCGCCATCTCTGGGAAGTGTTGATGGCGCTGCAGAGGGCAGGCCTCACGATCAAGTCAAGTAAGTGGCAGATCGTGCACGGTTCCGTGGTGTACTTGGGACACCAGGTTGGGAGCGGCCAGGTGGCGCCCCTACAGCCCAAGATTGATACCATCCTGACTTGCGAACCCCCCAAGATGCAGACAGAGGCGAGAGCCTTTTTAGGACTCACAGGGTACTACAGGAGGTTTGTCAAGGGGTATGGCAGCATTGTTGCACCCTTGACGGAGCTGACTTCCAGGAAGCAGCCCAAGAAAGTGAACTGGACTGACACCTGTCAGAAAGCTTTTGATGCCCTGAAGACTGCCATATGCACGGCGCCCGTGCTTCAGGCGCCCAACTTCTCAATGGAATTCATTGTGAAGACAGACGCTTCAGAGCATGGTGGGGGACTGTACTTTCACAGATGAATGAGGAGGGCCTAGACCAACCTGTAGCCTTCATCAGTTGGAGGTTACTTCCACGGGAACTGAGGTGGAGTGCAATTGAGGGGGAGGCATTTGCTGTGGTCTGGGCACTGAAGAAGTTGAGACCATACTTGTTTGGGACTCACTTCCGGGTTCATACCGATCACAGGCCCCTCAGATGGCTTAGACCCCATTCCATCTGTGTCAGCCCATCACTTTGCCCACCTTCTTTGTTCCCACGCAGCCCTCTAAGGAAGTGGAATGTCACCATCGTCTGGGCCTAAAAAGAGCATTGTCGTTCTACCTTGACCTCACAAAAGAGTTCCCGGTGTATGACCGCTCTTTGTGGGGTACTTGGGAGCGAATAAATGAAAGGCAGTGCAGAAAAGGACCATCTCTCGCTAGGTCGTTCTCTGCTTCAAGATCTGTTATGCTTTTGTCAATGAAGAAGCCCCCTGAGGGGTTAGAGGCCCATTCCACCAGGGGAATGGCTGCGACTACTGTCTTGGCTTGGGGTGTCCCAGTTCAAGACATCTGTCCAGCAGCAACGTGGGCATTGTAGGAGAGTGGGGTCTGCAATCCTATGGTTACCCCAGATTTTTGCTTTTTGCTTCACTGGTTTATGACTTTCCCTGGCTGTGGGCCTGCTAATCAGACCGACAGCCTAGCTGTTCTCTCTCTAAATTGACATCCATGTACTTTAGGTGCATTTACCAATTGGTATTGGGACACCTTATCAGCCCCTGTACAGTGTACCTTAGGTACCCAGGGCATAGGTGAACCCAAGGCCTACCAGGGGCTGCAGCATGTATTATGCCACCCCTGGCTGGCCATCTAAACCGACTCAACTGGCTGGTAAAACAGCTGGGGCAAGGTGGTGTAAACACCCTTTGCTGTAGATATAGTATACCTATATCTAACCCTAAAATGGACACATATATTTCTATCAGTCACTCCTATGGCAGGCCTTATCAATCCTGAAGGCAGTGTGCTTGGAATTATGTGAGATGGTGCACTGGCATGAGCTGAGCCTGTCAGCAGCTTGCAAAACCAAGTCCTTATAGCTGTTCCATGATAACGCTATACCATATACTCTTAAGTGCATTATAATCCTTGCGGTTAATGCTAACTTTGGTATAGCATTATCAAGACATGTCGAAAAAAAAAAATGTCGAGTAAGGTGTCATACTAATTGGAATACTACCCCCTCGCCAATTCTGGCGACGGGGGTAGCATTCCACCCTTTTAGAGGGACACGACATGTATGTAACTGTGAACCCCGGTTAAAGTTAACTTGAGCCTCAGCATCACAAAATGGATGCTGCCACCACAGACACAAGTCTGACCTCCTGCTGCTGGGAGTCCTTCCAGCGAGGGAGGCCTGGACAAAGGGTTTCCTGCCTTGGGAGGTGCTAGCACCACCCCAGACAGGATTTTGTGTATTGAGGTAAGGAGGCCTGAAAGGAATGAGACATGCCTGGGGCGCACAAGGTCCCCTGTGCATACACCGGTTCAAACCAGTTGCTGGGGCACTCCAGCCCCAGCTCTGGCGCGAAACCGGACAAAGGATAGGGGGTGTAACCACCCCCCTTCCTGGTCCCACCCAGGGGAGGGACCTAGTCAACAGTACAGCCCCCTTTAGGAGAATAAAGGTAGGAGCTGTTCCCATTCCAAATTAGATTTATCCTGACAACTTTACAAGTGTCGCTCGTAGCCGTATTCTGGACGAACTCTTATCTCCTCACAGTTCTGAAGACCTCATGGGACTCTGACCATATTTCCTGGTGATTTCCGACTGGCGAAGGAGGGCTGCTTCCAGCGGGACTGAGGGAGCGGGACTGCGAGTCCCAGGCGGCAGTGCGCGAAGCTGATACAGCGCACCTGGGACTCTTCCCGCCCACCTCCCCCTTGCCAGTACTTCACGGCTCGCGGCCCCCGCTCCGCGGGAGCCGCTCGTAGCCGTATTCTGGGCGAACTCTTATCTCCTCACAGTTCTGAAGACCTCATGGGACTCTGACCATATTTCCTGGTGATTTCCGACCGGCGAAGGAGGGCTGCTTCCAGCGGGACTGAGGGAGCGGGACTGCGAGTCCCAGGCAGCAGTGCGCAAAGCTGATACAGCGCACCTGGGACTCTTCCCGCCCCCCTCCCCCTTGCCAGTACTTCACGGCTCGCGGCCCCCGCTCCGCGGGGGCCGCTCGTAGCCGTATTTTGGGCGCATTCTTATCTCCTCACATTTCTGAAGACCTCATGGGACTCTGACCATATTTCCTGGTGATTTCCGACCGGCGAAGGAGGGCTGCTTCCAGCGGGACTGAGGGAGCAGGACTGCGAGTCCCAGGTGGCAGTGCGCGAAGCTGATACAGCGCACCTGGGACTCTTCCCGCCCCCCTCCACCAATCCAACCCATCCATCTACTTAAGCAAATAACGACGCGCCCTGCGCGACTCGCCCGTGCGAACCCCGGGCAAAGGTTGGGCCGTTTGAGGCCGTTAGAGAACGGTAGAGACCGGACCGGGCTACCCCCCTAACGCCTCACCTGTCTCTTTACCTTTACTGACCCGCCTGGCTGCTCAGAAGCTTGGATGTCACATAATGGCCACTAGAGAAACTAGAAGCAAGGCAGCCTCCATGGCTTCAGGTACTTTGGACAATTTTCTTCTCAAGGCAAATTCTGTGGTCAACAAGGGGCTTACTGTACTGGAAAAACAAACTGCGGAGGGTGTAGATAATTCCTGCTTGTTTTCACCGGGGTCTCCATCTAATGTTAGCACACCATTATTGCTTGATGCCACCCACTTATCAATTATGGATAGTATAGACCAAACCATAGAGTCAGTCCTACAACAGCTAAGGACACCATCCAACTTGCTTAGGGACAGAGACTCACTACGCATCATCGATGACGTGGAGCCCTCTCCCGCCGCTGAATCGATATCGTCTAGGGCTCTGGGGAACAGTCCCACATTAACAGAGCACATGGGTCACAGAGAGGACGCTGCCCCGAAAAGGAAAAGATCTAGGAAGCCCAAAGGCGCCAAAAGGGCGAAAGTTGATCCCATAATGAACACTCCTAAAGATAGCGTGGGCGCCCACGGAACCTCTGTTATGGGGAATGACATGGAAGCGACGAGTAATCCACATATCGCCTCCACATCCACGCACACCGGCCCATTTATCTTTGGTGGGGCTGTTCCTAACATCTCAGAGCACTTCATCTGCTCACTTACTGGTATCCTTAAAAGCGTCTTGGATCCTCTCTTCCTTAAATTAGATTCCATAGAGACTAGACTTATAGCCATAGAAAGTTTAAGTGCTAGTAGTGGCAATCAGCCAGGGATAAGAGCAAGTACACATGGAGCCCGAGGATATAATGCCGGAACTTCCCACTCCCCTACCGTCACAACTATTATGGCACCAATTCCATCAATAGCTCCTTCCCGGGGAAATATTAGCATAGTCCCCGTGCCGCAAACTGCCCCTGTACCCCTTCCTAGGCAACTGACTCCGGTACCAACTGCTAGGAGGTCGAACCCACCCGCTTCGGCCAGCCTATCTGGTCAGGAGAGACCATCAAATGCATCAGCCAACTGCTCAAACTGGTTGGTCAGTTCCAATAACAGGCGAAAAGCAGTTAACCTGCCACCAGAGGCGGCGGCCTACACTGTGATTCTGATGGGGGTACCAGCGGCGTGGCGGAATCCTACGATTCCCTACGCAATAAGGTTATTAGCTGGCTAAATATCCAAAGGCCCTTACCACCTAATTTAAGAGGAGATGTTCTTATGGTCAGAAGGGTTCCATGGGTTGGGTATACCGCTAAGAAAAGTGTGGGGGATTGCATAATTGTAAGTTTTAGGAGTCCACAGGTCGCTACCTATATTTGTAATTGGCTTGGTAGCTCAGGCAACACATCCATAAAACTGGTCCCCCTGTCATACTTTTACCCGAATGTGCGTGATGTAACTATGAGGAAGGATGATGGCTGGACAAGGGTGGGTTTTGCTGTTGACGGGTCAAGATATAGGCCCAACCACAATGCTTACCCTGCTTATGTTAATTTTGTACACCCCAACAGATTCAATTCTCTCGATCAGGTCGATTGACTTCACAAGGGTGCTTCTTTACGACGCACCCAAAGCATCGATAGTGATTCTACAGGACAGGGGATGGCGAGAGGTGATATTGATATTAGCATTCGAGAATTGGATGCATCCCTACGAGGTAGCTTAACCCCTACTAGCTCTAGGGCCCAAGAAGGCAAATTGCCCCTGAGTCGATCAGGCAGTAACTTAACATCTACAGCCCTGCTCGCTCCTAACCTTACATCTACCGCTCCATTCACTCTGGAAATACCACTGCAAGAGCCAGCAGTTCCAGCTTCGGCCACTGCACGAGATAAAACTGGGGGGCTGGGATCAAACCCTTCAGCCGAAATCCTGAAGGTCCTCTCTTGGAATGTGGCGGATATTGCCAATAAATTACACACAAATGATTGGGATTCCCTAGTAGGTAGCAGTGATATCTGTCTTTTCCAGGAGACGTGGGCCAGGGAACCCCTATGCAGAACAGGCTATGCAGTTTTTGAAATTCATGCCAGGTGGAGTGGTAAGGGGAGGCCCTCAGGTGGTCTAGCAGTCTGGGTAGCCAGTCACATTGGGTGCAATGCGGAGAACGTACCTACGTCCTCGCAGGATATCCAGTGTGTTCTACTGAAGTGGCCCAATGCTTTAAATCTGGCAATTATTAATGTATACTCTCGCCCAGTCAGGGTGGCCATGGAATCGCCTACACTTGAAGATCTTTCGTCATTCTTGGGCCAACTCCCCACTGACTGTAAGATAGTGATGGGCGGAGACTTTAATTGTCATTTTGAACCACTGGAAGGTTTAAAGGAGGGTGCTCTCATTGACGAAGATGACTTCTGGGGTGTACCCCCATGCCAATCCCTGTCCCTGTCCCTTACTTTAAATTTTGCGCTAAGGGCGTGCAATGGACGTACTCCGTCTGACAGCCCTTCACTGTGCACTTTAAACAGGAAGGATCATGAATCGAGGCTGGACTACATTTTTGTAGACATTGGGTTGTGGTCCAAGGTCCTTGATTTTAGGGTAGTGGCAAGAACAGATAGTGACCACAACGCACTTTTACTAGATATGGTACATCCTGTACCTGCTGTTGGGTCACTATCCGCCAACCCCAGTGATGATTCAGGGAATTTGGTTCTCAGTTCCAATAGACGCAGGGTAAAATGGGGGAAATTGGCAAACTCAGAAGAAAGTATAAGTAAAATCTATGAAATAGCACTCCCTAAGTTAAAAGAAATGGATGTATTAATTAATCAACCCAGACCTCCAGATTTTAACGAGAAACTAGCACAAATCCATGCAGATCTAGTGGGAGTTTTAGGTGAGGTTTCCTACCCAGTGGTAGTATCAAGGAAGAAAAAGACTCGAACCTCAACCTGGTACAACTCTTCTTGTAAAAAGATTAAGACAGAGCTAATAGCCACCATAAAAGCAGGTTCCGATAAGAGTAAGGTCGCTGAGCTTAGGCGGAAATATAGGGAAGCCATGGCATTGGCAAGGTCGGAATGGGATTGGAACAGATGGCAGGACCTCTCCCTAGCATTAGAAGCGAGGGACTCTAAAAAACTTTGGTCGCTGGTAAATATTGGCACACGAGAAGCTAAAGCTGCGGAGGAGCCTAATATTGCATCTTCTGTCTGGGAAGCACACTTTGGCAAATTGTACCAAGACACTACTACATCTGTCATTGATGTGGCCTCCAATGCTATGACCAACCCTGCAGCTGGATTGGAATTTACCCTCGGTGAGGTGGTCAGTGCAATAGAGAGATTGGCGATGGGGAAGGCCCCGGGACTTGATAGATTGCCCGGTGACCTCTTTAGACACTATCCCGAGATCTGGGGCCCGTACCTCCTCATTCTTTTCAATTCCATTGCGGGAGGTATGGCGATCCCCTGTACTTGGCAGGGGGCGGAGATAGTACCCATTTTCAAAAAGGGTTCTCCTCTTCTCCCAGCCAACTACAGGCCGATCAGCCTCATAGATGTCCCCCAAAAACTATTTTCTCGCCTACTCCTGGACCACCTTCTGGATTGGATGGAGGATAATGAAATCCTGAGTCCCCTCCAGGCTGGCTTCAGGAAAAACACGTCCACCATGGACCAGATTTTCCGCCTCGTTCTCCTCTACTGGAAAACGGTGAAGATCGAGGGGGGGAAGGCTGTACATGGTGTTCGTGGACCTGAGATCAGCCTTTGACCTGGTCCCCCGCATGAAATTATGGGAAGTCCTGAAGGAGCTGGGTGTTCCCACCCATCTACTGCACGGCATAATTAGGCACCGACAGTAATTTTGCGCAGGTTAGGTGTGGGAGGGATGGAGCGTTGTCATCAAGGTTCCCTGTTCTCAGAGGGGTAAGGCAGGGTTGTGTTTTGGCGCCAACCCTGTTTTGCCTTTTTGTTAACAGTGTCATATCCCATCTCGACAATGTTAGGGACAATGATGCTCCCCTTTTGGCAGGCAGGAGGGTACCGGCTATCATGTTCGCCGATGATACCCTCCTGCTTTCCAAATCCCCGATGGGGATTCAACGGATTCTGGATGGATTTGGTCTTTTCTGTAGACAACATGGTCTAGAGATCAATACAGAGAAGACCAAGTTCATGATATTTAATCCTTCCCCCAAAACCAGACCTAACCCACTATTGGGTTCAGCAAGACTGGAAAGGGTAAAACCCTTCCAGTATTTGGGGGTAACCCTACATGAGAACTTATCCTGGGACCCTCAAATAGCAAGATCCCGGTTAAAGCTGTCCCAACTGTCGGAGGCAATTTTGAAGGTTGCAAACACCTCTACCTTCAAACCCATTAGCCCGGCAGTAGAAATGTATAAAACCCAAGCCAAAGCGGCCGCATCCTATGGCAGTGAGTTATGGGGGTATAAAAGGACAGAACTGGTCAGTGTAGAAAACAACTTTCTTAGACGTCTCTTGGCTCTCCCCCGTGGCACACCCTTGCTCCCTCTAAGACTAGATGTGGGGCTCCCTTCTATTGCTGAAGATTTGGGGTCAAAGCCATTAAGATTTTGGTATAGGCTCTGGACCACCGGTGAGCTCGCGCACTATAGGCAAGACCTCATCCATGTAATGAATCTGAACCAGCGTGATAGAATCCCGTGGCTGGCCTTTATAAAGAAAGAACTGCATCGTTTGAGACTCCCTGAGTTATGGGAGGCTCCAGAACAAGGCTGCCAAAGGGTTTCTCGTAAAAGACTGGTGGAAATATACAAGGAGAAAAGTTTGGCTTCTCTGGTGTCTGCAGCCAACAATGGCATTTTAACCGACCGTTTTTTGGAATTCAAAAATTCCTACCAATTTGAAGGTTTTATGGATATCATCTTTCCCATTTTAGCAAGAAAATGGTTTATTCAATGGAGGTTAGGCACTCTGCCTATTAAAACCTTTACCTGCAAATGGTTAAAGAGGGATGATAAAATCTGTCCAGGGTGCAGCAATTATGATGAGGAGGAAATTCATGTTTTGTTTTTCTGCCCAGCCTACAACAGACCAAGGAAATACTGGCTTGTGCCACTATGTAGGAACTTGGGATTTAGGAGTTACTTGTATGTGTACAGAATATTGAAAACAAGCACTCTGCCCCACATAGTCTTTGCTGTTGCTAAATTCATAATGGCTATGTGGCAGATAAGGAAAAAATTGCTAAAAGCCTGAACATGTTATGAACTGTAATGTAACTCTTATTCATGCCTGGACTACTAATGAAATGTATTTTTATGTAATCTGTTTTTATATTAATGAATTGTTTTAATTGCGGAATGTTTTACTGCATCTTTTATGGTCTAAAAGACCGAAATAAAGAATTTTTGGGTTGGATTGGATTGGATTTACAAGAAGAAACTCTGGACTTCGACGTTCTGCTCCACAGAAGACTGAAGAATCTCCCTTGTGGGCAAGGAGTGTCCACCCTGCAACTGCAGGCACCATCAAGCGTCCTAGCGGTCCACTTTGTCGTCCTTCCTGCCGGATCCAGACTTCAGAGCCTGACGAGACCCGGACTCCCAGACCTCTCCAACCTCTACCCACATCTGCAGCACAGCTGAGACCCGTGGGTGCGACGAGACACATGGGACCGGCCATCTTGAAGAGACTGCACTTCGCTTCCAGCACGACTTCCGAGGCATCCTCGAGAAAGTGCTTTGGGGATTGAGAAGCCCCAGCCCCGAGCAGCTCCTGCACCAAAGATCAGCCCTCCAGCATCCACGAGATCTGCGTGGGGCCCTTTTGCTTGATTGCTGCTCGACGCGTTGTCTGGTTACTTGCCAGCTGGCTAGTGGCCTCCTAGACGACGATCCCAGAAATCTACACTACTGGTCTGGTTGCTCCTGACTGGCCCTTGCTCCCTTCCAAAAGAGGATCACCCTGGACCCTCCTGGTCCACTCCAGACGCCGTTTCCACTCACCGCGTGGGTTGCCTTTGCCAAGGCCTGTTGATTCCAAATCCGAATCCGACACCGCCGACAGCGAGAGCCTGCGTGGGACAGCTCGTGCCTCCATCCTGGTCGTCGAAGACACCTCCTGGTCCACGTAGCTGCAGAGACGAGCGTCCACTCTTCACCTGATCGCGACGACAGCATCTGGTTCCCTCCTGGTTCCACACCGGTCACTGGCTAGTGACTTTGAACACTGTCCCCTCTGCTTTCAGGTCCTCTTCTTCCTCGATCCACCCGTGGATCGCACCGGACATCTTCCTCCTGGTCGCCTGCAGCATCTTTTCTTCCAGGCTCCATAGACTTCAATGCAGAAACCCGACACGACTTCGCACCTATGCACCCGCAGCCCGTGGGTGAGGTAACAAGAACATTTCGGTGCTCAAGGGTAGATTGACTCTCCTAGTCCTAGGCGCTTTCTGGGCTTACCTGCTTTCCGTGAGGAGTCAGACTTGTGCTGTGTGTTTCCCTGCTTCCAGCCATCTGCATTAACTGTTCGCGACACCCGCTTCGCGGGTGCCGCTCACCGCCTCTTTTGCCCCGTCCTCCCTGGTGTGAGCGGATCCACAGTCCGTGGTGAGTAACGCGCTCCCAGGTTGAGGATTACAACAACTGTTTGTGCGTGGAGCCTACCGGGGGACTGCGAGGTCCAGCAGCCTCAGCTGCACACAGCTGCTGCCTCTTCCCCCGGCGGCCACGCCCCCAGCCTCCGCATTTAACACCGCTTGGATTCCTGGTTCACTGGCGCTTTCTGGGCTTACCTGCTTTCCGTGAGGAGTCAGACTTGTGCTGTGTGTTTCCCTGCTTCCAGCCATCTGCATTAACTGTTCGCGACACCCGCTTCGCGGGTGCCGCTCACCGCCTCTTTTGCCCCGTCCTCCCTGGTGTGAGCGGATCCACAGTCCGTGGTGAGTAACGCGCTCCCAGGTTGAGGATTACAACAACTGTTTGTGCGTGGAGCCTACCGGGGGACTGCGAGGTCCAGCAGCCTCAGCTGCACACAGCTGCTGCCTCTTCCCCCGGCGGCCACGCCCCCAGCCTCCGCATTTAACACCGCTTGGATTCCTGGTTCACTGGCGCTTTCTGGGCTTACCTGCTTTCCGTGAGGAGTCAGACTTGTGCTGTGTGTTTCCCTGCTTCCAGCCATCTGCATTAACTGTTCGCGACACCCGCTTCGCGGGTGCCGCTCACCGCCTCTTTTGCCCCGTCCTCCCTGGTGTGAGCGGATCCACAGTCCGTGGTGAGTAACGCGCTCCCAGGTTGAGGATTACAACAACTGTTTGTGCGTGGAGCCTACCGGGGGACTGCGAGGTCCAGCAGCCTCAGCTGCACACAGCTGCTGCCTCTTCCCCCGGCGGCCACGCCCCCAGCCTCCGCATTTAACACCGCTTGGATTCCTGGTTCACTGGCGCTTTCTGGGCTTACCTGCTTTCCGTGAGGAGTCAGACTTGTGCTGTGTGTTTCCCTGCTTCCAGCCATCTGCATTAACTGTTCGCGACACCCGCTTCGCGGGTGCCGCTCACCGCCTCTTTTGCCCCGTCCTCCCTGGTGTGAGCGGATCCACAGTCCGTGGTGAGTAACGCGCTCCCAGGTTGAGGATTACAACAACTGTTTGTGCGTGGAGCCTACCGGGGGACTGCGAGGTCCAGCAGCCTCAGCTGCACACAGCTGCTGCCTCTTCCCCCGGCGGCCACGCCCCCAGCCTTCCCCTTCATTACTGACTTCAGTTCTACCGCGACGCGGGACGCGCGCGGGGCGAAGACCGGGCAAAGAGCGGGCCGTTTAAGGCCGTTCAAGGACGGCAGAGGACGGCCCTGGCCCAGAACTCTTGTGTCTTCACCCTTGATAACTATATTCGTCTAAAATGTCGACCATGCGTAGCAGAACTCGAAGTTGCGCGAAAAAAGCTACGGCGGTAGCTCAGGTGACAGGACCTATTGATCTTTTTATTTCACGCGTGCACGAGACAATTGACCAAAGTATTGTATTATTGGAAAAAAGAGTCTCTATGGACCTTGCTAATGCTAGGCGCTCATCCTTGGGCCCTTTGGCAAAGGTTAAATCCCGTGTTATGCAGACTCTGAATAATAATTGCTCCTTACCTATAACCATGCCCACCAACAGTGTTCCGACTGTACCGAATACTGTCGATTTATCGGTTGCCCAATCAGACTCGGATCCATCTTTCGAAGACCTGGAGGGTACACCAGATCTAGAATTATGTCAGTCGCCTGACAAAGAGGACTCGAGTCTGAGTGGGTCCAATGATGTGGAAACAGCCCCTGTACCCATTGTTCCCCGGAAAAGGGCTCCTAACCCTCCTAAGGTTACATCGAAGGGCAAAAGTAAAGCAAAAGCACCAGTTAGGAATCACAATTTGATTTCCCCTACCCCACAAATGATATCAGGTATCCCGTGCTGGGTGCAAAATATGGTTACAGATTTAAAACTGGACCTTGAAGCCACTTTAGCAGCACAAATCAAACCTTTAATTTCTAAAGTGGACAGGCTTACTTCGTTAATACATTCCAAATGGCCACAAAAAAAGCAAGGACAAGGGCATGTTCACTTGCAAGGGACTACAGATTTAGTCTCTGAATGCTTAACGAGCATCCAGTCCCCTAAAGACGCTTTAAATAAGGTCCAAGGTAGCGTAGCCCTTGGGAACTCTGTATCTCTTGAGTCGCAAACAGCGAACAACTCCGTTCAACCAATAACTGTACCAAAGGGGAATGTCCCTGTACAGGCGACTCAACACTCTGATGTTGCTAATATTGCCACCACATCTATTCAAGCTAAAGAAGTAGCAGGGAAACCCAATTTAACTACCGCACCTCTTTCTATAAATAAACCTGAAGGGACCAAACCGAAGCAGGCACGTTTCAGGTCCATCAATCTACCACCAGAGGTTTCTCCTTTTGTTGTTGTGTTGACAGCAGTTCCCCCATTGAAAGAGGGAGTAAAAGAAACGTTTACTGAGCTTAGAAACAAATGTGCTCAATGGCTCCATCTACATAAACCCCTACCTAATAGCATGAACGGCGAAATTCTTACCGTCCGGAGAGGGGATTGGGTGGGCAGAAGTAAGAAATTAATAGAAGGGGACGTAATAACTGTCAATTTTAGGGATGTAGGGGCAGCTAGTTATGTATGTAATGCACCCAATAGTGGTCCTGCGACTCAAATCAAACCACTTCCTTTGTCACATTTTTTATCAAAACCCGCACGTCCTAACCCCCCCTGTCCCACTTTTCAAAGTAACAGTGGACCAGGGTTTTTTCCACAGCAAGCCGTTAAACCTTGGCCCCAACCACCTTATCCGCCCCCTCCTTTTCCACACTATGTTAATTTACAGCAGCAGTTACCAAATGCCTCACCTTTTCCTATGCAGCAAGTTAAAGTACATTGGCAACACCCTTTTCATCTTCCGCCACCTTTATATCAGCCTGCTTATCAATGGCAGCAACCTTTCCAGCCACCGCAATTAGACAAACATCCGTGGCAACAAATGTGGCAGGACCCGCCCCACTCCCAAAACCCAATGTCCTCACAATTCGCCCACCCAAACAGATATGCCGTGCTAGATGAGGTAGACTGACTTAGCCCCCTAGATGCACTGGACCTAAACATTCCTAAGCCCTTTCTTGATATGGAGCGTTCTTCTTCTTCCTCTGTCACACCCCTTACTGTACCTCACGAAGTCACTACATCGGCACTACCAATACCTCCCCAGTACATATGTAATCAGGGTAGCTCTGATATATGTATAACTACCACTAGTCCGAGCCTGAGTCTAGTTACCATCATTCGGGAAGAGGGTCTTGCCTTTTTCCCACCAGCAAATCAGTTGGAGATATCTGTTGGTGGTAATCCTGGTAAACCAGCAGGAATTTCTCTTATTTCTTGGAACATCGCTGGTCTTACCGGCAAATTAGGTACACCCTTTTGGACCAGTTTTTTGGGTGAGGGTTTTGATTTAATCCTACTTCAAGAAACTTGGTGTCCAGACCCCATCAACATTGAAGGGTATGTATCCTTCTGCCTTAGAGCAACTAAATCTAGCTCGGGTAGGGCTAAGGGGGGCCTTTTATTGTTAATGTCAACCAAGCTGTGTGAATGTACGGTTAAATACAGTACAACCGTGGAGACATACAGCCAAGTTATTAGGGTGGAGTGCAGGAAGAACATTGATTTAGTTATTGTTAATTTTTATAATAATAATTTTGGTGCTACTAGGGGGGATATTTTACTGCCTCTAGAAAGGGAAATCAATAAGGCTCTTGATATCTCGAAAAGAAAGGCTGAGGTGGTTTGGGCTGGTGATTTTAACTTGCAGCCCTGCCATCTGTCCAATGGGAATAACTGTGGTTTCGATGCAGCATTAAATAGCCATTGGGGAGATCAGGGGGGGAGGGAGGACTCTCCCCACTTTCAACACTGCAGTTATGGTTCCACTTTAAATAATATGCTAGCCATGCTAGATCTGACCCTGTTAAATTGCAATGTTAATAATCAGGCAATTATATGCCCTACATTTACAGGCAGGGGTGCAGGTTCATTTATTGATCATATTTTGATGTCTAGCAGTGGAGCCTACACGGATTTGTATGTGAATGAAGAAAGTCTCAGTGACCACAATAGCCTACGAGTCACCCTCTTGGGGCATGGTACTTCATTAGTTCCAGGTGGTAAATGTATAACTGATATAGATAGTGCCTGTTAGACCAAAGGGCCTGAGGGTTAAATGGACTGGTCTAAACTCCAAAACCAAGCAGAAGGAGGTCGTTATGCTTTGCAAGAACCAAATTAGTTATTGCTTGGATGATGACAGTGATTCTGGCTGCCTAACAGATTATTTTGTATCTATGAATAGCTGTATTGATGGTATTTTTACTAAAACCCCGTCAGCTAATAGTGGTCCAAAACAGGGGTGGTTTGATAAGACATGTATAGTCGCCCTCCGTGACCTAAAGAATGCACTAGGCACTAAACCACGTGTTAAGACGGACATACAATATCTCAGGGCCTGTTATAAAACAGCTATTAATAAAAGGAAAAGGGTTTTGCAGTCTGAGGCGTGGGATAAGTTGAGGGAGGCGGCTGAGACCAAAAATAGTCAACTCTATTGGGAAACAATTAACAGCCCGTTTCTCAATAAAGAAAATGTCCCAGAACTGACCTCATACGTGGCATGTAGCGATTGGGTTAACCATTTCTCTAAAATATTTAATCCAGAAAGGTCAACCTCTGAGTTATCACCACCAGTTATAAACCCATGGTTGCCCCTTCCGTTGGCTATAACACTAGAAGAATGTCAGGAAGCTATCTCTTTAAGTAAAGGAGGAAAGGCCCCTGGCCCCGATGGGGTTCCGCTGGATTTATACAAAGACGAAACAGCGTTATGGGCTCCCATTTTGGTGAGGGTTTTCAATTGTGCGGCCGAAAGTGAATTTCCCTCTACTTGGGGTCAATCGATTATCATTCCCTTACACAAGAAAGGTGACAAGGCAGAGGCTTCTAATTATCGTCCTATTTCACTACTGGACGCCTCTGTAAAGGTGATGAGTAGGATCTTGCTGAAGAGGCTAGAAGTCTGGGCAACGGATTTTAACATTCTAACTAGAGTCCAATATGGCTTTCGCAAAGGCCTGGGTACACTGGACCAATGCGTAAATCTGGACCTTTTAATCAGTAAATATACTGTGGCCAAAAGTGGCAACCTCTTTCTATGTTTTGCTGATCTGAGCAGCGCCTTTGATTTGGTTAACCATAACATTCTCTGGGAGGTTCTGCTTGACGCCGGGGCACCTAGGGAAATAGTGTACTTTTTAGCTAGATTGTACGAAAAACTCTCATGTAAAGTCCGCTATGGCACCCTTGGCGAATGTACCCCGTTTTTTAGAGTGTCACGGGGCATACGTCAGGGTTGTGTTTTAGCCCCGCTTTTATTTTCCCTTTTTATTAATGGTGTCGACCGATCATTGACTGACATCCCAGCTGATGCCCCTTTGATTGATGGTAAACCTGTTCCGCTGTTACTTTATGCGGATGACGCTGTTCTTTTATCGCGAACACAGTTGGGCCTACAGCGCCTAATTGATAATTTTATGCAGTTCATTCAAGCTAGGCGGCTTCGTGTGAATAAAACTAAGACATATGTAATGTCTTGTGGTCAGGCAGCCAAGCAGGTAAAGCACACTTTCTTCCTTGATAAGGAAAAGCTAACTTCTGTAAAGTCCTTTTGCTATCTGGGAATAACATATAATAATAGAGGGTCTTGGAATGCGGAATTTGAGGCCGTAAAAACAAAAATGCTACGGTCTACCAGTAGCATATTTCGTTTTGCCTCTAAACTCGGCTCACGAAGTATTCTAGATATGATGAACATCTATAATGTATGCTGTGTTTCCTCTGCTCTGTATGGGGCAGGGGTATGGGGTCACTGTGAGGGTATTTCCTTGCAGAAGGAGGAAAACAAGTTCTTAAGGAGGATGTTATGTGTTCCCCCTTCTGCCTCCATCCAGTTGATCCACGAAGAAGTTGGGATCGAGTATATTTCTGACTTAGCAGCAGTTCGGCCACTCTTATTGTGGCGTTCTATTTGGGCTAAGCCAGAGACTCGATTCACCAAGGACATTATCCTTGACTGTATAGGCTTGGATCACTCCTCACGCGTATCATGGTTAAGATACATTCATCGTTGGTATCTACTTCTTTTTAATATTGATGTGTTTCGTGAGCCTGAAAAGGTTGTCTCCACTTCAAAAAAAGAAATCAAGATAACGTTTCTTAATTTTCGTAAGGCTGAACGAGACAAAGCCGTTGGCAATCTTGTTACTATAAAATTTTATAAAGACCTAAATCTAGTTCCCGGACTACAATCCTACCTTGTATTTGTGACTCGCCCTTCTCACCAGTACGTTTTAACACGGGTCAGATTGGGCATAGTACACCACTTGGTTGCTTTTCCAAATACAAAGACTAGTTCAAACATCCCCTGTCCATGCGATAGCACCTCTAGGCAGAGTAGTTGCCATTTTTTGCTTTTTTGCAAATTTTATCAGTGCTTTAGGCTAAAATACCTTAAACCTATTTTTATCAAATATAACATTTGCACTACACAAACAGCATTGATATTTTTATCTTCATTAGAGAACGAGGAGACTTGTTTTTTTTTAGCTACTTTTATTCTAAAATGTACAGCTGCCAGGAAAAGTATTGTATTATAATGTTGTCTACTTACCTGTCTGTACTTATGCTCTACAGCTGCCAGGATCTGTTTATGATGATATTACTGTTTAACGCTCCTGTCTGTATAGATATGCTTCCACTTTTAAATTTTATATCAATTTCTGTAATTAAGGTATTGCTAAACATGAAGTTGACCACAGTATTGATTGATTATAATAATTTTTAATGTACAGTTCCCCATGAAAAGTCTAGTGAGTAACTCCTACTGATCCCCAGCTAATTTATGTAAGAATGTTTGTATTTTATAATGATGCTGGCCTATAGAGGTGGGATCACTTCCAATCTGATGCACTTTAGCCTTCTTTTCCTTTTGGAATAATTATATGGTGATTTTTTAATATTTCATTCATGTATTTCTGCTTGTATGATTTGTATGTACAAATCGAATAAAAGCTTTTGAATTGAAATTGACTCTCCTAGTGTCCAGATTCACAGTCGTTTTATTCCTA
The DNA here is from genome assembly GCF_964261635.1 of Lissotriton helveticus. Taxonomy (NCBI): domain Eukaryota; kingdom Metazoa; phylum Chordata; class Amphibia; order Caudata; family Salamandridae; genus Lissotriton; species Lissotriton helveticus. The sequence continues at coordinate 171,531,588 of NC_136069.1, forward strand.
ACTAGTCAGGATTGTCCGTACTCACCTTTTACTTGAACTGTACTGTCCATAGACGTTGTTATGCATCCCGCGTGTGAGTTCACACTCTGCACCCGCGTTCCATGGGCCTCCTATTACTTACCTAAAGTTAGGGTAGTGTAGTCCCAGCGATCCTACAGCCTCTGGACAGCTCCATTCCTTCTATCGATTTCCTTATACCATTTACTTAGTATATGGTTTGACGTGCCCCTAGGGCACCATTGTAATTTTGTGCAACTTAACGTATTTTTCCTAAGAGATTGTCATGTGCTTAGCCCTCTGATCTCATAAAGAGTTCAGAGGTGTTTGTTATTAATAAATATATTGTTTATTTTCATAACAACCTGTGTGGTGTTCTTGCACTTGGTATTCAAGGGGTTATATTGTAGTAAAACAGCTGGCTTCACATGCCAAAAGAGTTTAGCCTAAGACTGCTTTGTCCATGCTACCATTAGGATAGCTGGTCTATAAGGTTGACTTACAACCAATCACCATAAGGGTTGTTTGGACTGATACAAGGTGATCACTAGAACTAGTGAGCATCATATATCAGGCCAACTTCTCACATTGGTGTGCAGCGGTTGGGATTTGAGCTTGCTGTTGTTTTTACCACATATAATCTTGAAATATTATTTGAAAGATCACATAAGGTACTCTAGGTACATATAACAAGCTTAGAAATACTCTGAGTTCTACTGAACCAGCTGTTGTAGTAGAAAGGGCCTAGCACACCCTGTCTACAACTCTTAGCAAGGGATCAGTAGGAAAACCCATAGTGTAGGTAAGTGCATCACTTACACCTCACTAGAAAGCATGTCTACCACAGGAGAGGCCTCAGTGACTCCCCTTGTGGTTAGTGACCCTCCACATGTCCTTTCCAGATATGCAGCCCTCAGCTTCCAGGAGATTAAACAATTGTGTACCTCCAGAAAACTGAAACAGGGTTCTAACCCTACCACTCCCTTTCTGTTAGGTCTCTTAGAGACATAAGGCAGGCCCCTCTAATCCAGATGGGAGCATGCCCCCCTTAGAAGGTGATCCAGGTGATCCAGACTCTAACCACCCTGAAACAGAGAATGTAGAGGGTAGGGAAGAAGGAAGCTTATCTGAGGATGAGGCAGAAAGTGGCCAACCTTTAGTCAGTAGACTTACCAGGGCCAACTTAGACCTACATGGGGAAGGAACTGGGAGAGCCCCAGTGCCATCCACTAGCAGGCCTAACTTTGGGGTCAGGAGAGATAGATCTCCTTCTAGGGACTCCAACAGATCTGTTCACTGATGACTTCCCCTCAGAGGAGAGAGCATGAGGCAAAGATGAAGGAAGTTAATCTGAGGATTCAAAGGGAAGAACTTGCCCTTGCCAAGGAGAAACTTGCCTTTGCTAGAGAGCAACAGTTGAGTGGGTTAGCACCCACTGGTGGCAGCAATATCCCTAGGGATAAAGACAGGAGTTTTGATAATAGACACCTGAGTAAAATAGTGCCCTCCTATAAAACAGGAGATGATATCCACAAGTGGATAACTGCCCTGGAGAGGGCCTGCAAAGTACAGCAGGTACCCCAGAGTCAGTGGGCAGCAATATTGTGGCTCTCCTTTGAAGGTAAAGGTAGAGATAAGCTCCTCACTGTTAGAGATGGGGATGCTAATGATTACCAAGTCCTGAAAACTGCACTGATTGATGGGTTTGGCTTAACAACTGAACAGTACAGGTTGATGTTCAGGGACACCCAGAAAACTCAGGCTCAGGATTGGACTGACTTTGTTGATTGTGCCACTAAGGCTTTGGAAGGCTGGTTACTGGGAAGTAAAGTTACTGATTACACAGGATTGTATAACCTAATTATGAGAGAGCAAATCTTAAATAATTGTCAAAACCAGTTGTTGCATCAGCACCTGATTGACTCAGATCTGACCTCTCCCCAAGAATTGGGAAAGAAGGCAGACAGATGGGTCAGAACCAGGGTCAAGCAGCAAAACCAGAACCAGGGTGGTGGCCAAAAGAAATCAGACCAAAAGGGTAACGATGAGAATAAGCAAAATGACCAGAACTCTTCAACAGGGCCCCTACAATCTAAGGAGGGTGGGTTCCAGAATCCCCAAAAGAAGAAGAATGATGGTCCAAAGAAACCATGGTGCCAATACTGTAAAAGTAAGACTCACTGGTTTAGTGAGTGCACCAAGAAAGGCCAACCTCCTACCACTACTGTCCCTAAGACACCTGCACCCCCTAGTACAGTTAGTAGTGGTAGTGTACCCCCCAAGGCTATAGTAGGGTTAACCCTGGGAACTGAGGTGGGTTCTGACTTAGTCAGAATACCTACTCAGGCTGTTCTTGTTTGTACAGGGGACATGGATATGGCCCCTACTGTAAGTCCTAGTACTCTGGGCAAATACAGGCAAACGCCTTTAATCAATGGAAAAATTGCTCAGGCCTAAAGGGACACATGTGCCAGTGTCACTATGGTGACACCAACATTTGTGGACCCTGATCAGATCATGCTAGGTTCAGACTACCTAGTGACCAATGCTAGCAACGTCACTACCAATCACAGTATGGCAGTTGTTAACTTCTCCTGGGGAGGGGTAACTGGCCTCAAAAGGGTTGTAGTTAGTTCAGACCTCCCAGTGGATTGTCTTTGGGGCAATGATTTGGAATCCTCACTGTGGTCAGATGTGGAGTACAGGACTCATGTAGAAATGTTAGGTCTCTCCTCACATGTCCTTGCTGTGACCAGGTCACAGGCCAAGAAATGCCCATTTGTTGACAGGGAGAACATGGGCTTGCTCATGGCAACAGATGAGGGACAGGAGGAAGAGAGTGACCCTCTCCCAGACCTGCTCACTCAGAACCCTGATGATGGGTCAGTTGATGGTGTAGTCTTTTCTGACAGCCTCTCTGAACATCAACAAGAGGATTGCAAACAAGTTCTTCAATCCTTTAGACAAATGTTCTCACTGACACCCAGTCAGACAAACTGGTGCACCCATGAGGTGGACACTGGTGACAGCCTGCCTGTCAAGAGTAAAATCTACAGGCAACCTGACCACGTCAGGGACTGCATAAAGAAAGAAGTCCAAAAGATGTTGGAATTGGGAGTCATTGAACCCTCAGAGAGCCCTTGGGCTAGTCCTGTAGTTCTAGTGCCTAAACCTCACACCCAGGATGGTAAGAGAGAGATTAGGTTTTGTGTAGACTACAGGGGTCTCAATGCTGTCACTAAGACAGATGCCCATCCAGTTCAGTTCATGAAGCTTTATTCGGTTCATGGTAAAAATGACCATAAAAGCACAGCAAACAGGCAACAGAGTTAAAAAGTACAAACATAATTAAAAACTCATACTTTTTCTAAAAGCCATAGATTTACATATAAAACTGGCAGTATAAAAACATATATCGGGGTGGTCCAAATTGTACAACAAACACATAGCATCCTCCACATTTAGGACTCCATACTTAAGAAATAATGGTTTTAAATAAGAGATCCTAACATTCTGAAATAAGGGGCAAATGAGCATAAAGTGCATTGTGCTTTGCTTGGAATGTCCGTCACAGGGACACGGACCCGCAGGGGGCTTTTTAGGATGTGGGAAAGCCACTAGTACATGAGCAATGCCAACTCTTAATCTGGTCAATACAAACCTATGCGTTGGCCAGGTCACTATGTTCAGATAACGTTGGAAACCCTCGACAGCAATATATTTATTGTAAGTTTTGACAGTAGCGAGGGAATTAGTTATTACTGAACGTTTAAGAGCTTTATGTGACATAAAAGTCTTTTTAAGATCCTGTTTCGCAAGACCTCCAGGGGGGCAGTTTTCTAACAACAAATTGATATCAAAGATACATTTATAACAATCTACAACATATTTAAGCCACGGTATCTGCATACAGTTGTCTAATCCAAGGCAGTCCCTAATTATAAGTTGATTGAACTCGGTCTCTTCCTTAAGCCAAATTGCTCGATAAAGCAATAGAGGCCTAAGTGAGGCGAGCTCTGTTAGGTGAAAAACCCCTGCCTCTCTATGGATCAACTCTGTTGGAGCAGATTTAGGGAGGCACAGTAATTTCTTGAGAAAGTTGTTTTCTTCTATCTGTAGACAATCAGTTTTGCAGTAGCCCCAAAGCCCCGCCCCGTAAAGGGCAATGGATACACTGTGTGCCTTGTAGATTTCCAACATATCCTTGATTCGCCTATCCCCCAGCTTAGACGCAAATTTGAAAATGCCATAAGAGCTTTTGCTCATTTTAGTTCGGACATTCGTTAATTCGTGCCCCCACCTACCATCACTAGTAAAAGTAACCACCAAGTAGCAAAAACTATTCACATTCTGCACTATAACCCCTTCTATAAAAAAGGAGTGATTTCTGCCCACTTTAGTCCCTCAGATCATAGTATGGGTTTTATTCTTGTTGATCAGCAGTCTCCTGCTCCCAATAAATTCAGTGAACTTGTCCATCAGACGCTGCAGACCAAGGGGTGTCCGGGATAGGAGCACCGTATCGTCTGCATATAGCAGAACTGGGACACTATCCCCTGCAACCTGTGGCGCATCAGCCTTGATGGTTTTCAAGGCGGCTTCAACCCCATTAACAAAGAGGGTAAATAAAAGGGGCGCAAGGACACAACCCTGCCTAATTCCCCGTTGGATTTTAAAATTACTGGTACATTCCCCACTGACACCATACCGAACGCATGTTTTCAGCTTACTGTATAGTCTGGCGAGAAAAAAGATAATTTCTTTCGGGGCACCCATATCAAGCAAAACTGTCCAAAGAAGTGAATGATTAACTAAATCAAAAGCACTGCTAAGGTCAGCAAAGCAAAGATAGATGTTACCAGGTTTGGCTCTGGTATACTTGCCTATCAATAACTCCAAATTCAGGCACTGGTCTAGGGTCCCTCTACCCTTCCTGAATCCATATTGTGAGTTTGCAAGTATTCCATTCTCGTCAGCCCACTCCTCTAATCTGAAAAGCAGAACTCTGCTCATAATTTTTACAGACGAGTCGAGCAGGCTGATAGGCCGGTAGTTACTTGCCAGGGCTTTATCTCCCTTTTTATAAATTGGGACTATAATGGAGTCGCCCCATGTTGGTGGAATCATGGTGGTTACGGCAGCGTTAAGTACCAATGTGAGTATTGGTCCCCAAAGCTGCGGTTGAGACCTGTAAACATCTATCGGGACTCCGTCTGGCCCCTGGGCCTTACCCCCCTTACTATTTTTAATACCGTTTTCCACCTCTCCCAACGTAATATCTAAAGGTACTACCGGCCAAGTCCTGTTTTCGTGTGCCGTCATGGTATTATCTTGAAAAATCTCGGAAAAATGGTTCACCCAGTCCTCGCTGCCTACATTAGATGAAAGATGCGGGATTTTATCATCTTGGAGGAAAGGGGAGTTAACAGTGGACCAAAACAGGCGACTATCGGCAGTTTCTGCTACCTGGGTAAGAAGCTCCCAGGCTTCCTGCTGCAATTCCCTCTTTCTTTTGGATAGCGCCTGTTTCTAATCAAATCTTTAGAGTTTGACTCTATCCTTGTCCCTTGGGGTATTGGCCAAAGCTTGTTTGAGTTGAGAGCAGGGACGTACAGGCATGGTCAAACCATCCAATCCCTTTCCCTCCTCTGCCTACTTTTTTCCCCATGAAGATGTTATTAATGACAGTATTGATATTAAGAAAACGAGTCATAACCTGAGCAGACGGGCATCCTAAAGATAAGATAATGTCAATGTTCATCATGCATTTTATTTATGATTAAAGGTTCCACTGTAGCCGAATTTTCACCTTTCCATCTCAGCCTAACCCCATTGGGTCTGTGCGGCTCTATATTTACCAGTACTCTAGTGGGTGGTTCAATTCTAATCATCCAAGTAGTTATTTGCAAGCTAACACAGTTATGGTCGCTCAGGGAGGATGTATCCTTTACTTTAATTATGCAATGGGGTACCAAGTTGGATGAGACCATAATATGATCGATGATGGAACTCCCGTTCCTTCCTGTAAAGGTGGGAATTGAGCACTCACTTCCCTCCTGTACAGTACTCAATAGCTCTAGATCATGTGAGACCATAGTGCTATTAATTGCCTCTCCGTAGGCATTATGCGGAAAGTGGGCCATATTCTCCCCATTGTTAGTTAGGATCCCACAAACCCTAGAGGAGGATAAACTACATACTTGTAAAGTGAAATCCCCCACCCAAACAAAAATAAAAGTGCATGTTGCTTCGCTTACCAGCTTCATTAGGGCACGGGATAACTCGTCTATCACTTGGTGCCGAAAATTAGTAAAAATATTGTTATGAAAATTAATTAAAAGCACATTAGTGCTATCCGGTAGACGTACCCACAAGATTTGTGAGTGTGGTTCGACTAACAAGTGTTTAATGATAGTCAACTTAACATCTACTGAGATAAGAATAAGGAGGCTTCCCTTTGCCCTACCATGGCTAGATTCAGAGGCATCCAAACTGTAACATGTATACCCTTCGAGGCTGGGTTTATTAACACACCACGTCTCTTGCAGGCATAAAATATCGTAGGATCTTACAATTTCCTCCCATTCTACTTTAAATGCCTTAGATGCCCACCCGGCAATGTTCCAACTTGCCATAGAAACCCCCACAGGATGACAATCATTGGCAATATCGACAGTGTTATTAAGACAATTACCTCTATTACTTAGGTCTGACCCTGGTGCATCTATACAACTGCCTATGTCAATCCCTGTGGCAGTCACTGTATCCTCAACAATCTCATTTGCACAGTGAACTACTGTCCCACTTTCAGGATTGCCCATAATGGCAGAACATAGGTCCTCTCTCGCCTCACTTGCATTGTTCTTGATGGTACTCAGAGTAACGTCCCTCCCAGTCCCAGGCCCCATCTGATGTCAATCATTTTGGTCCAAAAAACTCAAGGACTGGTACCTATTCTGGATTGGGACTTGATAAACCATCCCATTAACCGGCGAGAAAATGTTATCGCAGTTAGGTGCATGATTGGTAGTATATGTTACAAATCTATTACCACTGGGGACAGGATTCAACAAGGGCGAGGGCAAGACAGAGCTGCCATCAGTAAAACCAGGGTTGAAAGTAGGTAGCAAAGGCCTGTTGCCATTGGATATGACGTTAGAGTTGGAAACCCCGTCTCTACAATTAGCTGAAGGCAACCTGTTAAGATGATTGTAAAAGTAGCCCAAAGGTCTTGCGGCTACATCAGTCTCGGACTGTGTTAAGGCAGCTGCTCTGAGTAAGACCGTTGCAACATGTTGGGGGTGTTTAAAGTTAATTATCACACAGTCACCCCCACAGGTCTTCCTAGTGTTGCCGATCCAGTTAATCCTTCTGATAGATATAATTTGGTCAGAGTAGTTGACTGGATAGCCACAATGACGGTTTAACCATGAGACCGTTTTATTTTTTAAAGAATCTCCGGACTCCTGATGGTGTGGAGCCTGGATTAAAGACGGGACATTAGTTAAAACCACAACATAGGGTACACACTCTGGTGGGAGGTCTACTGGGCGGCCATTTATACCTACATACACCCCACCAAGCCCTGCTACAGCAGTTGGTGCAACTGGCGATTGCATGGGCCTGGCTCTGTTTGGTACTGGTAATGTACCTGCACTGGAATTTACACCTGCAAGCCCTGAGGCCGCCGGTATAACCACCGGTGCCTGCACAGAACGATCCGCATTACGTGCTGGGGGTGGTTTCGGGCAAGTCGAAACAGGTTTCGCCTGTGGTGGTTGTCTTCCAGCATTTGGGCCAGAGGGGGCAGTATTGACATAATGAGGCCTTCCCTTATCTGGTTTAGCTGCAGGTTGGGAACATGTATCAACTCTGATAGGTAATACGGGATTATCCAATTTGGCTACATGTTGATCCACCATAGCCCCTAGTCTGAATACTTCAGCCGACAGTGCATCAATTTTAACTAATAAAGGCTCCACAACCAACTTTAGTTTGTCATCGATACAACTTACTAATAGGTCAAATTGGTTAATATTAATGGTAACACAATTGTCCTTGGTAGAGGTCCCTTGATCACCAGTATTCTCCTTGGGGGTGGTGTCCTTTTTTTTCCTGGCCGAGTGGTTCCCCCGTTTAAGAGAAGGTTTCCTACAAGCTCTCATAAAACGTGTAGCCCTAATGGATTGTTGTGGGGTGCCATTGAGAGTCTCAGATAGTTCAGATAAGTCTTCCACTACAGTAAGATCATCTAGGGCCTCTGCAGAAACGGAATCAACATTAGTACTGATGCTATCGATCTCAGCTACCAAATTCGTATTGTTAGTGCCCTCATTAGTGGAATCCACTGGTAGGTCTGATGGAAGGTCAGGTAAGGTGCCTTTCCCTAGCGATTTTCTTCTGTCGCAGTTAATTCTGCTGACAACTTTCAGCAGATAGTTGTCCGTTAGGGTAGTTTGGATTGACATGGTTGCTAACGGATCAAAGCAGCAAGCAGTTACAAAACAGCACTCAAGGGATCAGAAGTGCAAGTCCCACACAAAACTTGCCAGATGCTTGATGAACAGCTTTTCAGCCCTAAGAGTATGGACTGGTACTCACAGTTACAGCCAAGAGGGGTGGCCTGTCCCGTCCCGTCCCGTCCCTGGTCGTCCCCGGACGGCCACAGACGGCCCCGCGCTTGTCCCGGGCTTCTCCCGGGCGCGCCCGCGTGCGTCCCGCGGAGGCATGTTCTCCTTTATGCACCTCCCGGCGCTTCCTGAATGCGAGTGCGGCGGCGGCGTCCTTGCCGCGATGGGGCTGCTGGGGGATGTAGTTGCAAGCGTCCCCCGGCAGAGCCAAGCCCGGCCAGGAGCACCCACAGCAAGGGACCAAGAATGGCGGAGCCAAGCCCGGCCGAAAACAAACAGCGGAGCCAAGCCCGGCCGTGGGCAGCAACAGGTGAATCAATTACGCCTCCCACAGGACTCAGCGGCGTGCTCTCCTTTATGCGCCTCCCGGCGCTTCCTGAATGCGAATGTGGCGGCGGCATCCTTGCCGCGATGGGGCTGCTGGGGGATGTAGTTGCAAGCGTCCCCCGGCGGAGCCAAGCCCGGCCAGGAGCACCCACAGCAAGGGACCAAGAATGGCGGAGCCAAGCCCGGCCGAAAACAAACAGCGGAGCCAAGCCTGGCCGTGGGCAGCAACAGGTGAATTAATTACGCCTCCCACAGGACTCAGCGGCGTGCTCTCCTTTATGCGCCTCCCGGCGCTTCCTGAATGCGAGTGCGGCGGCGGCGTCCTTGCCGCGATGGGGCTGCTGGGGGATGTAGTTGCAAGCGTCCCCCGGTGGAGCCAAGCCCGGCCAGGAGCACCCACAGCAAGGGACCAAGAATGGCGGAGCCAAGCCCGGCCGAAAACAAACAGCGGAGCCAAGCCCGGCCGTGGGCAGCAACAGGTGAATCAATTACGCCTCCCACAGGACTCAGCGGCGTGCTCTCCTTTATGCGCCTCCCGGCGCTTCCTGAATGCGAGTGTGGCGGCGGCATCCTTGCCGCGATGGGGCTGCTGGGGGATGTAGTTGCAAGCGTCCCCCGGCGGAGCCAAGCCCGGCCAGGAGCACCCACAGCAAGGGACCAAGAATGGCGGAGCCAAGCCCGGCCGAAAACAAACAGCGGAGCCAAGCCTGGCCGTGGGCAGCAACAGGTGAATCAATTACGCCTCCCACAGGACTCAGCGGCGTGCTCTCCTTTATGCGCCTCCCGGCGCTTCCTGAATGCGAGTGCGGCGGCGGCGTCCTTCCCGCGATGGGGCTGCTGGGGGATGTAGTTGCAAGCGTCCCCCGGTGGAGCCAAGCCCGGCCAGGAGCACCCACAGCAAGGGACCAAGAATGGCGGAGCCAAGCCCGGCCGAAAACAAACAGCGGAGCCAAGCCCGGCCGTGGGCAGCAACAGGTGAATCAATTACGCCCATCCAATACCTAGGGCAGATGAACTGATAGACAAGTTGGCTTCTGCAACTTTCTTAAGTACATTTGACCTAACAGCTGGTTATTGGCAGATCAGGTTAGCTGAGGATGCCAAGGCCAAACCAGCATTTTCTACCCCAGGAGGTCATTACCAATTTGTGGTGATGCCCTTTGGTTTGAAAAATGCACCTGCCACTTTTTAAAGGTTGGTGAACCAAGTTCTCACTGGGTTGGATGACATCTGTGCAGCATATTTAGATGATATTGCTGTCTTTAGCTCCACCTGGGAGGATCACCTGATCCACCTGAGGAAAGTTTTGGAGGCCCTGCAAAAGGCAGGCCTCACTATCAAGGCTACTAAGTGCCAGATAGGGCAGAGTCAGGTTGTATACCTGGGCCACCTTGTGGGTGGAGGCCAGGTTCAACCATTGGAGAGCAAGATACAGGCCATAAAGGACTGGGCTCCTCCAACCACCCAGACACAGGTCAGAGCTTTCTTGGGCCTGTCTGGTTACTATAGGAAGTTTGTCAAATTATGGGTCCATTGTGACACCACCTAATGATTTGACAAGCAAGAAAATGCCAAAGAAAGTTCAGTGGACAGTTAGCTGTCAGAAGACATTTGATGACCTAAAGCAGGCCATGTGTACTGCACCTATTCTCAAGAGTCCTGACTACTCCAAAACCTTCATTGTCCAAACAGATGCATCTGAGTTGGGTGTGGGAGCTGTTCTTTCTCAACTGAATATTGATGGTCATGACCAGCCCATTGCTTTTATAAGCAGAAGGCTGACCCCTAGAGAGAAACGTTGGTCAGCTATTGAGAGGGAGGCCTTTGCTGTGGTTTGGGCCCTGAAGAAGTTGAGGCCATACTTGTTTGGAACTCACTTCAAGATTCAGACCGACCATAAGCCCCTCTTATGGCTTATGTACTTTAGGTGCATTTACCAATTGGTACTGGGCCACCTTATCAGTCCCTGTACCCAGGGCCTAGGTGTACCCAGGGCCTACCAGGGGCTGAAGCATGTATTATGCCACCCCTGGCTGGCCATCTAAATCTGACACAACTGGCTGCATGACAGCTGGGGCAAGGTGGTGTAAACACCCTTTGCTGTAGATATAGTATACCTATATCTAACCCTAAATGGACACATATATTCCTATCAGTCACTCCTATGGAAGGCCTTATCAATCCTGAAGGCAGAGTGCTTGGAATTATGTGAGATGGTGCTCTGGCATGAGCTGAGCCCGTTTGCAGTTTGCGGAACCAAGTCCTAATAGCTGTTCCATGATAACGCTATACCATATACTCTTAAGTGCATTATCAACCTCGCGGTTAAATGCTAACTCTGGTATAACATTATCAAAACATGTCGGGTAAGGTGTCATACGATTTGGAATACTACCCCCTCGCCAATTCTGGCGACGGGGGTAGCATTCCACCCTTCTAGAGGGACACGACATGTATGTAACTGTGAACCCCGGTTAAAGTTAACTCGAGCCTCAGCATCACAAAATGGATGCTGCCACCACAGACATAAGTCTGACCTCCTGCTGCTGGGAATCCTTCCAGCGAGGATGGCTTGGACAAAGGGTTTTCTGCCTTGGGAGGTGCTAGCACCACCCCAGACAGGATTTTGTGTATTGAGGTAGGGAGGCCTGAAAGGAATGAGACATGCCTGGGGCACACAAGGTGCCCTGTGCATACACCGGTTCAAACCAGTTGCTGGGGCATCCCAGCCCCAGCTCTGGCGGGAAACCGGACAAAGGATAGGGGGTGTAACCACCCCCCTTCCTGGTCCCACCCAGGGGAGGGACCTAGTCAGTAGTGCAGCCCCCTTTAGGAGAATAAAGGTAGGAGCTAGTCCCATTCCAAATTAGATTATCCTGAACTATTCAACAAGAAGAAACTCTGGCCTTCGACGTTCTGCTCCACAGAAGACTGAAGAATCTCCCTTGTGGGCAAGGAGTGTCCACCCTGCAACTGCAGGCACCATCAAGCGTCCAGCGGCTTCACTTTGTCATCTTCCCTCGAGGATCCAGACTTCAGAGCCCGACGAGACCCGGATTCCCAGACCTCTCCGACCTCAACTCACATCTGCAGCACAGCTGAGATCCGTGGGTGCGACGAGACACGTGGGACCGGCCATCTTGAACGAACCCGCACTTCGCTTCCAGCACGACTCCCGAGGTAAACTCGACCGAGTCCTTTGGGGATTGAGAAGCCCCAGCCCCGAGCAGCCCCTGCACCGAAGATCAGCCCTCCAGCATCCACGAGATCTGCGTGGGGCCCTTCTGCTTGTTTGCTGCTCGACGCGTTGTCTGGTCACTTGCCGGCTGGCTAGTGGCTTCCTAGACGACGAACCTTTGAATCTTTGCTGCTGGTCTGGTTGCTCCAGACTGGCCCTTGCTCCCTTCCAAAAGAGGGGCACTCCGGACTCTCCTAGTCCGCACCAGACGTCTTTTCCCTTCACCGCGTGGGTTGCCTTTGCCAAGGCCTGTTGACTCCAATCCCGGATCCGACACCGCCGACAGCGAGAGCCTGCGTGGGACAGCTCGTGCCTCCATCCTGGTCATCGAAGACACCTCCTGGTCCATGTGGCTGCAGAGTCAAGCGTCCAAACTTCACCTGATCGCAACGACAGCATCTTGTTCCTTCCTGGTTCCACACCGGTCACTGGCTAGTGACTTTGAACACTGTCCCCTCTGCTTTCAGGTCCTCTTCTTCACCGATCCACCCTTGGATCGCACTGGACATCTTCCTCCTGGTCGCCTGCAGCATCTTTTCTTTCAGGCTCCATTGACTTCAACGCGAGAACCCGACACACTTTGGCACTTATGCACCCGCAGCCCGTGGGTGAGGTAACGAGAGCATTTCGGTGCTCAAGGGTAGTCTAACTGTCCTAGTGTCCAATTCCACAGTCGTTGTTGTCCTAACTAGTCAGGATTGTCCGTACTCCCTTTTCTCTGAACTGTACTGTCCATAGACGTTGTTACGCATCTCGCGTGTGAGTTCACACTCTGCACACGCGTTCCGTGGGCCTCCTATTACTTACCTGAAGTTAGTGTAGCGTGGTCCCACCGATCCTACAGCCTCTGGACAACTCCATTCCTTTTATCGACTTTCACATTCCACTTACTTAGTATATGGTTTGTCGTGCCCCTAGGGCACCATTGTAATTTTGTGCAACTTGTAGTATTTTTCGTAAGAGATTGTCATGTGCTTAGCCCTCTGACCTCATAAAGAGTTCAGAGGTGTTGTTAGTAATAAATATACTGTTTATTTTCATAACAACCTGTGTGGTGTCCTTTCATCTGGTATTCAAGGGGTTATATTGTGGTAAAACAGCTGGCTTCACATGCCAAAAGAGTTTAGCCTAAGACTGCTTTGTCCATGCTACCATTAGGATAGCTGGTCTATTATTATTATTATTATTATTATATCTGATATTATAGAGCGCACAGCTACCCGTAGGTTTCCCGGCGCTTCGGACCACAAAATGCTGAAAGACAGACGGAGATGTAAGGAACAGATTATCGAGAAAATAACCAGGTTTTCACTCCTTTGCGGAATTTGAGGTAACATGTTTCAGTCCGCAGAGGGATGGGGAGCGAGTTCCAAAGCGTGGGTGCCAGGTAAGAGAAAGAGCGCCCACCAACTCTGGCACGCTTGAAACGGGGTACAGAAAATCTGCAGTGGGTGGACGATCTAAGAGCGCGCGAGGGACAGTATTGTTGAACTAAGGTGGATAAATAGTGAGGGGATTTTCCAGCTTTGATACGGTGCATGAAGCATAATGCTTTGAATTTGGATCTGGACTCAATGCGCAGCCAATGCAGGCTACGCAGGCAGGAAGAGGCAGAAGAGGATCTAGGCAAATTACAAAGGAGACGGACGGCCATGTTCTGAACCACTTGGAGCTTCCGGGTGACCTCCTTGCAGGCACCCAGAAGAAGTATGTTACCGTAGTCCAGGCGAGATGTAACCAAGGCCTGGACCACTGACTTCTGGGTGTCTGGGGGAAGCATCCATGTGATTTTCCTCAACCACCTGATGATGGTAGTACAGGTAGCTGAGACTTTGACCACATGGTGTTTCATAGATAGCTGACTATCAAAGAGGACCCCGAGATTACATGCTGTATTTGCCGGAGTCGGCAGTGGTCCCATTTGCTGAGGCCAATGTTGCGGGCCCCATAGAGCAGAGTCCGGCCCAAACAGAAGAAGCTCTGTTTTATCGCCATTCAGCTTTAGTTTGTTTGTCAGCATCCAATTGGCGATGTCAATGAGTCCTGAACGAAGAGAAGAGGAGGGGGAGTGCTGATCAGAAGAGAGGGAAAAAATAATTTGAGTATCGTCAGCATACGAAAAAATAGAAAGTCCAGCCTGCTCAGCAAGAAAAGCAAGAGGTCTAACGTAAAGGTTGAAAAATAGCGGACTAAGAATAGAACCTTGGGGAACCCCATGTGGAGAATTGTGAATAGTGGACACAGAGGAGGAGGAAAAAACCTGAAAAGTACGATTAGAAAGGAAGTTGGAGATCCAGGCAAGGGCGGAGCCGCAGATACCCACGGACCTTAGGGCAGAGAGAAGGATGTTATGAGAGACAGTGTCAAAAGCGGCACTCAAATCCAAAAGGATGAGTGCCACTGTCTCCCCTCTATCTACCTGGCGCCTTACTGTCTCCGAGACTCCCAGAAGGGTGGACTCCGTAGAGAAGCCCGCCCGAAAACCTGATTGGGAAGGGTGGAGAACATTCGCTGACTCAATATAGCTGGTAAGGTGACGATTTACATGCTTCTCCAACACCTTCGAGAGGCAGGGAAGCAAAGAAATGGGCCGAAAATTGGCAGGATTGCAAACATCCGCGTTAGCTTTCTTCAAGAGTGGAACCACCATTGCATGTTTCCAGATGTTAGGAACAATTGCCTCCATAAGAGAGGCATTTAAGAGAGCTAGAATACAGTCCAAAGGGGCGGTGGCTAAAGTACAAAGAATCTGGGGGGGCATAGGATCCAAAGGAGAGCCAGATTTGATCTCAGCCAGCAGTTTCTGAAAAACTGGCATAGAAATACGTTCCCATTTATCTAGTAAAGGAGGAGAGGAACGTACCGGATCATCCTGTGTACATGAATGATCATATTGCTGAATGGGTGACATAGATGAAACAGGTGGTACAGTTGTAAAGCCCGCGTAGATGCTATCAATTTTCGCTGTAAAGAAGTCTGCCAAGGAGTTACATTGAGTGCTATCCAGACAAGGCGCTTTGGGGGCACATGACATGCCGGATAGTTCCTGAACTGCCTTAAAGAGAGCTTTAGGTCGGTTCTGAGCTTTCAGTATTGTGATGTTAACATAATTAGCCCTGGCAGTATTACATAAAATGTGATATTTGTGCAATGCTATTTTATAATTTTCTTTATCTGTGGAATGATAGTGGGATCTCCAGATACGCTCCAATCTTTTGCAGCGGGATTTTCCTATTTTGAGTTCTTCATTGAACCAATGGGCAGGTGGGTGCCGATACTTTTGCGTGTATTTATGCTTCGGAAGGCAAGAATCAAGCGCAGAGGTAAGCCACATGTTAATATTACTCGCGTCATCCGACGAGATATTAGCAAGACAAGGTAAGGTTTTCTCTAAAGAATTGTTAAGATGTTCCAAATTAAGTCTTTGCCAATTTCTAGAGGTTCTGAGAGAGAGTGGGCTGCCCGAGGAGCAGGGCGCATCCATAGTCTTAATGTGGAACTCTACAATAAAATGATCTGACCAAGTAATAGGTCTGGATGGAAGGCAAGTAACAGTGTTTAGGTTAGTGAAAATTGGGTCTAGTAAGTTACCGCCTTTGTGAGAGGGCCAAAATTTAAAAGACTTAAGTCAAGGGCGGCAAGGTCCTGTATAAAATGAGTGTTGATAGGGCATAGAGTGTCGTTAAGGTGTATATTCATATCACCTAACAACAGGAAATTGTTAGATTCTAGTAAGAGGGGGGCAATGAGTTCCGGAAGGGCAGCTGCCCATGCGCCGGGCGCGCCAGGCGGGCGATACAAAAGAGCACCAGACAATGTAAAATTAGGGGACAATGACAATTTAAAACTGCCAGCTTCGCAGTTAGGGATATCGAGGTCATCCCACTTACAGGAGTATATCCTTTTAAAAATGATGGCAATGCCGCCTCCATCCCTGAGAGGTCTATTTCGCCCCACGAAAGTGTATTCATCAGGGAGGGCGGTGGCAATATCCGGACCAGAGTAGTCCTTAAGCCAAGTTTCAGTCAGAAACAGGGCCGCCGGACTAGATGAAGTGAGGAGATCAAATATATCCCTCTTGTGTTTGGGCAATGAGCGGCAATTTAAACTAATAAAACTAACAACAGGAGAGGGATTGGACAGGTGAGATTTTACTGGGAAAGAAGTTACAATCGCAGGAGGAGGAGGGGAAATACACAACTCCACGGGGAGAGATGTTAGAGCCAAAGCGCATACAGGGCACGATAGAGGGGCATCATGAACACGCAAGCGAGAGCAGTACCTATTAGGCGAAGGTCGTAAACCATACAATGCAGAACGAGAATAAGTAATTCTGGGGATAATGGAGCCCGGAGCAGAGGGAGTGGCCCCAGGTCCCATCCGGTCGCGGACGGGCGCAGACGGGCTTAACTCTGGCGCGACTCCGGCGCGCCTACGTCGCGCCCGCTGCGCTCGTCCGCTGCGCTGACGCATAGTGGTTGTTTAAGTAGCCGTGTGACTAGGGGGGGAGTGGCTGAGGTGGAAGAAGCCAACAACCCAACCCAAGATGGCGCCCGCAGTCGAGAATGACTGGCTTCTGGCGAACTAGGAAGGTAGGTGTGGCGGCTCGTAGTCAGCGGGCCACAGGGGGAAGGTAAAATACAATGTCCTTACTTGCCGTCAGCAGGACGAATGCGGCAGAGCATAAAAATTAAATTGCTAGCAGTCAGCCTAAAATTATATTGCTAGTAGTCAGCAAAAGACCAGAGTTTAAAATTAAGAATCAATAGTCAGCGCTCAGCAAATGCGCGCGAGCCCTCTGCCACCGGGCTGCGAGCTATCGCTGGCGAGGAGGGAGGGGAGGTCCTAAGTAGCCGTGTGACTCGGGGGGGAGTGGCTGAGGTGGAAGAAGCCAACAACCCAGCCCAAGATGGCGCCCGCAGTCGAGAATGACTGGCTTCTGGCGAACTAGGAAGGTAGGTGTGGCGGCTCGTAGTCAGCGGGCCACAGGGGGAAGGTAAAATACAATGTCCTTACTTGCCGTCAGCAGGACGAATGCGGCAGAGCATAAAAATTAAATTGCTAGCAGTCAGCCTAAAATTATATTGCTAGTAGTCAGCAAAAGACCAGAGTTTAAAATTAAGAATCAATAGTCAGCGCTCAGCAAATGCGCGCGAGCCCTCTGCCACCGGGCTGCGAGCTATCGCTGGCGAGGAGGGAGGGGAGGTCCTAAGTAGCCGTGTGACTAGGGGGGGGAGTGGCTGAGGTGGAAGAAGCCAACAACCCAACCCAAGATGGCGCCCGCAGTCGAGAATGACTGGCTTCTGGCGAACTAGGAAGGTAGGTGTGGCGGCTCGTAGTCAGCGGGCCACAGGGGGAAGGTAAAATACAATGTCCTTACTTGCCGTCAGCAGGACGAATGCGGCAGAGCATAAAAATTAAATTGCTAGCAGTCAGCCTAAAATTATATTGCTAGTAGTCAGCAAAAGACCAGAGTTTAAAATTAAGAATCAATAGTCAGCGCTCAGCAAATGCGCGCGAGCCCTCTGCCACTGGGCTGCGAGCTATCGCTGGCGAGGAGGGAGGGGAGGTCCTAAGTAGCCGTGTGACTAGGGGGGGAGTGGCTGAGGTGGAAGAAGCCAACAACCCAGCCCAAGATGGCGCCCGCAGTCGAGAATGACTGGCTTCTGGCGAACTAGGAAGGTAGGTGTGGCGGCTCGTAGTCAGCGGGCCACAGGGGGAAGGTAAAATACAATGTCCTTACTTGCCGTCAGCAGGACGAATGCGGCAGAGCATAAAAATTAAATTGCTAGCAGTCAGCCTAAAATTATATTGCTAGTAGTCAGCAAAAGACCAGAGTTTAAAATTAAGAATCAATAGTCAGCGCTCAGCAAATGCGCGCGAGCCCTCTGCCACCGGGCTGCGAGCTATCGCTGGCGAGGAGGGAGGGGAGGTCCTAAGTAGCCGTGTGACTAGGGGGGGGAGTGGCTGAGGTGGAAGAAGCCAACAACCCAACCCAAGATGGCGCCCGCAGTCGAGAATGACTGGCTTCTGGCGAACTAGGAAGGTAGGTGTGGCGGCTCGTAGTCAGCGGGCCACAGGGGGAAGGTAAAATACAATGTCCTTACTTGCCGTCAGCAGGACGAATGCGGCAGAGCATAAAAATTAAATTGCTAGCAGTCAGCCTAAAATTATATTGCTAGTAGTCAGCAAAAGACCAGAGTTTAAAATTAAGAATCAATAGTCAGCGCTCAGCAAATGCGCGCGAGCCCTCTGCCACCGGGCTGCGAGCTATCGCTGGCGAGGAGGGAGGGGAGGTCCTAAGTAGCCGTGTGACTAGGGGGGGGAGTGGCTGAGGTGGAAGAAGCCAACAACCCAACCCAAGATGGCGCCCGCAGTCGAGAATGACTGGCTTCTGGCGAACTAGGAAGGTAGGTGTGGCGGCTCGTAGTCAGCGGGCCACAGGGGGAAGGTAAAATACAATGTCCTTACTTGCCGTCAGCAGGACGAATGCGGCAGAGCATAAAAATTAAATTGCTAGCAGTCAGCCTAAAATTATATTGCTAGTAGTCAGCAAAAGACCAGAGTTTAAAATTAAGAATCAATAGTCAGCGCTCAGCAAATGCGCGCGAGCCCTCTGCCACCGGGCTGCGAGCTATCGCTGGCGAGGAGGGAGGGGAGGTCCTAAGTAGCCGTGTGACTAGGGGGGGAGTGGCTGAGGTGGAAGAAGCCAACAACCCAACCCAAGATGGCGCCCGCAGTCGAGAATGACTGGCTTCTGGCGAACTAGGAAGGTAGGTGTGGCGGCTCGTAGTCAGCGGGCCACAGGGGGAAGGTAAAATACAATGTCCTTACTTGCCGTCAGCAGGACGAATGCGGCAGAGCATAAAAATTAAATTGCTAGCAGTCAGCCTAAAATTATATTGCTAGTAGTCAGCAAAAGACCAGAGTTTAAAATTAAGAATCAATAGTCAGCGCTCAGCAAATGCGCGCGAGCCCTCTGCCACCGGGCTGCGAGCTAACCTGTGGTCTATAAGGTTGACTTACAACCAATCACCATAAGGGTTGTTTGGACTGATACAAGGTGATCACTAGAACTAGTGAGCATCATATATCAGGCCAACTTCTCACACGGTCTTCCAATAACGCATGCCTCTTGGGCCGCTACACCCACTCTCTGTGGGATACGGTTGCGGAAGTGCTGCCAGAGTGTCCGTTGGAGGTACGGGCCAAACTCGGCCAAGCCCTTGTGAAGGGCCGGGATGCAGCCAAATATTCTATCCGGTGTGGGCTGGATACCACCGACTCACTAGGTAGAGCGATGGCAACGACGGTGGCGGTCAGACGCCACGCCTGGTTGAGGTCCGCCAACTTTTCGGCCAATGTCCAAAACACACTGATGGACATGCCGTTTGATGGCCGTCGCCTCTTTGGCGACGAGGCAGACCATGCGCTTGAGCGCTTTAAGGACTCCAGGGCTACGGCCAAGTCCTTGGGCCTCTCGGCCCCGTGCCAGCAATCGGCTACCTTTCACTCCTTTCGTGGCCAAGGAAGGGGTGTACCCACACGTGCTGCCAGCCACGCTCCGCAAGGTAATACCCAACGCGGTGGCGGGCGTGGGAACCGGCGGTCGGGGACAACGGCGAGGTCAGTCCACACCTTCCCCCGAGGTATCCACCTCTAAACCCTCCTAGTCCGTGCTTTCAGGCCCATGTGACGCCAGTGGGGGGCTGGGTTCGCCATTACCACCTCCACTGGCGCACTGTCACTTCGGACAGGTGGGTGCTGCAAATCGTCCGAAGGGGCTACTCCCTCCCCTTCGAGGCGACTCCTCCAGCCATGCCACCGAAGAACCACCGTGTATGGGGGATCATTTGCGACTTCTGCAGGAGGAAGTTACGGCCCTCTTGGCCAAGGGGGCCATCGAGCGCGTTCCTGGGCCAGAAGTAGGGTGTGGTTGCTACTCCCACTACTTTCTGGTACCCAAGAAGGGCAAAGGGGGCCTACGCCCTATCTTGGACCTAAGGAACGTCAACGGCTTCCTCCGGAAGGAGAAGTTCAAAATGCTGACACTGGCTCAGGTCCTAGCTGCCCTGGACCCAGGAGACTGGATGGTAGCGTTGGACTTGCAGGACGCTTATTTCCACATCCCCGTCCTGCCGGCCCACCGGCGCTACCTGCGGTTCACGGTTGGCCACGAGCACTTTCAGTATACCATGCTCCCCTTCGGCCTTACCAGCGCCCCACGGGTGTTCACAAAGGTGATGGCGGTGGTCGCAGCTCATTTGCGCAGGTTAGGGGTTTCAGTCTTCCCCTACCTCGACTACCGGTTGTTGAAGGCGGGCTCGCCCCAGACAGTCGTCAGCCACCTCCAGACTGCGGCAGATCTCCTGCACTGGCTGGGGTTCTCCATCAATGTGCCGAAGTCACACCTGTGCCCCTCTCAGAAGCTCCTTTTCATCGGAGCGGTTTTGGGTTTATCCATCCGAACAACGGGTCCGGGATATTCAGGCTCTGATTCCCATCTTTCAGCCGTTATCCCGGGTCTCGGTCAGGTTGACGCTGCGGCTTCTGGGGCTGATGGCCTCCTGCATCCTACTGGTGCATCACGCCAGGTGGCGGATGCGGGCTCTGCAGTGGGACCTGAAGTTTCAGTGGGCCCAGCATCAGGGCAACCTGTCCGACCACGTCCTGATCTCGGAGGGCTCTGCGAGACAGCTGCAGTGGTGGCTCACAGACCGCGATTGGGTCAGCGGCAGATCCCTCTCCCTTCCCCAACCGGAGCACGTAGTTGTGATGGACGCGTCCCTCCAGGACTGGGGAGGCCACATGGGAGAGGCGGAGATCAGAGGCCTCTGGTCTCCGGCGGAGGCCCGGCTCCACATCAACCTGTTGGAGTTATGGGCGATTCGTCTAGCACTGAAGGCATTCCTCCCCTCTGTCCGGGGGAGTGTAGTGCAGGTGTTCACGGACAACACCACCGCCATGTGGTACTGCAACAAACAGGGCGGGGTGGGGTCATGGACCCTTTGCCAGGAGGCTCTGCACCTCTGACAATGGCTGGAACGCCAGGGCGTGACCCTGGTGGCTCAACACCTGGCAGGTTCTCTGAACGCCAGGGCGGATGAGCTCAGCCGTCGGTGCATGATGGTTCACGAATGGCGTCTGAACTCGGACGTGGCGCAAGGCCTCTTTCAGCAATGGGGAGAGCCTTGGTTAGATCTATTCGCCACCGAAGAGAACGCGCAATGTCATCAGTTCTGCGCGTTGGAATTTCCAAGGCGGCACTCGCTCGGAGACGCTTTTCGTCGCGAGTGGAGTTGCGATCTATTGTACGCCTTTCCGCTTATACCACTTCTGCCCAGAGTGCAGAAGAAGATCAAGCGCGACCGGGCCCAAGTCATCCTTGTGGCTCCGGACTGGGCACGAAGGTACTGGTATCCAGAGCTACTCATTATGTCAGTCGATCCCCTGGTTCGTCTGCCTCTTCAGGAGGTCCTTCTGTCGCAGCAACAGGGGACGGTCCTCCACCCGAACCTGTCCAGTCTCCACCTCCATGCTTGGAGATTGAGCGGCGACAGTTGAGGCCATTTGACTTGCCTCCTGAAGTCTGTAACGTCATTCTGGCAGCCAGGTGTCCCTCCACAAAGTCGGTATACGCCTCCAGGTGGAACAGATTTGTGGCATGGTGCACAGCAAAGGCTGTGGATCCTCTTGCTGCCCCTCTCTCTGAGGTTCTTCTCTTCCTTCTTTCTCTTGCCCAGCAGGGCTCTGCTCTGGGCACTATCAAGGGCTACCTTTCTGCCCTTTCAGCCTTTCTAAGGCTGCCTGATCAACCTTCTTTGTTCAAGTCCCCTATTGTAAATCGCTTTCTGAAGGGCATCACACACACATTCCCTCCTGTTCCGTTTGTGATGCCTCAGTGGGCCCTGAACCTTGTTCTTACGTTTCTGATGTGCACTCCCTTTGAGCCACTTCACAACTGCCCTCTCCGCCTTCTAACTCTGAAGACTGCTTTCCTGGTTGCCATCACCTCTGCCAGGAGAGTGAGTGAGCTCCAGGCTCTTTCTTGTACTCCTCCTTTCCTTTCTGTCCATCCGGACATGGTTGTGTTGCGTACTAAGCCATCTTTCCTGCCCGAGGTTGTCACCGCCTTCCACATCAGGCAGTCTATCACCTTGCCCACCTTCTTTCCGCCACCTTATCCCTCTAAAGAGGAAGAGCGGCTCCACCGTCTGGACCCAAAACGTGCGCTCTCGTTCTACTTAGATCGCACACGCCAGTTCCGGGTGGATGACCAACTCTTTGTTGGTTACGTGGGCGCTAAGAAGGGGAAAGCGGTGCACAAGAGGACCATCTCCCAGTGGATCATCTTGTGTATCCAGGCATGTTACTCCTTGGCTAAAAAGGAGCCTCCAGTTGGATTGCGGGCTCATTCCACCCGAGCCACGGCAACTACAACTGCCCTGGGCCGGGGAGTGCCCTTACAAGACATCTGTCAGGCAGCTACGTGGGCATGGCTGCACACGTTTGCAAGACACTACTGCCTGGACAGCCAAGTCCAGGGGGGTGGCTTCTTTGGCCGTTCTGTCCTCCAGGACTTTCTGGTGTGATTATTGGTTCGCAGACCCACCACCGGGGTTGGTATTGCTGGGGTATCTATTCTAAGGTAAGGAATCTAATACTAACGTGTCTCTTTCAGATGCACAAGTTACTACTTGTGTAACGATATATCTGTAAGAGACATTAGTTAGTATTAGATTCCTTACCGACCCACCCATCCTCCCCGTTCTGCGAACCGATATCTAGGGTTAGGGTTATCCCCTTTCAGGGCCCTCGTTTCAATGGCACCAGTGTTGGTTTTTAACATGGCTCAGTGCTTCTGGCGCGGGAAAGCTGTGTTTAAGAACTGACGTCAGCACGCGGAGGCGGCGTCTAAGTACTCTGATGACGTCATCACGGCGCCCACGACGCCGACGACGGACGCGGAGCCGCAGACGACGCCTACCGACGCGCAAGGGTACTGCTACGCAAAAAAATTCCGGATCCAGTCTGACGCCTGGGGATATTCTAAGGTAAGGAATCTCATACTAACTAATGTCTCTTACAGATATATCGTTACACAAGTAGTAACTTGTGCAATAGTAGTACTGAATACATTACATAGACATCCATAGAAAGAAAATTCAATTGAGCACTCTGTCAACCTCATTTTATAACATCCAAAGTTCATCTAATCACAGCAGAGACCTCAGAGTAACCCTCTCTACAGAACCACAACACCTCAGATTTCTTACCGCATGTTGTGTGATTGGGAGTCTCTCTAAGCTCTGCTCAGTGACAGTTTTCAACTTTTGACCTCCAGCTTTCAGCTCAAGGTATTGCTTTCTGTAACTTTCATAATGCCAAGTAAAAAAGGGTTGTTTAGGCCCTGTAAGTCTTGTGGCAATTCTAGACTTTTCTCAGAAGATCCCCACAAGCAATGTCTCTATTGCCTCTACCCTAACCATAAGCCCAGGGAATTCAAATGCTGCCGCACCTTCTTGGCTAAAACCCTCATGGATACGGATGATTGCTCCTTTGATTCCAGAAGTAAACGGCAGTTTCTGAATCTGGCTCTGACACTGAGGCAAAGCCCCATTCTTCCTCCAGGAAAAGAAAAGAAGGTAGCTCCTTTTCTCACCAAGGGGACTCCAAGAGATCGAAATCACAGGAGTAGGAAAAATCTGAGGAGAAATGCCACAGAAAACAGGTAGAAGGAACTCTAAAATCATCTTCTGCTCCAGTTTCTGCTTCTATAACACGTGTGAGAGATCTTTCTTCTCGTCCGTCGACGAGGTAGTCGACAAGAGCTGTTTCTGTCAGACCTTAGGCGATTCCTTCGCCTTCAACGACGACAAAGTCGACGGTCACTACGTCGATGGCCGCTGTGTCGACGGACCAGCAGTTAACTCTGACGACGACATCGTCGTCGACGAGATCTTCGTCGATTAGCCTTCCTCCATCTACGAGAATTTCTCCATCTACGACCACTCAGTCAATGACATTGCCCTCCTTTCCGCCGACGGTGGTGGTGTCAGCGTCGACACCGTCAACAGCACCATCGACAGGCCCATTGAAGGGAGAAAAAATCCCTTTGGGGCTTTCTAAGGTTCAGGATTTTAAAAAAATTACTCCATTGCCACCTACACGTTGTGAGAAGTTGGCCTGAGATATGATGCTCACTAGTTCTAGTGATCACCTTGTATCAGTCCAAACAACCCTTATGGTGATTGGTTGTAAGTCAACCTTATAGACCAGCTATCCTAATGGTAGCGTGGACAAAGCAGTCTTAGGCTAAACTCTTTTGGCATGTGAAGCCAGCTGTTTTACCATAATATAACCCCTTGAATATCAGATGAATGGACACCACACAGGTTGTTATGAAAATAAACAGTATATTTATTAATAACAAACACCTCTGAACTCTTTGAGGTCAGAGGGCTAAGCACATGACAATCTCTTAGGAAAAATACGATAAGTTGCACAAAATTACAATGGTGCCCTAGGGGCACAACAAACCATATACTAAGTAAGTGGAATGTGAAAGTCGATAGAAGGAATAGAGCTGTCCAGAGGCTGTAGGATCGTTGGGACCACGCTACACTAACTCTAGGTAAGTAATAGGAGGCCCACGGAACGCGTGTGCAGAGTGTGAACTCACACGCGAGATGCGTAACAACGTCTATGGACAGTACAGTTCAAGAAAAAGGTAAGTACGGACAATCCTGACTAGTTAGGACTAAAACGACTGTGGAACTGGACACTAGGAGAGTCAATCTACCCTTGAGCACCGAAATGCTCTTGTTACCTCACCCACGGGCTGCGGGTGCATAGGTGCAAAGTCGTGTCGGGTTCCGGCGTTGAAGTCTATGGAGCCTGGAGGAAAAGATGCTGCAGGCGACCAGGAGGAAGATGTCCGGTGTGATCCAAGGGTGGATCAGAGATGCTGAAGACCTGAAAGCAGAGGGGACAATGTTCACAGTCACTAGCCAGTGACGGAGTGGAACCAGGAAGGAACCAGATGTCGTCGTCGCGATCAAATGGAGAGTGGATGCTTGATTCTGCAGCCACGTGGACAAGGAGGTGTCTTCGACGACCAGGTTGGAGGCACGAGCTGTCCCACGCAGGCTCTCGCTGTCGGCGGTGTCGGATCCGGGATTGGAGTCAACAGGCCTTGGCAAAGGCAACCCACGCGGTGAGTGAAAAAGGCATCTGGTGCAGACTAGGAGAGTCCGGAGTGCCCCTCTTTTGGAAGGGAGCAAGGGCCAGTCCGGAGCAACCAGACCAGCAGTGAACATTTCAAGGTTTGTCGTCTAGGAGACCACTAGCCAGCCGGCAAGTGACCAGACAACGCGTCGAGCAGCAAACAAGCAGAAGGGCCCCACGCAGATCTCGTGGAAGCTGGAGGGCTGATCTTCGGTGCAGGGGCTGCTCGGGGCTGGGGCTTCTCAATCCCCAAAGCACTTGGTCAAGTTTACCTCGGGAGTCGTGCTGGAAGCGAAGTGCAGTTTCTTTCAAGATTGCCGGTCCCACGTGTCTCGTCGCACCCACGGGTCTCAGCTTTGCTGCAGATGTGAGTTGAGGTCGGAGAGGTCTGGGAATCCGGGTCTCGTCGGGCTCTGAAGTCTGGATCCTCGAGGGAAGACGACAAAGTGAAGCAGCTGGACGCTTGATGGTGCCTGCAGTTGCAGGGTAGACACTCCTTGCCCACAAGGGAGATTCTTCAGTCTTCTGTGGAGCAGAACGTCGAAGTCCAGAGTTTCTTCTTGTAAAGTTGTTCAGGATAATCTAATTTGGAATGGGACCAGCTCCTACTTTTATTCTTCTAAAGGGGGCTGCACTACTGACTAGGTCCCTCCCCTGGGTGGGACCAGGAAGGGGGGTGGCTACACCCCCTATCCTTTGTCCGGTTTCGCGCCAGAGCTGGGGCAGGGATGCCCCAGCAACTCGTTTGAACCGGTGCATTCACAGGACACCTTGTGTGCCCCAGGCATGTCTCATTCCTTTCAGGCCTGTCCTACCCAATACACAAAATCCTGTCTGGGGTGGTGCTAGCACCTCCCAAGGCAGGAAACCCTTTGTCCAAGCCTCCCTCGCTGGAAGGACTCCCAGCAACAGGAGGTCAGACTTGTGTCTGTGGTGGCAGCATCCATTTTGTGATGCCAAGGCTCGAGTTAACTTTAACCGGGGTTCACAGTTACATCCATGTCGTGTCCCTCTAGAAGGGTGGAATGCTACCCCCGTCGCCAGAATTGGCGAGGGAGTAGTATTCAAATTCGTATGACACCTTGCTCGACATGTTTTGATAATGTTATACCAGAGTTAGCATTTAACCGCGAGGTTGATAATGCACTTAAGAGTATATGGTATAGCGTTATCATGGAACAGCTATTAGGACTTGGTTCCGCAAGCTGCAGACGGGCTCAGCTCATGCCAGAGCACCATCTCACATAATTCCAAGCACTCTGCCTTCAGGATTGATAAGGCCTGCCATAGGAGTGACTGGTAGGAATATATGTGTCCATTTTAGGGTTAGATATAGGTATACTATATCTATAGCAAAGGGTGATTACACCACCTTGCCCCAGCTGTCTTGCAGCCAGTTGTGTCAGTTTTAGATGGCCAGCCAGGGGTGGCATAATACATGCTTCAGCCCCTGGTAGGCCCTGGGTACACCTATACCCTGGATACCTAAGGTACACTGTACAGGGACTGATAAGGTGGCCCAGTACCAATTGGTAAATGCACCTAAAGTACATGGTTGTCAATTTAGAGAGAGAACAGCTAGGCTGTGGGTCTGATTAGCAGGCCCACAGCCAGGGAAAGTCGTAAACCAGTGAAGCAAAAAGCAAAATCAGGGGTAACCATAGGATTGCAGACCCCACTCTCCTACACACGTTTGCTTGACTTCCAAGAGCCTGAGGATGACCGCACGTTTGGCCCTGCATATAATCCTTCCCAGCTAAAAGTTAAGTGTCAGGACTTTGATGATGATGAGGACTTAGGGGACATTAATCAACCCTCATACCTTGCAGGAGAGTATTCTTTCACTGACCCGGCTACTGTTCAACAGCCAGAATCTTTTCAAGAGCGTTATCCCTACGAGGAAGAGACTCCTCGCCATTTTAGGGAACCACTAATTAACGTTGCAGTCTTGTTGTTAACCGACTTAAGATCAGATGCTAAATGACTACTACAGACGCTTTCCTGAGGCAAATGCTCCGCAACATCCTCCACCGCCCCAGCAGGCCCCGGGGAACACACAGGACAAGTAATTCATAGACCCATGATGGAAAAGCTTTTGCCTCCTCCTATCGTTATTCCTGATGATTAAAAAAATGTGGACCAACAACAGATAGGGGAAGGAGAGATACACACTGATGTTGACACCCAGGACGAATGGGATGATTACGTAGTTCCACACCGTCATCGCCAATCCCTCCTCCTGCTGACTCTCCTCCTGCTGATATCGGGAGCTTTCATGACCTTTTAGAAAGTACCTCGAGGCGCTTTCATCTACCCTTGCCAGTTAAACAAACTGATTGTTTCTTATATGACTTTAAGCCAGGCACTCAACGATCCATTAGAGCAATTCCCATAGTGGTTTACTTATGGCAGAAGGGTCTAAAACTGATGCGGACACCGGCTTGCATCCCAGTGGTTCATTCCAAAGCTAGATAAAAAGTACAAAACCCTGGATAATTCACCCACATGCCTTATCGGTCATCCTAGACCAGATTCAGTAATCTTGCAGGCTGCTCAAAGAAGAGCTAAAAACCCGGTATCTCAGTGTTCTGCACCTCCGGAAAAAGAAGGATGTCGGCTGGACAACATAGGGAAGAGGTTTGCTGCCCTGGCAGCCACTTCTATAAGAGCCTCCAACGCTACGGCCATTCTGGGTAGGTACGACCGACCAATGTAGTTGGACATCTCTTCGCTCTTAGAACATCTTCCTGTAGAAAAGAAAACGGAAGCGAGGGATATCTGAGGTTCAGGCTAAGGTGTTAGATATGACTTTTGACGGCGAATGCCTATTTGGAAATTATATAGATGAACCCCTTCAATCTGTTAAAAAAAAAAAAGGACACAGACAGGGCTAAATTCCTGGCAACGCTACAACAACGTAGTGTCCAGTCCTTTCGGGGCAGAGTTCGAGGGTAGTATGCATCCAGACCGCAGTTCAAACATTACCCTCAAACAACCTTTCAGGCATGCAACCAACCTTGCAGGTCCGGCACTGCATTGTCCTATTTGCGGCCCACTGGGCGTAAAAGGCAGCAATCTGCCAGAAGACAACAGGATTCTAACAAGAGGCAATGAGTTTCTCCAGGCCTCCCCCCCCCCCCCACTACAGTCCCACAACAATTCAAACCAACCTGCTAAAAATTCTTAAAAATTAGACGTCCATCTTGTCGACAGACGGGTTTTGGATGTCTTCTGTCATGGTCATACCCTAGAGTTTGTTCAGTATCCTCCAACTACCCCTCCTCAGAAGGTACTACATTGTCATCTGCCAGATCTCAAGAGGGAAATAAAAATTCTTCTTTCCAAACGCGCCATAGAAAAGGTACCCTTACGTCAGTGAGTTGGACCTGGCCCTTCTGGCAGGTTCTCCCCTGAACTTTTTGCCTGGTATTATTAAATAATTATGGTGATTCTTGGTTTCTGCGCACTTTCACTGTGTCCCAGTAGAAAGTGCGTGCGCACTCTGAGTGCGTGTGGTGAGATAGGCCTGCCCTCCCATAGGAATGCATGGGGAATGTATGTGTCCCTGGTAGTTCCTGATGCATGGGGTGTGCAGGCTCGAGTCTGGTATGTGCGGACTCGTGTGATTGAATGCTGCGCAATGATGTATGCGGCGTGTATGTGTCTAGTGTGGAAGTGCCACTTCTAGACATGGGTGTGCAGTGAGTGTGCTGGCACGTGATTGGCTGGAGCTGGCTGGTGAGCCTGGCTCCAGGAGTCTGGATGGGTCTGCCCCGGTGGTGAATGAAGAGATTAGCATGCTGATGTGAGGGAGGGATGCACCTGGGTCGTGAATAGGGCTGGGCTTTCCCCACACAATGCTGGCTCCGCCCCCTGTGGTGCGTCTAATGTCCCTAACCCTGCCAGTGAATAGAGTGAGGGGCTGAGCACATCAGGAGTGCTCCCAAACCAGCTGCGCCTGGTTTTTCCCCCACCCTGCACCTTAAGACAAAGGAATTCACAGTATAAAAGGGGGCTGTGTCCCCTTACAAAATGTTCTTGTTTCCAATTCGAATCTATCAGGGGCATGCTGCTGCTGGGGCCCAGGCGAAGGCTTGCCTCCCTGGGCCCTGCCCAGCCCCTGGACTGCTGATGTCCTGGACTCCTGAAAGGACTTTTGCTGACCTTTGTGCTTGACTGGTGTTTTCCTAGCTCCTGGGAGCGCTTCATGGTTTCCCTAGCGCCTGGGAGCGCTCTTAATTGTCCTACAGCGCCTGGAAGCGCTTTATTTGCGATTATAGCGCCTGGTAGCGCTTTTATCCCACTTTTGCGGCTGCCCACGCCGCGTGTTGCCGTGTGCCTGCCCCCTTTGTTTGGCCCCTGACGGATGCCCACCCCGCCAGGGGCATTGCCGGCATTGTATATTCCTTTAATTAATCAGGAGCCAACCCCGAGATTGTCCCTGCCGCCGCCCGGCCCCCAGCAGGAAGTCAGGCAGGCCGGGGGCGGGACCGAGGGACAAATGGAAGTGAACGTGCTTCCCCCGGGGCTGCGAGGCTCCCGGCTGGAAGGGAGAGCCCCGCCCGACGCACCGAGTCCCGCAGCAAGAGCCAGCCGTCAGCAGGAGGAGCCCCCTCCAGCCCCCCAGCCGCCGCGAGACCGGTGAGTACCCGGGAAGGAGAGGGGGGCGTCGGGGCACATTGCCGGTGCCCGCCCCTCCCCTCCAGAGCAAGGGCCGCAGTGTTGGAAGGCCCGTGGGGCCTCATTTGATGCAGAGTCCCCCAGGGAGGGACTCCGTCGGGTTCGGCATTTCCTCGAGCCCCCAGAGGGGGGCTCCAAACGACGCCGCATTTTTCTTTCAAGCCTGAAAGGCTGAGGGGGCACACCATTATTCTTGAACCCTGAGAGGCTCCTTAAGGCGCCGCAGTTGTCCCAGAGCCCCGAGATGCTCAAGGCGCCACAGTTGTTCTCGAGTCCCCCGTGAGGGACTCCAACGTAATCGGGGGCATTGTGCATTGTTCCTGGTGTGGTAGAGTGGCCCCAGCAGTCAGAGGGCCGCTCCCACTCGCCCCCAGTTGTTCTAGAGCCACGAGGCTCACAAGTGCTTTGGTGGCCAGAGCCTGTGAGGCTCCAGTGTTGGCCACATCCTCCCCACAGCTGCCCAGCACTTAGTGGGCAGCTGCTACGTTTAGGCCCCCCTGACATTGCGACACAGGGCGTCCTACCCCCAGAGAGGCCAGTTGCCCTGGGTATAGTTATGAGTTCATGCTAATGTGATTTCTGCAAAGTGTTCTTTGCTGCACCTCTGAATGTGTTTTGATGCGTCATGTGCCTTGTTCTTACACCTCTGAATGTATGTTTATACATCATGTGCCTTGTTCTTACACCTCTGAATGTGTTGTTTATGCATCATGTGTTCTCCTGTGCTGCACCTCTGAATGTGTTTTTAATGCATCATGTGCCTTGTTCTTACACCTCTGAATGTGTTGTTTATGCATCATGTGTTCTCCTGTGCTGCACCTCTGAATGTGTTTTGATGCATCATGTGCCTTGTTCTTACACCGCTGAATGTATGTTTATACATCATGTGTCTTTCTTACACCTCTGAATGTTCTATGCATCATGTGTGAAGCTTCTGATTGTTATATGTTCTAAGTGCTAGTTCTACGAAGTGCATATTCCTGACAGTGGTGCCTGTGGCCCTGTCCTGTACATAATCCCCTGTAAATTCTGCCCGTGCCTGTTGGCACATTGTAATGTGTGTGTTTTTATCTAATGTGTTTTGGTGTAATACAAAGGCTATTTTTATATATAACCTTGTGTGGAGTTTTCTTTGTGGTGGGCCTTGGATGTTGTTGCTGGTGGGTGCGCGCGCAAATGCTTTACACATCGCCTCTGAGATAAGCCTGACTGCTCGTGCCAAGCTACCAAGAGGGTGAGCAGGGGTTGTCTTGGCGGGTGACTTCCTTACCCTGACTTAGGAATGGTGGTTTCTGCCTGGCTTTGGCGCAAGCCTTAGCCAACCAGAAATCCCATTTCTAGCACAGTGCAATCGGGGGTTTTATTCCCACTTCTTAATCATAAAGAATACAGGAAAATGGAGGCAGGTCTTGGACCTCCGGTTATTTAACAAATTCATCAAAAACCAATCTCATAGCTGCCAAGGTTTTAGATTGCTATTTGTGACATTTTCATAATTTCAGTGTAATTATAAGTGACATTCAACAACTATGAGTGACACTTTCTCGCAAGTAAAATCAAGCGATAAAAGGCAAGGGAAACATAAAAATATCAGAACCTACACCAACGGCCTCCTCTAAAATTGAATTAAATTAATGACATAGCTGTGCAGACAGACTAGTGACCGTTGAGCTTGGTGTGCCCTTGATCTCTGCCTGACTCGGAGCACTGCAGGCATCAGGTCTCTGCCCTGTGTGCAGAAGGTCTCAAAGTGTCCAGCAGTTATTGCACTGCCTTTTTGGCAGCAGGCCTTACTGTTTGTGAATGAGAGACTGCAGGTTTGTTCTGTGTGTGGCAGCGGGCACCACAGAGTCTGCAGCTGTATGGTGCTGTGGGTGCAGGAGGCTTGCATCTGTGTGCACAGTGTAGCTGTGCGCCTTGCTTTATGGGTCCAGGAGGCTTGCATCAGTGTGTACAGTGTAGCTGTGCACCGTGCTGTATGGGGTGCTGTAGGCTTGCGTCTGTGTGCACAATGTAGCTGTGTGCAATGCTATGTGCATGCAGAAGGCTTGCGTCTGTGTGCACAGTGTAGCTGTGCTGTATAGGTGCCGGAGGCCTGCGTCTGTGTGCACAGTATAACTGTGTACTACGCTGTATTGA